>NC_137957.1:35853272-36453272 GCF_963924665.1 Micromys minutus | reverse complement strand
TGGGAGGGTTAAACACCAAACACAGTTCTGAAGGCTGGAAAGGTCAAGGTCAAGGCAGATTCTGTACCTGGAAACTACACTCTTCCTATCCATAGATGGTTTTTCTCTCCATCTTCATCTGTTAGAAGGACTAATATGCTCTCTGGGACCCTTCCTTCCATCCTTCCTTCCTTCCTTCCTTCCTTCCTTCTTCCCTCCCTCCCCCTCCCTCTCTCCTTTTCTCACTCCCTTCTTTCCTTCTTTTTTTTAAAGATTTACTTTTCTCATGTTGAGTTGTGCATATACCCCAGGAGGTCAGGAGTGTCTGGAGTGTAAGATGTCTGACGTGGGTGCTAACCTCAGTTCCTCTCCAAGAACAGTAAGTACTCTCACACTGAGCCGTCTCTCCAACCTCTCTGGAATTTCTTCTATGGCACTGTTTCCACTCACAAGGACTCTACTCTTGTGAACTGTCCTGTCCCAAAGGACTTACCTCATTCAGTGAATATTTATTGAGGACAAATTAATGAGGACTCAGTCAAATTTATTCTGGCAGACTAGGATAGGTGTCAACATGTGACTTGGGTGGAGACATAGGCATGTAGAGTGCAGTCCTCAGATCCTACTAGAATTTCAGGTTTTTAGTTCCCCCCTCCATGTTTGGATAGAACTAGTATGGTAAGTACAGAGCTTTTTACTCAGGCCCCATCATCCTTCTGACTAAGGCCCCCATGTCTTTGCTCTGAAGCCATGCTGCTGCCCTTGATTTGATGCTTTCAATATGGGAGGTGCTCTGCTGCGTCAGTGCCTTTGCATTCTTCCCAGAAGGGTTTATTCCAGCTCCGCTGTGTTCTTTGCATTCTTTGGGCCTTTATTCAACAATACTTTCACAGAAAGGCCTGCCCTAGCCATCCTGTTTAAAACTGCTACCCCCTACACACACACACACACACACACACACACACAGAGAGAGGGGGGGGGAGAGAGAGAGAGAGAGAGAGAGAGAGAGAGAGAGAGAGACTTACACTTGCTTACACAATTCACATTTATGTACTTAAATGCCCTAATGCACACATACATATTTTTATACACACAAATACTCACTTATGCAGTTACACACACATATACATTTACACTTTCACACATACACTTAAATATTACATATGCATACAAACACGCTTGTACATATTCATAGACTCTTACATACATACACAGACTTATATGATAAACATGCATGCACACATTCATGCACACTTACAGTTTTATACTCATGAGTACATAGAGTAGCACACACACACATACATAACTTTTAAAGGCTCACACACTCTTATACAAATATTACATATATACACTTTCATATGTACATACACACACACTTTTACACACACAGTCTTACATGCATGTGCATACATAAAAGTAATACACACTTCTACAGGCTCGGACACTCTTACACAAACACTACATACATATATACCCTGACACATTTACACAATCATACACTCATTCTTTTATTTACATCCACAAACATTTGTACACACTTACACACTTACATACTCATTCACACAAATGCAAACATACACATACAGTTACACACACATACTCTCACACACATTCCATTTTCCTGTTTTATTTTCTACTATTTACCCTTCAGCTCACAATCCATTTTTTTTGTTTCTTTCTATGTTAATTGTATGTCTTCCCTATTTGCTAACAGAATGGTACTTCATGAAGTAGTGTTTTCCTGATTTAGTCACTGATATCCCCAGATATTTTTTTAAAAAATGCCTGGAGGAGCAGAAACATTAGGAAAATATTTACTGAATGAAGACAGATTAACAATGCCTTGATCAAATAAATAAACAAACCATAATTAACAAGGAAGGGATTCTTTCGGTGGGTTAACAAATTTTCTAGCATTCGCTCTTAACCTGGGGCTATGATTTGGATTGGTTTATCGGGGTAGAGATTGTGACGGATCTGGGAAGGGAAAAGCCACGAAAAGCCCTCACTTTCTTACCTGCTCTGGTCAGGGTCACATCATTGTGGCCAGAGGACTGAGGAAATTGAAGGTGTGTGTAATACAGGCCAGGGAAATCAGTATGAGTGTCCTCTCCACTTAGCTCATCTCCTTTGTCCGTAGTCATAGAAATGTGATGATGAGGCATAAGGTAGAAACAGCCTGGACCCCTGGGTGCCTCCTGTTATTACAGGAAGTGGTAGAGCACTTAACTGCACTTACTGCACCGTGTTTATCTCACCTACAGACCCTACCTAGTATTCATTACCAATAAGCAGACATAGAGGATAAGCTTAAAGAAATCCAGTCTCCTGAGTAATTCTTTCAGAGTGTCTGATACATTTGACAAGGTGCTAGCACCTTGTTCATGAGTGGAAGTATGTATGAATATTGCCCAGGCAATGACCCTCACAAAAACCACAGAGACTGTGAAATTAACACAGAGTATCCAGCTAGAAGGCAGAATATACAAATAGGCAGAGAATATCTTGGGTGTTGTATGGATGCGTCTCCTGTCAATTAAAATATCTTGTATATGGAGCCCTATGGCCTATGGCTTAAGCAGGAAATAGGAGGTGGTTTATCTGGGAGGCAGGGAGGATTCTGGGAAAGAGTCCAGGTAACGAACCATGTGCAGAATGTAAGTTAAAATAATTGGGTTATTTTAGTTATGATCTTAGAGTGGAATTTAGCTATATGGCAAAGATATTTGTGAATATATTTTGAGTCTGAGTCTTTCTTAGTTCTGGGAGCTTGAGACTGGGAAAAAGAATCGGACCTAACTTCTACACAATTACGCGTTGTGACACTGTTGAGTTCCGAGCAGAGACACCTATGCCCTTGAACAAGTAAAGTTGCACCCCTGTGCCTGAGTTCCTTAGCTGTATGTAAGGATGATTACATTAGTGACCTCCTGATATTGCTTGAGGATCAGATAAACCAAAATATGGAAAGTACCAGATCAGAACTTGACCCAGGATGTTAGGAGATGTTATCAACTGTTGCTGTCGTTGGTGGTGTTGTTATTGAAGGTCATACTTCAGTGGGAAGAACCTGAATGGACACAAAGAGAGACTATATTCTCCCATGACCAGGGAGATACAGCCCTCTTGACCTAGAGGTGACCATCTTAGAGCGTCTCAGAGCGAAGTACTACTTACTAGTGAATGGGAGGAATGACGAGGAGAAAGGAAGACCCTGCGTCCTCTGTATCCTCCAGACAGACAACACTGATAGCTGGCATGCCCTAACAACAGGAATGATGATAACTCGCCCTAATAGAATCTCATTGTTCTAGACCACTCTGCTTGAGACGCTGTTCATACGCAATCTCTACACATGACGAAAAGACACAGGAAGTAAAGTCACTCTCCTCAGGTCACAAAGGGCACAGAAGGGGGTCTGGAAGTAAGGAAGGCTGGAAATGAATCTCAACTGTCAAATTCGCTTATCAAATGGTTTACAGGCAACAGCTGAATCTCTCAAGTCATGACTTCTGTGTCTCTGACATTATGTAACAATTAGTGTCTCTACTAAATGCTAATGTTGCTATTATTCCTAAAAATAATATTTCTTAGCATTATTTCTTAATTAAGTGATGCCATCTACCCTCTGCAGGAGGTGTTGAAGACTGATGTTCATCCACAGGCTAAGCAGCTTCTCAGTACATGTTTCCTGGGAATGTTGTGTGTGACCAGCATGAACATCCCCAGTGTCCGCAGTAGGGTGTCCGGATGGTAGAATGTTTTGTGTGTCTCTTCTGCTCTCCCCTGGGATTTGTGGTGGGGCCTGCTTCCTGGTATAACATGATATAGTTCTGACACGATAACAAATTACTCATAAAGTGAGGTGGTTTACTATGGCGCATAGTTTCTGTCCCGGATCTGGCTTCAGGTTTGCTATGGAGATGTGTGGACAGAAGAGCAAACTATTCACCCCATGGCTAGGAGGCAAAGGAAGGAAAGAGAAAGTGGCAACTAAAAGAGCCACCTCAGACTGACAAATTGCTTGCCTTGCAAACATAAAAGACCAGAATCTGATGTCAGAATCTACTTTTTAAAAAGCTGGACATGATGGTAAATACTTGTAATCCCAGGGCTGGGGAGCAGGAACAAGTGATACCCTAGGCTTTGATGGCCAACTATCTTAGCCTACTTGTCCAGTTCTAGGCCAGGAAAGATTCGGTCTCTAAACAAAACAAAACAAAAAATAATAGTGGATGGTAGGAGAGAAATAATAAGTGCATGTGCAGTCTCTCTGTCTCTCTCTCTCTCTTACACACACACACACACACATGGGGGGGGAGGGAAGGAGAGAGAAAGAGAGAGACTATGAGGCAGAGACTGAAGGTCCTTCAATCTCCTTTAAGGGTAAGTCCTCAAGGACCTGGGAGGGGGGCCATTTACCATCCAAATGGCAGAGGTTAAGCAAAGGCAGCTTCTTCTCAGGATACACAGCAGCTGGCAGGCTCAGCCTGTGCAGGCGTTCTGTCAGAAGGCCCAGTTCTCATCTCCACCCTCAGAAACCTGCCAAGCCTTCCTCCGGGTTAGGCCACCCTGACCTCCATCTGTGGGTAAAAGAGAAGGGTGCTAGCAATTCAAGAAGCCTCTGCTGTTGGATGCCAGGGCTTCTGCTCCTCAAGATGACGGCCCTGAAGCCAAAGAAGCTAGCGAAGTGTTTCTGAATCTTCAACGAGAAATGTCCCAAGTGACTGTGGCAACGGAGTCCATTTTACTGTTCAGATTCCAACCCTTTAAAAACCCAAGAGCTACCAATGACCACACCCTGCAGGGAAGGGTGGGGGAGGGGTGCCTTGTCCTGCCATTGGATTGGGTCTAAAATATTTCGTCTCACCCTGTCAAAGACTATTATTTGACAAAAGGGGTTTAAAGGTCATACTGGCGTTTATCTGGACTTTTTAACACTTACTCACTTTACATCCTGCTTACTGCTCCTCCACCCACAATCCTTTCATTCTTCCCCTTCTCCTCTGAGCAGATAAGTACCCCCTGGGTATCCCCTTCACCCTGACACTTCAAGTTTCTGCCTCACTGAGGACAGACAAGGCAGCCCAGCTAGAAAAACACAGGCCATGTACAGGCAACAGATTTTGGGATAGGCCCCGTTCCGGTTGTTCAGGACCCATATGAAGGTCAAGCTGTACAATTGCTACATATGAGTGGGGAGGCCTAGGTCCAGCCTGTGCATGTTCTTTGGATGGTTGGTGGTTCAGACTCTGAGAGCCCTAAGGGTCCAGGTTAGTTGACTCTGTTGGACTTCCTGTGGAGTTCCTATCCACTTTGCAGCACTTAATCCTTCCCCCTATTCTTCCATAAGAGTCCCCAAGCTGCAACCACTGTTTGGCTGTGGGTGTCTATATAAAACAGACAAAAGAGGCAGATGGAGGGAGGGAACTGGGAGGGAGGGACATGGAGAGGGGAAGGGGGATTCAGGATCAGGTGTGAGGAAGGACAGGAGAGATGGCCACATGGCCGTGAAAATGAATAGAAATCTGCAACTGACAGGGGTGAGGGAGTAGGAGGGATATCACCGAGATGAGACAGACACCTGGGACAAGGGGAGCTCCTAAGAATCAATGAGGGCGACTTTAACTGTGACTCCTGAGGAGGCCACCTCCTGTAGCCAGACAAGAACTCTAGTGAATCCATAGAGACACCAACTCAACCACAAAACTTTCAACCCCAAATTTATCCTGTCTACAAGTAATTTGGGCACAGGGGAGGGAGCAGAGACTGTGGGGATGGCCAACAGATACACAGCCCAACTGGAGACCCATCCCATGGGCAAGCACAGTCTCTGACACTATAAAGGACACTCCGTTATGCTTGCAGACAGGAACAAGATGTCCTCTGAGAGGCTTCACCCAGCAGCTGACTCAGACAGATATCTGGGAACTCTTAAGCAGGGTCACTGTAGAAACGGTGATTTAAGTGCAGGTAGGCTTTAGGAGAGAAACACAGATCAGGGCTAAGATGGGAGCTGCCACTCAAAGTCACTTTCCTTACAGGGAAAACAGAGACCAACTCAGACAGAAAGGGGCTCTGCTTGAGTCTCCATATGGTGGGGAAATTGACTTCTGGGTGCCGTTCAGGCTTGACCTGATTTGTAGGACTCAACTTCAGGAGGTCAGCTCTTGAAGGACCCACTCTGTGGTAAAATGGATTCAGATGGTGCAGCTGCAGCTTGGAGATTGTGTCTCTCTCTCTCTTTAGCAGCCACTGTGAGTTTAACCAGACTAGAACAACAGAAGGTGTAGGAGCAGTGGCTAGCCAACCCAACAGCTCACCCCAGGGGGATGTCACCCTGGGCAGATGTCATTTTCTAGATCCTTTGCTTCCTCTATTCTCTTCTTTCCATTGCTGTCTTGGGCAGTTTCTCACTCACTCTGCCTGTCTCTGTTTCTTCCTAGTCTCTTTCCCTCTCCCTCAATACCCTTCTCCCCCTCCCTCCTCACTTGTCTGAAAAGTTTTTCTATTCGTTTTTTTCTCCTTGATGTTTCCTGTCATAATTTAATAAGTAGCCCACTCTTCCTCCCCAAATGGATGGCCGGATTTAACAAAACAAATGATGCCTAGTTCATCTGAGTTTTGACTGAACTGCAAGTATTTGGGACGCTCGTCAAGAAGCAATTTCATGTTTATCCAAAACAAGTCATTGTTTTTGGTGCATCTGGCACCGTGATCCCTAGCTCTCGGTGGCTCTGTGTAGCCCTCAAATGTTTTCTTTATGATAAACTTCATAATTTTATCATAGTTCAAAAAATAGTATTAAACAATATTTCCCAAATATTCCAGAGAGTTTTGCGTCTTTGGTTCCTGCATGACACCCATCCCTGGGTCTGTAGGGAGCTCTTTGAATCTAACTACACCATATGTACCCTTTCTAAACCAGGGGTCAAGGGAGGTTCTTGGGTGGCCAAATGCCCGCAGACACATCCACCAGGTCTTCCAGAAAGACAAGGTTAATTTACAAATGGTAGAAGTAAGTCAATAAATTATAAGCTTAACTTTCATTTTTTTTTCTTATACCTGATACATTCTCTGGAAGATGGGGGCTTTAAAGAAAAAAAAAACCCTTTCTGGAGCTCCTTTGGGTGTCCTTAGGGATGAAATGTATAAGAGAAGATGTGTAGGCATATGCTGCCAGGTGGATCTCACCACTGATAAGACCTGGTCATCTAACCTGTCACCCTCCTTTCTGTTGATATTTTATGCACGTGAGGGCCACTGAGCTGTAGGAACTGAGGGTACAGCTGAAGGAAGCTGTACCAAGAGCCTCTACAGGTCATCTCACATCTCTTTCCACCCTGAGTGACTCCAGCACCTGATGGACGTTCCAAAAGATCAGAGCCCCCATTCTCAAGGTCCCAAGGAAGGCTGCCTCCGGATGCTGCCATTTCTTGGTGTGGTCCAGGCCAGGCTTTCTGCTCTACCGGCTGGAGGACGGCCATCCTTATTGAGTGTATTTCCAAGAAAGCAGTTGACAGGTTTGCAGTGCTGTTCCTGGAAATGTTCAATAGGCCATCCTCTGGCAAGGCCTGCTGCTGACGGATGGCTCTGGAGGGTACCGCGTGCTCAGCGCTATCTAGGCCGGGCCTATTCCCAGGTGCCTCTGAGCCCCAGCCATCTCCAAGTACCAGGGCTGTCAGCTGGCCTGGACTATAGGCCTCTGCCTAGCTGCTTCCTCCCCGGTAGGACAGTTACAGTTGCCAGCCGGCTTGCTGCTAAATGAAGACAGGCGCCCTGTGACTATAAATTATAAAACAGCAGGTCCAGCCGATGTGCTTGCTGTGTGTCCCCACAGGAAACTCCATGGGGGACACTTGACCACAGCCAGAGGGCTTTTCATCCAGCAGCAGCCATTGGAGAGAGGCCAAGCCTGCTGCAAGGCAGAAAGATTCTCAGCAACCTCCAAAGTTGAGAGTTTCCCCTCGATTTCATAGTGCAGTGTGGACCTAGGCTTCTCAGGGTCAGTGCTTACATGCATTTTTTCCATGGTCCATCTGTGTATTGGGAGTCATATGTCAGCATCCCTAGCCTCCTTCTACTAACATGCCAGCAGCATGTTTCTACTGGCAAAAAAAAAAAAAAAAACCACACAAAACAAAGAGTAACCAGAACTCCCTGGAAGGTACAGGCTAAGTCTCTGGTGACAGGGCCAAGAGGGTCCTGGGGACGGTGACTCAAGTTCTTTCATTCACAGCATAGGCTAAGTTCTTTCGGATGATCCATGTTTGCTTTTGGAAACAGAACACAGACAGACAGACAGACAGATACGCACATGTGCACACACACACTCCAGATGTTGCTGAATGTCCCCTTAGAAGGCAAAATTGCCCTTAATTAAAAATCACTATCTAGAGGTGAGGAGCTGGGCCCCTAGCATGATGCCAGAGAAATGGTAACACTTTCTTTGAGGGGTGTTTAGTCTACACACAAAAGAAAGCAGCTGAGGCTTCTGTGGAGCCTAAATCAAATCGCAGGGCTCCCCTGAAGGAAAAAGCTGGGCTGGCTATTTATAAAATTCCCTGACTCTTAAGTGAAAACAAGCACATGCTTTAGACAGCTTCCTCTCCCTCTTCTCTGTTTTTCTTGTGACTTTGAACAAGAAAAATGATGTTGTGTGCACCTGAAGCTAGAGAACAAAATCCCCCCTTCCCCTACGCCCCCCACCACTCCTCCCACTCCCCCCACCCTACCCCCCTTTCTTCAAAAAGGCTTTGTGAGGTGTTCATTCTTGTTATAGTCCTTTGGTCCTGTTGTCGTAACCACCACCCCGCCCTTCTCATTCCCACCCCCTGCCCTCCCCATTCCGCCCCCACACTCCTCACCACCATCCCGCCACCCCCACCATCATCCTAGGAATTGTCTTTCTCCGACCAAAGTAGTGAGAGGGACAGTAGGGGAGGGACTGTGGGTGGAGTCTTCTTGATTCTTCTTCACAAAACTCAGAGACTTTTCTTTAGACTTAGGAATACCCCTTGCCTATACAGGAAGACACTGTTGCTTTAAAAATGGCTTTGCTGTTATGTAATTCACTGCTGGCTTCTCCCCTCCAGCTTTCAAGGAACTGTAAAGAAATCTTGAAAGATCTCTCCTGCTCCCACTGGCAGAAATCACAAAGGAAAAGGGCAGTGACCTGAAAGCGGAGTGTACCTTCTGTGGAAGGTACAGGATGAAGAAGACAAGAAGACAAGGCAGGCACGGGTCCTGGGGGTGGCTCCGAGCACTCTCCTTCATAGCACAGGCTGTGCCTTGGAGGATGCAAGGCCACATTTGCTTTTGGAAACAGGGCACTGTGATTAATCAAAGAAAACAAAAGCGGCTTCGTTTCCCATAACAGGTCCATGGAGGGCTTTTCTAAGAAAAACCTTGATCAAAATGTTCCTTCTGTTTCCCTAAAGGCCGATGAGGAGGGATCCATGGAAGCAGGTCCTGAAGGGTCCCCTTCCCAGAAAAGGGCTTCGTTACACTAACTCACTCAAAGCAACAGGGCAGCAAGCCAGCCTGCTACAGCATCATTGACCCCTCTGGCAGAAAGCTAGCAGGGGTGCTTGTCCCTGTACCCGACTGGGTACTCACCTGTTCTCCCTGATCATCATTCTGATCAGTCTGGTTTCCTGGAAGACCTGGGGAAAACGAAACAATGAGCAGGAGGGTCAGAGAAGGCAGGCAACTAGGAGCACTGCGGCCAGCATACACAGGCTGACCTCTCTGGAGCTTCTTGCTGGAGGGCCAGAAGGGTGAGACAAAGAGACAAAGCAGATACATCCTGGGGTACCAAATAAACCCAGGAATCAAACGATATTTTAATGTAAATTGTTTTAAGTGAAACTTAGTTTCTAAAATCCAAGGTGAACAACATCTCTATTTCATTGTAGGGTATGTTCCCAGCCGTGGGCTTGTGACATTGCAAAGTCTCCACAAAGCAGATCAGTGAAACTGGAAGCACCAAAAGAGCCCTAGATTTTGAGACCAAAAAGGAGCCTACCCCATCAGCTGCCTTCCACCTCTGGGCTTCTGCCCTGTGTTAGGATCAGTTGGCTAATTTTGTCTGGGCATGTTAATTAGGGTAGTCCAAAGAGGGGGATTTTGACAGCTAGACTTCAATACTTTGACAGATGGACTTCGGTAGTAACCTCAGAAAGAGGAAGTGGCCAAATGACGGAATAGACTTTGGTGGGTAGCTTTCATAATGTAACAGTTTAGCATGGAATTACCTCTGGGAATGAGAGAGAAAGGCACCCCCCACACCCTAGTGGATGACCTGTTTGCCAGGTTGAGACCCACTAGAGCCCTTCAGGAGGGAGGTGCAAAGGAAGACGTGTGGAGGAACATGGGAAAAGGCTAAATTTGGGATTCTGACCAGCATGCCGGAGTCTTAGCTCAGCCTGTGTCAATCTCCCAAGCTGTTTGGGCCTCAGCTTGTCTGGTCTCAAAGTGGGATGGTAAACAGATAATGGAATGTCCACACAGACTTAGTGTGGCCCATGGCATTTGCACAGGTGTGTACACACAGAGAGGTACATGTGGTGGAACAGGGGGTGCGGAGGAAGGATGCCGGTGCATCTTGGTGGAACTGAGAAGAGAACCGAGGAAAGGAAGGGGTAACTCAGATCCCATTCTTAGACAGCGAGTCCGCTCAGTTTCCCTGGAAACATCCTTGGAAAGAATCAAGCCCAGTGATGCATTTGACACACAGAGAGCTCTGATTCATTTGTTTTCCCAGAGTATTCTAGAACATTCTACTCTTCTCTCTCTCCTGAAGACTGACATTTATTTATACTACTTGAGAAGACTTCTATTGCATCAATGGAATTTTAGTGTCTCAGGTGAAGAAACAGAGAAATAATAATTTTTCCCTCCTTAGCTGATTCTACCACACCTCCAGGCTTTGCCCTTTTGATTTGATAGGAAGGGAGATTCTGGGAGTGGGCAGAGAATATGGAGGTGGGCGGCAAGCAGGTGACTTGCGGCCAACTTTGCCATACTCCAGAGCCCCAAAGCAGAGATACTTCAGGGAAAATAGTTTCTCCTCTAAGCCACAGCCCCTTGGAACGGCTTCCCTGTGCCTTTCATGGTAGAACAAAGAGGGAAGGCTGTCTATGAACTGGGAGGCCGCTACTGACAGACATCCCCTGGAAGGCAGCCTGTGCATTTCCTTACCAAAGAAGAGGAGACGGAAGTGCCAAGAACTTAAAAGAATATTCTAGAAATAATTCCTGACCATCTTTGGAATTCCTCTCCTGGTAGATTGGTTTCTTAGACTGTTTCCTTTGGCTACATACAGAAGTTGGTCTGTGTCCTGCAAGCACCCATCTGCTCTGGGGGGAGTGACTGCTGCCCCTCAAGATAACCGATGCCATAATCCAGTGCTTAAAAAAGTACTTCAAAGGCCCGAGATGAACAGAATATGAATTTAAAAATAAAGACAAAATCAGTGCCAAAGATTCCTTTAGTGCAGCTGGGAAGTGCTACAATCAGAGGCCTTTGTTTTGTTTTGTTTCTATGTCTTTTTTTTTTTTTCAATGTCTTTTTACATTTATTTACTGTGTGTATATATGAGCATCTGGGTGCATGCCATGGCATATGTGCCAAGGACAGGTGACAACCTGAGGCTCTTGATTCTCTCCTTTGACAATGTGGGTTCTGATGGGACTCAGGTCATTGGTCGGTCTGGGCAGCATGTACCTGTAGCAGCTAAGCCTTCTTGCTCATCCCATCAGATCTGGAAAAATGGGGCACCATCTTAGCAGGTCAGGGAAGAAACTGTCCCCACCACTTCAGAAAACTATCCGTCCCAAATTTGTATGACAGGGTCTCCACAACTATCAAGCTCACAAGATCCTATAAAGGGTGGAAAGGGCCAAGCATAGCCTGGAATATGCTCTTCTGGAGCTCCTGTTCTTCCTCATCTAGAACATTCCAGCCTCATCCAAGGTCCTAAGCTGACTGACATACTGTGTGTGTGTGTGTGTGTGTGTGTGTGTGTGTGTGTGTGTGTGTGCGTGTGTGTGTGTGGTGTGGTGTGTGTGAGAGACAGAGACAGACAGAGAAGATTTTAACTACTTACAAACATTTTAAAATTGGGAGATTCAAGCTGGAGAGATGGCTCAGTGGTTAAGAGCACTGACTGCTCTTTCAGAGGTCCTGAGTTCAATTCCCAGCAACCACATGGTGGCTCACAAACATCTATAATGAGACCTGATGCCCTCTACTGGTGTGTTTGAAGACAGTGACAGTGCATTCATATACATAAAGTAAATAAAAATATGTCTTAAAAAATTGGGAGATTCTGATAAAAAAACAATCTACATTTTAACTAAACTTTAAAAATGCAAATATTAGTCATGCCTTGAAAATTTTGTCAGGTGATTGATTTAAAAGGTTAACCTTTCTTTCTTTATTTGCTGCATTTGGCAACTAACACCAGCAGTCAGACTCATCCGACTTAATGATAATGGTAGCTGAGTCCCAGGCTTTTGGTGCCTGTACCTTTAACTTGGCGCGATTCTGTGCTTGCACATTCTTCTCATCCTCAGAAGGAAAATCTGAAGCTCAGAAAGCACAAATAACATTTCCAAATCTCTTGACTAATAAATAACCTGGCTAGCTTCCATCCTGGGAGGTGTGGACTAAATTATGACTATCAAAGAGTTCCAGGAAGCTTCAATGGCCCCGGGTGTGCCCACAGGGGTGAGGGAGGCCCCACCACCCAGAGAGGCTGGCTCAGCTCCCAGGCTTCTGTTTCTGTCAAATAGCCCCACCCCCAGCCCCACCCGCTTACCCCCACCCCACCCCCATTGTTGTCATGCTATCCTCACTTTCTGATTTTCTTCTGTTTGCTTCTGTTTTGGTTGCTTTGCTCATCTCTGTGATGAAATACCTTACATCTTGACTAACTTTTGAGAGTACAGTCCACCATGGTGGCTGTCTTAGTCAGGGTTTCTATTCCTGCACAAACATCATGACCAAGAAGCAAGTTGGGGAGGAAAGGGTTTATTCAGCTTACACTTCCACATTGCTGTTTATCACCAGAGGAAGTCAGGACTGGAACTCAAGCAGGTCAGGAAGCGGGAGCTGATGCAGAGGCCATGGAGGGATGTTACTTATTGGCTTGCTTCTCCTAGCTTGCTCAGCTTACTTTCATATAGAGCCCAGGACCAACAACCCAGCACCACCCACAATGGGTTGGGCCCCTCCCCCCTTGATCACTAGTTGAGAAAATGCCTTACAGCTGGATCTCAAGGAGGTATTTCCTCAACTGAGGCTCCTTTCTCTGTGATAACTCCAGCTTGTGTTAAAACAAGCTTGAGTTAAAACCAGCCAGTACAATGGGGAAAATATGACAGCCAAAATACAGGGCAAAGAGTAACACTCCCCACACTACCCACAGGCATGAGGCAGAGACATGAATGGTGGTATTCCCTTCTCTGTCTCCTGTTTCCTTGGTCCAGGAGCCGGCCTGTGGGATGGTATTGCCCGTGTTCCTAACTCAACTCCTAGACATGCTCAGAAGTTTGTCTCCTACGTGATCCTAAACCCCATCAAGTTGATTATCAGAGGCAGCTCAGGTGAGCCAGCCCTGAGGGAAAGGACAAGGAAGAGCTGGCCCTCCCTCATCTGGTGTGGATGCCCCTATCCCTCAATAAAAGCAGGTTTTGCACCTCACCTGGGCAGCACAGTAGGGTGGGGAGTGGGGGTGCTGCAGGTGAAGAACACAGAATAGCTTGCTCTGCCATTTGTTGTAGTGAGGTGACTTAGGTGCAGGGGTGATGCTCTCCCTGACCCTTGCCTTTTGCAATAGCCAGGAGAGCTGGCTCCAAGGGCATAAGAGTAGGAGAGATGGCCCTGCCCTCTTGATGGCTGTAGCACTTGGGAGAGCGGGTCCTGCACCTCCTCTGGGCAACACAGTGGAGCTGGCCCTGATGGTGAAGGCTCAGGTGAGCTGCCTGAAGGCATGAGACCAGGAGAGTTGACCCTGCCTCCTACTGATGGGTAACCTAGCCAAAGCAGTGCTCAAGAGCTTGCCCTTGTGGCTCAGATAAGGGAAAGCCTGCTTGCTGACCAGCTTGGCTGCCATTCAGCCCCAGATCCAGGTCTCCTAGTTGGTCCACCCCAAAATTGATATCATCTGCAAATGGGTTGGGCCTCCTGAAAGAACCAGTCCTGCTGTCCCAAAGCTGCAGGATCTTCATGATGCAGAGCAACAATGGGAGTCCTGGTGAGAATCCAGTATTGATGGTGTCACAGACGCTAGAGATCTCAAAGCAGACTAATGACTCATTGCAATGAATATTTGCAAGAGAAGATGTGCGGACAGAGGGACACTGTGGGGACACACTGTGATATGCTACAGCCTCCACAATAAGATGTTTTCTATGCTTGTGTGTGTGTGTGTGTGTGTGTGTGTGTGTGTGTGTGTTTTGGGGCTATCTTAGTTAGAATTTCTGTTGCTGTGAACAGACACCATGACCAAGGTAACTCTTATGAAGGACAACATTTAATTGGGGCTGGCTCACAGGTTCTGAGGTTCAGTCCATTATCATCATGTCTGGAATCATGGCAGCACCCAGGCAGGCAAGTCACTGGAGAAACTGAGAGTTCTACATCTTGCTCCAAAGGAAAACAGGAGAAGACTATGCCCCACTGACTAGGAGGAGAGTCTCAGAGCCTACTCCCACACTGATACACTTCCTCCAGCAAGGCCACACCTACTCCAGCAAGGCCACACCTACTCCAGCAAGGCCACACCTACTCCAGCAAGGCCACACCTACTCCAGCAAGGCCACACCTACTCCAACAAGGCCACACCTACTCCAGCAAGGCCACACCTACTCCAACAAGGCCACACCTACTCCAGCAAGGCCACACCTACTCCAACAAGGCCACACTTCCTAGTAGTGCTACTCCCTGAGCCAAGCATATTCAAACCATGACATTCCACTCCCTGGTCCCTTAGGCTTGTTCAAACACATGATTATATGGGGACCATACCTAAACACAGCATAATGCAAAATATACTTAGTTCAATTTCAAAAGTCCCCATAGTCTATAGCAGTCTGAGCAATGTTAACAGTCCAAAGGTCTTTTTGAGATTTATTCAATCAATCACTTAACTGTAATCTCCTATAAAGTCAAAATCAAAAAGCAAATCACATATCCCCAACATCACAGGACATACATTACCATTCCAATACATCACAGTGAAAAAATATTGGAGCAAACCTAGCTGGGCAAACCTCAAACTCCGTGTCTAAGGTCAGATCTCCAACTCCTTTCATCTTTGTTGACTGCAACAAATTTCTTTCTCCTAGGCTGTTTCCACTCCCCCTTAGCAGCTTTCCTTGGCAGGAATCCCATGGCTCTGGTTTCTCTAACACCTTGGAGTCTCCAAGGTAACTTCAACTTCACAGCTTTTTGCTCATGACTGGGATCACACATAGTCTTCTGGGCTCCTTCAAAGGGCTTGGGTCACTTCTCCAACTCTGCCCTCTGCAGCACTCTAGGCTCTGCTTGACTCCCCTCACTGCTGCTGCTGTTCTTGGTTATCATCCCATGGTACTGGCATCTCTAATACATGGGGTTTTTCACTGCTTCTAAGCTTCACATAAGCCTCTCATAGACTCTCTTCACGGTGCTAAGCCTCAACTCCTTTGCATGACCCCTTCTGTCTGGGTACATTGACTGCAACAGAGGCTGCATCCTCACCAATGGCCTTCCCTAGCCTCTCAAAGTGACAAGCCTCAGCTGCTCTCCATGACCCTTTCATACCTTCAAAACCAGCATCACCTGGGTGAGTCTTACTAAGTCCAGCTGAAACACAAGGCACAACCTTGGCTACCTCTGGAATACAGTTTCTTTGTGTTCTCAGAAAATACTTCCCCAAAAATGTTACCTCCAAGATCAGTGATGTTTGTATCTTTTTAAACACTGCCAATACAATCTTATGAAAAAATTCCATCTGGTCACCCCACACTTCTCCAGCATCATTTCCCAAATTGGATTTGTGATGGTTAAGCCTCACTGCGACCTTGGCTAGAATCACCATGAAAACATATCTCTATGCTGGTGTGTCTGAGAGTGCTTCCAGGAAGCTTTGTCTGAGCAAGAATGATGCATCTTGAATGTGACTGGGCTGAATGAATGCAAAAGAGGAAGCAAACTGAAGAACAGAAGTCAGCACTTGCTTCTTATTTACTGTTGTACTGGCTGGTTTTGTGTCATCTTGACACAAGCTAGATTAATCACAGAGAAAGGAGCCTCAGCTGAGGAAATGCCTCCATGAGATCCAGATGTAAAGCATTTTTTCAACTAGTGATCAAGGAGGAAGAGCCCAGTACATTGTGGGTGGTGCCATCCCTGGGCTGGTAGACCTGGGTTCTATAAGAAAGCAGGCTGAGCAAGCCAGGTGAAGCAAGCCAGTAAGCAATATCCCTCCATGGCCTCTGCATCAGCTCCTGCTTCCTGACCTGCTTGGGTTCCAGTCCTGATTTCCTTTGGTGATGAACAGCAATGTGGAAGTGTAAGCTGAATAAACCCTTTCCTCCCCAACTTGCTTCTTGGTCTTGATGTTTGTGCAGGAATAGAAACCCTGACTGAGACAGCCATGTTTTGCTCTAGCCAGCATGCCTTCTCTGCCATTATAGAATATATCCCCCAGTACTTTTCTCTAAGTTGCTTTTGTTGATATTTTTTATAGTAACAAGAGAACAGTTAATACACAGGTCTCTAACACTTTTCACAAACTCTGTTCCTCTGGCAGTGCTCAGCAACTGAGACACTGATATCATCTACACCTCAGAAACCTGGGTACCACAAACATCCTGGACCACTTCCTCACACTGACTCCAACACAGAGTCTTGATGATCTAATAAACTTCTTCAGTGAACTCTTGTACTGGTTTCTTCCTTCCCAGCTCTGACAATATGACTTGGACCAGACCATGATCATCTACAGTATGAACCATGGCAACTACCATGCGCTTTGGTTTTTGTCCCCACCCTGTATCTCATGCTCCAAATCAGCAGCTTTTCTGGGATACGCATGCCCAGAATCATGATCTTTCTAAATCTCTGATGATCCGCAAGTCTCTAACACAGCGTAAGACAAGTCTCTGCCTGAATATTCCACCATCTCCACTAGTCACACAGAATCCTTTTCAACTTCCCAGACATACATATTATCTTCTGGCACTTCCCATACATTGCCCTTTTTGTAGAAAAAAATTACTCTATGATAGTTTGTATATGCTAGGCCCAGGGAGTGGTACTGTGGGTGTGAGCTTTAAGGACCCTCATCCTAGTTGCCTGGAAGCTAGTATTCTGCTAGCAGCTTTTAGTTGAAGATGTAGAATGCTCAGTTCTTCCTGTACCATGCCTGCCTGGATGCTGCCATGTTCCTGTCTTGATAATAATGGATTGAGCTTCTGAATCTGTAAGACAGCCCCAATTAAATGTAGTCCTTATAAGAGTTGCTTTGGTCATGGTGTCTGTTCACCACAGTAAAACTAAGACACACCCATATTAGCTCCCCCTATTTGGGACCTCACTTTAGATAACATTTGATCAAAGAATCTTTTGCTGACCTTCCAACACTGAGTTGGATACCCTTTGATGAACTCTCTCAGGTACTCTGACCTACTTTTATTGCCGCTTTCACCCTGACAGACAAGCTGTAACTCTCTGATGGCTGCCGGCTTTTCCTGTCAGGCTAATAAGCTCCATGAGAGCTGGTATGTCACTCTATGTGTAGCCTTTGTAACTCTGTCACAGCTGACTATGCGCTCAATAAAATCTATTTTCCCAACTGCAGTGCTCAGAGTATCAACAGCATGAGTCACCTTCTAGCAGAAACATTGGGAATTGCTACCAGGAAGGCGTGTGTTTGCTCGGCAACAGCAGGTACACAAGTCAGGTCAGGTTCTGACGATGCTGCAGACTGTCTGGAAGCAGCAGAGCATCCGCTAACTGCCCAGCTTCCTAGAAGTACACAGTTTTAGAATTTGTTTAGAGAAGTTGTGAAACAAATCCCTTTCTATGTATTTGAGAACATTCCGTGTTTCCTTTCATTTCTTCTTGCCAGACTGATACGGTTTCATAACTTCATTTTAGGGCCACTGTATCTCAGTGTGACCCTTGTCCTTTAACCATTAATAGCCCTACTTGGTTGGCATAGGCATCTCCTGAGGGCATTTCTTTTTTGAAGAGGAAATGTTAAAAAAAGCATGTCTGTACCTCATATCAAGAGGAAAAAAATGTAAGAATTTCATTTTCATTTTAAATAAACAGCTTGACCTCACTTTTGCCTAAAGGCAAAATCTACAGGCCTTTGTGATCTCAGACTTTGGTTAAGACAGTGTAATTATTCTGGTTCCCTGTGTATTTTCTCTCATTTACAAAATATAAGTGACTATATTTGATACCCCTTGGCATGAAGTTACGGAAACCACAAAGAATTCGGATTCAAGTGTTAACTCATCCATGCCTAAGCTTGTGTGACCTTAAGCAACCCATTTGACCTTCCAGAACTTTAGACTTCTCCTCTGCAAAGTCAGAGAGACAGCAGCCTCATACCTCACTCTCTGTCTTGAGTAAGACAAACACTGGATAATGTTAACATCCTTCCCAAACCTTCTGCTGTTGGCCATACCATAACCACATGATGGTCCCCATGGAAGCTCTCTGGACTGAGGTTGTTTCCTGTGATATGCCTCCATTGTGAGCTATAGTTGCCAGTCAGTCTGGGTGTCTACATTCAGCAGCTAAAGCTTTGGGAATTCCTAGTAAAATGACAGGGTTGTTAGCTTTCTGTTCTTAAGAGCAGTACCCCAATTGTAATCACAGAGAGCGATTCTCAGACCCACTAGGAAAAGGTACCAAATCATGTGGAGGAAAAGGAGGGAATGAAATATCCAAGGGCAGTGAGCTAATCACTCTTGAGACCAAGGTAAGAGGCAAGGGGCCTGGCCATCTTAGCATGGCGGTTAGATTGCTTATAGATTTACATGTCCAAAGACAGCTTTCCTCCCTTGCCCAACACCTTTGACCCTACACACATGATTCACAGCTAGTATCTCCTTTTTAGCTTTGGAATCATGTTGAGAAGTCAGCAACTGCTATTATATATCCATTGTCCAGAAGAAGCAGCGGAAGAGTGTATGTCTGAATCACACTAGCCTACTCTGTGGTCAAGGCCCTTCCTACCACACTCTCTCCCCTCCCACACTGTTGAAGAACAATATTCCAATCAACCTCAAAGAGGGCATATGCTCAGAAGCCTTTGCCAATGTCACAGAGGAAAAAGTACCAAAATGGAATTATAAGAGAGGAAGGAAGGAAGGAGGGAAGAAAGGAAGAAGCACCTATGTTTGAGTCCCAACCATTAACCCTAGGGATGAGTGTTTTTCACCTTTGCAAAGAGCAGGTAAGTAATACATCCATTCAAGCTTTCCCTGGGCCTCTGTTTTTTAATGTCATCCATAACTACTTCACAACACAATTGCACATGGCATAGAAGAAACGTCTAGAAGATGAATCTGGAAGTTCAGCAGTAATCACATCTCTAGCCTGCTCTGCTTACTGTGCCTGGTAGCAAAACCTAGCATGCTGCTTCGTGGCACACTCACCTTTTGGACAGGACTGAAGAGTTTTGAACTCATTCTGGCCTCTTCACCATTACAAGGAGATTAAGTTGTTGATCTAGTTGATCAGAGACAGAGCCTTGCAGTCAGTGGGCAGGGTTGCCATACCTAGAAACTGCTTTCTTCTGTGTAGTTGTCTGGCAAGAACAGCCATTTCTTTTGGCATTTACATCAGGCAAAAGCCTAGGGAGGGAACTGGGCTTACTTTGTCCTTTTGTCCCCTTTTCTCCATGTATCTCTTCTAAATACACTGTACCTCTTCTAGATACAGTGTATCTCTTCCAGATGAAATGTATCTCTTCTAGATGCCATGTATCTCTTCTAGATACAATGTATCTCTTCTAGATGCATTATGTCTCTTCTAAATACAGTGTATCTCTTTTAAAGAGTGCAATGGCCTAAGATCCCCATTTAGGGATCTAGGAGTAAGAAATTCTGCTTCTATTTGTTGTTTTGTTTTTGACATAGTCCCACCGTTTCCCCATTCAGTCTCTGAATTTCTGGGGTCACAGGTATGTGCCATCATGTATGGTGTTCTATTAGTCCATGCTTAAGACTCGGATGGATAGACCTATTAATTAAAAGCAGTACTTTCTCTTTTGACTCGCTTCTTCAGCCTGTCACTAAAGACCAGTGATAGCCAACTTCCCAAATGGTTTCTGACATACCCCCACTTATAGTAGTCATGCTCTTTGGACCAAGATGAACCCATATGGCCAGTGGAATTTGGCACAGAAAATGATATGATACCTTCAAGACGAGCTATTCATGGTCCCAAAGCTCCTCCCATATTGGATCACCATGATGGGGAAAGCCAGTTCCTGCAGCTAGACAAACCTAATATAGAGAGACACAAGAGGCTGCCTTTCTGGACTTTCTCTTCCTTGTCCTTATATGAATACTTTGCTCTTTGAAGCTGGGGACGAACTGTGTCTTCTCTTCAAATCCTCATTGTCTAGCATCATGGCCAATACCTACTGACTTTTTAATTAAAAAAAAAAAGCATAATGTTGTAAATAGCCTCTGTTCATACTTCCTATTTTTAATATTTTTAAAGTTGTTTTAATTTTTTTCAGTAGACAGCTAAGTGTAGCAATTCGCATTAAATTTCATGGGCATTTTAGATGGCCAAATAAGTAAGTGTATGTAGAAATCAAAGACGAATGTGGTAATTTTTACAGAGGCGTTTCCATATTTGTGTCCGGATTTGCCCTCACAGTTCAGTTCCCTGTGGATCATAAAGTGATCCCTTCTGCTTTTTCATTAGCTCGGTTAAGTTACACTCAAGACTAATAAAATTATACTCTATTAAGTTATTTTGGCCCCACAGATACAACAATTCCAACTCTCACTATTGCTCTTTGGGTTTGTTTTTACTCATCTCTGACGCCTCCAGGGACTGCGAGATATTGATTCCGAGGACCAAGAAGACCTCTAAGAATCAGAAGAATGAAGGGGGAAAAACCCCACAGAGGACAGCCTAACATTGTTTGTCTCCTAAGTCTGGATTCTCAGAAGTGAGCTAACGCTGGGCCGTGGGCCCAGGAAATCGACTCCGTAGATCTGGATCTGATCATTCTCCTTTCTTCCCCGCAAAGATAAAGCTCCGAACCCGATCCATGCATTCACTTACAGCTGTTGAAAAGGAGGCTCATGAAACCCAAAAGCAGCTTACAAGCCCTAGGAACAGCATACATGACCTGGGGCTGGTGAGATGACTTGTCAGTTAAGAGCACTTGTAGCTCTTCCAAAGAGCCCACACCTCACATGGCGGCTAACAACCACATCGCTCCTGTCCCAGGGTATATGACGCCCTCTTCTGGCTTCTGAGGGCACTGCATACACATGGTGCACAGAGGAAACACCCATACATATAAAATTCAAACCCAACATTTTTAAAGAAAGAAACTTATAATTCCCATGAGGCTGTTCCTGAGGTTCTATAAGCAGTAAACAATTGCTGGAGAAAAGAAGACCCTTTGTGACCACAAGCTGTGGGTCCATAATTACCAGTGCTAACCGAGACGCCCACCCACAGGTTGTGTAGGAAGCTGCCGTGATGGAGCTTTCAGGATGTTAGCGTGCTGGACAGGGCTGTTCTGTGACCCAGCTGCCACTGGTATGAACTATACCCCTAGAAGTAATGCCTCGTCTATGTTTCTGGCAGTCCTTCTGGCAAACTCATTGATTCACTTTTGCTGGACTGGGCTGGGCTGGGCTAGAGTTATTTCTCTGGTCTGTCTTTGCTCGAAGTAGTGGCTGAATAAGAATGACCCGTGTAGGCTCATGTATTTGAATGCATAGTCACCGGGAAGTGGAACTCTTTGATAAGATGAAGGATGAAGGGGCGTGGCCTTGTTGGAGGAAGTGTGTCGCTGGGGTGGGGGGGTGGGGGGCTTTGAGATTTTTCTCTCTGCCTGCTGCCTTCAGATCAGGGCATAGAACACTCATCCGCTCCAGCACCATGTTGGTCTGCATGCTGCCTCGCCCCCTGCCATGGTGATAATAGGCTAAGCCTTTGAAAATGGAATCAAGTCCATAGTTAAATGCTTTCTTTTGTAAAAGTTGACTTGGTCATGGTGTCTCTTCCCAGCAAAAGAGCAGTGACTAAGACACTGTGTCTGAGATAAATAGAAATGGACTCCTCAGGAAAAGTCATACCACCTTGGCCGGCGTGGCACCTCTACTCTCTGACCAGGCCGCAGGTTTAAAGCAGCAGTACTCATGGCCTACGGCAGCTGAGGCAGATTTTCTACAGTACGGTATGGGCATGCTTTGGGAGAAGAAGTGAGCCCATGGGTCTGTGCACCTGAAATACAGAAAGCTAGGCTGACTCCATGACAGGCGTCAAACTGGCAGTTCAGGAGACTAGGCCTAAATGTCTGTTTCCAAGAGCTGGGCAAGTCCAGGCAAGTCCTGCTCTCAGAAGCTGCCCAGCCACCAGCCTTGAGGCAAGGACAATGGGTCAGTAGCAGTTTCCAGACCTCCCCAGCAAGTTTCCAGCCCCCACACCCTGGTAATGAAATGTTCAAATAGATGGACCCAGCAGATTAAGATACAGGTCGCCTACCCCGGAATCCTTTAGTGTGCTTTAAATCAGGCCTGCAGCTCACCTGGGTGTCTCTCTATCTTGGTAATGAGAGACCCCAGCATGCTGGACTTCTGCAGAATAAAACACTCTTTGTGTTTACATACTATGTGAGTTCCGGTCTTCTTCTTTGACAAACCATGGACGCTTACAGGAGTAAAAAAGCATAAAGTCTCCCAGTGTTCTGGTCCTGAAGGGGTAAAATTGTAGCCCCAAATTGGGAGGACAGGAGAGAGAAAATACCTTCCTTCAAATGTATAGCTTTCAATGTCCAGGGCAGACCTGAGCGGGCAGATCATGGCTCAGGTACCACAGGATCATGCAGTGTTTACCAAGATGTGAGTTTTTCTTGGGTACGCATTTCTCCATTAGTTGTCTATTGTATCCCTTTAGTATAATTTCAAAGACTTGCAATGTTTTAAAATGTTTATCTGGGCATGAGAGTACCTGACTGCAAGAATAGTAGGATTTGAGATGCTGAGGCAGGAGGATTGCAGCAGGTTTTGGGTCCTCGGTGGCTCACATAGCAACTGTCTTTTAAAGGACTGGATGCTCTGTTACTGGGGGATCAGACTGAGAAGGGATTTTTGTTTGAGACAGTATCTCATGGAGCACAGACTGGTTGTGGAGCCAAAATCAACTTCGAATACCTGATTTTCTTGCTTTCACTTCTCAAACACTGAGATTACAGATGAGCTCCAGTACCCCCCAAGCCCAACCCTCATCTGTCTATACCATCAGTTACTTCTGACGAACACTCTTCAGCCATCTTTCTCCTTTGTCTCCTATATATACATCTTTTTATCATTTGAAGATGACATTTCTACATAGGTTTTCTTCTTGTTCTATTCCTCCTCCTCCTCCTTCTCTTCCTTCTTCTTCTTCTTCTTCTTCTTCTTCTTCTTCTTCTTCTTCTTCTTCTTCTTCTTCTTCTTCTTCTTCTTTTCTTCTTCTTCTTTTCTTCTTCTTTTTCTTCTTCTTCTTCCTTCTTCTTCTTCTTTTTCTTCTTCTTCTTCTTCTTCTTCTTCTTCTTCTTCTTCTTCTTCTTCTTCTTCTTCTTCTTCTTCTTCTTCTTCTTCCTCTTCTTCTTCTTCTTCTTCTTCTTCTTCTTCTCCTCCTCCTCCTCCTCCTCCTCCTCCTCCTCCTCCTCCTCCTCCTCCTACTCCTCCTCCTCCTCCTCCTCCTCCTTCTTCTTCTTCTTCTTCTTCTTCTTCATAGATTTAAAACTCATATTACTGCCTAGTGGTGGTGGCATACACCTTGAGTCCCAGTACTCAGGAGGCAGAGTCAGGCAGATCTCTGTGAGTTTGAGGCCAGCCTGGTCTACAGAGTGAGTTCCAGGACAGCTAGGGCTACACAGAAAAACCCTGTCTCAAAGACCAAACCCAAAATTGTATTATTATTCAAATTTAGAAAACGATTAAGCCAAACCTCTTTAAACATCTTTGGTCTTATTAATTCTCTCTTTTCTTCATGTTCATAGGTATTTTCTCTTAGGTAATTGGTATTCTGTTCATTTCTCTTCAAAAATTTTTTTCTCTTCAGCTTGATGGGTTTTGTTGTTGTTGTTGTTGACTATTTTGCAAATGTCCCAACATTTTGCTTTTTCCAAACTGATGATAGTCTTATCCAACATGTTTTCAGTTCCATGTTTTCATGGGTGTTTCTTTTTTCTTTCTTTTTTTTAAACTTCAGATATTTATTTTTCTCAGTCATGTGTGTTAGTTCTAAAATTTCCATTTATTTCCCTTCAAGATGGAGCTGGAGAAAGCAGACTTAGATCCAGGTGGATTTAATCGGCTATAGATAGGTATGAATATTTTAAGGGTTTCTGTAGGTCATTTTTATCTCATATAGAAGGGCAGTTTGTGTCTTTTTCTATTGGATGTCATCTTATTGTATAGAGAATTGAATATATAAACCTGTATGAAGTTACCAGGCCTTAGAGTCATGTTTGTGCCGGAGCTGGGGTAAAGAAACAGCAGGGGCAGAAGCACCAGGACAGGCGGAGTGAACCTCTTGGGAAGGGAATCTTGCGGACAGAGCAGCTTGCAGACCAAGTGACAGAGTCCATGTGCTTGGCTTCATACTAGAGCGGTGTCCAGGGAGTAAGACTGTGGGGGGAGGGGCGATAAAAAGATGAACCAATCCATTTTAATGTTTCCTACAACATTTCTCTATTTTTTCTACAATCCCCACACCTTTGTATATTAATCTGTCCCTGTAGAGTATGGCAGCCATCTTAAGTTCCACACGTGCGGGTTCTAACCCCCACTTGCTTTGTGGAGATCCCTCTATTTTCTGACATTGGTTGGTTATTCTCTTTGTTCTGGTCCACACTTTTCCACTTCTTTGCACATCTGCCGATGCTGGCTGTATGCGGGGCATTGCAGAGAGCAGAATTTATGCTATCTGCCTCTAACAGGTATTTGGTTTTCTGCCACCGGAAGCTAAGCTTCTTGTGGATAACCCGAATGTGGTGTACGCTGGTTCCCGAGCCTTGTTAAGGTCATCACGTTGAATTTTCTCCTCAGTCCTATCTTACAGCTCATACTCCGGGAATGTGCCCCATAGAGTGAGGCACAATGCGCGTGCCTCACAGACTGAATTCTGGAGATGTTTATCGAGCTTTCCTGAGTTGCTGGGATTTTTTAACTCCAAACCCTGCCTCCCCAGTGCCAAGCAGCTGCTGCGATCTCTGCTCTTCGCTCGGCACTCCAGCTGCTGTTTTCTGCCGCGATCTTTGGAATTTTGCCCTGTACATTTCCACTTAAGGATTCTGCCAAGATTCTGTATATACATCTGGGCTCTCCCTCTCCGCTGGACCAAATCGTCTGTTACTCCTTCCTTCAAGGTCCCTTGTTTCCTACGGACACGTGAATGTCTGCAGGGTAGAAGTCAGTTAGGTGTGATTACACCCCATCAGTCAGCGCCTGCTTTTGAGTCTGTTTTTAGAACTCTGCATATATATGTTTTCTCAGTATTAATGGGAAGTTTAGTCTGATATGAACTACTGTGTAATTACTGGAAGCCTTTGTGTATATTTAAACACAAGTGGTCATGGTATATGTTCTATTTTATAATGATGGTTTTAATAAACAACATATCTCATACATCATTTCACATTAATAGATATTAATTAAACTTATGTCTTTCCCCTGGCTGGTGGTACTTGAAATATTTAACAATAAGGCTTCAAATCAAAAATACATCTTTAAGTAGAGATAAGAGTTATGACCTTGAACTCTTTCAATGTTCTTTGAAAGGAACTAAATAAGTTTATTTTATAATAATCCACCCCTTTAGAAAGACTATACTACAGGAAACCACTTATATTTGGATCTACGGCACTATAGATTCTCATATCATGTCTTTTTCTGTTTCCGGTTAGCCCTAGAAGTAATGGGTTTTGTAAATTAATTTTCAGTCTTCCCAAAGAATCACTGTGGAACCAAAGCAAACCCACATTCAAGATTTTAATTTTAATGTGCACAGTCATCCGGTGTTATACACAGGGAATTGGTTCTAGTACTTTCCCGTGGGTACCAGAACATGTGAATGTACAAGCTCCTTATGGGAATTGGATAGCATTTGCAAATAACGTAGACACATGCTCCCTGGTATATTAAGTCACCTCAAGATCACTGTTAATAATCAATGCACTGTGATCGTTACATTGGCAGCTCTTTTACTATTGTGTGTTGGGAATGACAATAGGGGATAAACAATCCTCCAGCGCTTTTCTTTGCTTGGTTATTTGAGTTCTTTAATAACTTTATGGGCTGCCTATAACCACCAGCTACTGTTCACTGAAGGCGATGTGATGATACCCTTCTCAACAGGATATAAAGCTGTCCATTTTAGAAGAGAGTTTAACTGTACCTCTCATTATTCTCTTAAGTTTTTACCCATAAACATGAAACACATGACCAGAAATATGAACTTTGTTCTTCTCCGTCTTGATTATGAGCAACCCTAGACTGCCTGAACTCTGTGGCACACGGATCACTTAAGGAGTGTCCCCTCGAACCTGACAATACCTAACCTATTCTGTCCTGCTTCAAGACTAAAGACATAAAGATGACAGTGACCGAGGAATTTTACCATCAGCCTTTCCCATGGTCCGGCTCTGTGTCCCACAAAATCTGGAAATGCTCAGTCACTGTCCCAGACTTATCTTGGCTTCTAGGAACAAATCTTTGAAGACAGATCAACCAGTGATGAGATTACCTGCAAGCAGGAGCAATCACTCGGAGGAAAACAAGTGATCCCCAGTTAAGCGAGAAGGGTTTCCAATCACCGTTCAGAGGCAAGCCTGAGATACTGATTAATCATATCATACCCTGGCCAACATTGTTAGATTAGGCACGTCTCCTGGCCACTGCCCTATTCTTTTTCTAGTTGAACCTAAATTTCGAGTGCGTACTCCGAAACTCAGCAGTCACTGATTGAACTTCCTCTCTGTGTCCTTCCTTCAGCATCACCTTTGCCTTCAGTTGTCAAATCCAGCCTGTGAACTGGGAATTTTTATCGGAAAATGCCAGTACCGCCAACAGTTAAATAGGCATCTGACTGAGCCATCAAGAAGGTAGTCAGATCAAGATAAGAAATCCAGAATCCAGACTCTGCAGCCTGTGACCTGCCCCGCCCCCAAGAAACTCTTCTTAATGTGTTTTCATAGCTTGCTTCCTTACAAAGATTCATTTCTTTTTATTTTACATGTACAGGTGTTTTGCCTGCATGCAAGTGTATCCACCACATATATGCAATACCCTAGAGACCAGAAGAAGACATTGGATCTCCTGGAACTGGAGCTATAGATGGTTTCCAATGCTATGTGGGTGCTGGGAATCAAACCCAGTGCTCTTAACCACTGAGCCATCCCTCCTCTCCAGCCTACAGAGTTTGCTTCTTATAATTTTCTATAGTTATAATTTTAAAGTAGCTTATAAGCCTTATGAGGGTAGGGAGGGTCTGTTTTGTTTGGTTTGTTTGTTTGTTTTCCAGATATGGTAACCCTGTCTAAGTATACCTCTCATGGTGTGCCGGAGACACTCAGAAAACTTGTTTGCTAAAGAACTAAGTGAACCAGCCAAGAGCTAGGGAGTCTGTGGGAGCAACTGAAGTATAGGCTTCAAAGCCTCTTCAAGAGTTAAAAGGAAGAAGAACCACGGGGAATGGCTTTGAGATAACACAGGAGATGCTTAGAGTTCAGAACCTGCTTCTGCGAAATGTGACATGTGTCAGCCCAAACACACCTCTTTGGCCTAAGGAGTATTTTGAAGTGGTTACCGGTACCGGGGACTCTGATAACAGAATGGAAGGAAGCCTTTTATAGGAGGAATCTCCATCTCAGAAGGAAATCTCCATTTGCAAAGGTGTCTCCTCTCCAAGAAGGAATGGCCAACTCTAAGCAACTGGAAACACGGCACAATGGGGGAAGGCAGGACACGGAACCACACAGAAGATTAATCATGTTTGCCCAGCACTTCCTGAGCATCCTGCCAGGATTCTGCACCGCCTTACACCCCCTACTCTCTGTTCTAGGAACTGATGGGATTTCAGCCCGAACTTACTCTTACTTCCTCCCTGTTTTCTATCACCTGTGCACACAAGATGTTAAACCTTGGTTTCCTGATATCTTGTTGGTCTCTTTTGTTGTAAGGGATCATCCTGACTGCGAACAATGAAAGGGTCAAGAGAAAATTAGGCCATTTGTCTTTCCTCTGCCACTGTGCTGACAGTCTGGACATGGGAGGGAAAGGGGTTCTTCCAAGTCTCACCTGTGCCCAGAAATCCCATTCATTCCTGTTTGTGCCTGATGTGCTCACTGTGAGTAATAAACACTCTGACTCTGTGAGAAGGCTCATTCTGCTGACACCTGATGAAGCCAGAACTTGAGACACAGCCAGCCGGGAGAAAAAGGAGCCTTTACCAGCAGCAAACCAGCAAGCTGAGGATGTTAGATTCCTGTCCTTCCTAACAACTTTAAGTGAAAAAAGTTCTACAGTGCATTTAATACAGCATCCTTTGACTACAGATGGCTCGGTGCCAGAGCAATCTTGACTCCTACAGTGGTCCATTTCTTTGATGCACACTCTGGTGTTATCTGAAAATCACTGATATTCTGGGTTCTGTACATCACGAGGAAGCTTGCTGATTGAAAAGCTTGATGACCTGCTGGGTTTTTCTGTTCCTTGTTCCTAGTAGAGATGACTTTGGCATTCAATAGCTTAAGCATTTCTTTGGAATTTACAATGTCAGGAAATAGAGAGGGGAAACAAAGAGGCCGATCTTCACACAACAATTTACAAAGGGCAACTTGACCTGTCAGGCGGCTTTGGGAAACATCAGTGCCCTACAGTGTCAGGGACCAGCATCCCTGTTGGGAAGTTGTTTATGGAGCTGGAAAGAGAATTCTTTGGTTTTTCCTTGGGAACTCAAACTTTATATTGACCAGCAGGGACCTTGGATAATCTTTGCTGGAATTAACAAATTCAGATGACAGGCCGTGTCCCAATTCTGTTGGTGGCTTCATAAGATTAGCTGTGTGGAAGGTGGGGTGCAGTGACAATTGTCACTATAGGACAGGAGGATTATTCCTCCAAGGGTAGAGGATGCTGTTAACAATATTTCACCTTGAAAATAGCTTGGGCTTGGGCTCCATGGACACAGAAGAGAGGGTCTGGGGTGGAGACAGAGAGCAAAAGGGGTTCCATACAGGTTGCCACAAGGAGCTCATGTTGTGTGTGGCTGTCAAAAGCCAGAACACTCTTTGGCTCCCACACAGAGACAGCTGTGTCTTCCCTGTGATCGCAGGGAAAACAAACAGTATCCTTCTACAGCGGAGCAGGTCTCTAACTCAGCCGCTTGCCTTTCTAATACCCTCTCCCGCAAGGGGCTAGCTACTCAAGGCCACCAGTGGAGAGCTTTTCCTGTAACTCCGAGTCAAATCCCATAGTCGAAAACTCACACTGGTGCTGTCTGCACACTCGCAGGCAGGTTATCTTGGTGGTTTACTAAGTCCTGAATCCTAGGGGCCAGCCTGATTTTACTCTGCCCTGTCACGTGATCGGATGCTGCAGGAAGACTATGCCTCCTACAAATCATCATCTAGTTAATGAAATCACTCACCCGTTCTCTGCACCACTGATAGGAAATAGTGATGATGTGAGAATGTGGCTGGCAGCCTGCACTCATTTTGATGTGTAGCTGACGCATCCTCTCCGAGGTGTCCTTCTGAGAACATGGCAGGGGTTATGAAACCCACCTCGGACAGCGGTTAACTCCTCCTGGGCATCAGTTTCTCCAGCCTTTAAATAAATAAGGTAAACAAGGTTCACCCCATGGTCCCTAAGAATATCAGATAATTAAACTATAGCTGGAGTCCTAGGCCAGGAGGATTACAATCACATCTAACTACCTGTCCCAAGGAAAAGCAGACAGAGGTGATGGCAAAAGGTTCAGGGGGTGACTGGGGAGACAGAGTAGTGGATACAGTGCTTCCATACAATTATGAGGACCAGATCTCCAGAGTTAATGGAAATGCCAGTCAGATGTCATAGCTTGCCTATAACCCCAGCACTTGGAAGGAGGGCATGAGGCCCTCAGAGCAAGCGGCCCAGCTAGACTAGCCAAATCAGTGAGCTCCAGGTTCAAGTGAGAGACCATGTCCCAATATATAAGGTGGAGAGTAGCCAAGGAAAATGTTTGATATCAGCCTCTGGCCTACACACATGCACACACACACACACACACACACACACACACACACAATCATATACACATACCCCCCAAAGAAAGACAAAGAAAAGGATGGAGGGCTTTTACCAATAAGGCCATGTCAGGAAGATGGAGACCAAGTACTTCAGCCCATTTGGGGTGCAGATAGCAGTTTTTCTAAGTAGAGAAGAACAGGGGTGAGGTAAGAAGAAGGCATATTTAGGCAGGCTTGCTCATCATTATCTCAGTTCTGGTTCCAAAAAGTAGTTTCAGAGAAATCTTTATTGAAGTTGAGGGACAATCCAGTTCCCAAGGGATGGCTGCTCCCGACTGGGTGTGGGGGCAGATCCGCCTAGTGCTTGCTTAGACCTTTGTGGTTCAGAAAGAAAAGCTTATGTAAAGCTAATGTCCCCCATCAAACCCCAAAGGAAATGTGATCATAAGATGTCCCCAGCAAAGTAGCAAGTGGGTGGCAGCATGGGGGGGTGGGGTGGCTCAGATACTAAATATTGTTGGTGTACTGGACTAGAGCCACAGCAGTGGCTGTGGATGGACTGGGAAATGTTCTCCAGGGACTCGTGTATTGTAGCACTTGGCCCTCAGCTGGGACACTGTTGGGGAAGTCATGGAGCCTTTCTGACATGGCCCTCCTGCAGACAGTAAGTCGCTGAGGATGGCTCTGAGGGTTAGAATTCGGGTTCTTGGTCTGCCATGCTTTGAAGACCTGTTGCTCCAGGCTCCGCTGGTACAGACGGCCAACCAGTAAGCATGTCCATCCGTGAGAGGCGGTGTCCCCTGAAACCGTGGGCCAATACAAACTTTTCTTCTCTTAGGTTCTTAGGTTAGGTTTCAGTGTTTAGAAAAGGCAGCCAGTATGATGGCTAACCTTATAGTGTCACTATAGGCTTTGGACAGACTGTCTCTGTCATGACCTGCAGTACACCTGATATCCCGAGATTCTGCCATCCATATTCCCCCAACAAGCACAGTGACAACTCTCACTGAAAAAGAAGCCTCTAAATGTTTCTAAATGCCTTGTGTTAAAGAGAGAGAGACAGAGACAGAGAGAGACAGAGAGAGTATGTATGTGTGTGTTGTAACTCTCTGTGTATATCCCTGTGTGTGTATCTGTGTGTATCTTTGTGTGTATCTATCTCTCTCTGTGCATGCATCTGTATGTATCCCTGTGTGTGCATCTGTGCGTGTGTATATCTGTCTGTGTGTCTGTGTATATATGTGTCTGTGTGTGTGTGTGTGTGTGTGAGAGAGAGAGAGACCATTCCTAGTTAGGATGCATTGCTGAAATGGAGGCTTTACTGACACTGCACTAGAAAGACAAATGGAGGATGAAAGTCAAGGTGAGTTATTGGGAGCTCAGTGGAGGGGCCCCAGGTAAGCAAATGAGAAAGCCAATCAGAAGACAGTGGCAAGAATGGGAGCAGACAGAAAATGCCTGGGGCAGCAGACGGGTTTCCTGATACACTTCCTTTTCTGGGGAAAACCCAGTTCCTGTCTGCCTGGGGTATGGGTGCCACCTGGCATCTGTTGATAACCAGAGAGGGTGCCCAGGGGCCACCAAAGTGCAAGCAGCGCATGCTATGGCTTGGGTTAAATGCAGGAAGGCAAAAGGCCAAGGAGAAAACTTGCAAGGATATGGAAGTCATAGGAGTAAAAAATGTGACAGATGTATCTGTCATTAAAGGACGAAAGGAAGATTCAGAAAACCATATGTCTCTCTGCAAGTGCTCTGTAGTGTTACATGGATGAAGATAGATGTGGGGGAAGGAGGATAAACTGCTGTTGTTTAAATATCACTTGGGACACTACCCATGACCTGTAAAGAGTCTTGGCTATTTCTGGAAACTCTGAGCTACTAGTTTTCCTCTTGCACACCAAGGTTGAACAGTTTCGACCTCAGTATGCGTGTGAAATAAATATGGTTAAAGATACTCAGGTAGTGTCATAGAAGAAAGAGTACAATGTAGATACACATTTTGGGTAGCAAGTGCAAACTGACACCGACGATCTTGAGATTAATCCTCTTGTTTTAATCTAAAAAGTGTGATCCAAGCTCTGTCTGGTTTTAAAACACATACACATACACACACACACACACACACACACACACACATGCATACTCACACATACACACAAACACACACACATGCACACACACACACACACACACACACACACACACACACACACACACACAGACAGACACATGGGAGGGGAAAGTCAGCTCCACACAAGTGTTCCTGGTGTTTTCTCAAGAGCATCTTCAAGGGTCTGGTCTACCCTTGTCTTCTTCCCTCCACTAACACATGCATTGTTTTGAGACAGGATATTACTATGTACTTTACACAAGCCTTGGACTCACTGTGTAGCCCAGGCTGGATTTCGACTTGTGGTCCACCTACTTCAGACTCTTGACTGCTGGGGCTTCGGGCAATGTGCCTCGGGCTCTAACATGTGCTTCTACCGAACACAGCTCCGGCACTGGCACTTATTCCATACTTCTGCCAAGCCTCGGGTCAATCCATCTCAACCACTGCTCTGCACAATGAGCTTGCTTTGCTGTGAGTTTTTAACAGACCTGTCTAAGCATTGTGTTACTTCAAGTTGCCTTTGGCACTGTACTGGCTGGTTTTGTGTCAACTTGACATAAGTTGGAGTTATCAGAGAAAGGAGCCTCAGTTGAGGAAGTGCCTCCATGAGATCCAGCTGTAAGGCATTTTCTCAACTAGCAATCAAGGGGGGAGGACCCAGCCCATTGTGGGTGGAGCCATCCCTGGGCTGGTAGACCTGGGTTCTATAAGAAAGCAGGCTGAGCAAGCCAGGGGAAGCAAGCCAGTAAGTGACATCCCTCCATGGCCTCTGCATCAGCTCCTGCTTCCTGACCTGCTTGAGTTCCAGTCCTGACTTTGTTTGGTGATAAATAGCAATGTGGAAGTGTAAGCTGAATAAACCCTTTCCTCCCTAACTTGCTTCTTGGTCCTGATGTTTTGTGCAGAAATAGAAACCCTGACTAAGACAGGCACTAAGCTCTGGGTGTGTGGGATCTTCTGGGTGTGGGGGATTCTCTGGGTGTTCTGCATCTTCTGGTGGGGGGAATCCTTGGGTGTTGGGGTTATTCTGGGTGTATGGGATCCTCCTGGTGTTGGTGGGATCCCTAAGTGTAGGGGATCTTTTGAGTGGGAGAATCTGCTGGGTGTGTGAAATCTTCTGGATGTGTGGGATTCTCTGGGTGTGGTGAATCCCTCTGGGAGCGGGGGATGGATCCTCTGGGAGTGAGGAATCCTCTGGGAGTGAGGAATCCTCTGGGTGTGGGGAATTCTCTGGGTGTGGGGGACACATGGTCTGTAAACAGCTCCACTACTTTTACCTCCATGTGGGAGTTACATTGTTCTATTCTATGCATTCTAAAGGTTTTGTAGAAAAATATTGCTTGATGAGTTTCCCAGTAAATGCACCAAAAGCTACTAGCATCAGCCCCCTGAATGCTGGGATCACAGGCATAAGTCACTGTCCCCAGCTGCCTTCTCATGAGGCGTTCTCTGACATGCTGAAGTACTTCTTGTCCTTCCTCTGGCTCTAGCAGTTTCTTGGTTATGTTCTTTTTCTTGGTAACGGGAGCTCCTCCAGGGAAGAGACTTGGCACTGTTACATCAAGTACCAACACTCACTAGTGACGTTCCTGCCTGGTGCACTGAAGGTGCTTAGTCAGCGGATGGATATATGTGGGATGAATTTCTGGAAGTTATACAAGAAGCTTTCATGATTGACCCAAACTGAAAATCATTCCATGGTTTTCTAGAACAGTAAGAAGAGATGTTTCCTTTCGTTTGATTTAGCATTAGCGAAGAAGACCATTTGTTTTTCCTTTTCCAAATTAAATATGGAGGCAAGTGTCTGTTACTGAACAGGGCTCCTAAAAATGCCGAGATTCTGACTTGTCTCACAGGCAACTCTTACAAAGTTGTTTTTTCCCCCTTTCAAATTTGTTTAGAATTAATACAATGAGATATCTAAAGAAGGCTAGCTTTAGAAAGAAAGGACTTTGTTTAGATTACAGTTTTGGAGATGGAAAGGCCAAGATTGTATGGTTCCACTGGTTTGTCCCTGGTAGAGTTAGGCTTCGAGGCAGGGGGGCTTGCTCATGGGAAAGATCTATTGCCGAACAGGAAACAAGAGCTAGGTACAAAAATGAATTCAGGGGCTACTTTTAATCCTGTAACACCACCCCCAAAAAATCCAGGATCCCACTAGAATGTTCTTTTTTTTTTCCCTTGAAGAGTTCTCAAAGACCTAAAGACTTCTACCAGACCTGCATCTTAAAAATTTCATCTCTCACATCACCATACCAAGGACCACACTACTAAAAAAATGAATCCTTAGGGACAAATGATATCCACACCACACCAGGCCATAAAAGTTTAAAAACAAACAACTGTGGGAAATGTAGAGGTCAACTTTGGGAAGGAAAACGTGGGATGGGGAATGAGGCTCACAGCTCCTGTTGAGTCTTGATCTGCCTGCTGTACAGGGCATTAGATCTAAGATGGCTCCCTAACACCAGTGAGACAGGTGTCGACGCCCCGCCCCCCTTTCTGAGTTACCTCATCAGGCAGGGCTTTCATTGGGTCATGGTGACGGCATGGCGAGATACGATTGGCTCAGACACTTAAAGCTTATGCACTGGGCAATAAACTTAGACATGCATCCAGATGTTGCTTTCTGAAGTCTAACTTCCAGGATCGGTCATGTGACTCGTTCTCCTCTCAACCCCCACCCTTGGTCCTGTTCCCACCAACAAGCAAGCAAGCAAACAACAGCAAAACAACACAACAAAACTTACTTTTGCCACTGTTAACTTTATCCAAGCCCTGTGCTCTAAGAGCAAAAGCAATTATAAAGAGAACGGTGAAGAGTTAAAATTATCTAATTTTATGAGCTAATCACCAATCCAGATCTATCGTACACTTGGTGACTAGTGAGCACAACATAGTAACTCACAGATCAGTACAAAGATGTGCCAAACCAAAGGACTGAAATTCTTTATTGTGTAGTAGAAAGACAAATCATCCACCAGCCAGCCACTGTGAATGACAACTCGATCCTTGACCATCCTTTCTCATACGACATCTTGATTCCTTTGTTCAAAACACTAAGCTGCTTTCCACTGAGGTTTTCCTTGTTAACAAATTTTCTCCCTATGACAGTAGCCTGAAAAAAAATTACATCCTTATATAGTGTACTTTGCCTTTCATAGTCTGTGGTCAGTAGTGGCTAGGATCCATCTCTCTTTTAATTTCACATGTGTAAGCAGTCTCCAAGAGGTATGGTCCAGCATCTTTCACTAGCAGCTGTGACCCTTATTTTGAATAACACTGAGGCCTGACAGTGTTAAACTTATATCCCCTGCCCTGGGAAAGCTGGAATGCCTGAGGAATGCTTTATCTTTTTTAGTTGCAGTTGATTAACTGCAAAGAACCATTGGTCTCTGTGTACTCTAAAACCAGCCTCATCCTTCTTCCTGACTCCCATGAAACCCATGGGTGATGGATGTGTTTACTTATCTTCCTCCAAAAACCAAAGACTCCATTCCTCCTCAATGAATGTTCTTACCCTGAGCCTGAGCAAGATCTTACCCTGACTTGGTGCAAGCCTGAGCAAGACTTACCCTGGTACGGTGCGGTTTGTCATTCACACTTTCAGAAAGGGAGTGTTGGGGTTTATTTATAGCCATTAACACAAGATGTCCCCTGGGAAGCAAGAGATGTCAGTATTGAGTGACAGAGGATGTCCTGAAGACAGAAAACAGACAACTAAAGGGTCACCTCCTTCGGCAGGAAGCCAGCTAGGAGCTTAGCTTCCAAGCAAAAATAATACTAATAATAATAACTGGTCCCAGAAGCTGAACGAAGCGAGATTCAAGCAGATGGTTGCAAAAAAAGATATTGTCAGGAACAATTCCCTAGTATATGAAACAAATGGGGCTGTGCTTTCTCTGACTTCCCCCATGAAACCAACCATTCCCAGTGTGCTAAGCATAAAACACTCACTTCTTCCTTGCTGAGGAGTTCTGGTTCTAAAGAGATTCAGCAAAGGCAGGAAGTCCCTTGGAGGCAGAGACTGTCATACAGTGCACAGCTGTAAACTCTTCTTTTCCAAGAGGTGGGCCCAGGAGGACTGTAAGCCTAGACTCTCATAAGAGAAAAGATCTGTGGTCAGTTATATAAAGATCTAGATTTAGATAAATGACTCTACCTTTATTTCAACACCTTCAAAGTGATTTATACCCTAGTGCAATCCAATACAAACAGCTCCACTCTACTGAACTCAAGACCTCCCAATATTATTTCAAATGACGAATATTCTTGGTAGAATAGTTTGGTGCAGGAGGGCCAGGGTTCACATAAGGAGTTCTTGGGAAGGATGAATTGGATTCAGATGTACTAAAAAATCCCTTCAGAATTAAATGTCAGCATGTCTGTGTATAACATTTTATGTACATGTCTGCGTCTGTGCACATCTGAGTGTGCAAGTGCTCACATGTATTTTTCCTGAAGAAAGTCTCTACCATTTTCTAATATTTGTAAAGGAAGAAATCTGTGCCCTTCAATGGAGAAGAACCAGAATATCTACTGCAGATATTCTGGGCCTTCAAAGACGTATCCCCTGTGCCTCATCCTTGGTCAAGGAATGTTTCAGAGGGCAAGTTTATTCCCATCTATTTTCAGCTTAGCCATGCGAAGGCATCCAGCCTCATCAGGGATCAGCCCTGAGCTAAGTCACCTCGAAATCATTGGCACCGGCAAGGTGCTCACAACACCAATTTGTCTCCTAGAAACAGGAATGGTTAAGTGTCACCAAGAGCAAGAGGAATAATTATTTCATGACATCCAGCACATTTCCTATTTTCTGAAAATACTCTCCATTGAGAATGTAATGTGACGCCCAAAACAGCACTGGCTAGAAATAAGCTACGAAAATGAGAAGGAATTATTGCCAAGATGTTGAATCTGCTTTTTCTTTCTGAACATTCAAACCTGGATTTCATAACTGATGCTTTGAATGATCAGTAGCTATCAGAGTCACTGCCATATGTTTCTCATGAGTTTAACAAAGCAGAGACAAGGTTTAATTGGCTCACTGTGCTGTGTCTTTGAGAGACTTTAATTTTCCTATAAGAACAGTAAATGCCAACAAGACAGACATCCCTGTTCCTCTCAGCTGTTTATAGTTCAGGGAAGTAAACAAGACATTATATTAAAAACATCTCCTGAACGCTGCAACATCTATTTTGAATTTGTACAAGTTTGGGGGGGGAGGGCTGCTATTAAAAGCACCCTCAATATGCCTGATACCTAAACCCTCGAAGCCTGATCCTGTTTGTACTGTGGCTGAGTACGCCGCTGCTATCTAGAGGTATGGAACAGGATGGTATTTGTCAATGTGTTTAGCTTTTAATGGCTTTGAGATAGCATTTTGGAGGCATATGCATCTTGCAGACACATGGAAGGAGTGCCATTTGTCAAACTGGATGAAGAATACATTAAATGGAATTCTGGTGTCTCCGAATATCCCCTGAGGGGGACCATCACGCTAACTTGGGCAGGGCTTACAAGAGCTCAGCCAAAGTGTCACCTCCTCTGTGGCCGACTTAATTGCTCCCTTCTCTGTGTATCGTCATAGTTGCCGGCTGTTATGTCTGCCTTCCCGGTGGGCTGAGGTCCTGCTGGGCAGAGACTATGTCTCATTTATCTTTGGAAGAATTTGTGCCCCAACTGTGGGGATTCATTTAATGAGAGCCAAGTGTTCTCCCACCCAGATTCTGGACATGTTCTGCAGTGTGCCGCGGGTTCCTATTTCCTTACCCTTAAAGTCCCTCGGAATGCATAGAAGGGCTGCACGCTCCCTGGCGCTGCACAAACCCCAGAAGGAGAACAGGCCTTAGCCTAATATTTTTGGGGTCCTGGCTTAGTAAAGAATATTAGGGAAAACAAAACAAAACCCAGAAGCCAAAATCATTCAGCTCAGACATTTCCTTTGCCAAAATCCATTGTAGGCACAGTATCTTTACTGCTGGAAGGCTCTCTACAGCCATGGAGTTGCTGTGTGCATGTGAATAAACCTGCCCTAAGAAGGTGGAGTGACTTACCTGAGTGATGCTGTTCAGGTCTCCCACCCCCTGAGGAGCAAGCCAGAGGGGGTCGTTCCCACCCCCCACCACCCTGTGCTCTGTTCTTACTGACTCAGTACTCAAGTATGGGCTCGAACCTGTCATATTGTGGTTAGAGATCTGTGGCTGTCTCATTTGGCAGTGCGCTCCAGAGAGTAGGGCTTGTGTCTCTGTTGATCAGCTTTTTAATGTCCTCAATTAACAGAGATGAGATTAGCCTCTCCATATGCGATGCTTTTCCAGAAAGATGTGAGCCAATGTCTGCTTGCCTCAGATAGGGCATCTAAAAATGGCAGACCTCAAGAAACCATTCCACCCAAATCTGGGCTGGTACAAGAATGAGTTTTACTGGGACTACTTACAAGAACAAAGGTGATAAATTACTTACAGGGGCCAATTATAATGCCAGCACACACGCCCCCCAGTGACTGCCAATTGCATATACATCCTCAGGAAGCAGAGGGGCCATGTGCAGCTTCTGTGTTTACTGTCCTCCTCTAACATTCTCTTGAAGAAATGAAACACGGCTGTAATTAGATGTAGTACAGTAGAGAGGGCATCTTGGGGCAAGGGGGAAGCTCAGAGTCCAGACACGCTAAGCTTTGCTTTGTGAGGATGTAAGGTGCACAGCGGCAGCTGTGAACAATAATTTGCTCAGATTGGTTCTGGGTGGGATGGGGTGGGGTGGGGGCCATGGTCAAGCAAGTACTGCAGTGCCAGTGAACTTCCTGATGCGGTGAGCTGTTGGTATACTGGGGCAGCTGCTGGTATACTGGGGCTAGCTGTTGCTATACTGGGGCCAGCTGGTGGTATACTGGGGTGAGCTGGTGGTATACTGGGGCCAGCTGGTGGTATACTGGGGCCAGCTGTTGGTATACTGGGGTGAGCTGGTGGTATACTGGGGCCAGCTGGTGGTATACTGGGGCCAGCTGTTGCTATACTGGGGTGAGCTGGTGGTATACTGGGGTGAGCTGGTGGTATACTGGGGTGAGCTGGTGGTATACTGGGGCAGCTGTTGCTATACTGGGGCTAGCTGTTGGTATACTGGGGTGAGCTGGTGATATACTGAGGCCAGCTGTTGGTATACTGGGGTGAGCTGGTGATATACTGAGGCCAGCTGTTGCTATACTGGGGTGAGTTGGTGGTATACTGGGGTGAGCTGGTGGTATACTGGGGTGAGCTGGTGGTATACTGGGGTGAGCTGGTGATATACTGGGGTGAGTTGGTGGTATACTGAGGCCAGCTGTTGGTATACTGGGGTGAGCTGTTGCTATACTGGGGCTAGCTGTTGGTATACTGGGGTGAGCTGGTGATATACTGGGGTGAGCTGGTGATATACTGAGGCCAGCTGTTGCTATACTGGGGTGAGCTGTTGCTATACTGAGGCTAGCTGTTGGTATACTGGGGTGAGCTGGTGGTATACTGGGGTGAGTTGGTGGTATACTGGGGGCAGCTGGTGGTATACTGGGGTGAGCTGTTGGTATACTGGGGGCAGCTGGTGGTATACTGGGGTGAGCTGGTGGTATACTGGGGTGAGCTGGTGGTATACTGGGGTGAGCTGTTGGTATACTGGGGGCAGCTGGTGGTATACTGGGGTGAGCTGGTGGTATACTGGGGTGAGCTGGTGGTATACTGGGGTGAGCTGGTGATATACTGGGGTGAGTTGGTGGTATACTGGGGTGAGCTGGTGATATACTGGGGTGAGTTGGTGGTATACTGGGGTGAGTTGGTGGTATACTGGGGTGAGTTGGTGGTATACTGGGGTGAGCTGGTGGTATACTGGGGGCAGCTGTTGGTATACTGGGGTGAGCTGGTGGTATACTGGGGGCAGCTGGTGGTATACTGGGGCCAGTTGTTGGTATATTGAGTGGCTAAGCACCTTTAATCTCTTCAAAGGTGCTGCCGAAACCATAGCCCCTGCAAGTAAGAGCAAGGGATGTTGTAAAGTCCTTTGGCATTAGAACAACTAACTGTTGTGTGTTAGGTCAAGGAAGCCAAGTGGAAACGAGCCTTACAGGACAGTCCGACTCCTGCTGCAAAAGGGATGTACAGGCTTAACTAAGAAACCGGCCGCAGAGCGGATCGAAGCTGACTGACTGTGTAAGCGCAAGGAGACTCTTACTTTCCCTCATCTTATTCATTGTTAGGTTTTCGAAATGACACAACGAACGGGCACTTTATGTACACTGGGAACATTTCATAGAAGTTACACATTTTAAAATGTTGAAAGAGTCATGAATGTAAATACTCTGACACACACAGAGAGAAACAGACTGACAGACAGAGACAGAGAAAAAGGACATCATTTTTGCCGCTTTTAGCGCCTCAAAGCCCTGCTGTCCCACCGAACACATGCAGAATTCCCTTTAGGGCAGGTCTCTGAAGTTTTAGAGTCTTCTGCACAGAAACGCATGGAATCCTGGTGGGCTCCCTCCCAGCCTCCTGGGAAATGGACAGATGAGACGTAGCACAGAGGTGCAGTGATTCGGCTGCCTGGTTTCACTCGCTGCCTGCGCTTCTGCAGGAAGTGGGCGGGGCAAGGGGTAGCCCTTGTCTTTCAGTAGTGGCACCACCCTGCTTACTAAGGGCACTAAGGCAGAGCTCTACTGACCCCTCCAAGCATCGACCTTCTCTACCCCAGCAGCCCAGTCACTACTGACAGTACAGTGTCCCTGAGCAGGACAGATTCATGACAAACGGCAGGAACAGGAACAGGAAGCAGGAACAGGAACAGGAAGCATCAGACACCGGCCTGCTGCAGCAGAGTCCAGCCCTGCTCGCTCAGCCATAAGAGGGACTGGATTGTGAGAACAAAAGCTAAGACAACTCACTCCTAGGAATCCTGGGGGGGGGGGGGGAAGGTGGGGCATATGGCAAAGCAGTAAGCTCAAAGTTCAAAATGATAAGTGGTTTATTGAGGACTCCACTGAAGAGCCATCTATCACTGGGTACAGAGATGTGGCCAAAAGCATGAGCTTTATAAAATAATGACACATTGACTGGTCCATAAGAAGGAACACTAGAGAGAATATGGCTGATATGCAAGGCTCTGGGGATGGTGGCCATGGAATGAATGACTGGGGAGAGTTGGTCGTTTTGGTAAAGGGACAGAGGGTACCAGATGCTGGAAAGGACATCAACACACCACTGCCACCTGGCTTCATGGTAACTGCTACCTCTTTATAGGCTTGTCCCTGCATGGAGGGAGAGAAGCAGTATTCTATTTCCTTAGAAATTCTATAAAATCAATCAATCAAACAAACAAACAAAAACAAAACAACTGGACTCTCCAGTCATCAAAAAGGATAAAGGAAATGTTTACTCGTCATCTTTAATGTGGGTTTTTCTGTTTGTTTGTTTGATAACTGGGTTTCAGGTAGCTTAAGCTGCCTTTGCATTCACTATGGAGATGAGGGTGACAATGAACTTCTGATCCTCCTGCCTCCACCTTCTGTACTGCTGAGATCACGGGCTTGCCCCCACTACACCCAGTTTATGAGCTGCTGAGCTGTTACTCAGGGTTTTGAACGTCCTAAGTAAGCACCCTACCAACTGAACTACACCCGCAGCCTCTACAGGAGCCTTTTACGTCTTTCTCTGAAGGAAGCCTGCCTACCTCTAATTCATTCATACACAGACAAACCACGTTCTAGCTTAGTTAGCCTCCACAGGTCCTGCTGCCTGTAAAGAAGGGGCCAACGACCCTTGCATATGTGCTTCACAGAATTGCTGACTCACATGAGAACACACAAATTAACAAGCCCTGAAGAGGACCATTTTAGAAACCCTGCATGGTAAATTTTTGTTTATTTGCTTTGAGATAGGGGACTTGCTAACAGTGGAAGCTGACCTGGAACTCACTTCACAGCCCAGGATGGCCTTGGGGTGATCATCCGGCTTCGGCTTCATAGATGGGATTATATGTACACCTGTCTGGTAACACCGAGTGCCACTGAAAGTCCCCTCAGGAACTCAACACCTTCAGACATTCGGGTCTCATGGGAAACACCGAGCCCCCTTTGTCTCTGATCCCACGCCTTTAATAAATGGATAGAGATTCCTCATGCAATCTGTTAAGATGAAGGGCTTCAGTTCTCTCCCTGGCCTCTGCAGGGAGCTTCCGTGTTTAATCTATTCATCCTGCCCGAGTTATTTATCCCTGTCATTGCATGGCTGCTACCAACCTTGTTCCCCTCCCGTATTTGTACACTTTCCATCTCTGCAACAGAAGAGTGGTGTGTGTGTGTGTGTGTGTGTGCTCGAGAGTGTGTGCGCGCGCGTGGGTGTGATACAATACTTTCTCACGAAAGAGGCACACTCTATACCACAATTCACTTTTTATTATCATCGCCATCATTATGAAGACTTAAGTTCACAGTCCACCAAGTTCAAAACTGTAGTTACCACAACTCGATCTTCAAGCAATTAAGCCAATGGACTGAGCCAGTGAGGGGGATCTACTGCCTGACCGTGAGTAGAACCCAGATGTTCTCGTTCCATCTAAGGATCACTGAAAAGAAAAACCCTAACCCAGGACAAGACCACGTGACGAGTAGAGTCCAGTTCAGCCGGTGTGGCGTAGGAATCCATGCCGCAGCAAGCGGCAGGGGCCAGGTCACTCGAGCATGTGCTGGAGCAGCGAGGGGTCGGCCTCCACTGCCTGGAGGCCCTTGTGTAAGCTCTGGAAGGTGGCCTGCTTCCCGTAACGCTGCCGCCAGCGGACAAAGGCCTCCACCACCTGTGACTGAATGTTGTGAGGATGGTTGGCCTTGCAGCGGTAGATGTCGGTCTGGGACAGTCCCAGAGACAGCACCACGGGCTCCCACTCCGGACCTAGCTTCTGGGCCAGCCGGTTAATCTGCCGGTCTGATGGGGAGCTGTTGAGGATGTCTGAAGGGATTCCGGCCGTCCAGTCACCTGAGGGGGAAAAGAACCGGAAGTTGAATGAGGTAAGCACCTCAGATAGGGAAGTCTTGGGACGGGGCGGGGCAGTTAGGCAACTATTCCTGGTCTTTTTGTACTGCTCAGTTTGGTGGACTGAACAGTGCCACTTAGCATCTCTAAAAGTGTTCACTGCAGAAGTCCATGGATGGTCACTCATTTCCTCCTCCTTGTGTATATAGACAGACAAACAGACAAACACACTGTTTCGTCACGAGCTCTCTTGTTTCTTTTTAATCCCTGTCTCTTTTTGTCAGAAATCATATCGAGTGCTCTGGCTGAAATCCACTCCCCTCAGTACCGGCCTGAGGGCTAGCAATGTGCTGCTCCAAGCTGTGAGTGCTGCCCCCTTGAGGGGGGATGGAGAGGGCTCAAGGCCAAACCAACAGCTCCTCTCTCTCCTGGTGGCCTCAATATAAAACACCATCCAGAAAAGAAGGAGGTACAGAAGCAGGAAGCCAGAGCATCCCGCCTCCCTAAGGAAAAAAACAAGCCACAGAGGCAAGAAGAGAGGGAGGAGAGTGGAAGCCCTTCGAGGCGTCTCACCATCCCAGCTAAGCCAGAGGACCACAGAGTAGGGGCTGGGGAGAGCTTGACCTTACACTTCCTAAACAGGATTCTGATCGCCTGAGTCTGTGCGTGGCTGTAACTGTGCGCTGTACAGCCTCAGACATGCTACCACCTCTACAGAACAGGGAGTCTAACCGGGTGGGAGCCACGGAGCAAAGAAGCCAAAGCTAGCCCCTGAACAAGAGAATGCTGGGTAAAGAGGGAGGTCCAGCCCCTCCTAAGGGAACTGCATACGCAAGGGTGGAGGAACTGCAGTGTGTGTGGGCAGTTTGAGAGGGACTCCAAGCATCCAAGGTAACAGCACTGACTGCGGGTTAGTCGAAGACACAAGTGCCACAGCAACTATAAGACACTTGCTGCACCACGGTTTAGTTAGTGAGCTTCAGTCACCAGCCCCTGTTTACTTTCCAATTCAGCGAAAAGACAAAAGATCCTTTTAGAAGAGCAGTGTGCCCCACAGCCCTTGCCTCTGACTCTTGAACAGTCAGCTGCCAAGACTTCAGGGCAGCAGCGTCTGAGACCATTTCAGTATTTGCCAGTTCTACAATCTCCAAAGGACTGGGAGGCAATCTGAATAATGATGTTATGTGTTCAACAAACCAACAGCGACGATTTTATTGTTTTTATAAATTATGAGTGATTTTATAAAAATCCGAGCTCATTAAAAAAAAGAAAAATAAAAGGTTGGGCTGGAGAGATGGTTCAGTGGTTAAGAGCATTGACTGCTCTTTCAGAGGTCCTGAGTTCAATTTCCAGCAACCACGTGGTGGCTTACAACCATCTGAAATGGGATCCAACACCCTCTTCTGGTGTGTCTGAAGACAGCGATAGTGTACTCATATAAATAAAAATAAATATATCTTTTTAAAAAAAAGTCAAACCCCACAAAAAGCACAAAGAAGAAATCCAGTCATCCATGGTCCAGCCTGACTCCTCCTTACATGCTGTGCTAGAAGGTGGCTGGATCTCAGTGACATTCGAGGTGGAGGAAGAACTTTCCTCCACCCACTGCTTTTAGTTATGTTGGAAGGTAAGACCTCGAATATCCTTGCAAGCTGCAGTTAAATCCTTAACAGGATGCCAAGGAAAAAGGATTATAAACACTTGAAGGGTTGGAGAAACCCTCAGACTGCAACAATCTGGAATCCACACTGTGCCCCTGTCTCCACCCTCACAATGTTTGATTTCTGTTGCTTTTGTAAGGTGCCTGATGTCTTCCTGTTTCCCAGGTGGCAGTCTACATCCCACGCCCACCCTGAGTGAAGGCAACAGGGCAGTGGGATGTTGGGTTGTGACAGGTCTTCATCTGCGACTCTTCTGTCCCCGTGTCTATAGCTTTGAATCATGACAACCGGTCAGTTTTATCACAAGGTCATTTCTTATAAGAGATGTTCACAGTTGCTGTAGTCTCTGAGTGTTTCAGGTCAAGACTGTCTATTGTCTCATTAGAACTATGTCTTTATACTTAGATAACATATATATGTATATATATATATATATATGAATATAATCTCATACTATTTAAAATCATATTTTTGAATTATACACAAACCTTTATGTTATATAAGCAAGTTTATCCCCCGCATATAATTTTCAAGTTTATAGGCCTCACTCCTATTTTGTAGTTAGAAGTGTTGCCTTGGAGAATTCTGGTACCAACTTGGTTATCCATCATTTTGTGTAGAATAGTGTTTGGCATCGGAAAGAAATAAGATTCTAACATGTTTCCATGTGGGCTAATCTTGAGGACACTGTGCTAAGTAAATGCGGCATCTCTGCAGAAAGACAAGCACTGTGCGGTTCCATTCATAGGAAGGACCTAAGGTTGTCACATCATATTCACAAAGAGAACACAGTAGCAGCTGGGATAGGAGAGAGAGATGGGGTTGGTGTTTGTGGGTAAGGAGTTCTAGATTCACAAGACGAAAGGTTTCCAAAGACCATTCCCTGCTCGATACTTCTCCAAATTTTATTTGTCTGTTTGTTATTTTATATACTACTGGTGATTTTGGAGTCAGGGTTTATTTTTGCTTTTGACTGCTTTCCTTTCAGTTGATTGGATGCCGAGGAGGAACCATCAGTTAAGTAGATACTGGGGAGGACCACCAGGTGAGTGGATGCTGGGGAGCACCATCAGATGAGTGGATGCTGGGGAGGACCATCAGGTGAGTGGATGCTGGGGAGCACCATCAGATGAGTGGATGCTGGGGAGGACCATCAGGTGAGTGGATGCTGGGGAGGACCATCAGGTGAGTGGATGCTGGGGAGGACCATCAGGTGAGTGGATGCTGGGGAGCACCATCAGGTGAGTGGATGCTGGGGAGGACCATCAGATGAGTGGAAGCTGGGGAGGACCATCAGATGAGTGGAAGCTGGGGAGGACCATCAGGTGAGTGGAAGCTGGGGAGGACCATCAGGTGAGTGGATGCTGGGGAGGACCATCAGATGAGTGGATGCTGGGGAGGACCATCGGTGTCTATGCTGCACGCTGGCATCTTTTTACCTCCAGGCCAACTCAGAATGCAGCAAAGGCTGTGAGCCGAGTCTGGCACTAAGGACAGACAACGTTCTGATTCTTCTGTACTTTCATGGTCACACGCCTACGGAGAGTGACACACAAATGAGATGGCAGAAGCCTGTGAACACAAGTCAGAGCAAAGATGACCGGCATAAATATACTTCCCCCAAGCAAAAACTACACTACCCAGACAACTTCACTCCCTCCCTTTCTCCATCCCTCCTTCCTTACATACACCTGCCCCTCCTCCACCCAACCCATGCCACATGGTGGCATAACAGGAGGCATAGCCGTTAGTGTCATCTGACTTCCAGCAGGAAGTTTCTTCCCGAGGCCTTTTTAAGATTGTGACTTATGCTTAATATAAAGTTACTGGGGGGGGGGGGGAGAGGTTGGGGAGGGTAGAGAGGGAACTAAAATTTAGTGTCAATTCCTGAGGATGAGATGCATCAGATTAGGCAAAGCTATAAATGAATCCCCTGTGACCAGCTGGCCTTTGTGCAGTGTGCAGGTCACACTCCCACAGGTGTTTTGTATGTCAGCTATCACGTCAACTTTGATATGGTGGGGAATGAGTAACGGGCATTTCAAACCCCAGATTCAAGAGGGAGCCGGGGAGGGTGCAGTCAGAAAGAGAGGGAGAGGAGGAAGGGGAAGAAAGGGAGGAGGGGTGTTCTAAGACCCACACCGCTAAGCAGCCATTTTATGGTACTCTTAGCAATGGTCGTGGGATGTTATCTGTGGTGGGTGGGCTGGGTTACTTCCAAGGACCTGTGTGAACTCTGGTCCTTGGGAGCAACATCTGCAGAAACATCCTTGTGGCTATGGAACTGAGTTCTGAAGAGAAAGAAAAAAAAAAAAAAAAAAAGGAAAAGCACCTTGAAAATCAAACCAATTAGAAACCTTCATTCTGATGGGCAACCAATTAGAAACCTTCATTCTTATGGGCAACCACAAAGGACATCCATGCTCCCAGAGAGGCAGAGGAATCAGTATTTGGTCTTCCTGAAACCAGTTTCCATTACACTCCACAGATGAAGGCCATATTGCAAAACACACAGACATCCTCTTACTGTGATGGAAACTTTGATTCGACTGTCAAGTCTGGGAAGGTCAAGGAGACTGTCATCCATAATTGAGTTTTTACTAGATTAACTGGGCAGGAGTTGGGGTGAATCCGCTCTGGGCCTGGGATTAGCAGGCCTGGGCGGTTGAGCCTGTCACCAGGTAACCAGGTAACCAGGTAGCGATAGCGTTTCCCAGACTGGTCCTTTGTACAAGATAAAGCCAGAAGGCACCCAAGGCTTCGTTTAGCTGTAATGTGGTACTGTCTTTCAGAAGAGATTTTATTATTTTCTTCAGACCTCGTGGTTTCTGAATTATCATTAAACCAACTGCTAATCATTTAGAATGCTTCCCCTTCCATGGCTGTTAAAATAGAAGCAGGCCATGTATGCTCTTCAGAATGAGTTTTGGCTAATTGTTTCGGTTTGGTAGAGACCACATACCTTCTGAAGGAAGAAAAAAATGGTGAGATGGATATTTGCTACAGTTTTCCCCCCAAAACTGTATAAAATATTTGAGAAGTTCTTGGGGAGCCACACCATCCACAGCCTCCCCAGGACCTGACATAGCTCCAGTTGGTAGCTGTTTCTCCTTCCGTGAGCTCTGCCCTCAGACTGCAGCTTTACCATAGCTGTCCCCTTTCTGTGGTTCACTTCCTTGGTCAAGTGTGACTTCTCACCCAGCTGTACCACCTGCACAGCTGTCAGATGCAATTCCCACTTCCTCTGAGATTTCCCTTGCCCACCTATGACCTCTAACCTCTCACCCACTGTCTATGAGCTGCTGCGGTTCTCCCCTCTCTGGTCCTGCTTAATTTCCCTGAAGCCATCAACTCTGGTTGAGCAAATGGACCTCTGTCCATTTCCCCAGTGACACACCAGGTACCCAGAACAATGACAGTCCCTCCCCTGATGCTTTGGGATAAAAGAGTGCTTTCAAAGGATGCTTTAGCCCAACATTCATGTATGTAGCTCTCTCTCTCTCTCTCTCTCTCTCTCTCTCTGTGTGTGTGTGTGTGTGTGTGTGTGTGTGTGTGTGTGTGTGTGTAGTCTGTCTGTCTATTGAGTACTCCAGAAGGGGAGAGAATTGAACAGCAACACTAACTCCACCACAGAAACAACTAGAAAATACAAAGCCCATGAGGAAAGTTCTTCACCCCTCTCCCAACTCAGTAAGGAGAAATAAACAGCATTTCTTACTATGAAAAAAAATGTTTATTTAAAGGTCAAAATTCTTTCTCATTCACCCCCCCACCCCATTATCAGAGGGAGGAGAGGCTAGTTTTATGTCAACTTGACAGGAGCTGGAGTCATTAAAAGAGGAAACCTCAATTAAGAAAATACCTCTGTAAGCTCCAGCTGAAGGCAAGCCTGTAGAGTGTTTTCTTAATTAGTGATTGATGTGGGAGGACCCAGCTTTGATGCTCAACAGTGACGCAGAAGAGGAAGCCAAGTAACCCCTTCATTCCCTGTTGTGGTAAATATAAAAAAAGTGCGCTACTGGTTCCTGTGCATTGCTGCTCCACGCTGGCCCCCGGTACTCTCTGACCCGAGTGCCATATAGAACTAACACTAATTCATCTCAGTGGCACCTCAAACGCTGCTCCCTGGTGTTAGTTCTGGCTGTCTCTCTGCTGGCACCCCCTGAACCCAGCGGTGGCTTCCCTCTCACAGTTCCCTTGGTACTGAGAGGCATAAAGGAAAACTCCACACAGTAAACTCTGATCCTATTGGTATGATATAATTTGCCCACCTAGACAAGTCAAACCATCCTGTACACATCCATGTCTTATAAAACACTCATAGCCTGTATCTATGCAGAATGCACCGAGAAGGGGGTCTCTGTCTGCCTCCCTCCTTCTCCTCTCCCTCTTTCTAAAACTTTGTTCCTGCCTATCCTTCCTTCTCATCCAATGACAGACCTGTCCTCATAACTCCAACCACAGCTCCCCAGGCTGCTTTCAGCTGTGATGCTTCATGACATCAAAAGTAACCCGAACTCAGGCACTGGGCTTGAGAAAATTAAATTAATACTTTTTAAACTTCCAAAATAGCACGCACCATATAATTCTGCTTTTCTAGACCATCTCTTAGTCCGTAACTGTGTCTCTTGTTGGCTGTAACTACAGCTCCTACTCTGTAACAAAGCTCCTGACTGCTCTTCTATTAAAAACTCCCCCCTCTCTTTGTCTGTATGTCCATCCATCCATCCATCTATCCATCCATCCATCCATCCGTATTTCTATGCTTGGCAGATATTCTCTTAATGACGATGATACTTCGTGAAGTTTTTTTTTCCCTTTCCCTTTTCAATATAGCTTGGATTCCTCTAAATGCACATTTTGTATGGGAAAGCCGGGAGAAGCCGAATGAATGAGAGGTAACAGCTGGTCTTGCAGCTCTTGGCCTTGATGCCACCGGGTGCTGGAAAAGATGCGCACGTCTTCATATTGCTTCAGAGAAGGAGGGGGAGTGAGACAGAAACTGACAGGTTATGAGCACCATGGGATGCCGGAGGCAGCGAGCAGGAAAGTGCTGAGTCAGGCGTTTGTGCTCAGATGTTTGGCAGGAGCTGCAGGAGCTCAGGGCCAGGCAGGCAGACTGAACTGGGTGCACAAGTGACATGCACTTTGGGGTTGTTTTGTTGTTTTGTTTTGTTTGCCAACTTAAAAAAAAATCTCTTATTCAGAAAAATTATGGCTATAGAATCTGACAACTTAACTCATTCCCATCAAACGTGCAGTGCTTCCTGGGTGAGCATAGCTGCACTTTGGGGTAAGACATTTTTAGTATTTTTTTTTTCTTTTCATTAGAAACATGGACATTATAATTTAGAAATACAATCTTTAAAAAAAAGTAAAAGGAAAAGTAAAGACTTCTAATCAGGGTTGTTTTACCCACAGGCAGGGACAGAGCTGACGGCTTATAATACTTTTGGAAGAATAAAGTCACTTTTTATTTTCATAATTAGAGGGGGAAATGGGCATTGGGTACGTGAAGTATTTGAATAAATAACAACACCATGCTCACCTTTATTGATCATCACAAACTTACTTTTTTATTATCTTAGGGAGGAGAGGCTTATAAAGACAAAAATGGCTACAGCCCAAGAGAGCCAGTGGGTTCATAGAACCATGTCCTTTAAAACCACACTGTGAAACTTAAAAGCACAGTGAAAGATTAAGTTCCAAAGCACCTGCTGTTTTCCTAGAGTGTAGAGGTAACCAACAGACATTTTAAATGCTAGTGCCCACGCTGCCTGGCTGCAGGCAGTGGGTTACCTCAGATGCTCATGAGGGCCAAATTGCTCCTTCCCAGGAGATCCACAGAAGACATTAAAGATTCCTTATGTGGAAGTTACATCATCCGAACATACAGATCTGAGTTTTTCTCTTTTTCAAAATGGAGAAATTACATTACTTCACATTAGTGACTACTCTCTAAAACGTATGTTTAAATATCCCCTTAAGCCATGTTTTAATCTTCTGAATAAAACATATAAACATGTAGACTGATATCCAGGCTAAAGTAAACGAGCTGGCTCCATAGCCCTGGATAGAATCTCTACTGCTGATGTTTGGGCACTGGCCATTACAGAGGAACTTTGAGAAGCCACAACATCACTATAAATTATGAAGCAGCTCCAGTGGATTGATGCTTCCCCTGTTAGTGTGCAGCCTCCTAAGAGAAGGGCTGGACCATGAGCAACACTGAGAACATGGTAAACTTCAGGCATCAGTGCCCATTTCTCTGATGGGCTGGGCTCAGTGACTTGGTGATGAGACTGTAGTTGGTGGGGCTTGAGGGCTCCTTCCCCATTGGGATGCAACTCCAATCCCAAGAGCAGAACACTCAGTTCTTGTACCAACAAGCCCAAGAGTTAAAAAGGAAGACGGTGCCTCACCTTCTTGTTCTTTCTGAGACAGGGCCTTACATAACAGGCCATCCTTCAAGATCTCCCTGCCTCAGCCTCCTGAATGCTGGATCATAGGCAGTGTCCCCACCCAATCTCTCAAAGTAGGCTTCTTAACGTGTTACCCTCTCAAAACTGGAAGGGATGCTGATACTGTGGTTGCCAGTCAAGTGATCTCCAAAGATTGGTGAAATGGTTAATAGAAAGATTTACCTTGACTTGGGATAAGTGGAATAGACTATTCCCAGTTTTATTTAAACAAACAAACATGGAGGTGCTGAGTATTTTCAACCTGGCTTAAGTGCAGCCTGAAAAAAGGAAGGGTTCCGTGGTTTTGTTTGTTTGCTTTTTTTGTTTGTTTGTTTTATTTTTTAAGACACATTTTATTTTATGTGTATGAGGTTTTGGCCTATATGCATGCATGTGTACAACCTGCATTGGGATTTATATATTTTAAATAACTGCAAATGCAACAGGATCTAGCCTCGAAACAAAAACAAACAAGCAAACAAACACTTGAGAACAATCTCAGTTCCATTAACACCCGAGTTTAGAATCAGGTGCTGGGAAGATCAGAGTCTCAGAGCATCCACATTAGCCAAACGGCTGGTCTCCAAACCAATGACAACTGCACATTATATAAACATACGGAAAGCGAGCAAAGCTGAAGTGCCCGGACACATCTGACCCTGGGCAGAGGCATGTGGCATATGCTGCCGTTAGCTAAAAGGCTAACAGGGCCACATCCCTCTTGCTCACAGCTGACAGAGTCTGGTTGTTAGCAGCTCCTACAAATACAATTTGGGAGTTTAGGAGTTTTTTTTTTTTTTTTTTTAACTACTTCTGGGGCAGTTGCCACGGATTCAGCTGCTGCCCTCCGTCCCATGCAGAACTAGCCTGACAAAGTGCCGGATAAACCTCACAGCAGGGCGAAGTGAACTGGAGAGTCCTGCTTGGCTGTGCAGTTTTTCAAGTCTTGACAGACTTGCACTTTTCTAGGCTTTTTGGCATCTCAATTTTGTGAGGAAAGTGACTTCAGAGATATTTTTATCACTAGTGGATACAGGCCTCAATTCACGTAAAGTGCAGAGACAGCACACATTAATCCAGCACATTCTCCCGGGGGCCTACAGTACAGGCATGTGTGAGGCCCCGCTGTCACCTCATGAGGCAAATTGGGCTGATTACGGACATCGTTTAGGGGCTGTCTCAAGCATCACAGGCTTGAGTACCACAGAGCCAAACTCACATATCCCCGTGAAGTTGAAACAAGAGAAACCAAGTCACTTGCTTACTCCAGTCGTTAGCTGATGACAAGAGCTCAGTGGTGAGGTGGCTCTGTGCTGTCGCCTGTCCAAGGAGGCACCCAGGCCTAAGCTGGCTGCAGGAAGCAGCCAAGATCACAGTCCTGGTATGCATTCTGCAGGAACTCAGAAATAACGCAGGCTCAACCCTGACCAATATTGCTAATTCCCTTACAGCCATGAAGATTGTGTGAGTTTCTCCTGGTCTTTTCCATAGGTTTACACATCTCTATATTTCTTTCTGAAGATATGGATGTGTTAGAAGCATAATCATCATACATGTGAAAAACCGAAAATGTCACAGGCCGAAGGAACCACCTTCCCAGTATGTCACCCCTGTTTCATTTTAGTCGGGGCTTAGTAACCACAAAATGGATTTCATTTCCTAGTAACTGACAGCAGGCAGAGGTTTGCTTAGTCCCGCCTACCGGCCAGGCGTATATTCTGTATTTTCCGGGGTAGGTCCCTGTTTTCCTCAGTCATTAGATGAGCCCACGTCCTCAGAGAAGGTCCCTGGGACTTTTCAAAGTGCAATTAGCCAGTCCCTTCTCCAGGGGACAGATTTGGGAGAGAAAGGGAGGTGCTACTGAGATGCTTTTCTATGCCCAACCTGAAACCCCATTAGAGCAGGAGCCCACAGGGCCCAGGAGAAGGGCCTCCTTCCCCAAATGCTTTCTGGCATATGTTTAGGGCTCAATAAGCAAGTGTTGAAATAAATCCTTTAGGGGGCTGATGAGAGCATGAATATAAAAAACCTCATCCAGCAGAGGCTGCACTTCAGCAGGCAATGGATGAAATCCGGCTACACGTGTTCAGTTTGGCCTATGTAGTTCAACTACATTTAAAACTTGGTGGGAAGTTCCATAAAATCCCATATTTGTGGCTTTACCTGTCAGCTTCCTGACATCATCTGTATGCTAGTTGCCCCTGTCTTCCCCAGTCGCCCTGCCCCTAGCAGCCCCCTGTCGCCCTGCCCCCCCATCGCCCCGTCCCCAGCTGGCCCCTGCCTCCCCAGTTGCCCTGTCTCCAGTCATTCCCGGGCTGGCTTGAATTTGACCTGTGTGCGTGCATACGTATGTGCACACTTGCATGTGTGTTTGTATAGTGTGCAGGAAGCAATAGGGGGATCTTTGAGGCATCAATGAAGTGTTGACTGCTGGAGTAGCCACAGGGAGAGAACAAGTCGCAGTCGCTCCGCTTCTGCTGTACAGTGCTGATGTAGCACCCACGGGCCCTCTGTTCCACCCCAGCTCTGTCATGCATTGCAACCCCAGAGGCCCATTCTCACCCACGGAAGCACCGACATTCACAGCATTGTCTTGTCTTAGGGAAAGAAGCCTGGGCTGTTTCTACTTTGTCTCTGGGACGACATGGGCAAAGGGTGACAGAGGATAAAGGGGCCAAAATGAGAACATTTTCTTCTTTCTTGTAGCTTTTGGTCACACATTTCATCATTCTGCGTACGTGGGTTTTCAGTAAACTTGGGAGCAACAGTGTGGGGAATGTTTCAATGTTGTGCTAGCCTCAAGGGCTCGTTGTTGAAATAAAAATGTGTTTCCTTACCACCGACGTATCTTCCAGAAAACCCAACTGCTACCAATCAAAACCTTACCACATTTTAAAGACAGAAGCTGAAAAAGCCAATTCTGAAACACACAAGGAAAGGTGAAGAACCAGATAGCCCAAAATTATTTTGAAAAAGAACGAAGTTGAACAAATTTCTCTACCTAATTTCAAGTCTTTATACTAAAGCTATAGAACTGAGAAGTGGATAGTATTTAAAGGATACACTATCAGTGGAATACACTGAAGCACAGAAACAGATCCATGCAAAAGTACAAACTCAAGTCAGTGGGAGGAATGGGGTTTTCAACAAATGATGCAGAAATAACTAACTGGATGTCCATATTCACACACACACACACACACACACACACACACACACACTCCAACTCACTAAGAAAAAACTTAGACAAAGCATTTCAGTAAACTTGGCTTAGACAGTGTAGTGGTTGGGTGAGAATGCCCCCAGCTAGGTTCACATATCTGAATATTTAATGGTCCAAGAAGGTGGAAGTATTTGGGAAGGATTAGGAGGTGTGGCCTTGTTGTAGAAGTATTTGGGAAAGATTAGGGGTTGTGGCCTTGTGGAAGTGTTTGGGAAGGATTAGAAGGTGTGGCCTTGGCTGGAGAGACGGCTCAGCGGTTAAGAGCACTGACTGCTCTTCCAGAGGTCCTGAGTTCAAATCCCGGCAACCACATGGTGGCTCACAACCATCTGTAATGGGATCTGATGCCCTCTTCTGGTGTGTCTGAGGACAGTGGCAGTGTAAATAAATAATTCTTAAAAAAAAAAAAAAAAAAAAAGAAGGTGTGGCCTTGTTGGAGAAGGTATGTCATTGGGAATTGGCTTTGAGAGCTCAAAAGCTTTGACCATTCCTCCATTCCTTGTTAGCACTCTCCTGCACTCCCTGGTTTCCTCTCCTTCATCCCCCTATCCACTCACTTGTGGGCTGGAATGTAGCTCCCAGTTACTGATCCAGCACCTGCCTGTCAGCCTGACACCATGCTCCCCACCAAGACTGTCATAGATTCACCCTCTGAAACCACCAGCCCCTAATGAAATGCTTTCCTGTCAAAGCATTGGGTCATGGTGTTCAGTTACCACAACAGACAGTAACTAGGAAGAGCAGATGGCACAGGAATGACATTAAAGCACTATCCATGAAGGAACCTGGCAAACTGAACATTAGTCTAAGTTTAGAGTTCTGTGCTTTGAAAAAGAAGACATGGCAGAAACTCCAGATTCAGCTCAGCTATAGAATGCTCATCTGCACACAGGGCCTGGGCCTATCCCAAGCACCAGAGAAGGCAAGCAACCGACTGGCAGCAAATCATCTCTTCCTATATACACATCTGACAAAAGACTTGTGTGCAACATGTACTAACAATTCTCAGAGCTTAATAGAAAAACAACCCCTTTATCTATCTACCTATCTATCTATCTATCTATCTATCTATCTATCTATCTATCTATCTACCTACCTACCTACCTACCTATCTATCTATCTATCTATCTATCTATCTATCTATCTATTTATTTTGAGTCAGGGTTGCTCTGTGCAGCTCTGCCTATCCTAGAAGTCACTCTGTAGACCAGGCTGGCCTCCAACTCAAGAGATCCACCTGCCTCTGCCTCTCAAGTACTGGGATTAAAAATATGCCACCACTGCCTGGCTATTTTTTAGGGTTTTAAATTTAAATAGAACTACATCACTTCCCCCCTCTTTCCTCCCTGTACTTCCTCACGGCTACCTTCCCTTGAACTCCTCTCATATCTCCTCACTGTCAAGTTGATACCCTCTTTTCCTTTAATTATATTTGTTACCTGTGTAAGAGTACAGATTATATACATTGTTTTGTTGTTTGTATGTATTGTATTTTATTATGTTATGTTATGTTATGTTATGTTATGTTATGTTATGTTATGTTATATTATATTATACTATATTGTTTGCTGACCACTCTGCATTGGATAACCAGGAAGAGGGCTCATCCCTGAGAGAAGCTAATTCTCCCTCTCCCCACAGTCACTAGTTGCTTAGGGTTCTTTGCCTAGGGGTGGGATCCTGTGAAATTCTCCCTCTCCCAAATTTCAGGTCTAATGATACTGACATTGGTCCAGTCTTGTTTATGCCACAATTTCTGGAAGAGACTGCTTTACATCGGATTTCCTGACATTCTGGCTCTTACAGTCTTTCCACGTCCCCTTCCTTGACATTCCCTAAGGCACAGATGCAGGAGCTGTAATACAGACACATCTGCAGGGGCTGAGTTCCCCATGACCTAAGTTGTGTCCAGTTGTAGTTTTCTGTGATGGTTTTCATTTCCTGGTGAAGCTTCTCTGATGAGGGAATGCTAGCTACATTTACCTGTGGGTAAAAGGACAAGATTTGAATACAGAACAGGAGCTGGAGAGATGGCTGAGAGGTTGAGAGCACTGACTAGTCTTCCAGAGATCCTGAGTTCAAATCCCAGCAACCACATGGTGGCTCACAACCATCTGTAATGGGATCTGGTGCCCTCTTCTGACATGCAGATATATATGCAGAACACTGTTGTGTATAATAAATATCTTTTTTAAAAAATTAGAATACAGTACGAAAGTATGCTGGTCTAGCAAGATGGCAGTAGTAGATTTCTTTCCAATACCAGGCATGACCACTCTCCTGCTGAGTGGGCCTTAAGTCCAATTAGACAGTTGTTGGTTTCCACTGACATGTGAGTGCCATTGTTGCACCTTTACGCATTAACTCGCCATGTTGGTCAGTGTAACAGTTCAACGGTGTTGGAGCGAGATACGACTGTCCAGTTCCTTGGCAGCTTGCATAGCACTTTCTGGAACCATGAAAGATAGACACTTTCAGAGCAGATCCAGCTGGAGTCATCTGAGTCACGTGTCCTAAGAATGTGTCGGAAAACAAGCCTATTTTAAAAAAGTGGACAGAAATTTAGAGCAGATGGTTCCGGTGAAGAAGATGCAGAGGTGGTGAATAGATACACAAAAGGGCACTGTGCATCAGTCAGTAGGGAGATGCAAATTAAAACCACAGTTGAGTACCACCCAACTCAGATGAATATGGCTGCCAGGCCCAGAAGGAAAAACACTGACTGCGTGAGGATCCAATCCAGTCACGTCCGAGGTGTTTGCCTGGAGCAGGGCACGGGGAATGCGTGTCTTTGTCAGGGACAGTCTCAGCTGTATACGATGAATAGGTCCTTCGCACCTGTCAGACTGCATTGGGTCTACTTAATGATGACATATTGTGTAGGCTGCACGCAGGTTTCACAGTACAATGGGAAAAGGTTGAAGTTAAGGAGAACTATATACCATGTTGGCAGGGTCGTGGAGCAACTGAATTCTTGCCCACTGCTGGGGGATCATCAAATGGGAAAGTTACTCTAAAGACAGCCTGACGGTGTCTTAACAAGTTAAATATATACCGGGCCTTTATTATTCCAAGTGCATTTCTAAGCATTTGCCACGGAGAAAAGTAACCTCTGTTGGTGCAGTCACATGCACGTGGGTACTTCTCAGCAGCTTCATTCTTAGCAGCTGCAACATAATTTATACTCTCTCCATGTGTGATGGGTAAGCACTGCATGGGGTATCTGAAGAGTGGAATATTGCTGTCTAGTAAAATGAATGAAATACTATATATACTTCATCCTGAATGAGTCTCAAAATAATTACACAGAATGAAAGAAGCCAGAAAGGAGGAGGAGGAGGAGGAGGAGGAAGAGGAGGAGGAAGGAGGGAGCATTTAGGTGAACTCAGGCATTGAAGCTCATGAATAACAACAGAGTGGATCCATGTTTTCCCCGGGCTGGGGAGTTGGGAAGGGATTACAAAGGGCCATGAGAAAAGTTTCGAGATGACGGCTGTCTCGTTATGCTGGCCGTGGAGATGGTGTGTCTGCGTGTGTCAAAGCATGCCAATCTGCTCTTGTGTTTTGAGGCAAGGTCTCATACAGTCTCAGCTGACCTCAGCCCTGCTTTGGAGTTGAGGCTGATCTGGACTCTGGCTCCTCCTGTGATAAATTATAGGTATGTGCCACCATATCCAGTGCAGCTTATCAAACCTTATCCAGTGTATTTCATGCCGATTTCTCTTCAAAGAAGCTGGATTTGTTTCCTCTAAAGCACTCAGTTGCCATGCCTTCCTCCCTGTCCCCACCTGTCCCCAGCCCTGTGCTGTGTTGGAGTCTCTTTCCCAGACTCTCCCATGATGCTCCATCCTGGCCCCCTCACAATCTCCACCACCGAGTGTAATTCCCACACAGCTGATTTTGTAGATGGTGCTAGAAAAACTTCCAATGCCCTTCTGTTTCGGATTTGATGGAATCGGAATTTGCCCTGGCTTAACCTCAGCGTTGCCTGACATGAGTGGGAGGCCTGGGGAGCCTCTGAGCCAGCACTGTGGCTGATAGAAGGAGCTGTCACACTGGAACTATTCTGTCCAGTGACCCCTCTGCTGGGTTCTCTCAAGTAGCTAGGAAAAGGCTGCAGGCCCTGCCATACGGTCTCACCCCTTTCACCCACGGGGATCACTCAAAGTCAAGGACTACAGAACCTTCTTTTTTGCACGGTTCTAAAATGTCCCTCTTGAATGGGTAAACAATATGGAATTCAAAGCAGGAGAAACATACCCATAGGCTTCTGGAAGCAGAGGGTATAACTTTGAAAATGTAAAAGGTATTAAACTTTTAGAACCATAAATCACAGTGAAACTCCGATTCTGGACATTTCTCGGAGGAGCATTTCCAGAGGCTGCAGCCCTTTCAAATAATATCATGTGCTCTGGCTTCAGCTTTGGCCACTTTTCCCTTAGAACAACAAAAGGGACCATGCCAGCTATAAAAGGCGGTCTTGTTACATAATGCAGCTAATAGCACATATGCTTCCCTGTGGGATTTAACCCAAGTTTCACAGTGGTCTATTTTATTTAGCATTGATAATTTTATTTGTTTCCTATTAAAGAGATCTTTCCACAGAATTGACTGTTGCCTCATCCTTGGCGTAAGAAAGGAGTATTAAGAACATGAGCCACAGATGTGCCTCAGGTACAAGGAATGTCGCTGAAACTTCTCATGGGAGGCAGGTGTCACTAGGTTCTTCAGGTCCTGCTAAAGGAAAGTTTTGACCTGGGCATCTTGCAGGCAGAGCATAAAATGGAAGAAGAGTTTTATAACTTCTAGTCAGGTTCCAGGGCTGTTTGGCATGCTTGCTCATTTCCAATAGTCCAGGCTGTTATTAATTGAAAAAACAAACAAACAAACAAACAAGACCTTGAAGGGGGCAGCAGGAGAAAGCAGAGGGAACTTGGTACTGATATGCCTCCTCCTCTGAGGTTGGGGTCCCTGGCATCCTATCACTGAAGGGTCTGTCTGGCACTGTGGCCTTTTCTGCTCCCAGGGCAGGGTTGAGAAAGAGCTGTGTGAAACTGTCCCCCCCTTACAGCCCCACATTTCCCTCCTAGCTACTGGGTAGATAAGGAGAGGGAAGCAGGATGAAGTAATTTCCTTCATGCCTGTATGACTAATAAAGCAACTGCTGTGCTTCAGGCTTAGGAACATTTTCTAGTACAGTCCCTTCTGGTCCCAGAGAGCTCGGACACAAGTGTGTGCTCTGTTCGTATCATCTTCAAACAAGGATTGGGGGGGGGGGACAAAGAAGTGCTTGTGCTTCCAGGGTCACTGCCACCAGACAGGTAGTGTCGACGTTCTCAAAAGAGGAGCTGGTAGTAGTAGGAGACACTGAATGGCATGCCCCAAACACTAACTAGTAAGTATCTGAGCCTGATTTAAATCCAGCTTTGTGTGGCTGAAGGTCTGGGTTCTTCCAGACAGTCTGCTAAGATGCCGATTAGGTGAACATAGCTGACAAACCTGAGAGAGAAAGAGAGAAGGAGAGGGAGAGGGAATATGGCCATTCCAGACTAGTCTGAGTGCAACTCTCAAATTGTGAAGATTCTCAGACACTCCTACTGAATGGCTAACCTGAATCCTCCGGGGAAGAAGGCTGTGTGGCCTGGAGGGAGAAGGTGATTCTTACACACTTCAAGAATTCATTCTGCAGCCACAGAATCGTAGAGAGAAATAGCTCCTGTGAGACAGTCCAGGGGTAGCTACACTTTAACAAATAACAACAGAAACTTATTATTTTTTAATGGATTGATTTAGGATAAGACCCTTGTGAAGACATGTCTGGTAATATCTGTTTGGAGAGACAATGTGACCAGTGACTGACCAAGAGATGAGTGTGTCCAAAGACACACTCTGATGCTCGATAACCGCTTCCCAGCATGCTTCACTTGTTCCATTCCTACAGGCCAATGTCATTCCCTGTCTGAAGAAGATGTGGACACGGCCAACAGCACCTCAGTCTTGGTAAACGAACGCTCTATTTCCAGAGGGACCGATCCCGGATTCAGCTATTATATCATCCTTTGAGGCAGATGCCATGCCGATGGCCCCTGGCTTCTGAGTCTTTCACTTTATAATGTAGCAGAATGACATCTATTCAGTAGAAAGTATATTTCAAACTTAGGATTTGGATCTTTTCTTGGTATCTGTGGTGCGATTTTTCTCTTGAGATGCTGGGCAGCAGCTGTAGGCTGCAGCTCCTGGCCAGCCATGCTACCTAACCCCAGGGATGCTCAGTCCTCTTCCTGTGCTTCTAAGCTAAAGTGCTCAATAGGGTAGGCATGGTGAAATGCATTTGTGACCTAGGATTATTTTCAGGTTAGACTGGCTTTACCAAGATGGAACCTTACTGTGAGCTGAGAAGCCTGATCAGTCCCACAGAGATTAGTAATAGAAACCATAAAAAATACAAACTTCGAAGTAGTATTTTTAATTTCCTCCTCCAACAGAAAAGTACTTGAAGAAAGTAAAAAGGAAGAAGATGAAGAGGAGGAGGGGGAGGAGGAAGAGGAGGCAGGAGGAGGCAGGAGAAACAAAAGGGAAACCCCCATCATATTTTTTTAGTCTGGTTCCTGGCAGTATTTCTGTGTAGATGTCCCACAGGGCGCAGAAGCAGCTTGTATGGTTAGGAAATTAAAGTGCTATCAAACTTAGGAAATTACAGGGATGGAGAACAACAGCTCATCTGCATGTGTTCCATCTGCTTCTGCTTTCATGTTTTACACAATCAATTGCTGGAAGCATTCAAGGGTGAGCTACAGAAAGGGGTGTGTCCTAACTGCAGCCTGGAGGTGAAATGGGGGTGAATGTGAGGGGGAGTTCAGTAGTGGGGGGGGGGGGTGAGTGAATGCTCCGGGAAGGGTTTCCAGGAAACCGTGATGCTGGGTATCACAAACACAAACCAAGCACGTACACAATTGAGCCAGTGTTTTGGAACACGGTGAAAAGCGACTTTCCACTTGGTGGGGAGATGCCACCTATTTCATTATTGCGTCAGCTTGGGTCACAGTGTCCTCCACAGTTTTGTTGTGGCTGCAATTGTTCTCAAGCTGCTTTGACTGTGGACACTCGGTGCTTGACAATGGCCCAGAGCCTGCTGCTGCCTTTTTCTAATGTGAGCTCTTAAGAGTGAGTCTATTCCGAAAGCTCTTCTCTGTCCTCTCACTACTCCCTACTGCCCACCCCACCTCCAAGAGCTCCTTGGAGTCTCCTGCACTCTTGGCTCAGGCATTATGGCCACTTTGGCATGAGCCACAGCCTTGCAAGGAAAAGGGCCTCCTTTCTAAAAGGACAGGCAGAGCCCAGAACGGCAATGAACTCACACTCCAAATAAACAAAGCCTGAACTGGAGCGGGATTCACAGGAGCCAGTGCTCCTTGGATAGAATAAATCAGTGGCACAGAATTCTTTAGAACTAAGAAGAAAGAAGTGCTACATATCTCCACTGATCCAAACAATCAAGTGCATTAGCAGAATCAATTTAAAAGTTATTATTGTCTGTCTGTGGGTAAGGAGTGGAAGAGGATGGCGTGAGTTACTGATTGATTGATTACCCTTTTGGTATACTTTTTAAAGTAGAAAACAGATCAAAGTCCCTGAGATTCTAGAAATACACAGCAACCATGTGAGCCGATTTATACAAGTCCCTTTCGTAGCATAAATCACCAGCCTCATTAGTCCACTTTTAGTAGGAGATGACATCCCTGCATCATAAATCGGACTCCCATTTCTGAGCAATGACTCACAAGTTTAAAAGAGAATTTGATTCTACATCCATGCCTTGTCCTGGACAACATATTTCTCCTCCTCTTCCTCCTCCTCTTCTTCTTCTTCCTCTTCCTCTTCTTCCTCCCACCTCCTTCCCTGTTCCATATGTTTTATGTGTATGTGTGTGTATGCATGCATGCATGAGTATGTGTTTGTATGTGCACAAAAGTGCATGTGTGTGTGCATGCATGTGTGTATGTAGGCTACAGGACTATTTCATGGATTATTCCTCGGTTCTGTCTGCCCTGTTTTTGAGACAGGGTCTCTCACTAGCCTGGAACTCACCAATTAGGTTAGGCTGGGTAGCCAGTGAGCCCTAGGAATCAACCTGCCTGCACCTGCCCTGTGCAAGGACTGACTATGAGTACACACCATCACAACCAGATCTTTAATCCCGGTTCTAGGAGTGACACTCAGGTCCTCATGGCTGCAATGGTAAATGTTTTGCTGACTCAGCTATCTTGCACCTTGATCCCATAATTCTCTTATTGAAACAATATTTTAGTCACATTTCCTTAATCGTTAGAGAGTTCTTAGGAGTTCTTGGATACACTTAAACACAAAGAATGGAGGTACCATTTAGCATCACTAGGCATTTCGGCTTTCCAGTGGTGAAGGTAAAGATGGCCCAACAGAAACAGACCCCAGAACACAAACACATGTCATGTACCCACCATTGTTTCTCTTTAAGAACCTATTCCATCATGCCTTTCCTCCTCACAAGTGTCCCACCTCTCTGCAGCTCATACAGAGGCTTACGGCTGCCAGGGCTGATCAAGTCTAGAACCCGTCATGGCACAAGGTAACCTTGTGTGATGGCTTTAATGGGATATCTCCCATAGGCACATGGGTTAACGGAGGGTCTCCAGCTGGTGACCCTGTTTGGAGGAGGTTATGGAACATTTAGGCGGTGGAGCAAGTGTGTCACTGGGGGAAGGCACTGAGGGCATGCCCCACTTTGCTCACTCTCTGCTTCCTGTGTATGTGCAAGCGTGTAATCAGCAAGCTTCCTGTTTCTGTTGCATACTCTGCCAAGATGGACTCTCACCCTCTGAAACTGCAGACCAAAATCAATCCCTCTCTCCCAGACTTGCTTTGGATCAGTGTGTTTTGTCACAGCACCAGGAAGGTAATGAATGCATCTGTCCTTTAGCGGCATGGCGACGAGTCTACCAGACGCAAAGACGACTCGGTAGCTAGGAGGCTCCTATGGTTGTCGAGGTTAACTTCCACAAGGGTGAATGTAGTCGCCGCCACTAAAGGACCCAGGAGGAAGTTTTTCATAAGATTCTAGGCTCTGAGGCACAGGTCACTCCAGTTCCTTTTGATTGGCCGAGGGCATAGTTCATTAAGGAAAATGTCAAGTTTTTCTTTTTCTTAGCAATGACAGTTATTGTATGGGGGGAGGGTAACAATACTGGTATAGACACCAAGAATTCAGTCCACAGTAATTGTATGGGGTGTTGGGGTGGGGAGAATATTGGTACAGACACCAAAACTTCTCCCTTCTTCTACTGACTCCTAGCTGTCTCTGCACCCAAGAGCATGTCAACAGGAAGAGGCCAGCCAAGCTCTCGCTCACCTTCCTACAGTACCACAAGAGGAGTGTGGATTCCAGATCTACCTCACCTGTCCCATTCAATCCTCCCATTCTGTCACTTTGCTTACTTGGGCTATTGTCTTCTACAGAGTAGGGGTGGGGCATAGAATGTCATCTTCCAGAGCATACCGTCAGCCTTCCATGTGGCCACAGATACCAACAAGAACAACCGAAGGACATGCCATCTGGCAGACACAGTAGGGAGACTAGCAAACCGAGCTGCGTAGTGTGTTCAATACAGAGATAAGAGATCCAGGAGCTAGGAGACATGCAATCCTGTCCATGACCTAGGGACGGGTGTGACACCTTCTGGACTCAACTTCCACATCTGTAAAATGAAAGGGTTGAATCAGCTCCAGAAACGGCAAGTGCAAATATCTCTGAGCGTGTAGTACGGAGCATCAATGAGTGTAAACGTGGATCTACAGGGGCTGAAGAGACAAGGACAAGTCTCACTTAAGGTCAGTTGCTGCTTGGAAGGCGTTAACTGTAGCTCTCCGAGAGGCATTCAATATTTGAGAAGAAAGCCACAGAGTTGTACTTTAGGGAAAACAAAAACAAAAACAAAAACAAAACCTCCCTGGCTTTGTTTGGTTATGTTTTAGATTTTTGTTTTATTTTGTTTGTTTCTTTGGGTGTTTCGTTTTGTTTTGTTTGAGATAGGGTTTCATATAACCCAGACAGGCCTTGACCTTCCTATGTAGCAAAGCTGGTCACGAACATGTCTTCCTGCCTCTACTCCCAAATGCCAGGATAATGGGCATATACCCCCATCATTGGCTAAAATCTCTTAGTTTTAAATAGTGTTGATGAATTAAAAAAAAAGAAAAGAAAAGAAAAGAAAACCTCACACACATTGAAGTATGCAGCATAAGCCAAGTGAAATGTGTGCAGGGTGCAGGCCAGCTGCAGCCTAAGGGTTTAATCTGTGGCCTCGGCACCAGGCCATGTCTCTGAGCTTTCCTTAAGAGCTTACATTCTGTGATCTGCTCCAGAGCATGTTTTCACAGAGAAACCACTGCCCTGATTACTGTCTATTTGATAAAGGGGCCAGAAAAGACAGTGCAGGGCTGCAGACAGGAGGCTGGGATCTGCTTTGGAGCTCAAGGGCACAGAAAACCTTGAAAGACCAGGGACGAGGGTCAGACTAGAACAAGAGGCATGGCCCAGCTTCTAGTTGTCAGAAGGATTCTGGCTGTAACTGGAAAAATGAGCTGGGGAAGGGGTACCAGTGAATGCAGCTGAGCGAGCAAAGCCCAAGGATGTCTGCACAGGGGCAGTGGGGCAGTGCACTCTGACCCAGGGCTGGAAACCTTGGAGGCGATGAATGTAGATTTTCCACTCCACGGTTCCTTGCAGATTTTCTGGCCTTGAGTCAGGCAAGGGTAGAGCCAGAGGGATGCTTAGAAAGTCACTTCAGGGGAAAATTAACCCAAGGTGAGGGCAGGAGCTATACAGAAAAGTAGACGGGGTGTGAAGGTTCTGGAAGGAAATGGATGTCACGGGCTGCCCAGCTTCTAGCTTGAGTAACTGGGTGACTGCCACTGCCATCCCTGGAGCTGAAATGGAGAAGGCTGGGCCAGGGCCACGGCTCAGCAAGTAAAAATGCTACCTGCGCAAGTTGGAGGATCTGAGTTCAGTCCCTCTCACACTAAGACAGAACCCACCCCAGAAGTTGTCCCCTGACTCTCATGCGCACAAGGTGGTACACCCACCCACACGTATCATGCGCATGTGCACCCATACACATATGATAACAACCCAGAGAAGGCTGCATGCAGGAGGGGCTGAGAGACGCATTTGAATGTTGTTAGGTGGCAGACGCCTGGGGGACTCAGAAGTCAAAATCTGAATGACCCAGCTTGAACGGCAGAGCCCAAATGGGTCTGGGCTGCAAGATGATTCATCTAATTCTGTCCTTTTCTTGGCTCCTGACTTTGGAAGGTACTTTTTGGGGATAACCCACAGTTGCCTTCCTATACACAGTACTAAATGCGCTGCATTCTCTAGTTTGTCCTGATTTCAGTTCTGTGGTGGAGAGAGGAAGCAAACCAGGTGATAATCCATGGCTTCAGCGAAGTCACAGCTCATCGTATCGCATCCACAGCCAAGTGCAGAGACAGAGAGAGCGCCATTCATGCTTGGTGCCCCCCCCCCCTGCTTTCTCTGCTCTTACACAGCCCAGGGGCTAACCCAGGCGAGTGTGCTTCTAACTATCAGGCTGGGTCTTCCTGCATTAATAAACGCAATCAAGACAATCTGTCCCAACATTTCCCACAGGCCGACCTGATCGAGACAATTCCTCATCGCAACTCTCTTCTTCTCGGGTGGTTTTAGGGTCCCAAGCTGGCAGTTAGAGTCAACCGTTACTGCTCGATTCTCATAGCAGGTCTAGGGACAGACACCTCCTTCTCTTTACTCTGCTAAGCCGGAAACTAAAGCACAGAAGGCAAGAGCTCGACAGGTCAGACTGCCTGAAGTGTACCGGCCACAGGTTGAACCCAGACAGCCTGGCCTCTGAGACATGCTTTGACACATCACACACTGCCTCCTGCTGCCTCTCTGAGCATCTCAGGCGATGTCTGTGGCTCCGCTTAGTCTTCTGCTTCCAAACTGAATACCCTTATTCCTCATTTCAACTGGTATCCAGATGTCTCGCTCGGGTTTTCCTCCTGTGAACTAGTTTTTAGATGACCCCCTCCCCCATTCCGTCTATTTTCCTCCACTCTTGACCCATTGGGGATGGCTGGCCCTCGGTCTGTATATGAATGAGTCTTCTCTTCTGGATGAAGAACAGGAAGCAGGCCCTGTGTTTACTTCGTCTGAATCCTTTACAGGGATGCCAAGAGTGGTACAAAGAACAAGCCCTCTTACACAGACGGGACAGGCCAAGTGGGGATAATGGGGCCTGGCCACGTGGACACCCTGAGTCAGATGGGAATACACTTTTCTCTGTCACAACCCCAATTAAGGGAAAGGGCCTTATTTTGTAAAGTACTGGCCCTGGGGCCAGAAATGTCAACATAATGAATTGGCTAATTGTTCCTTCTTATTGCTGATCCTTGTCAGTGCCATCTCTCCATCCCAGCGTCAGAACTGGATGGCACCGTATTTGGTATGCTCTGTGACCTTGTGTGGCAGTGAAGGCTGCTCAGGGGTCAGGCCACCTCTCACATCGGTTTTTGGGTCCCACTGCATTTTGGGGAAATGTGTAGCACTGGTCCCCTATGGATTTCTTGCTTTCTGTTCAGCTCCCCAGGGGCTGGGAGGCTGCTCCCTGCCAGATGTCTGGGGATAGTGCTATCAGCGGGTGGCTTTTGGCCCTCACCCCATCACCTGCACACCGAAGGGAGGCTAATGTTTTGTTCTGGGTCCCCTTTGTCATGTCTCCCTCACATCTGAAACTGGAATCTCCAACAGTAACCAACTGGCCCTGGCATTGCAAGGTATAAAAGTGACCCGACTGGAGATCCATCACCGAGACCACGTGAGGAAAAACTGGCAATGCTGGGCTGGAGAGAGTGTGGTTGGTAATGTGCTTTGTGAGGATGAGGGTGTGAGTTCAATCCTCAAAATGTCTGTTTTTTAAAAAAAAAAAAAAAGCCTTGTGATGGGGCAAGCTTGCAGTCCCACCACTAGGGAGGCAGAGACAGGTGAATCCCTGGGGCCTGATGGCCAACCAGCCTTGCCTAATCGGTGAGCTCCAGGCCAGAGAGACAAATAAAAAAAAAAAAAAAAAAAAAAAAAAAAAAAAACCAAAGTCAAAAGTGAATGTATTTGAAGAATGTCACTCAATGATTCCCTCTGGCTTTTACACACACACACACACACACACACACACACACACACACAAATGCATGTGCGCATACATGCACACCTTGTGGGAAGGGAGAAACTGACTAGAGATGACTAGAAGTGTTGAGTAAGGCCGCATACACTCTTCTGAGTTATCAACAAGTGCATGGGAGGGGGATGGGGAATATCAGAAACAAATATTCAAAAGAATTATCTTTTAGAATAAAGCTCTGGAGCCGATGTTTGAGGCCCGAGGCATCAGGCGTTCATGGCTGGTAGGCAGGAGTTGCTGAGCCCCTGGCACCAGCTCTTGGCTAGGCACCTACGGGTCTGGTTCCAGTGGCAGAGTCTACAGTCCCTCAGGTGCTGAAGTCCTAAGAACTTACCCTCAGAGCCTCAGCCTTTGCTGCCCCCACAGGATTCTGGGATCCCTGACGAGGACACAGGGAAGTGCCCAGGACTCTCCCTAACAAGTTGCATTACAGTCACAATGGATCCATTTGACCCCCCGTGTAGTTCGGGGACAACATAGAGTCTAGTCATCGCTCTCCCCCCAACATTGCTCACTTCAGAATGGGAGGTGGGGTCAGCTCCACCGAGGCCTGACCTTAGCAGAGTCTGCATCCTCAGCTGGAACAATTTGCTCAGACCAAGGAATGAGATCCTGTTTAAATGAGTAGTTATGGGAAGCAGTAAGCCTACAGCCAGGACCGAAGCCTGGCTCATATTTCATGGCTGGCACCGCCCCAACACGGTCTCAGCAGGCAGTGGAGAAACCTCCTCAGGCCACCAGGCTGTGACAACCAATTCTGCTTCCCTTGCTTGCCCTTCACTGCCTCGATCCACATTTTGGGTTTTGTCAGAAAGCGATATCCTTGGCTCCAGGCAGCTCTTCCAGGATAATGGCATCTGGAGAGAAGGAAGGTTCTGGCTGGCCTGGCCGCCAGTCTGTTCCAGATTCTAACACCTTCCCTACTTTGCCTGGGCCACTCTAAGCTCATCTTGTCCCTCTACACTGCTCAGCTACACACTCTCCTCGGGCCAATGCTTCCTTACCCTTTAGGATCCCAGGCAAAGGCCATCTCATGATGGGAGCCTCTCTGCTGGCACTTGGACCGCTGAGGGTTTCTTGGATTTGAGATCTTCATCTATCACACAGTTGATGAACCAGAAAACGCAATTTAGAATAGTGACAGAGGTCAGACAAGAGGAAAAGAAGAAGCAAGTGAAGTAGGCATTGGAGTTTCCGGAGGCATATATGACGTGGATGAGTCGGAACATACAGGCGCTAATGTGTGAAGAAGGCTCTCAGCAGGTAAAGACGCCCCCCCCCACAGGTGATCTGAGTTCAATACCTGGAACCCCCATGTTGTTAGGAGAGAGCCAACTCTTACAGGGTGTCCCCTGACCTATGAACACGCACACATCTACACACAGACAGGGTGTATATCATAGAAGAAAGAGGACGTTTCTGTCCCAACTTTTCCTGATTGCTTATAACGCCATGTTTCCGAAATGAGCTAAGAGAAGCCGCCAGTCAAGGAGATAAGAGAATGTAACTTTATGTATTAAGTGCGCTGTAAATTCAAAGTCTATTCATTGTAGGCTCCTGACAACTTCCACATTGCTGCAATGGGCTCAAGGTTTTGTTGGATGGGGTCACTTTGGAAGGTTTCTGAGCATCTCGGGAGGAAGGAGACTGGCACGGAAGGGTTCTAGTTATAAACTAGGTTGCGGTTTATGTAGCTACATAATCCTTTCCGTCCATTGGGTGCTGGTGAGGCTTTCTATGTGCCAGTTTAAGGCCTTAGAATTCTCCCATAATTTAGCATTTCATTCAAATTCATAGTACCTGCCTTTTCTTCCCACATTAATTTAAGCCATGCCAAAACAAAATAAAACAAAAACCCAAAACAAACAAGACAAAACCAGGCAACATTCACAAAGGACTTCTGATACAAAAGAGGAGAAACTTCAAGCAAGACAGACAAGGTCCAGTACTGGAGCATTTCTTGATTAAAGTGAGCGTTTTACCCAACAGTACTGGATCTTGGATGAATCAACTCAAGATTACAAGTGCTCGGTGACTAAGTCCACACCCAGACTTCAAAGCAGCTACATACAGATCACAGTGTCTAAAAATCCAAACTTCCTTCACACGTTAGCTAGCTTTCCTTGGTTTTGGCCACAGATTATCCTTAACTTGGTCTGAGATAGGGGAGCCAGTGAGAGCACACTATCCCCTTTGTACTGGCTGGTTTTGTGTCAACTTGACACAAGCTGGAGTTATCACAGAGAAAGGAGCCTCCATTGAGGAAATGCTGTAAGGATTTCCTCAACTAGCGATCAAGGGGGGAGAGCCCAGCCCATTGTGGGTGGTGCCATCCCTGGGCTGGTAGACCTGGGTTCTATTAGAAAGCAGGCTGAGCAAAGCCAGGGAAAGCAAGCCAGTAAGCAACATCCCTCCATGGCCTTTGCATCAGCTCCTGCTTCCTGACCTGCTTGGGTTCCAGTCCTGACTTCCTCTGGTGATGAACAGCAATGTGGAAGTGTAAGCTGAATAAACCCTTCCCTCCCCAACTTGTTTCTTGGTCATGGTGTTTGTGCAGGAGTAGAAACGCTGACTAAGACACCCTTTGAGCCCATTTGCAGCTGTGAAGGTGATTAGCTCTCATTTGGCACTGGTACCATTTTCTGTCGCACAAATGGAAACTATGCCCATTACCCCTTCCCCCACTGTGTGCTAGGGAGTCAGCCCTGCCCTATCTATGCTTAGCCTCTACTGTATGCTATGGAGTCAGACCTGCCCTATCTATGCTTAGGACCTACTGTGTGCTAGGGAGTCAGCCCTGCCCTATCTATGCTTAGCCTCCTACTGTGTGCTAGGGAGTCAGGCCTGCCCTATCTACGTTTAGCCTATTTGATCTTACAAAAACTGACTTATTTATTAAAAACCACAGGTAGCATAAAAGCTCGTTTATGCTGTGCACTGACGGTTTGGACACAAACCGGGCTGTGTATCTATCACACACAGAACAGCTTCCCTGCTCTAAGTATCCAGGGTCCCGCCTAGGCCCTCTGTCCACTTCCAGAACACTGGGCAAACATTAGCCTCTGTCCTATTTCCATTGTTTTGCTTTTTCCAGAAGGCCGCTGTCACCGTTCTGAGCCTGAGGCGTCCCTCCAGGAGGTAGGATGGTGCATTGGGTACCTCACTTTTCACAGAGATCAGACTGTGTTCTCTGAGCCCTGACTACCTGTGTCTTGTGTTATGCCTCTTCCTGGATGCCGTGAAGTGAGCAACCTCTGCCCCATGTTCACACCGCCACGAGGCTCCAGACTTGCCTCAGACTCAAAGCAAAGGGGACAACCAACCGTGGGTAGAATCTTCTGAAACTGGGAACCAAGGAACCCACTCCCCCAACCTTTCACCTGCTTTCTGGTGTTGTCACAGCAATGAAATGTCAGCGCAAGAGTCCTGCAGTGGGGGGTCACAGTGGGTGGCCCTTTCAGGCTGGCTTCTTGTACCAATCAGTATTTGGTCAATATCCCCCGTGTCTCTTCATCACTGGTCAGCTCGCTTCCTTTGCTGCTGAGAAACAGTCCACCTTATAGATGTACAACGGCTTATTCCCTTCGGTTGCTCAAAGACATTCACTGCTTCCAAGTTTGGGCAACTGTGATTAAAGCTACTGTAAACAGTCTCCTATCAGGGTTTGTGTGGCCATATGCTCTTAGCATTTGAGTAAACAGCAGGGAGCGCGTTCGGGTCCTGAGGTAAGGCTTGTCTAGCTCAGTGGGGACCGCTCAACTGTCCAGGTGGCTCACAGCCTCCTCCTCTGTCTGAGAGTCTAAGGTGTCAAGTAACTAGCCTGAAGCTACACAGTACTGTGGGAGCTAATGCTGAGACCCACTGTCTGGGTGACCTGCCTTTAAGGCTGCCGGTTTACCTGCTGCACCATCCTGTCCCACCAAGCCAGCTTACTGTTCAACCAGGCAGATTCTCCAACAGCGTGTGTGCACTAAAGCAACCTTTTGCTGCGTGGATTAACGTTCCTGTCTGTAGTCAACAAAAGTAGCAAGGAAATTTCCTGTTCTGCATCCTGTCACTTTTCTTCCTTCCCTAAGTCACCCTTCTCTTCTGCCCTGGCTACAAGCCCAGAGTGAGGTTAGCAAGCCACTGTGGGTTTGGAAGGTGACTGGGATCCGAGGCAGCCACGGCTAATGTAACTACAGCTGTAGGCAAAGGCAACCTGCTGTCAACCAAACTTTGTCTAATCACTCCCTAAGTCACATTTATTAAGGTACATATGGGCCCTCCTTCATGGAGCTAAATCCTAATAAATACATCCTAAATTAGAGCCACCGTCAGTAAAGAAGGCTCTGGATGCCCCTAACATGCTGAGTGTGCAAGCTCGGTAGCATGTTACACGCAAACTCTCGTAACTGTGGTTAGCTGTGAGCTGCTGCCATTGCTGGAAACTAACCTCAAGAGAACAATATCACTGGCCCAGGGAAAGAGTGGAGTTTGAAATGCAAACAGTGTCTATAAAACGGTACCACATTTTACACCATCAGAAAGTCCAGAGATCTTAAGTTGAACCAGGGCTGTCTCTCTAAGTAAAAGTCTCTGGAGCAGGCTTAGGAATCCAGGGTTTCCGTAAAACAATGTCAGTAGCAGCAGCAGATGGGAGATTAAAGAAGAAGGCCGCTGGTGCTCTTTATTCCAGCCTCAGTAACACAGAAGCCCTTATTCACTGGGCTGGGGGTGTGGCTCAGTCCCTAGAAGACAGAATTGGATTCTATTCTTGGCCTTGGATTATTTATGTATTCACTTTAAATCCCAATATCAGCTCTCCATCTCTTCCCAGGACCCCCTATGTGGAACCTCCCCACATTCCTCCCTTCCCCTCTTGTTTGAAAAGGGGGAGCCCCCTCTCTAGGTACCACCTTCCCCCAACTCCTGCCATTCCCAGCATATCAGGTCAGTGAAGGTCTATTGGCCTTGGATTCTATTCTTAGCACTGAGGGAAAAGAAAGAAATAAAGAAGGAAGGAAAAAGAGAAAGAAAAAAAGAAAACGAGGAATCAAATATTCAAACCTATATAGCATGTAGTCCTGTAGAAATAGTCTAGTTGGAGATACAGTTCAACACTGTACCTTTGAGGTGTGGTCTCAGCTTGTTCTTATTCTGAACCCAACACAGTTGCTCCTTGCTTAACAAACCATTACAACACAGTCCAGGAGTTGGGTGGGAAGCAAAGGCAGCCGTGTGAGGATGACCAATCTAGGTCCGCTGCTATATAAGAAGCCCAGCCCTAACACTTACTTCGTAGGGCTTTGGGCCTTCTTAAGGCAAGGAGTAAATCTGCCCAGTCAAGATACATGGATCAGCTATAATGTGTTCATCAAAGGTCCCAGTACAGTTCTGCATCCCTAAAGCCCATTGATTCACTCCCGCCCTCTCTTCCTGAAGTGCTTCTGCCATGTTAGTCACACTGGCTTTCAGTGGAGCACAGAGCATCCTGTTTCAAGAGGGAGCTTAAGAAGCTTACCGAAAGGAGTAATGTTTAGTGTCATGGCACGCTGGGGGAAGTTAATTTAGGAAGTGCATGTTACATAGCAATTTGGACAGCCTAGAAGCAAAGCCCTTGGCTGACAGTCATTGCTTTAAGGAGCTTGGACAGCTCTTTAGCTGCTGGCTGAGGGGGTTATATGAGGTATAGTTTTGGCTGCCACAAGATGTGGTCTTTACCCTCGTTGCCGTCACATAACTACAGCAAGGGTTTTGTTAAATCATGGCTGTCATTTGTTTGATTTCAGATAGAATCTCACTATGCAGCCCTAGACAGCCCAGGCTGGCCTCGAACTTGTGGCAATGCTCTTCCTAGGTGTAAACCACTATACTGGGCTTTTTTTTTTTTTTAGTGCTAAGATTGAACCCAGGGCCTTTGGCATGCGAGGCAAGTACTCTCTCACTGACTTATTACTCAGTAGAGAGTGGATGGCTATGCTAGATTGGTATGGTTTCATCCCTCCTCTTTTCAGCATAGGTGAAACTGAACTAAACACAGCTCTTCCTTGGCAGTTAGGCACATGGGCATTCGGCCTTGGCCAATGCAGCCTGATTTCTTATTCACCGATCCGGTCCCTTCCTCTCAACTTGTCTCCATCCCCATGGAAACGTGGTAGCCACTTCTTTGGTTGTACTCTTGATATAGCTCTTAGGAGTCTGGGGTGCTACAGACAGGCTGCACCACTGGGTTCTGTGTCTTAATTTACAATGATGCTCTGGCTTCTCTGAAGGAAGAATGGAGGCCTTAGCTGGTACACTTATCCCATATTGTCACAAAGCAAGAGCTTCGCTATATAAATCTTATCTTCATCAGTGAAAGCATCCCATTCATGCCAAAGGGGTCATAATAAAGCTTGAAGTCGAAAAACCTGATTTTATTGATTCCAACACAAATACTTCAGAGAAACATTAAAGTTTCCAACATTCTAAACACTGGGGAAACAGTAGCTGCGGGTTTCTACCAATAACTTCTTGCACTACGCCAAACTTAAAGGAGAAAAGCAAGAGTGATCACTGCAGCTTTCCCAAAGGCATCCCCAAGCTGGATTTGTTACACTGTGACCTAAACTCATGGTTCTCTGCAACCCCAGGAACTGGTTGTTTTTTGTTTTAAATTTTTTTTTTCATTTTATGTGAATGAGCTTTTTATCTATATACATACATATACATATATATGTATACAAATGCATATGAAATTTCACAGACACATAAGCATTTGGTTGGTACCTGTGGAGTTCAGAAGAGGGCAGGGTATTACCTGGAACTGGAGCTATGGCGGCTGTTAGACCACAGGAGTGCTAAGAACTGAGCACCAGTCCTCAGCAATAGATAGATACAAGGGCTAAGCCCTGAGCCTCTCTCCAGGCCTCAAGAATTCTCTCCCTCCCTCTCTCCCTCCCTCTCCTCTCTGATGCAAGTGCTAACCCCTGAGCAATCTCTCCAGGTCCCAAGAATTCTTTGTCTCCCTCCCTCCCTCGCTCCTTCCCTCCCATTGCATTTCAACACATCTTGAAACTGTGTGGTGAGAAACTATTCCATCTGAGAACATTATGTAGCTCTCTTCTGTCCCCTTGGCAGAGAGGCAGAGAGTAGCACCCTAAGGTAAGATGTCAGAGACCACAGAACCTTAGACATTTTTCACAACCAACATCAAACCTGGGCAGGCTCTAAGTTATCTCCTATCAAAAGGACAGTGACACAGATTTTAATTTTTTTTTCACCAGAAACATTTGTTTCTTGGATTGTTGCTCGGGTTGTATTTCCCACAGTGCCTTGCTTCCTGGCTTCTATCCCACCGTTATCACCATTATCACCCAGTCCATCCACTGTCAAAGGGAGCACGGCAGCTGTGGTGTACGGCAGGGTATCAAACGGACAATGGAGTGTGGCCCTGAGCCATCCCTAGAACAACTGGAGGAAAACAAAGGCTGTGTGAAAGACGGTCCAGCTGGGTAAAGTGAAGGCGGCCAGCTCGTGGGCTGGGGAGAGTGCACAGAGAGAGGCAGTCACTTCTCAGCGCCTGGCTCATCTCACACCTGGGTCACTCTGTCTTTGACTCACTTCCCTGACAGCTGCTCTCCACAGGGCAGCTGAGTGAGCCTATTAATACCCACGCTGCATCGTGTCACCCCTTCCCTCAAAACCCACAGGAGTTCCCCCAACACAGACTCACTGTATTTAGAGAGAAAATACAGAATGCTCCCAGTGGCCCATGAGGCCCCGGAGATCTGACCTTCAGTGATGCTTTTGGCTTCCTGTCGGAACACGGACTACATTCTTGTTCTTTAGACACATGTCAGTCAAGTTCCAACTGGGGGCCTTTGTGCTGGTTCCTTTCATAGCTGATGCACATAGCTAAGTCCTCCATCTGTGTGCTCAGAGGTTAACTGGTTGGTGACACTCTCTGGATTTTCTCTCTCATTATACAATATATCTATAGTACGCACGCACACACACACACACACACACACACACACACACTTTGAGCACTAGTACCTTCTACCAATTAGGCAGTCAATGCCCACACAAAGATCTTTCTCTGCTTTCCTGGAGTCGATCAAGTACCTAAGCAGTGCCTAGCACACGACAGGCTCACAATAAACACTTGTGTCTGACAAATTCGCTAACTTCTTTGTTTCAGGTGTGACTTTAAGTCTCAGCTTAAATGCTACTTCCTCTAAGAATCCATGTCTGAGCTGCTGGAGCAGCATCTCGGTGCCAGCACTCGGGTGGGCTTTACCATGGCCTTTGTTCCTGCCCTGTGTTAGGTCACATGTACTTAGAACATGTACTTAGAACAGTGCCTAGAGCATAGCACATGTACAAGATGGATCTTGCATCGTAACCTTGGTTTCCTGTTTCATGATCCGGCATCTTAAGAAGTTGGGGTGGGGGGCGCCCAAGCCATGAGTGCTCTGGCCCACCTGCAGCCTCCAAGTGGAGTGTCCCTGTTCCTTCTCTAGCTGGGGTCTAGTGAGGGCGAGACCTTACCTAGTGCCTTCTCTCCTCGTGATTAGAGGTGTAACCTGGTGGTCCTAGTGTGCATGCCTATCACTGGCATTCCTCTGTGCCGTGAACAGCAGCTGGAAACTGGGGGAACAGCCCTTACCCCAGTCCAACTTGGACCTGTAAAGCTGTGAAGTCACCGTGTTTTAAGATTTATTTTTGTTATTTTTATTTGCATGTATGTGTGCTGATGCCTGCAGAGGCCAAAAGAGGGCAGTTATGGCCCGTGGAAGTGGGTGTTGGGAACTGAACCATGTCTGGGAAGCAGCAAAGGCTCTTAACTGCTGGGCTGTCTCTCCACACCCAGACCAAAGAGTTTCCTTCTGTGATTTGGTACCCTCATTAGAGTAGCACAAAGCCGATTAATACATCAGGTCTGTGACCAATCACAGCTGTCTTCAGATGGACTTTCCAAAGAGAAAAGTCAGGAGGGCCATACACAGGACAAGGATTTTAGGCATAAACATTCTCTCATTCCACAGAAGAAACGTCCTTCCTCATATATCTCAAACACTACTATGGTGTGATGCCCTACATAACTAAAAATGTTGGTTTGTGGGAAGCCACAGGTCCTTCAGTCTGCTTTAATCCTGCCTGAAAAGATGCTCGAGAGAGGATCAGGCCAGGGAAGCTCTGGGCCATAACAAAATGTGATGTGATTAGTTCTAAAGCACCTGCAATGTTTTCTGGAGCCACTAGATTGTTTTTCTTTTGGTGGGGGCGGGGTGAGTTGTATAAATACTACATGTAAGTTTTTATGGCTTTGTTTTCGATTTAACATGATACTGAGTAAGGTTATCAAGACCTATTTTATCAAATCAGGTCATGGGAGATTTACTCCACTTACAGTTTTCAGCCTATTTCAGTGTGTGAAGTGTGTCATGTTTTCTCTTACTGTTTGGATTTTTAAAGCATTCTTTCAGAGGTATCTAGCATAGCATTAAGCTCCAGAGGGGCAGAGCAGAGAAAAGCGACTCTCCTACGGAGCAGCAGACACTTGGAACACACAGTGACCACATGGAAGTCTGCTGTTTGTCTCTACAAAGACAAGCTACTATCAGCTGAATGTTTGTAGATATGTTCAGCCCCTGGAAATAAAACAAACAAACAAACAAAACATGTGTACTAGGAAACTTCTTTAAGCAGGATCCAGTCAGCTCAGGACCAGCGGTTGCCAAGGCCAGCCTTAAAGGGTATAGCAAAGTCACTTATGAACTGTTCCCTCCTCACCGGCCTGTGGAGTCATACATCCCTCTGGGACCTGCTGTGCTTTGCCCTGACTGTGACGCAGCGCTGTCATCACAATCCATGTCACCCTTTCCCTCTGACAGCTGTGTCACCAAGACAACAAGAAGTATCACTACACAGTTTCATGGCCGGGAAGCAGGCTTTGGCCCCTGAGGTATAGAGTATGAATAGCAAACAGTGAGACATAGTTTCACTTTCCAGTTTCACGTAACAAATAAATTTAGATTTCTAGCAGCCTCTCTAGTACATATTTCTCCAGAGACTCTGTGAATTTCTTTTAATTAGCTACCTTTTGCTTTGTTTCTATTTACCTGTTTATTTTGATATAAAGTCCTCTCTTCTCAATGAGTTGGGTGGGAGAAATGTTCAAGTCACAGGCTCTGAGAAGAAGCTAAAGGCTCACAAATGAAAAATGATTAAGGTAAACTGCAATAAATAGGTGACTTTAAGTAAAAGTCAGTACGAGCATATATACTCCCTTCAGAGTAATTTCTATAATGATTTTCTACTTCTTGTTACAGTAAGAATTTTATCACCTATATTTAAATAATTCTTGGTCCCCAACTCAGCATAAGGCTCATCTCTGCTACAGGATTCCTATGAACAAGGAGGGAAAAGACCAACAGTTATAGAAAGACGCACACATTTGATCTTTCTAACCGTGTGACAACCGTAGCAAGGAAATGCTATTAATTAGGTTGAGGATAATGAGTACACAGAGACATCTGGCTCTCCACTCATAAATGACTTATGAACTCATCAGAGCCCTCAGCCATTCTGCAGATCTTTGAGAGAAGGAGCTCTTAGACTCGAGCAGTATTGTTATTTATTAGTTCTTAACAACTCCATGCAGCACAGAGAACATCCTCCGCACTTTCTGAGAAAGGTCAGGAGGGTTAACGAAAGACCAAGCACAGTGCACGGACAAGCTAGGGGAGAGCTGCACCTAGGAGCCTTTCCTTCAGCGTGGGTTCCTAACTGTTGGCTCTTTCTCCCATCCCCCTCCTTCCCCCTGAGCAGGCCATGCGGTTTTATTTTCCAACTGTTTTGCTTGGTGTGAATTAGAGGAATGACACTCTAATTGGAGATGGAGCAGCTAGCCACATTTCAACAGTAGAGGAGGAGGATGATTTAGAAGGAAACAGAGTCTTAATTGTGTTGCTTGCCCAAGGGCTTGACCACAGCATTAGCGGCTGGTCCAGTCCTGATGAGTACTCAGGCAGGAGACAAACACCCAGGGCTGAACAGCTTTGTCCTCTGGAGACATGGGGGATGCTTCAGTTCCTCCGGAGCTCACGTCATCTGCCATGTGAGCACTTGCCAGAGCTCTGAGGAGGAATTAAAAAGCTCCCTGAGATGTACCTGGCAATGTGATTCCAGACATCTGGAACCATCCATTAAGGCTTACTGTTGTATCTACTTTGTGGATAAACTTCAAACAATTTTTTTTAAGTATTTAATGTGAGTGGCATACCATTTCTACTGCTGCCATAACAAACAATCATAGACAGCCTTAAAGAATACAGTTTTATTACTTAACAGTCCTGTGGGTTAAAAAACCTGATGTGAGACTGAGTTAAACCAAGTCATCAGCTAATTGTGTCTGTTTTAGGCTCAAAACCACAGCTTTTCTCTCCCCTAAGTGCTAACGAGGGAGGGTTCCGGACTGTCACCAGGCTTGCTATCTCTGTGCCTCCCCAGGAACCATTCAAACAGGGAAAGAGGCTGGCTGTTGAAAGCTTCTAGAATTCTCACTCAGAAGCCCTCAGGACATGGAACAAAGGCTATGGCTACACAGGCCTGTGGTAACACCCTTTCTTGAAGCACCTGCTCCTGCCAGGAGGAGGCAGTCAGTCCTGGCGCTAAAGGGACCTGGGAAAGGGTGTGCAACAGGGGTGACAGAGTTTTTGTTTGGCAAATCTCAGCAAAGCGAAAATTTCCTTTGACAGAAGGTTAAGTCATGCTGTCTTTCACCTTCTCAGGAGATGATAAGACCAAGGGGCATGCTCAGAGGCCTGACAAAGATATATCTACCCATGGTACAGTCAAAAACCTTTGCACACCCCCCTCATCCCGTCTCTTGCAACTTGTCTTTTCCAGATAGTGTGGGCAGTGCCCATGACCAGGTGAGTCATGGGACCAACAGCTCAGCAGCCTGACTCAACAGCCACCACTGTCAGCTGAGTACTTCGTGTTCTCACTGAGGTGCTGACTACCTATGTGAGACCCCACTCAGAACGTCACAAGTTAATGGAACCTCATAACTGCATATCAAAATACCAAACAGTTGGAGAGGGAAAGCCTTCAGAGATGAAGGCCAGCCAGTAAGTGTGGCATTGCATCTGTGAACTAGTAGGACTCCATGGTGATCATCAGTTGACACTGAGCCGTGTGCAAGGCTGACAGGAGCTTTATCATGGCGGACAGGCAAGGTGAATGGGGCTGCCAAGCTTATGCTCCAGTGATGTGTTCATTGAAAGTACACAGCACCATACAGTGGGCATTTCCCTGAAATACCCAACCAGAACCGACGGAGCCTCTAGATCTAGCTACTAGCTTATGGGAAATACAATCAGCCCAATGCCACCGTGAATGTAACCCATTCAAATCCAAGGCCAGCACAACTGAACACTTAAGAATGTAGGGGGCTGCAGAGATGGCTCAGCAATTATGAGCACTGACTGTTTTTCTAGAGGACATGACTTCCCAATTTCCATATTGTAGTTCATAACCATTTCCAGTTCCAGGGGATCCATGGGCACAGGACAAACATGTGGTACACAAACTTTCATGCAGGCAAGATACATATAGTAATAATAATAATAATAATAATCACAATAATAAAAATAATATAAACATTAAATTTAATATGTGATGGGTAATTTTATATGTCAGCTAGTGAGGAATACACAGTAGATGTAACATTACTTCTGGATATGTCTGTGAGGGTGTTTTAGGAGAGAGTAACTTCTAACCCAGAAGCAGTAAAGATCATACGTAGCAGTGTGGGTGAGACTCACACAGTGCAAAAAGGGCCTCATGCAGAATGAAAGTGTGGGGGGAGGCAGTTTCCCTTCTCCTGACCTGGCATATCCAACCCTTCCTGTCCTAGGATATTAGCTGGCATTCCTCTTGGACTTTGACTGGGATTTGGGCCATCTCTCCTTCCTTCTCCTCCACTGAATTACACAGTTGGCTTTCCGAGTGCTACCTCTCCAGATCCCAGGAAATACAGTTATGAGGCTTTACAATCACTGGACCAGTCTCTACAATAAATTGTGTGTGTGTGTGTGTGTGTGTGTGTGTGTGTGTGTGTGTGTGTGTGTGTAGCCAATAAGTTGGATTCCTGTTACCATGTTTCCTACTATGAACTATTGTAAACTGGTATATTCAAAGATGGTGAGCCTCAGTTACAAAGTAAATAAGTACTGGTTGCTCTAGTACAGATGTTATGTTGTCCCTTCTGTTTGTAACGTAGGCTGGCTTAATTGAATGTGTGCTAGAAGATGGCCTGGAACCTCTGATGTTTCTGACTCTGCCTCCTAAGTACTAGGGTTAGCAGAGTGGAGAACATAGCTGACTTACACAGTGCTGGAGCTGAGGACTCGCCTGCAGGATCCTCCCTCCTGCAAAGGACCTGTCTGTTCTAACACCTGCCTGCACACCTTACCTAAATGTGTTCTTTTACATTGGTTTGTAATATTCCCCTATCTATGCACTTTGTGTGAGCTCTGAAGACCACTCTGAGATAGTCAGGCTTGCCCAGCAAGTACCTTAACCTGCTGAGCCTTTTTCCTAGCCTCAAACTCTAAATCTTAAGACGGCACATGCTATTTCTAAATTTGACACATACTTATGGGGCACAGTATGAATTGATAAGAAATGTCAAGGATTACCAAGATCCAGACCAGATATTAGTCCAGAGACTCACTGCACTTGGGATGTAGGAAAAGATGGCTTAATCTATTAACTATAGCTATAGCCTTCTCCACATTTTGGTGGGGTTACACATTCAGGGCCTCCTTCCATTCCAGGGCTCCTGGTCGTGTTGTCCCTAGAGTTGTTTTATGGTCAGAGCCTGGGTCTTGGCAGTACTAACAAAGCTAGGCTTGGCCACCATCCCTGAGATTACAATTGGAGAAGTCATCATTACAAACAGAGGAAAGAGTGGATAGGCTTGGTAAAAGAACAAATAAAGAGATCCAGTGACCACGCCCCTGCCCCCCCCCCCCACCATCCCTGGGTCCTCCAAAAGGAGCAAGAAGCATGCATAACTAAGCAGCGTTGGTTAAGGGATGGTCCTTAACCACTAAGTCCCGGCCTGCTTTACAGGGTGGTGGGTCGAGTTGTCCAAAGTACATACAATCGCTTCCTCGCTGCTGCCAAGAACTCAGTTCTTTCCTCATCCTAGGGTTCTGATACTCCGATGGAGGGAAGGGTACAAATGTTTCTCTTAGCATCCTTTTGCTCCTGCCAGGATGGTTACAGCATGAATGTCATCTGTCCCTTGCTCTGCAGCAATCAAGTTGCTAACATGCACATTTTAAAATTTACCCCACCCACAAGTTTCTCCATGTCAGCATATATCAAACACAGGACACTTCAGAGAAGGCATGGAGACCACAGTAGGCTCAGGGATGCTCTGTCCCACCTCCTCCCTTCCCTTCCATTAGAGCACAAGTCCCCCTCAGTCTCTGAACAACCAATAAATGTTTCCCTTTGACTCACACAGAGCAACACTGCCAAGGTCCGGGCCTTTGGGGCCTCATCATCCTCCCTCATCAAGATGTTTTTCCTAAAATCATCTCGCTTATAAAGCAGAGTCTGATACCAGATGTTCCAACAGCAGCAATTTCTTCTCTCCTGATTCCTGATGCTTATATGTAAGTGGAGGGCTCACCCGGGTGGAAGTAGCCAGGGTAAGAAGCACAGGGAGGTATCAGGGGCTCTCGGGCCTGAGTGTGAACCCTGGGAGACATGGCCAAGTCTAGAAAAGAGATCTGTGAGGGGTGAGGCTCTAATAGAGCAGAGGCCACAGGAGCCACAAAACAGAAGACCATGACCCTGAAAGAAACCCTCTTGTCCTAGGTCTTAGGAAATAAGGACCTCTGATAAAAACAAAACAGACAAAGGTAAACTTGACAAGGAGAGTATTCTCCCGAGTAAGCCCCAAGTAAGTGATTTTACTGATCTGAAAGACCTGAAATGTGTAAGCAGTCCTTTGACGCAGATAATGCTACCCAAGAACACAAGTCTGTCTATGCCCTGCAAAGGAATACTACTCACAAAAACTGTTTATTATGACAGAAAAAGAGAACAAAGGAAACAACCCCCGACTCCCAAATCCTTCCACTGGCTTAGCTCTCTGTAAGAATGTTTAAGGTATAATTCTTTAACTCTTTGGGGACAAAAGTCCTAGAAAGAAAAGTCCTCCCACCCAATCTCTTAAGTAGACTAGAACAGTTCTCATCACACACACTGGATCCAGAGATGTAGCTGGTTTTCTCACTTCATTCCTCATCTACACAGAGAATTCCTGAAGTAGGACCTGTCCTGGTATGTGGATAAAGGTTTGATGTGTTTGGACGTCCGTCCCCACTAAGATCGTACTAGGAATGTTCACACCAGTGAGGTAATGCAGCTCACACCTCTGACACCCACTTCCATCTAGAAATCAAGTTTAAATCCTTGCCCTGACTGCGTCCATTCCACAGGAGTCTGCTCATTTGTTAGACCCAGGTCCATGTTTGAGCGTAGCTTTTGGTTTTATATGCAATCACGGGAAATTGGTTTTCTGAGAATTGATCGTACTGAACGAAAAATATATGGGCAGCTTTAAAAAAAAAAAAAAACCAAATAGAAACATAGATGGGAAGGGGAAAGGAGGAGCAGGCTCATCACTAAATATGGGCAGGGGAAGGTAAGAAGAAACAGTTCTGCCTTAGCTCAAGGACAAGTGGAGCTGGTTAGTGTGCTGACTGGTGTGCACTGTGCCCTGGAATGCAATTGGGGAAGTGTGCTAGCGACTGTGGGATATCAGTACCTTTCAAGGAAGCTGAATGAGATGCCCCTGGTTGGTGTCCAGGGTGAACTATGACTGTAGAACATGACAGAAATAAGCAACGACAAGATGCCAGCCTACAGGGCTCCGTCCATCTACGTAAGGCCGGGATAAAACCGCACAGATGTGCCCATAGCTGCAGACTTCCAGACCCTCAACCATTAACAGAATCCATTCATTCGTTCATGCGTGTGGTAAATATTCGTCTCCTGAGTATTATTCTAGGCACCACAGACACAGTACCGAATAAGACCTGTCCTCCAGGGTTTGTAGGCAAGGAGCAGAAACCTGGATACCTAATAACTTGCATGCCTTATTTACTGACTTTGGGGGGGGGGGTTGTTCTATTGGTGCCTTTCTTATATAAATTGGAATTAAATAGACTATAGGTTAGAGTGTGCCTGGAGCGACAGGGTGGCCAGGGAAAATCATTCTGGGCAGGTGACCTGGCTGGGACTTAAATGAGAAGAAGGCAGCTTTCTCATAAACCCGAGAGGCTGAGAGGAACAAAGGACACACGGCTGTTTATCTAAAGACCAGAAAAGAGGCCAGAATCGGAGCAGAGGGATGGTGAATCATACAGCCTACTCTCCAGACCTCTGCCGGATTGTTTTTGTTTTGTTTTGCTTTCGTTCTTATATCTGTGGATGACTAGGTGACATTCTCACTGAGGGTTACTAAAATTGGAGTGTTTATAGAGTTGGTGGCTGCTTCTTACTCGGAATTATGGGAAGGTGCTTGTCAGCCTCAAGCCTCACAGCCTGGCTGGCTGTAACAACAGCCACAGATGGTAGGAACTGCTGGAAACCGGGGAAGGCCTCCTAATCACCCATGTGTGTGCTGAGTAGGCTGTGGTTGAAAATTCTCTCCTATTTCTGTCCCCGCCCCAGATAGGCTCTCCTCTAGCCCTAGCTGGACTTGAACTCCTGATCCTCCCGTCCCCACCTCTCAAAAGTGGACATGATGAATATATCATATGAAGCCTCACTATAGCTTTTGATTGCTTACATCTGTCTGTTTAGTGTGTGCACGTGTGGATTGGAATTGACCTCTTCTTTAATAGCTCTCTACCTATTCTTTGAAGCTTACAGGCTCAAAGTCAGCTGGGCCGGCTGGACTTCCAGGGAACCTCCTGCCTCTCTCCCAGCACTGGGCTTGTAAGTGTGCACTGTGTGGGCTTTTCAAATGTGAATTTGAGGACTGAACTCAGGTTCGAGTGTTTGCACAGGAAGCATGGTGGTCGTCACGGAGACATTCGTTCCCCTGACCCCTTTATTTATTCTTGCTTTTTGGTCACAAATGATTTACCTCCTTTAGCAATAATACAACTGCCTGAGTCTTCAGTAGTGGCGATGTACCTTTGAGTCACGTAGTTGTGTTCTGTGGTCCTGAGAACAAAAGGTCGAATCTAGACGATCCTATCTGTCTGGTGTTAATTTGTTATGTGGGCCGGGAAGGCTTAGCTATGCACATCTCACTCTTGCTGAGACAGTGCAGCAGTTCAGAACAGAAACTGGACCTACAGCTACTGTGTTCAAACCACAGCTTTGCCACTTAGCACTTAGGAATCTTTAGGAAGCGATTAATGTTTTTCCGTATCTTGGTGTCTTTGCCTACAAATAGGGATAAGGAAGCATTTGCTTCAATGACTTAAGCAAACAACTGTCCCATAACTGGATTGGTATCTCACATATATTAACTTCTACTCCTTTTATGGAAAAAACTAAACACTAAAACAACACTGACAGTTCCTGAAGATCTTGCACTTCTTGGGAGGACATCCTGAAAATTGCTAGTGTGTAACTTTAAACTTCCCTAAGAAACAGATCTAACAGTATCAATGGTGGGAAGCTTTCTACTATTTAACTTATTTCTACTATTTAACACATCGAGTCATCAACCTAGTCATAGAAAGCACTAGCTGGAATTCCCATGTGTAAACGATTTAGTGCAGAAAGTGGTGAAATCTGAATCCTTCCCATAGAGTGGTCCAGCCAGGGCAATGGCGTGAGTTAGAGGGGAGTATTTCCTCACCTCCTTTCTGCAACTTTCTCTTACCTTCTCTCCCTATGATTTCTAGAGCCCAGGTCCTTGAATTCTAGATTTTTATCTTGAGTCTTTCTTTCACAGTAATACTAGACTACCCCTCCAGCAGTCTGTTCTTCAAATACGGACTGTTCTCTAAGCTTTTCCAGAGAAGCATATAGTGAGAAATGTTTTGAAAGATTGTGCCAGCTTACTTGTGGTTAGCAGCATCTTAGGATTCTCATGAGTGTTTCTAATCGTAAATTAAATTTCTTATCAGAATCTCAAACAATTATAAATTAATGCAGAGAAACAAAGAAAAGTGACAAAAATTCAACCAGTATGAGTGACCTTAGTCTTTTCTGGAAGTTATTCTTCTTGAGAAAAAAAAAAAAAACTATCAGCATTACTTTCTCCCCTCTTTCTATTTTGAAATAACATAATATTCATTTTATTATTAATATAAAATAACCATATAAATATAAGATGATATTATAGTCTAATAAATGTATTCATTGAATATCACTTCATGTACTTAGATCTTATGGTGTTAACATTGAAGTCTGCTCTGGGCAATGTCAAAATAAATGTTGCATTGCTAACTATAAACACTATACTGTGTCCTCCTGTCTCTCTGAAACTTTGTATCCTTTGACCAGTATCTTCCCGGCATAGCCCTCTTCCCGGCCCCCAGTAACCACTATTCCACTCCGGCTTCTGTGATTTCTATTTCACATAGCTATAGGATCATGAGGCAGTCATCTTTCTGTGCCTGGCTTTCGTCTCCTAACAATTCATCTGTGACAGTCTCTGAAGTCAGTTTCCTTTCTTGGCTATTCTGAATGACGCTGTGAACACAGACATCTGCTCAACACCCCTATTTCATTTCCCAAGATGGGACCACATAGTTTATGTTTTTGGAGGATTTCCGTATTAGTTTCCACAATATCCATTCATAGAACATGGCATTTTATAAGTCCTCTCTGGGGCGTTCCTATGGTAGCTGGGATTCCCATGTTTGAATGAAGACAGAGGAGAAGGATGAAAACTGTGACCAGTTATTGTAGGACTGGTCAGGGTGTGTGTGTGTGAATGTACACAGAATGTATTCAGTGCTTTTGAGAAGCTGATAATAATTACTGTTGATTGGCTTTTTTCCATTCAAGATATTATTCTATCTTAAGACAAGATTTGGAACCTAAGAGTCAATAATGGTCAGAGAAACATTATAGACAGTGACTAAATATGACAAACCACAATGCTTTTTCAAATTTCAAATACTTGGACTTTTTCGGGCACTGACTAAAGGACAGTCTGTGAACTGAACAGCCGACTTCATCTTCTGAATAAGTGGAAAAGGAATGGGGGCGGGGTTAAAGCCCTCATTATTTACAAAGAAACAGAGCTTCAAAGTCAGGAACCCATAACATGAAGTCGAAATTCAAAATGAGAGAAAGTGAGCCCCAGGATGCAGGCCATGCCTGGTGGAGCTGTGCTTTGAGCAGACCTCTTCCCGTTCTTGGAGATGAGGAGGAGAAAGGAGCAGCACTCCACTGGCTTCTGGGGCGCGGACGCTTGGGGGGGGGGGGAGCCTGCGCACTGTGACCAACCAGAGACGCTCTACCTGAGCTGCAGCTACAACTCTGTGGCCTTCAGTCAGTTTCCATGACACCCTCTGCTCCACCCCAACTCCAGTTGCTTAGGACAGCTCAAAATAAAAAAAAGAAAGAAAGAAAGAAAGAAAGAAAAAGAAAGGAAAGAAAGAAAGAAAGAAAGAAAGAAAGAAAGAAAGAAAGAAAGAAAGAGAAAGAAAGAAAAAAAGAAAGAAAGAAAAAGAAAAAAGTTCCGGTAGAGGGCAGATCCACAGAGCGGTGGGAGAGATGTGGACTTCATTACCAGGAGGCAGCTCAGCCTCATGATAGTCCTTCTCAGCGGTTCAGACTACTTTTATGGACCGTGAGATCTCCGATTAGAGAGATTTTCCATGGGATTTGTGGAGAAAATAACAACAACAGTCACAAGATCATTCGGACTGTACTTTGTCTTTCTGGAGTACTGTTTTTTAATAAACATCTCTTCTACAAAGTTTCTTCCTGTCTAGAATGCTGAGGATCCAGAGTTTTAGCCAAGTTCACTGAGGCATCTGCTGTAGTGTGGGCAGTCCCACACTGGTTCAGAGCCGTGAGCTAGCGAGGGCACAGGGCAGCTCACAGAGCCCGCGGACCAACTCTGCGCTGCCTCTTGGCCTCCCCTCTCCCTCCACCGAGGAACTGCTGGTCTGCTTGAAACTTTAAAACGCTTTCTTTCTCTTTCTTTCTTTCTTTCTTTCTTTCTTTCTTTCTTTTTTCTTTCTTTCTTTCTTTCAAGTAATGTGTGCTTGATATTTTCATTTTGGCCGTGTTCCTCAGCCATTTTCTGTAATTTTCCAACCCAATCGGTTGTTCTTTCTGTCTCAAATTACCAACTAGTAGCCCGCCACACCCACCTTCCAATTCTTTCAGACTGGCTCAGGGCCTGCCGCGCCAAGGCTGCACACCCGGCGGGTTTGGGGAAAGCGGTGCTGTCCTTGCCCTTGGCAGCCACCTCACACTGTCTAGCTGACTCTAGCGACAAAGCGTGGACTCTGAGAAACGAATCACTGCGCCAGCCCTGCCCAGCTCCGGCTCGAAGAGAACGCGTAGCTTCCTGGAAAAATACTGAGGCGCCGCTGAAGGAGACTAGGCTGACACGGGGATCCGGTAGTAAAATAAAAAGGGTGTGGACACCGAGTGACACCGGAGTCACAGAAGGAGGGAGTGGAGAGCAGTGAATTCCGCTGTGATGGGGGCTGCGGGAAAGTGAGCCTTCATTCTCTCGAGGTCAACCGCAAGGCTGGGTTTCCACGGTTTCTCAAATGTGCTCAAAGGTCCTGCCTGCCTCCTTTGACTCTATACATGGTGCTGAGGGTAAAACAATGTCATTTCTTAGGTTTCTGTCACTGTGACAAGCCATTGTGATCAAAGCCACTCAAGGAGGAAAGGCTCGGTTTCATTTTCCAGTTCTTCGGAGCCCTCGCTGAGGGAAGTCAGGGCAGGAAGGAACTCGAAGTAGGAACCTGGAGGCAGGAACTGAAGCAGAGGTCAAAGAGGAACCTGCTTGCCTGCTTGCTGGACCTGCTGCTCTTTTAAATACGGCCCAGAACCAGCTGCCCTGGGGTGTCACCATCCACAGTGACCTGGGCCCTCCCATATCAATCACTAGTTAAGAAAATGACCCGTGGACTTCCCCACAGGTCAATCAAAGTTTCTCTTCACAGATAACTCTGGCTTGCAATGAGTGACCAAAGCAAAACAAAACAAAAAAATAAAATAAAGCAAGGAAGGTGAAAACATTGGTTTCAGATAAGTCATGTGACTACAGTAAGCAACCAAACCCAGAATGCCACACATCTTTGAGATCTCGCCCACCAGTCAGGGAAGTAATAAGCCGAGGAGGGAGGAGATCCGGGAGTGACTTGTGGGCTGTTCATAACTCAGGACGACTCACATTCACGACCTGCTGGGATGGACACGGTTTTTATTTTCATTTCTGATGTTAGAGAAAATGAAGATCAGATAACTGAGTCCTCTCAGTCATTTGGGGGAGTAGCAGAGCATACCCCACTTACACAAGCCTGCACCCTCTTTACTCCAAACAATGCTAAGCTTATCACATACACATTTTAAGACTACGTCTCACAGAGAAGGGAAAAGGCACCTTGAAATAATTTGCCAATTGAAAATCACTTTCAGAGGTGTCTAGACTTGTATATTTTCAAACGGACGTCTCGTCTTTCTAAAAATAAAAGCAGAGTAGTGTGCTGTGCTAGTGTTTCTGCATGTGACTGACGCTAGAGACAAAGACTAGATAGTAAGTGTATGTCATACAATATCTTTACATGACTGCTATGGTTGTGCTTAATTTTAGATCTGAAGGAAAGGAGCCTTTTTACTGGACAAAAGGGAGGAAATGTGGTTTGCCCTGGTGCTGTTTGTATTCTGATATTAATTCTGCTTCCTAAACAGGGGCTGCCCATGATGAGGGGTAGATCACGTAAAGTGATCTCATGTGAACCTTCTCCCCATTCAAACTGGTCAAATAAAGGGCTGTGGAAGGGAAAGGGATGGGAGGTCTTAGAGAGGAGGAAGGAGGGAGGGCAGAGGAGGAGGAGAAGGAAGAAAAAGCCAATATGGAGCAGAACCACATGGCCTGGAGAAACTACAAATAGCAAGGGAATAGATTAGTATAGTGACAGATCTGCCCAATCTAGGCATATAGCTTATAATAACTGGGTTGTGTGGTTTTAATTCGGGCTTATTGGGGTAAGAAATCACCACAACAAGAGACTATAGTAGTCAAAATATCACTCTTTTGAGGACAGTCTGTCATGCTGAGTTGTGCCTGAGGAAGGCTGGGACCTCAGAGTAAAGAGTCTCTGTGCTTTTCTAGTGAGTTGGAAAAGAATATGCACAGCCTTATTGGGCAAAGAGAGAAAATATTTTGGTATTTATGGTTAAGTGGCCTTTCTTTGCCATTTGGTTACATTTCAAGTCTGGTGTGCTTTCTTCCTCTTAGCTGCAGTGAGTATCCGTTCTCATGGCCTCTAATGGCCTTGCGTGGTAGCCAGGCCATGTGGCTCTAGCCCTAGACAGTGAGTCAGCTGACACTGGGTGCTCTGCCACCACTTCTGCAGAATTGCCGAACACACCATCTGTCCCTTCTTCCCTGCATTCACCTCCATATAGCTATACGTGAAGAATCGGAGAGCCCCACACAGAACAGAGGTGATGAGAGACCAAATCAGCACCGGGTAGACTGCTATGCGCCCATTACCTTCTGGTGACATTGAAACTACATGGAGGATAGAAAGTAAAGGCTCTCGCTTCAGATAAAGGGCTCCCAGAGCCCAGCTCTGCCTCCTTCTAACTGTAAAGCCCTGTGCAAGTCATTGGATAGCTCAGCTATAAAATGGGATTACAGGGAGGGCTACTCGTGATTATGTCCTTACAAGGCTTAACTGCATCTGGTGTACTATAAAACTCGATGCTCAGCAGTGATATTTATTCATATATATATATATATATTTCTTACTGGTCCCTGAATGTGAATAAACTTTCTCATTCATCTTGGCTATATTTAGAGCCTTGGGTTCTGAAGAACACAACACCGTGTCCGTGGAAACCGTACAGTCAGACATCTGTAGGATACAGCTCTTGCTGTGAGCTTCGGGTGCTTTCTGTTTCTCACTAAGTCTCTAAGTTCCTGCAGAATCAGGGATCTTACACACCCTGCAGCATGAACACGGCGAGGCAGCTACTCCTCTTCCCTGACATCTATCGTGTGACACGTGACAGGCGACAGCAAGATCTGTACATGCCTTCAGGCGCTCCAGGTTTTACAAAAGGCAAAATAATTTTGCCAGGAAGCAAAGCGAATCCCCAGGGAAGCTAGGGACTGTGTATGTTTTCTTTTTACATTTGTAGAAGTTTATCATCATCACCACCAACATTACCATCATCACCACCACCAACACCACCATCATCACCACCACCATCACTACCATCACCATCACCACCACTATCATCATCACGATCATCACCACCATCACCATCATCACCACCATCTTCATCACCATCATCACCACCATCACCATCATCACCACCATCTTCATCACCATCTTTATCACCATTTTCACCACCACCACCACAATGATCCTAAAATGGTTTTCAAGCACATAAGAAACTGACCTCAGGGGCTGGAGAGATGGCTGACTGCTCTTCCAGAGGTGCTGAGTTCAACTCCCAGCAACCACATGGTAGCTCACAACCATCTGTAATAGGGCTCTGTGCCCTCTTCTGGCACACAGCTGTATACACAGAGTATTCAGACATTAAATAAATAAACTGACCTCATTTATTTTCCCTCGGGTCTTATTTAAGTAGAAAGGTTACTGAATATGTCTCACTGAGGAGAGAGTATGAATGAATGTTATTTTTGGTTTGCAGGGCTTTATTCTTTTACGAATGTGAGGCAGGGTTGAAAGGCATTCCTTGTCATGACAGCTTACTTCCACTAGATCTTCACAACTCTACGTAAGAGGAGGCACCTACACCCTCTCACAAGAAACACAGACGCTGTCCACTTATTGTCTAGCCTTACCCGAAAACAAAGTAAACAAACAAATAAACAAACAAAAAACAAGTAAGCAGATAAAATCTCTATGCTTCTGGAAATCAGTGTGAAATATGGCATATGAGCTAAAATTCTGGGCAGTGGGAAGGTGAATATATGGCTGCAGTGGGAAGGTGGATGTACAGCTGCAGTGGGAAGGTGGATGTACGGCTGCAGTGGGAAGGTGGATGTACGGCTGCAGTGGGAAGGTGGATGTACAGCTGCAGTGGGAAGGTGGATGTACAGCTGCAGTGGGAAGGTGGATGTACAGCTGCAGTGGGAAGGTGGATGTACAGCTGCAGTGGGAAGGTGGATGTACAGCTGCAGTGGGAAGGTGGATGTACAGCTGCAGTGGGAAGGTGGATGCACAGCTGCAGTGGGAAGGTGGATGCACAGCTGCAGTGGGAAGGTGGATGCACAGCTGCAGTGGGAAGGTGGATGTACGGCTGCAGTGGGAAGGTGGATGTACGGCTGCAGTGGGTAGGTGGATGTACAGCTGCAGTGGGTAGGTGGATGTACGGCTGCAGTGGGTAGGTGGATGTACGGCTGCAGTGGGAAGGTGGATGCACAGCTGCAGTGGGTAGGTGGATGTACAGCTGCAGTGGGAAGGTGGATGCACAGCTGCAGTGGGTAGGTGGATGTACAGCTGCAGTGGGTAGGTGGATGTATGGCTGCAGTGGGAAGGTGGATGCACAGCTGCAGTGGGAAGGTGGATATATGGTTTGATCTTCAGTATCTGGCAGGCTTTTGTGTGGAAAGCCTGGTTTCCCGCCTGGGGCACTGTAGGAAGAGGTGCAACCTGCAGGATCAGGAGTGGAGCACAGCAGAAGAAAGTCAAGCCCCTGTGCCGAGGGCCCCACCCCAACCCCTTCCCAACCACCAGCCAACAAGGAAACCTCTCTGGGAACACACTCTGGGCATGTTAAACTGTATCACCACAGTTTCAGATGAGCGTCAAGTACTTGATCTGTAAGCTTTGTTTTCTTCCTCTGTGAAGCAGGAGCAATAGGCACAAATGGCAGCGACTTTTGAAGACATGGAAGAGGTGTGAAAAGGGAGGAGAAAAGTGAGAAGAGCAGCAGAGTCCTTCCAGTCAAATCCAGGCCTCTTGCCAGAATTCTGCCTCTCAGACAGCAAGAGATAATTGTTTTTCTCATGTACGATTCTCATAAGCAGTAAGGTGGAGGAGAGCCATATAGAACTCCACAACCTCCGCGGCAATCACAAGGACCACATTCAACCACTCCGATTTTATCTGTGGCCTTCTGTGGACCTCTTTACCTTCAACGGGATGTGCTCCTTCCGGTTATCTCTTGTGTATGCATTGACAATTTCCTGCATATATAAGTGGGTCTTGGGCCTCATGATGGGCTATTTTTAAAGATCCCAGACAGCCTTTGACTTCATTTGTAAGTATGACTAGATAAAAACTGTTAGGGATCATCTCTGCACTGTCAACACTCAAAGAAAATCACCAACGATCCCTTAATAACACACAAGCTGTATTCTGTTTTTTCCTATCGTTTTAAAAGAAGGTTGTCTTACAGCTAGTCTGTATGACTTAAGTTTTAAACAGGGCTAGTACCTGCAACTAGTTAATAGATCTCTGAGTTTCCTGCTTGATTTTTTGTTTTGTTTTGAGGTTTGTTTTGTTTTGTTTTTTGGGGGGTGGGCATGTCTAACAATATAAATCATGCATTTGTACTGATATCTCCTATTTAAATGAAAGATAACTGGAGTGTTGCTCTTTCGAATTCATACCTGAGCCTTTTTTCTTACTTAGAATTTAGTGCTAGTTGTATTAACTTAATGACTTATTTCTAATAAACAACAAGTTAATAATAAGAATTCTGATTATAGTTTACGTGTTCCTTGTGATCATTTTCAGTTTGCCTTAGCCTGATTTCCACAAGAGATGCAGAGTCAAAATATCTCACATTCTCTGTAATACATAGTTACACCCATCGCTTACAGTTTTCTGAGGAACTTGCTTTCCTTTTTACCTTTTTAGTCCATTATACGAAATTTTCCCATGAGGCCGAAGACTCAAACCACAAAACACTAGACAGACATCGTCAACTTCCTCTCCACCCTGTCCTACAGATAGTGCCCGACCCCTGATTTCACCTAAAGAAGAAAATTTATACAATGAAGTTCAAACTAGAACAGAAAGTTCCAATCAATGGTTTTCACTTTAGACAAGCACAGAACACTCTTGACACGTCCAGGGGAAAAATGTTACAAGAGAAACCTTTGGATGTCAGCTGTGGTGTGTCCAGTTACCAATGAAACAAACAGCAGCTCACTGTCCAGTTTTTCAGCTATTCAATATTTCGATTCTTTGGGTAACACGACCTATGAAATCCTTGTACTCGTCCTCCTTTCTGAAGAAAAATGTCAGAAAGGCAGCTGCATATACTGGTACCGCAAAACCAATAGTGAAAATTCATAATGTGTGTTTGTGTGTTTACTAGAATATAAGATGAGTTTGGGAATTTTTGAATCTCTATCATTTTATACCAACCACCCACCCCAGCTGAACTGGAGGTAGAGTCAGCATTCACAGTGGGGCACTGACTGGCCCACACCTGGTGCTGAGCCCCAGCCAATTACTACTCTGGAACTGTTGTTCCTGACATGAGATTTCTGTTAAGTTCAAACAACACTGAAATGTCAGCATCTGACAACAAGCTCAAGTAAAGACCCGTCTTCTCCATAACAAACATCTGCCTCCTACATCTGAACTTAAAGGAAAGAATGAGGGGCTGAGGAGATGCCTCAGTGAACAAAGACAGTTATGATGATCCCAACTGACAGCCTGGATTCTGTCCCCAGAACCTACCCACAAAGATATCCTCTGCTCTGACCCCCACACATGCACCATGACATACAAACCCACAGTCACAGATCACACACCCACACCCACATACACACGCACACTCACTCACACACATGCTCGCATATACTCACATACACACTCACACATGCACACATACTCACACACTCACACACACACACATATTCACACACATGCTCACATACACTCACACACTCTCACACACACACTCACACATATACTCACACACTCTCACACTCACACACACTCACACTCATAGATACACACACACTCACACTCATACATACACACTCACACACATTCACACACTCACACACACACTCACACACACTCACACACTAATGATGCCTACCCACACCAAACCAAATCCCTGAACTTACTGATTCTCTGATTCCTTTGATGGCTTTTTATAAAAGAAACTGGTTATCAGTCAAAAGAAATTCTTGACGACACATGCATAGCTTTTCAGTGAACTCCATCTCTGTGTCAGAGCCAAAGAGTAGCCATGACAGGGATCTGATCCAACATGGAAAACAGCTCAAGGCCACCGAGCTGCCTTTGATTAACTTTACACAGAGGTGGAAAAGGCCTAATACCTCAGAACTCATTACCAGCAACGAGACACACAGACAGAAGGGAAGAAAGGGAAGCAAAGCCTGGCCTGTCATAAACGTCCTAAAGAAGGATCTGTTCTGCCATCATCTGGTGCTCACTGTACTTTCAGTCTGCCTCTCTCGAGCCGACAAATGCAGACAGGTTGTGAGTGTGTTCACTTTTTAAATGACAGTAAGAACTGTTACTTTTTTTTTTTTTTTTTTTTTTTTTTTTGTAATTTTTTCCAAAGAGGAAATCTGTGCTAATCAGTTGACTTTGTTATTTTATGTAGTTATTTGTTTATATTTACTTGTTTTGGCTGGGAAACCGCCTCTACCCTCGGATTGAGAAATCAGCCCTTCAATGCAGTGCCTTCAGCACGAGGTCTGGTTACATAATATGTGGAGGCAAAGACGGAACCTTCCAGTAACAGAAGGGCAGGTTGGATGGGTGGGAAGGGGGGATATATCTTAAGAACCTATGCAGGAGAAAGTCACCCTTAATCACCTTTTACTTAAGGGAGAGGAATTAAAATACCCAAAACACAGGAAGAGAACATTTCACCCGACCTTGTCAGAGGTTAGCTTTAGGAGTTGACTTTAGCAAGCAGGGTAGAGGCCCAGATAATTGAGTATATAGAGCTTTTCTGAGTCATTAATAATGATTTGCTGCTCAGTACCAGGCAGATGCCCCTGAGCCAGACAGCTGTGAAGCCCGAGCCCCTGTTCTGTAGCAGCAATGGGTGAAAACAGGGATGGGCAGGTGAGAGTACCCTCTTCTAAGGGAATGCCGGGCTACAGTTAATCCTGTGGAACATATGATGAGACTGGTCTTGTCCACGTACACAAGCCAGTGCAATACACCGTGTTTTGGTGACATGACGTGGTATTCTCTGAAAGATGTGAGCAGGGAAGAGAGTCTCAACATCTCCCCCATAGTAACAAAGGGTTCATGAAGGAGAAAGTACAATTCAAAAACTATCTCTCTGTTTCTATATTATTTTTGAATGCTCTCTGAAAGGTATTTTTTGAAGCACTACAGGGGAGGTTGGCCTGAACAGAGAAGAACCCAGGCTATAAACCAAAGTGGGTGGAGGTCTAAAATAATGCCCAGGCTGTGGGAGAAGAATGACTTTGCTGACATAGACTAAAGCAGCAGACAGAAGACTGGGGGCGGCGGGGAGGGGGGGACCGGAAATAGAAGCATAGAAGCAGGAAGGAGGAGAAGGGGGAAGGGAGAGGGCGAAGAAGAAAGAAAATAGACAGGGAGAGGGGAGGAAGATAAAGAGAGGGAGACTGGGGATCACAAGCAACTACTGATTAGAGTGAACTGGAAATAATATCAAAGCTGGGCAGGAAACAAGTAGTGATAGCAGTATTCAAACGGCCAGTGCCCACCTGCCGTGCCTGCACACATACACATTCTGTCTTGACCAATGTTCTATTGCTATGAAGAGACACCATGACCTCAGCAACTCTCAGACAAGCATTTGATTGGGGATGGTCTACAGTTTCACGTGTTTAGTTTGCGGTCATCATAGTGTGAAGCACGGGAGCATACACACAGACATGATGCTGTAGAAGTAGCCCAGAGTTCTGCATTTGGCACCATGGCCAGCAGGAAAAGCAAGAAGACATTGGGCTGACTTGGGGCTTAGAAACCCCAAAGCCTACCCCTAGTGACACACTTTCTCCCATAGGGCCACACTTATTCAAACAAGGCAACACATCCTAATCCCTCTCAACCAGTGCCACTCCCTGATGACCAAGCATTCGTACATATGAGCCTATGGGAGCCATGTTTGATTAAAACCAATACATAGCATATACTAATGTCTGTGCTGGTCAGGTCTCTCTTTCATAAAGTTTATAAGTACAGAGTGTAGGGGCTCAGGGGGAAGTTTGCAGTCAGGTATAGTTATCATACCTTTAATCCTAGCACTCAAGAGGCAGAGGCAGGAGTATCTCTGTGAGTTCAATGCCAGTCTAGTCTACATAGTGAATTCCAGGACAGCCAGAGCCTCGTAATGAGACCCAAAAACAAACAAACAAACAACATTCCATCAACAAGCATTTGTTGCACACAGTTATCACTGCAAAGACCACAAAGCTAAGATGTGGGGAAGAAGGGCCACCAAGTTTTGGGTGGCCCCAGAGCTTTGTGATCATGTGATCATATGTGATCCTGTATCAGCAGTCCAGAACAGGATCATGCAATGGAGTTGGTCCATGATTGCCTTCAAAAGCCTAAGGTCCATAAAGAAAGCAGGACACCCGAACACACATTTACAACACAACAGACTCACAGCTCCGGAAGAGGGACAAGAATGGGCCTGGCAGCAGAAGACTGCCTGCCATGACCGCTGGGTGTCCTCAGTGTTGGACAGGGTCCTGTCACAGCCACTGCAGCACGATTCTCCTCACTCACTCAGAAGCAGGGACCTCGCTTGCCTTTTGCTCACTTTATATTGCTCGCTACTCACTGTCCCCCAGAGCACCAAAACCTGTTCCCTGTGGTTTTCAGCTGCAGACACGGCCGTGCAGTTCATCCCTGTTTGGTCCTGACCACCGGCTCTAACTCCCGGCAGTATCCCTTTCTGTCGGTGAGACAGAATCCTGCAAATCCCATCACTCGGGTAACTTAGGCATTACTGTGAGAAAATGGCTGTCTTCAGAGAGGCTCTACTAAACATACACCACAGCATCTCTTCTAGGCTGACGTTCTCTTAATCCAAACTTCTGCCTAGGTTAGGCCTCCGCACAGTCACGTATGCAAATGGGTTCTTGGCTAAACCTTTACTTCTCTTCTTCAAGGGTCAATAATAAGAGAGCCACATAGAATAAAGGGAGTGGTGACAGCCAACCATCTTACGCCTGAGCCATGGATAGTCTCATAACATCTGTAATAAACTGAAGGGCTGCTAACATGACCCATTTCCAAACTACCATCCATCCCCAATGACGCATCAAATCAGCAATGACTTTTGGGAACTTGGGATGACATACAATTTTCTTGGGTAAACAGTGGTGTCATGATGCAATGGTCTTCCATTTGCAATGTTTTTCAGTTATGTATTTAGTGTGTGTGTAGGAGCATGCATGGCTTCATGTGTGCATGCCACAGCACACATGTGCAGATCATGTGACTTGCTAGCGCCAGTTCCTGCCTTCCACTTTGTCGATGAGCAGTCACTTTTGTTTCTGCTGCTGGAATGAAGAGATGGCCTGTGGCTTCTGATCCATTCTCCTGCCTCACCGCTCATTTCAGGGGCGATGGGATTACAGATGCATGCCGCCACGTCTTGTGCGGCATTTTACCTAGCCTACCACCTACCTGACCCTGATTTTGGTTTTGAAAGTACCCAAGGCCCTATGTATGAAACAGAACTGTAATCATAGAGTCTAAAAAGGCGGAGGTCTATCATCCTATCCAGAGTATGCCATCTTCATAACATTAACAGATGTGCTATCGTCTCTTCTCAAATCTCCAGAAATATATGGAGGGATTTCCTTACACTGATGTGCCAGAACTTCAAATTCCTACCTTCACTTTAAGCTACTGGATATGCCATGCCTAGCTCCTCCCACTTCAAATGATAAAACATAAACGGGGCCTAAGCAGTTCAAATGCACTGAAGTCACCAAGCCGAGGTGAATTGTCATCTAAGATGCTGGAAGAACTGACAGCTACACAAAAAGACTGGAGTCTTTGAGGAACCAGACAGAAGGCAAACCCATCACTCTGGATCTTGAAAATGGAAGAGTGAAAGTCACTAAACCACAGACCACTGGGCTTACTATGGTAAGGGACAGACTCTCTCCCTAGCAGAGTTTTAGAAGGGATGTGTCACACAGAGGTCAGCATTGCCCACACTGATCCTTGCAAGAGGTGACACTGACTTGCTTTTCCTCCTTCCTCTGAGTGTAAGAGTAAGGAACGCTGACATAGAAGATTCATAGGCACGTGGGAGCCAATAAATACTAGGAAATGCCAAACAACCCAGACCAAAAAAATGTCTTTCCTTTTTAGATAAGAGCTGCTATTTTGATGGTCCAAAGGAATGACATAACCACAATATTTTTGCAATAAACCCTGTTTAAAATCAATACTCTGCAAAAGAAGCTAAATCGAACATCAATCTACCTTACTGAGCCCAGACTAATTCCCTATGAAATCCTCCAACAACAGGATCACCACTGAGATAGCTAGGAAGGAACAGGGGAGAACAGGATCATGAGTTGAGAGAATCTAAAGTTGGTATGCTTTGTGAATGCATAGGCTGTCTCCTACGGGATCTCTTCCTTCACTTACAGCTTGACAGAGCAGCTCCCTGACACAGTGCCTGGTTTGCCCAGGATCAATATCAAAATTCTTGACTCTAATAGTCTAAGGTGAACCTAGAAGAAGAGATCGAGATGGTCTGTTTGTGATGTTGTACAGCAAGCTCACGGCCTTGCCCAGTGTAGGTGAGCACTGTGCAAGTGAGCTGGCCAGAAGCATCGTCTCTTATGATTTCGGTATTGTGTTTCCTTGTTTCAGCTATGATTACACATGGTGGCTCTTCAATGGCATCTACTGGATTTATCTTTGTTTATTTATGTGCCTGACAATATAATTTAAACCAAAACATGCAATCTGGTTTAAAAACTTGGTGCTAGTAGGCATAAGAGTTGGGATGCTTACTCAAAAGCGGCAGATGTTCATTTCCTTCAGTGGTGTAGCCCTGGTAAGTTGCCTTGGCTCCAGTAAATAACTCCTGTCCATGCCAACACAAGTAACCCTAACAAAATCCAGTGAGTTTAAAACATAAAAGGAAACCTGGAAGTAGGAGAGGAAGATGGGGGTCAGCAAGAGTGGGAGGGGAAGAAGGGATATTAAAGAACAAACAGGACCACAATACATTATATACAGACAAATGCATATGTTGTATATATTTCATACATGTATGAAATTATAAAATCTCCTGTGGCCTGGTAGTCTCTCTGTACAATGAGATTGATGGCAATAATATCTACCACATACAGCTGCCAGAAAAGAATAACTAAATCCCATTTTATTGTGTCCAGCCCTGGATAGAAAGTCAGTCTTGTGGTAACTGTTATCATCATTACCCGGTGTGCACACTCCGTTTACTCTCAACCACTCTCATATGGTAACATTACTCCATCTGCCTCAAGCCATGAGCTTGGTTAGTCTCTACCTGCCCTCACTCTGGACTCGGCCATAAAGGTGCTCTTCTGGTGGTTCAACATTCTCTCCTCACACGGTTGTGTCTGACCTTCAGCTCTGTGGCTAGTTCCCTGCTGGTTTACATCACTCTCCGACTTTGTGTTTCATTGTTGTTCCCCCTTCGTCTTCTGTGTGTGTTCTCCTGGGATTCAAGCCCAGCAAGAGTTTCTTGCTCTTAAAACAGCTCCCTCTCCCCACCTATTTTTCCTATTGTGATTTTTGCTGTATGGATTTTCCTTTCTTTATTTTCCTCCTTTTCACATGTGTGAACATTGAAAATGCCTGTCTTTCTCTGAAGGATACATTCCTGAATTCATTTTTAATAACATTGACCGTCACCAACTTTCTTCTTATACAGTCAGTAAGCAATGCCATGCTTACAATCCCCCAAGTATTTAGTCAGGAAACAGTTCTCTGAGTTGGTCAGAATCACATTAAGAGCACAGTTGTGTCCCAATCAGTGGCTGATGAAGAGAGCATGGCAGGAAACATTTTGTTTCTATGGACTAAAACAATCTATCAGACACAGAAAGAACTCAAAGTCTCCGTCAATGACTGTACATTGGCATGTGGTAATTGTGATAATTGGGTGAGTTTAAGCTTATACAGTATCACACAAAACAGCAATATAAACCAACAAAGGAAAATTCTTACTCATTTGTCTATACTAATAATAGCTGTCCAAGCATAATTATAGGCTTTGGTGCCAATGGCAAAGGGACAAGCTGTGCTTTGAAGTTAAGTCTGGGCTGCTCACAGCCAGTCTCTAAGGAGGCTGGCAAAAGATGAAAGTTTATCCCCAACACAGAAGATGGTGGAGACACCTTGCTCTTGCATTCACCAGTCCAATGAGTTCATAGCTATTTCCAATAAACCAACACAGGTGCCAGAATGAATTCTACTGCAGGCCATGGCTAGCTGTCTTTAAAAATACAATTAGCAAACAAAGCCTTGCATGGTTATGTGTAACAAATCTTGTTTGACTAATAATCAGAAAGAATAATTCACATCATCTTGTGCCTGACAAAAATGCTGTTCTTCATTTATTGTATAGGAGGAGGTGATTCCCTGCTGTTCTTCATTTATTGTATAGGAGGAGGTGGTTCCCCCCACCCCAAGACTGAGACTTCACAGCTTCAAGGGAAAGGCTCTAAGTGTCATGAGTATAACAAAGCTTAGTTACTCCCTAGCCAGTGAGTTACTCTTTAGCCAGTGAGTTACTCCCTAGCCAGCCTGAGTTACTCCCAGGTCAGTGAGTTACTTACCCTAGCCAGCTATTGGGCTTAGACTAAAAATAGCAATAAAAGTAAAAATATTCACCAGTCCCCACTCAAGCCACATGCCCAGCCCAGCAAGGCTCTCTTCCCCTCCTCTCACTGAATCACTCAACAAATTTCCTCATGGTAACATTTCTTTAGCAATTTACAATAAAACCAGAAACAAAGAAAGAAAGGAATGGGGGGGGGGATTACTGGAGAGTTTTTATAGTGGCTGAGGTTCCTGTGTACCCCTAATCAAACACAAAGTCTAATTTTTATTATCCAGGGAGGTTTGTTTGTTTGTTTTCTTTTGAGTAGTGTAGGTAGGGGATTGGACGTAGAGTACTATATATGCAAATTAAGTACTCTACTGCTGAGTTATGGCCTTAGCTCTCAAAAGAATTGTCTTCAGTGAAGTCAACAAGACAAAAACATAAACAAAACAAAACAAAAGAAAAATGAAAAGTGACAAAGAAAAAAGACTTCTTTCTGCCTGTTCCCAACTACTTGGCCATTCGGTCAACACTGACCCACAACTGTGCCATCCAAGGCTCTGAAGTAGACCAGCATTAGCTACCTAAAAATAATTAGCTTTCATATGGACCATGGGAACCCCAGTTCTTTCTGAGTTGAAAACCTTAGACTTGTGCATAGGGTTTGGGATGTTGCAGCTTAATCTGATCTGTGTACAAGTCAGGGAAGATGTGTAGATAGTGCTTAAAGACCAGACACAGGGACCTGTGGGCTGTTGCTTCTCCTTTAACTGTAGGTGTGCAGTGCTAGGTTAATCCTATTTCCTTGAGCTAAATGTTATCCATCAACACAACACAGAGCCACTTAGAATGATAACTTCCTTCTAAACATTCTTATCTCAATATTGGGGAGCAAACGCTTCCAAAAGAACAGTCACTTCCAGTGTGTAGGAAGAAACTTAATTGCTAAATCTCAAACTGACTGTATTTGGTCACTAAGAGGAGCCAGGCTCTGTCTGTGACCTTAGGTCTTCCTCTTGCTTTCCTTGACTCAGCAGCTGAGTTCAACTTCCTCTCTCTGACCAGACTTTTCCAAACACTAGAGTACAACAGGCATTTCTTTCTAGGTCAGCAGAAGAACTGAGTACTGCCTTCCAAGAGAACAGTGCCTCCCCTGTCTTCAAAGGACTGACCACATACAGAGCATTAATTCGGGGTGCTACCCTCTTTTCTGACCCTGAAGAACATGGCATTTACTGCCTTGAGTCTGCACAATGCTCCCCTGAAGCTGGCTGTCGTTAGCCCAGATGAATGGATGTCCCAAACACACTGCTGGCCATGCTGGCTATGACCTCCTTTCTGCCTGGCCCGAGAGCCCATGGTGAGGCATGTGTCCTCATTCCTTTGTCCCATCCCATGTCACTTATTTTAATCACTCCAGTGGCTTCGAGTTCACACATTGTAAAATTCCCCCATTTAAAATATGCCAGTCAGTGGGTTTTTATATATTCAGAGTTGGGCAACTATCACCACAGTCTATTTTAGGACATTTCCATCACCCCAAAGGAAACACAGTGCCAACTGTGCCAATTAGCAGCCAGTTCCCAGATCCCTACCCCTTGCCCTCTCTACTCTAAGCAGCCACGAACCTGCTCTCTGTTTCTCAGGGTTGTCCATTCTGGACACTGCAGGAAATATATATGCTCACTTCTGACTGGCTTTTTTGATGTAGCATAATGCTTTTAATCCACATTGTCATTTTATTGCTGAATAACACCTGTCCATATATGAAATTATTATTAATTTCTGTACCAGGTTGTCTATCCATCCAACAGTGGATAAACCTGAGGTTGTCCCCACATTTTAGTGGCTGTGAATAATGCCACATGCACAAATTTTTTGTCTCAAGTTAGGTTTTCATACATCTTGGCCACCCACTATTTTTTAGCAACTCTTCTCCTCTTTGTTTCTTCAGGCCTTGAGTACGAGACTCTATTTTAAGAGAAATCCATGGTAAACAGCCATTTGTGGGCACTGTGCATAGGCTGAAAACCACTGAAACTGTATTTCCAGGGAAATACATGTATACCCAAACCTGCAGATTTCACTCAAAATCCTCAATAAATGACCCCGTTACACACTTGCAGATGGTTCCAAGAATGTTCTGTGCAGCACAGTCAGTGATAACCACAGTTCAGTACAAAGATAGACTATAATAGTGGTTTAAAATACAATATGAAGGAGAAACCAGAAAAGCTCTCCTACAGATTCTGATGAAAGCGGGTTATAGAAAAGGCAAATATTAAATCTGCTTCCACTAAGCAACTGTGCATTTGATTATCCATATCTAAAAGGATTCATTTTCTTAAGAAGAAGATCAGAACTGTGATGGAAATGGACAATTGCTTTTAATTTCCTATCCTTTTTTTTTGTATAGCTTGGGCTATTACCGTGAGGAATGTGTGTTTTATAATAATAAAAACATTCCTTCTAACATCCCACGGAACCCTTTTGTAGATAACTGATGGGAAGGAAGGAGGAAATGAATGTCAAGAACAGAAGGGATGGACCAAAGAGGACATGGGGATGCTGGAGTAAAGCATTCCTGGTACTTCTCTGATCCCTAGCAACCTTGATCCTAAACCCCAAATCCTGACTCTAACCCACACTCTCGAAGGCACTATGCCAACACTGAGAAGCATCAGCGGCAGAGAAGTCTGCCCTGTGGCAGGCTGCCGCTCACTACATGTTCTCATTCAGCGCTTCCGTCCCCAAGTCCTGTTCACTGGTCCACGGGCAACACATACTCTAGTGTTATTTTTTAACAGCTCCTACTGGCTAGGTTTTGTACGTCAACTAGACACAAGCTAGAGTCATCAGAGAGGAAAATGTGTCCTTGAGAAACCAGGTGGAAGGCATTTTCACAATTAGTGGTCAACGGGGGGGAGGATCCAGCCCAGGGTGGATGACAGTCCTGAGTCCCATGGGCAAGCCATGGGAAGCAAGCCAGTAAGCAGCAGCCCCCCACCCTCCATGGCCTTCAGGTCCCAGCCCTGTTTGAGTTCCTGTTCTGACTCCCTCCAGTGATGGACTGTGATCTGGAAGTGTGAGCCAATTAAACCCTTTCACTCCTAAATTGCTTTTCGGTCATGGTGTTTGATCACAGTAATAGAAACCCTAAGATACCACTGTACTGAGATGCCAATCAAATACTTCCATTGACCTTGCAAAACTAAGCGCAACGTAGCAACTCACAGAAACCTTTCTGAAGAGAGACCCCAAGTCCAGCGTATACACAGCTGCTCAAGTCAGTGCACTGCATTCTTTGCCTTGCATAATTCCTAGCTCGCTGGTATGCCACACTTCTGCCTCTTCAAATTCTTTAAAGGTGCCGTACATAACCCATGATTACTGATGGATGGATCCTGTCCAACGAATGAATAAATAAATAAATAAATAAATAAATAAATAAATAAATAAATAAAATCTACTGGCTCAATAAAATACTTTATGATCACCGAGCTGTATGCAAAGGTCATTTTATGTAATTATTTACTGGCCCTAGCTTGACAAAATGATAGATGAATAGCAATTTGTGAGGGCTAAATGTTAATTTGCCATGGGAGGTTAGACTTGAATACATAACACTAGGGTTAGTTTGATTTTTGTTTTGTTTTGTTCCAGTTTTTTTTCTCAATGCACATGCACGGTAAATCAAGGCAATCTATGTACAAGCACACATGTGTGTCTGTGTTCATGTTTCAGAGCATGTCAGTTTCCAACTATGACCCATTCACTAACATCCGATTTAAAGACGCCCTTTTGAGGCCAGGTGTGGTGCTGCACACCTGGATTCCGGCCCTCAGGAGGAGGCAGAGAACCAGGCATTACAGCATCAAATCCCAGCCAAGCCAGACTCAACCCCGTCTCTGATGGTACAAACTTAAAAGAGCCCACTGGTGCCAGTCACCAGAAACATCAATAATAGTATTCACTAGGAAAAAGCAGTTTAATTTTCCCTTAAAAGAGACAATCTACTACCATTAAGAATGACATTTAAAAGCTAATTGAAAAACCAGTGTTCCCGTCTCCCGACAAGTATTTGCATGTTAATTAATTCTAGGGATAAGAAGAGTGGCTTCCAATATGAACTGTCAGAGGAGAGAAAGTTCCTCTGCAGAAGATAAAAGGCTGTGGCAGAGACATAATTAAATTACTTGGCTTCAAGAGTTCCAGAAGGAAATAAGCTACCCTTTGCAATGCAAATCCACACTGCCTCTTTGTGCAGGGGTGCATTTTAATGAAAGGCCCAAAATACAGATTTCTAATTCAATACTCTTTTAATGTTGTGCCTTCCTCACAGATCAAAATGACTTTTCCTAGAACACTGGCTGACAAGCTCATAAGAATTGTCAATACCTCAGACAGAGCCTACAGCCCCAAGAGCTAATAAGCCACAAACACCCTCTGAATGGCAGCAAAGAACATCAGCTTGGACTTTCTTTTTTAAGGCAATAAACCATTTCTTTCAGAAAGAGCCATGCAAATAGATGTAAACCCAAAGCCACAGAACAAGAAAGATGTTTGCTAAGACTATTTTATAAATGAGCTTACCTGAAAAGATAATTTTAGTAAAATATACATTTATCTAGCTATACTTATGGCATATTTATTAGCACTACAATTTATATCATGTTACAGTTACTGTTTGCAATCTTTTTTTCTTCTTTGTTTGTTTTTGAGGCAGGGTCTCCTATAGTCCAGGCTGGCCTCAACACATAGCCAGGGATGTCCTTGAAGTCCCGATCCTCCTGCCTTTATTTCCCAAGTGCTGGGAACACAAGTGAATACCACCACACTTGGTTTTATGCAGTGCTGAGGATCAAACCCTGAACGTAATAAATACCAGGCAGGCAAGCACTTTACCAATTAAGGTGCATCCCCAAGCCCTAGTGGTCTTTTAAAAGATGACTTCACACAGCCCTTAGAGGGAGGGCTGATGTCTATGTAACTATATATAGATTAGGAAATTAGGCTCAGTACCATGGTGGTAAAAAGCAATGGAGTCATGTCTAGAGCCATATTCTGGATCTGTGGTCAATGATCTTCCCACTCATATTGCCTTCCTTTTAGCTTATCTAGTTATTAACATACCAAATATGCTATTGATATGATACTGTTAAATGATCCAAAGACAGGAATTAGGAACAGTGTTCATTCTCTCTTATTCTCTTCTCTTCCCTCCCTCCCCCTAGCTTTCTCTCTCTCTCTATCTCTCTCTCCCCCGCCACCTTCCTTGTTCTACCTCCCATATAAAAATAAGCCTACTCCAATAATAAAAAATACTGGTTAATTAATCTGCTATAAATATTTATATTCTATAAATATATGCTACATTATTAACTATGATATATAAAAACACACTATTACTAAGAAAAGGGGATAAATATACTGATCCCATGAAATTATTGATCAAATAAAAACTCGTTCAATAAAAATTTCAAAATTCAAGCATAGTAGCTTATACCTGTAAATCCAGCACTGGGGTGGCAGAGGCATAAGGTGGGTCTGGGCTATGTAAGATCCCATCTCAAGAAAGAAAAAACAAAAACAAAAAACGCAAAGCCAAAAAACCAAAAGATGAAACTACAATGAGTTATTTTTTCTTATCAAATTGGAAAGTGATTTAAGAATATGATTCCCATACTCGAGACTCACAAGAGTGGACCTTACTTCAACTATAGGGAAGCATGGAAGAAACAAGTTTCAAAAAGAAGGAGAAGGAGGAAGATGGCAGGGTGTAGTGTGTGATTCCCAAGTCCAAGACCTTCTGAGAAGACAGACACTACTCAAATGTGAATGTATGAGTGTTTATAGCCACACACTTCATGTTAGTGAAATAAAACAAAGATATTGATCAAATAAAGTCACATGTTACTCATAAAATACTCTGGACCCACTGAAAAGAATTACATTAAAATTAAATCACTAATATACACTAGGTAAATCAAAGAAGACTGGAATAAATAGGATCGTATCTATTTGAGGCTCCCATGAATGAGATAAGAGATCAGGATCGATGCAAAAAGCAAGAGGTTTATTTGTCCAGTGCACTGGGGTGGCCTACATCCAGAGGATAGGCGACCCTGAAGGGTTGTTACAAGCAGTGTTTCTACTTTTTAGGGGTGCAGGTTACATCAGTAAGGTTATAATTTAAATTCATTGGCTAAGCATATTGACCTTTAAACATGTTAGTGAGCATATGTGTCAGGACCCTAACTGGGACACTCCAGAGGGTCAGATGGCTATCAATCAGCACATTTTATGATTCTCCTGAGAATTGTTTACTCAAGGAAGTCCCTTAAGCCAAGAGAGGGTGGACCATTGGGCCATTGTTTTCGCATGGGTAGAGGGTAGAGATTTTCTCACTTCTTTCACTACAAAGTTCAGTGTTGCAAAGCTGTTGGTTCTCCTACAAACTTGACTCAAAACAATCGATGCAAGTTTGAAACAAACTCATCTGAATCTCTGCATATATCTGTGTGTGTATTAACTTCATTGAGAGATGTAAAAGGTTAAGAACAAACAAAATTCGCTTGGGGCTGAAGAGTCAGCTCAGCTGTTGGGGCACTTGCTGCTTTTCCAGAAGACCTAATTAGATAATCATTAGACAAAGCACAACCACCTACAACTCCAGCTCCAGGGAATCCAATGCTCTCTTCTGGCCTTTATGGACAGCTGAACACCTGTAGTCAAGCACTTCAGCATGCGCGCGCGCGCGCACACACACACACACACAATCACCGGGGAGTCAGAGCAGGAACTCAAACTGGATAGGAACCTGAAAATAGAAATGGACGCAGAGGCAGTGGTGTATTCTGGCTTGATCCTAAGGGCTTGCTCAGCTTGCTTTCTTATACAAGCCAGGACCCTGGTGCCCAGGGGTAGTACCGCCCACTGTCAAATGGGCCTTCCCCATTAATCATCAATCAAGAGAATACACAGAGGCTTGCCTGAAGGCCAATCTGATAGAGGCATTTTTCTTTATTCTTTCAGTTTTTTGTTTGTCTGTTTGTTTGCTTTTATTTTTTTTTGAGGCAGGTTTCTCTGTGTAGTAGCCCTGGCTGTCCTGGAACTGGCTCTGTAGAGCAGGCTGGTCTTGAACTCAGAGAGCCACCTCCCTCTGCCTCCAAAGTGCTGGGATTAAGGGTGTGTGTCACCACAAGTTTCTTCTTCCAAAATGGCTCTAGCTTGCTCAAGTTGACATAAAACTATACAGAACAGGCTAAAAAAAGATCGAGCAAAAATAGACACATTAAGTTACATAATACTTTTAATCTATATACAGAACAAGCAGTTTTGTTTAAAATACTAAGGCCCAGAAACTGCTTAATTTCAAAAGCTAGTGAAGTGGGAGATTCATTTTGGAAAAAAAAAATAGTTTAAAAACCACCTGCTGCCTTCGACGTCATATTTTGACTCAGCACCAGAGACCTTAGAATTCTACAGTATCTGCATAAATCATATCCATATTCCATCTTCTGCTCTACTTTATGGTTCAGTTCCTTTAATGTGGAACAAAAATTTAAATATGTGAAGTAATATGAATACTGAATCATTCATGACTTTTAATATTTCTTCTCAAATCTCTGCACTTACTCCATCCACTCCGATTTCCAGAGTGGCTGTGCTGGAGCCTCATGGTTATCACATTTTCCTGAAGCATTTGACTTTATTTTAGTGGAACCAATGACGCCTAATAAGTGTACAACTTTGGATATATTAAGGAGGATGTGTTAGCAGAATCCATTTAGCCTTGGAGTTCTTCTAATGTAAAGACTTGATTCTTTGCCTTACCACCATAGAAGGTGGAGGGAGGGCTGAAGTGGAAACTTCTGGTTTCTTTGGAAAGTCAGTGATGTCAAATGATGTTTTGCTGGGGCACACAGGTGAAAGGATGTTTTGCTCTAGCAGACACAGGAAAGAGCGTGTGATGTTTAGAAGGAATATAAATATGACCCCACTGACAGTGGGAGCTCAAGCGTGGGCTTGCTTTGCTCTGCCTCATTATTCTTCCCTGGTAACACGGATGTACTGGCTCACCTTACATTGCATTGACAAGCTTTGCTTGTGGTGACTTCACAGGGAAGAAGCTCAACTAAGAACTTCTCCCGAGGTTCCCAAGGCTTCTTGACATTTCTTTGGACTCGGGCCCAACAGAAGAGTCTTGTGGTTTCCGGATGGAACTATTCTCTGTGGTGTACTCTGCCTTCTCTGTGTTGGCACCAACAGTGTGTGCCACAGTGCCTGGCTCTCTATGGTGTACTCTGCCTTCTCTCCAACAAAGTCACACCTACTCTAACAAGGCCACACCTCCTAACCCCACTCAAGTAGCACCACTCCCTAATGACCAATGGAGCATTCAAATATATGAGCCTGTGGGGGCCATTCCTAGTCACACCAGCACAACTAACTAGGTCAGTATTCATACTCCATGCTAAGCAGGCAGTGTAAGCCTGTAATCTCAGAGCTCATGGGGATGACTCAGAGGGTCATGAGTTTGTCACCAGCCTGGGATCCAGAATGAGACCCTCTTCTCCTGAAAGAGATCCAACCCCCAGCTCTGCTAGTTCCCAGCCACACATGCTTAAGCATGGCTCCTCTCTCAAACTGGCTGCTAGCCTATGAACCAAGGATACTCACACCTATTGCAAACAGCTTAGAGAATTAGCAGGAAACCTCTAGGCTCTAAAGCATGGGACCTGACACAGAGGCAGCTTCAATAAGAATCCACTTGGAAACTGCCAAATAGCAAGAGAAGGAGAACAAATGTGTATGTGATGCACAAATAAATACAAGGCATCACAGCACAGCCTGCTGGTAACACGCTGAGGAAACACAAAGCAAGAGGGAAGGATACAGGATAAATGAGCCCCCGATGGCAGGGAAGGGCTTCACATACAGGAAGCAGCTTGGACTAAGGCTTATCAGAAATAAAGAACAGGGATCAACAGTTAATACTTTACGAAGTCTCTGGAAGGGAAAGCGTATGAAGAAATCACAGATAAGCTCGCTGGAATTGTTTACATATACGACGGGAGAGCTGGCATTTTGGAAAGCATAGGCGATGAGCTTTCTTGCCTGGGCCCCGTGTCTAGGAACTCACACAAGCAGGAGGGAAGAGTGGAGATAAGCCCAGTAGCATTCTAAGATCAGTTAGACACACCCACAGATCCTTGACACATACATCTCCAATGTCCCCATGGGGAGTTTCAATTCCTTAAGCTCCAGGCAGGGCACCAAACACAAGGACTTGGACATGAATCACACAAACTCCCTGTCTTTGTAGCACTTTCCTCACCAGGGACAGCTAAGCCATTAACAATGAAAACATCAGTCTTCTGGTGGTGGCAGAGGTTGGGGGGTTAATTAGAAAAGAACGAGACTGGGCACCCTCATCAGAACAAGCTTTGCCCTGAATTTATGTTTAACCCTAGCCAATGGGAAAGTAAGAACTAAAGAGAAGTAGGAACTTTGCCAAGTCCACAGAGACAACAAAACGGCAGTCAGAGAAACAGCCGCAGCAAAGGACAGGCCAATGGGAAACTCCGAAACAGCATGCGGCTACAGGCGATGAACTGAGAGGGTTGTAGCTTGTGCTTTAATCAGAATAGCAGTTTTATATATATACCAAATTGCCAGGCACCTTCCCTACCTTGATGCTGACAGGGCACCTGCAGAGAAGTTGGCAGGGAGAGGGAGTCAGGTGCACATGAACCAGAGTCTCGCAGCTCTGATCGACCAGCAATCAGACTGTTTCTTTCTTTTACAAAACAAAAACAGACTAATCGTAATCCAAGAAGTATGGATTATGAGTTTGATTTCTTCATTATATACCCAGGGTTACAAGTTCAGTCACAGTTAGAAAATACAAACGAACAGATTTTCTTTTTATTATATCAGCCCTATAACTCCAATTTAAAGAATCTAAAGAATGTCTCCTCCAAAGCAAACACATTTATTGTGTGACAGCCTGCTTTTGGGCTGGCAGTGTTTGCAGTTTGAAAGTGCTCCAGACAAGAAGAAAATACCTGAACCAGTCTTTTTATGAACAGCAAATACTAACCCCTAACTCCTTTTATTATACTTTGTCGTCTATGCTGTAAATCGGGGAAAGTTTTAGTCAATCGACATTATTTATTGAGTTCTATTCTCTCGGGAGGTGTACTCTGTATGACCCCTCCATCTTTAAACTACATCTTCAGAGAGTTCTAAGTATATTGTAAAGGGAGGCCTTGAATCTGGAACCTATTCTCTGGCCAGTCAGAGTTTGTCAGGTATCTCTGTTTACCCTGCACCATCTATACTGTTTGAGTTTTCTCAGGATCAGCAACTCCCAAGCCGATTCCTGGACTAATGGCCTCATCTAGCTATGTGCTTACCTGTGCTTAATAATCTCCAGAGCATAAGGAAGACTTCCAAATAGTGGTTAGAAAAAGTTAATTTTGGAATTTTCCTAAAAAGACTCAAACATAATTTTCTCAGGAAAAGACATGAAATGAGTCATAATGCAGAGAGTCCCCCAAAATGAAAGTCACATAGAACAAAACCCAAGAGAGAGAGAGAATGACCTTGACAGCTTCAGGCTCAGCCACAATGGTGCTGCGTCAAGCTGCTATGCTGGCTTCACGACTCTCACCATTTCTAGTGGCCACCAGATAGTTCATCGTGTCTCCATGACAAGGTTGTACATATGCCACGGGAACAGAGGACACAGCCCAACACCACAAAATTGTTAGAGGTCTCAGAATGAACCAGAGACTCAGTGGGTTTAAGACAGCAAGCAGAGCAGAGATGTGTTGAGGTTTCCAGATTTACCAGCCATTTCACATACACCAGGTGAGGTGGAGTTTAGTGGGAGGAAGGCTGGGGTGAGGACTTGACGGAGCAGTCCGGCCATGACAACCATGAGGTAGACAGGCTTCCTCACCCTGAGCTACTGTTCACCATGAGGGTAGAGCAACAGTCAAACAACTGCTAGAATCTCTGAAGGCCTGAACAAATAGCCCCGCCCTCCCTCAACTGTCTCAGCATAGCCCTGCCCTCCCTATGACTGACTGTCTCCGGTGTTCTGTCATAAAGAGCTGATAAACACTGACCAACTTCCTTTTGGTTCCCAGTTACAAGAGTGAGTGGAGTTGTGTTCTTAGTCTTGGAACTGAAACCAAGGCAGCACACCCAGAGCCTGTTGACTCTCTCCCGCCAAGAGGCTTCCCTCCCTGCTCACTGAGAGGCAGAGAGGACATCACTGGGGCACCCCGAAAATCTGTGTTTACTGGGAAAAGCAACCTGTCCAGAATTAGGTGACCTCAGATAAACTTCATGGGTCTGTTTTGTGATCTGTAAAATAGATTAGCAATTTCTGCTCTCCCTGCTTCAGAGGGCTAAATTAATCACACACTTGCAGGAAAAATATATGCTATAAACCTAATGGAAGACTACTGTTTATTAAAGTCTCTATTACTGGGAAACAGACATAGCAGTTCTCTCCTGACTATTTCTCAAATAATCAAAGATTAAATTGATGGATTTTATCTCTCTGTCTGTCTGTCTGTCTATTTATTTATTTAATGTGTAGCCCAGGCTGTCCTCAAACTTGTGATCCTCCTGCCTCTGCCTCCTTCAGCAAATCCTACCAGTGTGCGCCACCACAACTGGCTTATTTATGTATTTAACCTTCCTAACCACTCTCAAAAAGTTAAGTTCCATAGGATGATTTTATCTGACATAAAAATATTAGCAAATGAAGATAAATTTTAAATATTTTAATGACAGACATTGCTTGTCAACCAAAAAGGATACACACACACACAGAGAGAGAGAGAGAGAGAGAGAGAGAGAGAGAGAGAGAGAGAGAGAGAAATTCATACAAAAAGTTCCATAATCAGGAAGAAAATTGTTATATCCTTCCTCTAATGAAAAATTCAAAAGAAAAGGCAGAGAGGAAAAAGAGAAATCTTGAAAAAAACATAAAGAGGCACCCTGAGGGAGCATGGAACAGTGTGAAGCACAGCCGGCTCCTGCCACATCCATCCATGTAGTCCCCCACAGCCCACTGTAAGCAGCAGGAACCACAGGGAACGTCTCACTTGTTCCAGAGCTGCTCGGCCTCTCCTTCAAGATCCCAAGAAAGAAGCCACCATATTGACAGTGTAGGCACAAAGGAGAAAGGAGGCGTGAGGGCCACAAAACCAAGTGAGGCTGAGACAGATCATAGCAACCAGTATGTTCACTCGGGACTAGCCACGGTTCTAAGTGTTTTGTGCCCATTTGGTTCACTTAAAACTCAGAGGCAAATGTGTTAGTACAGTCCCAACAGTCAGAACCCACCAAAGGTCCCATGACCAGTAAGTACGGAGAGATCCTGTTCAGAACTCAGCTCCACCTCCTGCATGGTATGGGCCCTATGTGTGTTTTCCTGAGTGTGAGTCTCAGCTTCTTCAGCGGTAAAGAAGAAAGACCATCCGGTGGCTATGGAGATTAAACAGCTGGAATTAGCAGTCTTTGACACTGGTCTTGATGTGTTGGCTGTGTGGCCACTTGTGTTCCGACCAATACCTACTCAGGAGCAAACAGCATTCAGGGTACTTGCCCAATAAGACAAACCAGGAAGATTGGCTTTGTCCTGTTTGACAAGAGCAGTCCCCTTGCTCTGTGAAGGTTTACTGCTGGGAACAGGGCATATATTTTTAATAAAATGTTCATCAATTGCATTATCAAAAAGTTGGCATTAACTATGGGGAAGTTTATGGGAGATGAACCAGCACAGCCTATGGAAAGGAAAATCAAAGGTCTGGGAAGAGTAGAGAGTGAAACCCTGTTGGTACTGTGGCACATGCACACCTACGTTAGCAGTTCTAAATGAGTAAAGTCTAAATACTGTCACCTACCACTACACAAAGACCTGTAGGTCACTTAGAGTCCAGCTCAGCTCCCAAATAGGTGAGAGCCAATCTCTGTGGCCCATTGGTCTCTACCGACTGCACAGTTCTTCCTAACTGACCTCTCCTTTCCCTGAGCTTCCATTTACCTTCGACATCATTACCAACTGACTCAAGAGAACCAGGCATGTACCACCAAGAGAAGCAAGGACCAAGCTTTCTGGATTTAATGCTACCCACTGAGCCACCCAGAAATGAAGGCAATGAACTCTGGGTAAAGCACACGAACAGAGCAGTAGTTATGATCACACAATCACTCACCGATCTCCAGGTACCTTATCCAGCCCGGATCGAGAGACACTGAGGTTTTCCTCCAGCTTAACAATGCCTCCAAGTAATGAACCCTCCTAAAGCACTTTAAGCATGTTGATTTTTGACTCCGCTGAGCTGGGTTTCTGTTTCAGGTCTCACTGGCCGCTGGTATCTCCTCTAGCGAGGAAGACATAAAGCACAGAAAAATGGTAGAACAGCAAAAGCTCATCCTCAGAAAGAGCAATTTTCTGAATTTGCCGTATTCATCCGCTCCTTTAGATTAAAGTCTGGGCAGCATTTTTTCTAAAAATCAGCAAGGAATCTGTCGGGACCTAGAAGCATACTGAAAAGCAGGGAATCAGAATGAGGAAAATTACCAAGAATTTTCTCTTTATTCCCATTTGTCACCTAATGCAGCTACCACACATAATGCCCTTGGACACAGTGAGCTCTGCGGGGAAGAAGATAAAGGGAGCCCGAGGGGCAGTGCATCGGGACAGGGCTCTAGAGTGAGGGACTTAGAGAGGTGCATCCTGGGCAGCAGTGGGGCAAGGCGCTGGAGACTGTCTGATTCCCTGCCCATCTCTCTCACCAGCAGACCTCCCTTCCTGTAGTTGCCCTAACTCGGGAGAAGACATGTGCTCCACTGTGAGGTGGCACACTAGAAACTCATCTTTACTGTGACTCTGAGCTGCACTCTCTGCTTCCCCAGCGTAGCCACTTCTCACAGCACCTCACAGCATTCGCTTTCTCGCTCAGCCCTGAGGACTCTGCGTCCCTGCAGACACCCTTCCCTTTCTCTGGTTGCGCTTCACACTACACTCGGGCTCAAAGTGTTCTTCAAGAATCAAATTGTCTCTCACTCCCTGAAAAGCTTCTCAGTGTAATCAGAATAAACCCAAAACCACGAGAGCCACCTGGAGATATTTTTAAAGTGCCGGTGCCTCAACTCTTCCATAGAGATTCAGATGGGCGTTGAGAGGTGGACAGGAACCAGGATGGATGGTTCTGACGCCGTTCACCTCTTACCTGCTCTAGACTGGTTTGCTGCACCCAGATCTCTGTGGTCTCGTCCCCCGGGTTCCTCAAGCCTATATCCCACACACCTTGCACTGCAGACCAATCTGCTTCAACAGCCTTTCCCTTGATCATTATTTACTGTCACTCAAATGTCACTTCCTAACCTTGACTAAAGCCACAGAATCACCAAAGCTTTATTACTGGTAAGGGCACACGTAGTACTTGCAACAGTGCTGGCTCTAGGCTCCTTTGGGTTCATCTTGAAAACCCCTTCCATACTCACTCCCACCATCCTGACTGGCCCACTGCCCCTCAGAGCTTGGACTCATGCGGCTTCCTCTGGCTAGAACATATTTCCCTTCTTCTCAGACCGGCTTCCTTTCATCCTTCAGATAATTCCTGAAATATTTGTGTTCTAGGAGTTTTCCCAAGGCATGGGAAGGTGGCTCGCTCATTTCCTGCTGGCTGCTGTTTCCTTCCCAGTGCTCTTCCTAGGCTGTAGCCCTCTGTAGCATGGAAGCTCCCCAGAGGTGGTGGTCATGTCTACACTGTTGGCCATTTTCTTTCCAGTTCCTCACAGGATGCCTGGCATGTGATGGGTTAATAAAGGAATGAGGGTTAACAATCACATCTAACTCTTAGTCTCTGTACATCAATAAGGCCATTTTTCTCAGAAGCCCTATGAAAGGAGCCCTATGCTTCATCTTCACTAGCAGTGGCTCTCACCGTGTGCGTTACAGGTTACAGCAGTGGTTCTCAACCTCTGGTTCGAGAACCCCTGGGGGACAATGACCCTTTCACAGCGGTCAACTAAGACAATCAGAAGACACAGGTATTTGCATGATGATTCATAACAGCAGCAGAAATTACAGTTATAAAACAGCAGTGGAAATAATTTTCATGGCTGGGGGACTGTCTTACTAACGGGTCGCAGCATCAGGAAGGCTGAGAACCACTGGGTTACAGATACTGTGTGCAGGCCTCTTAGTCAAGCTAGGAGCTTCAGGCTGCTGTGACAGACGCCTGGGACAACACTATGGTTTTATTTGGGTTTGAAGGGAGGTTTCGCACGTGATTAGTTGGTCCCATCACTTTGAGTCTTCATCAAGGCAGCACACCAGAGAAAGGAAGTGTGCCAAAGGGAGCCTCTTACCCCCTGGCAGCCAAGAAACAAAGAAAAGGGGGTTAGGGAAGCAGTATCCTCTCCCAGGGCCTACCTCACCCTAATTTAACTTCCTCCACTAGGCCCCTCCTCTTAAGGGTTCTACTACTCCCAGTAGAACCTCCTGGTAGAACCCCAAGCTGCTGACCAAACACAGGGGCCTTTGGGGGACACTTACCTAGCCAAAGACTAGTGGGCAATGGTTTCTCTTGACTCTAGCCCGTATTTCTACACTTCTTTTCCCTCCTTTTCTTCTTTCTACTTGACTGAACATGTTTTGCCCAGACTTGAGCTGCTTATGCTGGGGCCCAGAATGACAAATGGCCGATACTCACCTCTTCTCTGGAAGAGAGCCATTTGTCCTCTGAATCTACAATTAGCCGGCTGACCTTGACAAGCCAAAGAATACCCTGCTTGCCACACTCCTGCGGCACAAGGGAGGAACTACAAGGGTGCTCGGCTCCCAATCACGGTTTATTTTGTGAAGAACGGACTTCCAATAACTCCCATTCCTGGAAATCCATGAACAGTCTTTGTTGCTTTCCCCTTTGGCAGCGTCTGCTGATCCCTGTTGGATTTAGCTGTGTGTTTTTCTGCTGCTTGTCTTGCTGGGATCTGACCAAGGTGGGGGCCTTGAAGGATTCACAGCTTCCTACAGCAGAAAGTCACCGGTTAGCAGGTTCTTTCCTTGGCTGTGTGTGTGTGGCGGGGGGAGGGGGGGCAAGAGCAAGAAGACATGGGAGTGGAAAGAGACGGGCTCTCTGCTGGCAGTGGGCAACCAAGCCCAGAACTACAACGGTCTCAGAGTGGCCAAATGGTATTCTGTAAGGACAGGAGTGAAGAAATTCACAAAGCAAAATAATCCACTTCTCAAAGCACGCAGGAAGAATTCTCCCTCATCAAGGACCTAAGGAAAGAGAAATTTGTTCCCTTTCCATTAAGTTAGCAGAACATCTTAACTTATTCACATGTACAACTTTTTAACTATGTAGTAACTTTGCTGTAATTGGTAACAGATATTTTTCTCTCTTGCACTTTTCTCTCGCCCCTCATGTGCCCCCTACCTCTAAGCCAAGATTATATCAACGATTATTACTGCTGTGGTTTTTTTCCACTCTGGTTACATCATGTGCAATAAAAGCAAACATTTGTAACTAGCACACTGTGTAACACAATACCCTTCTCTCTTTTGCTGGTCCTCAAAACTTAAAGAGTCATAAAACACTCTATGCTCACACAAAATTAAATGCCTCAATATTTTCAAATTCTCAGTAAGGTATTTCTTCGCTCCTGAGTTCCTGGAAACCTGTGAGGATCTCTAAGAAGAACAGAGCTCAACAGAATCACAACAAACAACAGCACCTATCTGAATTCAGAGGATGGACCCACTCCCAAGGTCCCATGCTTCCCTTTTCTGTGGTAAGGGGATCAAAGCCGTCTGGGGCACCATTGGCTTGAGGATAAACTGCACATTGTGACCTCAGTGACACCTACGCCTCTGCGTATGAGTCCATCTAAGTGGCAGATCAAGCTGTAGAAAATTTAAAATGAATGACAAAATACTCCTATAAACTGGGCCCCCAGCAAATCAGTGTGTGCAAAATGCCGTGTGTGAGACCATTCACAACTTTCAACTACAGAGACAAGCTCGGTTTAGGCAAAGCTGCAGTGGCTTCTAAGGAATCACTAGTGGTTCAAATAACAGAACTGAGTTCATTTGTATTTCTTGCTGTCCATTGAGAAATATTTAGTTATTGATGTGGAGATATATGGTGGGTTCCCCCCCCACACACAGAAGTTGCTGAGTTTCTAAAACAATCCCCAGGGTTATCTGTTTGAGAAATACTCTAATGATTCGGAATCCCGTGCTCACTGCTAAGCACATGTAGATTTTAATCTCAAAACATTTGGATTTCCTGTCCGTGGGGTGGAGACTAGTTTTAATTCTAAAAACGGCCAATGTACCTTTTGAAGTGAGTCCACCACAGTAGCACCAGTAGCCACGAGAACGGATGAACTTCATTCCTTAGCAAGAACAATGCAAACTCACAGAACTAAGCTCAATAATGTACTGTAAAGTCTCTGCCCTAACACCTGGCCCTACGACTCTGTGTCCAGTGCAGGCTAAAGCCAGCTGCTTTCCTACTCACACCAATTCTGTCCTCCTATAGGCTATCACTGTCCCATAGGACAGCTTCCATGGGGTCTACAGAGCCTCCTCCTACAGCCAGAGGCCCCTCCCCTCCCCCCACACTCCTCTGGGACAATGACTTGCCCTGACATTCCCCTTTCCCTTCTCCTCCCCCTTACCACAGCATTGCTGGAACGCTTTGAGAATCAGGTTAAAAGGAGCACGCTTTAATTGGTATGCCTAACTACTTCAAAATCTACAACGGAAAAAAAGGGAGTCACTGATCTCACTTATCCAGAAACCTGTATCCAAGAAGCCTGGCTTTCCAGAAAAAAAGAATCAGAGCTGGACGAGCTAGGAGAGGAGGCTTATGTGTATCACAAAATCTATATAGGATGCCCTGTGTGTTTATTGCTTTTTATTTATTTCCATATTATTCTTTATTGAGCAAGCCTGATAAAGTGAGTCGTCTACTTTTCCCCATATGATCGGAGACACTGTACTTGGGAAGTCTGAGAACTCTTTAGGTAGCTGTGAAGACAGAACAGAAAATGGACAACAAGGGCAGGCCAGGGGCAGACAAAAAAAACCAGACAGGAGGAGCTTAAAAACACATATGACTGTTTTCAGCACAACGAGGAAACTCCTTCATAAGTGCGCTCTGCCTGTGTGCACCAGTAGGAGCACAGTACTTCCAAGGGCCTGAAATCATAGGGAAACAAGTACCAACTAGAAAAAGCTCCCAATACTTAGTAAACACTTTTAAGAAAAATGGGGGGGGGGGGCATACACTAGATTTTAGTAAATTTTCCAACAAAATGGTTTAAGAGATGACTCTTAAGTGGTAACTATTCCTGAGATGAAAAATTCTGTTGTGTTGGTGGTAATAAAAGTGAGCAAACACACTGACAGATCTAGAAATTACTTTTCAATTCACACTTAGCTGTGTCTGGGTCTCAAGAGGCAGTCAAGTCTTCTCACCTACAGCTGGGCCAGCAGAAGGAAGGGGTAGAGAGAGGAGGCTGAGGAAAGGAAAGAGAAGAGGGAGGGAGGCAGGCAGGGAGGGAGGAGACAGGTAGAGTTGTTGGTTTCTATGTGCTCTTGGGTTGGGAGTTCTGCAGACTAGCAAGCCTAGAGGCTCTGCCTCACATTCCCAACCTCAGTGCCCACTAGACCTAATTCTCCTTTGACGGTTCCTTCTATCACTATAGACGAAGGCTGTCTCCCGCTTGGGAAAGCTTTGTCCGTCCTTCTCCATTCAGAATACATTTATTGAGCACCTACTACATACCAGCACTGGTTCAGCTTCTAGGGAGACGGGGTTGGAGTAAGGAAAGCTTTCCCTGAGGCTGGTCTAAAACTCATTAAGACTGAACTGCACAGATCAAACCCTCAGAGAATCTCTTCAGTGATGTACGATTTTCTAACAGCAGACATTTACACCTCACCATCATACTGTAACTCTCTTTATCATGGCGTTTCCTGTGGCATTTCCATTCATGAACTACACGGTACTATATAATCATGTAATTTGGAGAGTGACATGTACACTCATGGCGAAGGACTTTCTTGAATGTGACTGTCAAAACAAAACTTTCACAAGTTAAAAATGTGGTCTATATACAGATACACACGGAGTGCAAATCAAAATCTATACAACCATTAATGGCAGGAGGTAGCAACCTACATATAATCAGTTGAAAAAGAAATGCCAGGAAAGCTGGAGAGATGGCCCAGAGGGTAGGAGAACCTACTGCTCTGATAGAGAACCTGAGTTCAGTTCCCTGTACCCGTGCCACAATGGTCTGAAACTCCAGCTCTAAGGGCTTGGGCACCTCTCTGGCTTGTCGCTTGTGTATAGGCACACATATACACCAAATTAAAAAAAAAAATTTTTTTTTTAAAAAGAGACTGTTAGAATACAAGTCTAAATTGTTTCTGGGGCTGATTAGTATTGAGTAGGGCAAAACAAAATTCATAACCGTTAAGATTACCTTTTCTATCTGCCAAAATTCATTCATATTGTTTTAACTCCTAACTGCAGAATCTGGGACTAATTACTAGAAAACACTAAGCAGAGCAAAGCCACACTCTGTCCCCGACCCCTCCCTCAGATGATCTGGAAGGTTATTCTCCACCCTGCCCCGGCCCCTCCCTCAGATGATCTGAAAGGTTATTCTCCACCCTGCCCCGACCCCTCCCTCAGATGATCTGAAAGGTTATTCTCCACCCTGCCCCGAGTACAGAGTTTCGGATCATTTCTGTTTATGAGACTGAACCCTGACTCAGTTGACTACACACTAACTGTGCTTCTCTCTCCCCGAAGAATTCGTCAGTAAATGCCGGGCACACTGGCTGGATCTTGAGTTCAGAGGTCACATTTATAGTCCGGTGCACCTTCTGCAATGTGTTTCCCGCTCTGTTAAGGTTCTAAGGTACCAGTTCACTCTGGACGCCAAAGTGGCCTCCTTAGACCCTGTGCTGCTTAGAAAAGATTTGTCACAAATGCACTTTGTCCCAGCAGGTTTGTCTACACGTGCAACAAAAATTGTGTACCTCTAAGGTATTCAGTGTTTGTTGTAGTGAACCAAGTTTTATAAAGCAAAGCCATGCGTCCAAGAAAGAATGCCCTAGAGGTCATGCAATAGGTGTGAATAAAAAAGTATCATGATCCCAAAACTGGGAGGAGCAAAGTAAAGGCTTGAGGGTGAAAGCTCACTGAAGCTGGCAGCAGGTGGTGGAAGGCAGGCAGACAGCGTTTGTAACAGAAGAGAAAAAAGAAAGTAGAAAGCCCAAACAAACAAAACAAGAAAGCTGATCAGTGCTACAGAGATGACCGCTTCAGTGTCCTTTGGCCCATAAGGGACACTAACAGTGACAGTAAATAGTGTTTCAAGTGAAAACCTAAGAAATAAAAAGAGGAACAGTGACTTCAAGTTGTTTGCATTTGAGTTAAAAGTAAAGGTGCCACTGGTCTAGCCTTGCACCCTGCCAGTTTTTTGTTTGTTTGTTTGTTTGTTTGTTTGTTTTTTTGGTAACACTGCAGGAATCCTCGGGAGAGGCAGAGTAGACTCATGCAAACTGCCTTTCTCCCCAGATGAAAAACCTTAGGAGCTTCATGTTCCGGGAATAAAACCCACACTCTTGTCCAGGACTGGCAAAGCTTAGCACGTCTGTCCTGGCCCTCTCCTGCCTACTCATGAAGTTCCAGCAACATGACTGACAGGTCCCAGGACACACCGGGTTCCTCCTCACCCTTTGGCCTTGCTGGCCTTACATGGCTAACTCCTGCTCATCTGTAGACAGAGCCAGCCTCACTGTCACCTCTTCAAGGGGCCCTCACCCATCCATCCATCCTCATCTTGTTTCTGAACAAACTACTCTCCAATGTCTCCATGGCAACAGAATCTTGTCTACACCATTAACCATCATATCCCCAGAGCATTGGCTAGCACATATTAAGCACTTAATGTTATTTAGAGAATTCATGGAGTTAATATAAATATCCAGCATTCCACCAACAGGACCCATGATAAAACTGAAAAATCATTGTGCAACTTTTAGCGGTTTCCAGTAGGTTTATTCTTAGCAGATCCTACATTAGCCTTCATGGTGACAACCATTTCAGGTTAAGTACCAAAAACATCTAGTTTTATCTACTGCAGAAGAGATCGAAGATGATTATTTCTCTCAGAAACTTCTTATTAATACGGTTTGTGGAAGGCGGAAGGCAGAGCCTGTGATTAGGTAAGATAGACAGCCTACACTCTGGAGCCTTCAGACCTTAGCTCATCACGTCCCATGACCTATCAACCCACGCTACACTCAGCTCTGCTCTGACCTGACTCCCCCAGCACCAGGAGGCTGAGGAAAGATTCAGAGCTGTGGGAGGGGAGAACGAGAACACTGCTGAATAGCTTCTCCACACTTGATGCTCATTGAAACGCATCCCAGGAAGTACAAGCAAGTGCACGTGTGCACATGAGAGTTCGGGCACACACACACTCATACACACATCCACATGCTCTCTTTCTCTTTCTCTCTCTCACACACACAGAGACATACAAATGCACACTACACACACACACGCATACACACATACTCTCTCTCTCTCATACACACACACACACACACACACACACACACAGCCAGCCTGGTCTACAGAGCAAGTTCCAGGACAGCCAGGAATACACAGAGAAACCCTGTCTCAAAAACAAATAAATAAATGAGTAAGTAAATAAATAAATCTGCTTAGTTCATGTTACTTTCACATGTATGTTTTCAAGGCTGATTCTTTGGTATTAAATACATTTTACCATAAAATGATACTATACAATGGCCAGGATGTGTTAAACTAATGCAGTTTTCCCCATTACAAGAGAAAAGCTAAGTTCAGTAGAGATGTGCTGATCTGAACTCCCAACGCTCTGAAGCCGAGCATTTCTTCATAACTCATTTGGCAGCAAGGCCTGACCCGAGCTGAACTCCCCGGCCTGGGTTTGCTTGCTGACAAAGCCTGACCTGAGCTCACAGGAGCTATTTATAGTTTGTATTTCTGCCACTGTGTGTGAATATTCATCAGTCGCTGCAGAAATATTAATGTGTTTGATTATAGAGGCCTTCTCCAGAACGCCCCTCAAGGCCCTGTAACAACCGCTATACACAAATAGTATCCTTTAAAACATGATCAGAATGCAGAGAAATTCATTTTGTTTGTTGTTTAAAACCTACCATAGCCCAGGCTGGCCTTGAACTCGAAATCCTTCTTCTTTAACCTCCCAAGAGCCAGGATCCCACATGCACATCACAGGTCCAGCAAAGGTCTGAATGCAAAATTAGGGTCCTGTGTTTATTTAGATTTAACTTCTCTGAACTCTGGGTTTATTAAAATCCAAAATACTTTATAGACAACATTATGTCTTTGAGAAAATATATTCTTAACATCAAGTATGTAACTTGAAAATAAACTCTGGAATACCACAAGTTCTTGGGCTGAAAAGTTTGTTTGGTTTTTTTTTTTTTTTTTTTTTTTTTAAGTTTACAATAGAGAAAACTTCTTTTTTGATAAAGTTTTTCATTCTACAAAACAGAGAGCAAAAAACAAAGAAACCAAAAAAAATCAAGTATTGCTTCCTGTTTCAGAGAATCAGAAGGAAGCCTCCAGCAGAGCCTCTGTGGAAGAAAGAAGTCCTGTCAGATGCCTCCAAGCTGTCAGCCTGTCCACTTAAGTTTCTCCAAACATTCGTTTTTATGACTTTTGCTGCAATTTATAGTTAACCTTTTCAGCAGAAGGAAAGAATCAAATGTCTCTCTTTCAAAACAAGACAAGTTCAAGAGAAACCCAATTTTCCTGTTTTCATGTGAATATGTAGCTAATTATTTTTTGACTCAGCGGTAAAATGCTTGCCTAAAATACACACACACACACACACACACACACACACACACACACACACACACCATTTTCTGAAAGAAAAAAAATAGAATTTATATGGAATAGTAATCAAAATGTATATGAAGATATAAAACTGTAAATGAAGATATAAGAACCAGCCTGAGAAGAGCCACTCAGTTCTGTAGGAAATGAAGAGGCATTTGCATATGCCCCACAAACAGGAAGCTGCAGTTCATTAATGGCAGTGAAGTCAGGAGACCTGGTTTTCTCACTGAAAATCGAATTCTAGAGTAATTTATACTTGGTATATTAAAAGTTCTCCAAGGCTGAAATCAGAGTTTACATGAAAAGCATTCTTTTTAAAACAAGTATTATTATGGTTATTCCATAAATGTGTATGTACAGTAAACAGCCATTATAATGACAAAAAACAAAGACTGGAGAAGACTTTGCAAAGCAGAGGCTGAGTTACTTTTTTTTTTTTTAACAGCAGAATGAGTTTTTTTTTTAAATCTTTTTATTTACATTGACTGGTAAGTTTTTTAAGATTTATTTGTTTTATGTATATGAGTACACTGTCACTGTCTTCAACACACCAGAAGAGGACATCAGATCTCATTACAGATGGTTGTGAGCCACCATGTGGTTGCTGGGACTTGAACTCAGGACCTCTGGAAGAGCAGTCGGTGCTCTTAACCACTGAGCCATCTCTCCAGCCCGAGGCTGAGTTTAAGAAACACCAACCTAGGTGTGGTGATACATACCAGCCATTCTGGAAGGCTCTGGAATTCCAACCTGAGTTACATGGTAAGACCCTGTCTCATGGGGGGAGGGGGTGTGGAGGGAGCAATAATTATGGCAAATATTTATTGTTGCATAAACCCAAAAAATAATGAATGGGTAATATCTGATGTTACCAGGGTTTTAAATTTTATCTTACAAAAAAAATTTAAACCTTAAAATGTTTAAAAGTCACTTTAAACTATCTCTGTCACCTTTGGAAAACTGTGGTTAGAGAGGTGTGATACCCAAACTTCCAAAGACATTACTTCAAAAGTCCTAACCATTAAGCCGTTAACTGGGTAATTGTTACCCACAGGTGCAATTGAGGTTACTAGTCGCTGGAAGGACTGCGAGCTCAGCAGGAGAGAAAGCAGGAAAGAGAGGCATGGAACCCAGTTAGTTCCTCCCAAGTGCTTTGGCTAGCTGTGCAGATGAAAGGAAGCCCGCCTCAGAAGAGCCCCACTGAAGGCTAAAGATAACATGGGTGCCCCACCCCCACCCCAACAACCTCCGGGAAATAAGTCCAGCCAGTGAACTGTATGGTGTCCAGATGATTAAAGACTCCAGGCCTGCTGTGGCCTCTGCTTTCCTAGGCCCTGGGCAGAGAAAGCACAGGAGCCATCCTCCCCCCAACTTCTACCTCACAGCAAGAGGCAGAGATGAGCCAGGAAACCTGTGTGGGGACTTGTTCTGCAAGGCAGAAAACTGATCCAAAGGGGAAGAAAACAGTTTGAGAATTTCTTAAACTCACCTATCTGCATTTTTAATGATTCTAACTTAACTCAGTTTCACAGAAAAATCACTTTTTTGAATACCGTAAATCTCAAGATATGACCAGGGAGATAGCTCCGTCAATAGAGAGCTTGCTTTATAAACCTTCCTGACACTGCGACCGACCCTTTAATACAGTTCCTCCTGTTGTGGTGACATCCCCACCCCCAACGAGGTAAAATTATTTCACTGCTACTTCCTAACTGTAGTTTTCCAACTGCTAGGAACCATAATGTAAATATCTGATCTGCAGGGTATTTGATATGTGACCCTGTGAAAGGGCCTTTCAAGTCCCAAAGAGATCTCAACCCACAGGTTGGGAACTGCTGCTTATAAGCACGAAGCCCTGAAACATCTTCAGAACCACACAGTATGTCAGGACAGTGGCCTAGGCTTGGAGTCCCCATCCTGGGGAGACAGAGACGGGGTGTCCTGGAGCTTGCCAGCCTAATCCATGGGCACCAGGTCAACAAATGATACTGTATCAAAGAAGGTAGCAATTGTTCCTGAGAATGGCAACATCAGACATTGTCCTCTGGAGCACACATTAGTAGTAGTAGTAACAGTAGTAGTAGTAGTAGTAGTAGTAATGATAATAATAATAATAATAATAATAATAATAATAATAATAATAATAATAATAATAATAATAGGAGGAGGAGGGCTGGAGAGATGGTTCTGTGGTTAAAAAGTCCTGGCTGTTTTTCCAGAGAAAACAGATTCAATTCCCAGCATCCATATAGCAGCTCACAAGTATTTATAACTCCAGTTCTAGGGGATCTGACACCCTCACACAGACATACATGCAGGCCAAACGCAAATGCACATATAAAATAATAATAATAACAATAAGAAGAAGAAATTTAAGTGTCAAATCATCTAAAATGCTAAAATATTACAATATAACATTTCATACATAGCCTCAAAGCACTACCTAAAAACCAAAGATTGTCTCCAATAATTCATAGCACACACTTCAAGGACTGCAACCTAAATGTAAACAGAGTAGAAAACTCATTTCATCATGATTTTCAGGTACATCCACACTGATTAAAAATATGTAGAAAAGAGTAACTTTAGCCTTTCAATGTTTAAAGAACCATTTCTCGGAGAATTCCAGTTAGTGTTCGGAATAACACTGCAATCACTAGTTTTCCGGCACTGGATTTGTGTGCTTCCCACAGCAATCACAATAGACAAAGACTGCTGGAATGTCATAGGAAAAAATGACCAAAGGACAACACTCTAGTACCTCTAGGATTCCGTAGAGTGATTCTGTAACTCGGTAACAGAATGCTGGGCGAACCGGAGTTCTGGTTCAATTTCTACTATTAAAGGGCCACATGAACTCTCTCCATTTTAGCCCCAGCTTCCCAGCGCTATTTTCAGGACAGTATGGATTATCAACACTGCAAGAGTCTAAACGGGAATCCCAGACACTGTTCTAAATTTTAAGGGCAGGCTCCTGTCTTCGGGACGCCTTTGCAGAAGCGAAGTTTGGGTGCGGTTTCAGGTCTATGGAGGGAGAGGAGAAGCTGGAGAGGCCGGGGCCCGCTGCTGCTCGCTGTTGGTCATGCTGCTAGGGCCCAGCACACCCCAGTGCTGACACCTGACTGCAAGCGAGGAAACAAAACTCATCCCACACCATAAACCCCCAGCAACCTGGAGCTGCTGGCTAAGCGAAGCTCTGCTGAGGCCGCTGGAGGAAACGCGAGTTTCCCGGTATTCCCAAAGCCAAAGCAATGACGGTGTTTGTGCAAAGCTCACGTTTCACTCCGGCTTGGGATGCACTGGGGTTTGTTTCCTCAACAGAGTCGAGCTGCCCTGGTTTTTGGTGGGGTGAGGGCATGTCGGATCGCTTCCCGGCTGCCTTTCCTAATTGCAGTCTTTGAAGGGGGCTGTTGCCCTCGCGGCGGCGGGGAAAGTCTGCACCCCGAGCGGGGACGCCGCCTCCAGCTGCAGCCCCCTCAGCCTTATCGCAGCACACACCAGTTCCTAGAGAAGAGATTCCGAGAAAAAAACTCCGGGTTCCCTAGAAACATTAAATTAACACAAGGGATCTGGAAAGAAACAGCAGATGCCTGAAAGCCTTCCCCCTTGCTGGTTTCCTGCCTTCTCGGAAAATCTTTGCGTTAAAATAGATTGGATTACCCGACTCGGCCAGATGCAGCTCAAGACCTGCTAGAGAACAGAAAAGCCGTGTGCCATCTTTTAGAAAGATTCTGTTTTCTTTCCCAGGTGGTAGAAAAATGCCTTTGGGTTGTTGGTGTTAGCAAAGGCTGGCGGCTGAGCTGCCTGTGTTCCGACAGAAACTTTCCACAACTTGCAAATCTGATTCCGGGAGACAGCAGCAGAGTAGGTTAAGCGCAGGATTTGCCTTAGTTCGGAGCCTAGGAAGAGGATGCCTCGTTCCCTCTTTTTACTAAGAAGAAAATATCTGTTTTATCTCGGAATCTACTTTGACCAGAACTATGAGAACAGAATAAAACTAACAACGTTTCCAGGGAGTCACAGTCGAAGGCGTTCAGTAAGGTTCCTCATCCCTCATCGGAATCTCATAAAGTAACTAAGGAACCCCATGGACCCTATCTGCAGGAACGCAAGGTGTGTAATCTCTAAATTCAAGCCACAACTGAGAAGCAGTCAGCCGTAGGCGCCTAAGTATATTCCATTTCTGTGGCGTCTTCCACACACAAATTACCTTGGTAGTTGACACAAAGCTTCCTGAGTCTTGAGAACTTTAAAGAAGAAATACGGTTTTTACTGTAGCTTCCCTCCTTGGTGCATTTAACTTGTGTCTCTTGATAATCCTTACAGAGGGCCTCAAAATCCTCAGGCTCTACGTTAACACCGGTCCTTCTTTCTAGTAAATCAGATCATAACCAGTAGTTACAAAAGGATTTTGTGCTTAGCCGGGGCTTGGGTGCTCTGGATGGAGGAACACATTACAAAACACTCTAAACAAAAAGACATATCTTTGCCTAAGCAGAAGAACAACAAAACCTATTGTAAAACCCTGCAGGCAGACAAAAATTACCCCCCCCCCCAGAATAAAACAAGGGAGCCCCTCCACTCCATGAGAAGAGTCGCCCTGGTTACTCCTGCACCCAGTCTAGAGGAAAAGAGAAAGGACAGTTCCACACCGACTTCCCTGCTTCAAACTTTATGGCAGGCCTGAAGGAGGACTGTAAACTGTTTAGAAGAAAGCAGGGGGGGAAACGCTGCAATGATTACTTGGCTAGCAGGCCACAGGGAAAGCTGAAAACTGCAGACAGCAGCCAGCATGCAGGGCTGCTTAAAACCGAAAGTCAAGCGGCTTTGAGCAGGTAGACTCCCAAACAACAAAATGATCAGAACGCTCTTCCGAGCCAAGATGATGCTTGTTTTATATCTAGCTACTAGGAAAAGGAGCTCAGTTACACAAAATAGCTAAACAGTTACAGCAATTATAATTAGCTGGGCAGACAATGTTAGTCAACACGGCTGCTTTTTTTATTTTTTAATGACAAGCGAATTTCCAAATGATTAGGAATGGCCACATGTGACATCCTTCGGGCTGGGTCTTCACCACAAGAGCATGCTTGTCACTAGGACACAGTCTTACATTCTGAGAACAGACTGTATCTTACCCCCCATGTGTCACAGCAACACAAACCATGGCAAAAGGTCACCCAGATGCTTTTAAAAATAGTTCTTAACTGAAGAGTAAACCACACCATCATGGGATACTATGGGGGAAAAGACATTTAATAATGTCCTTCAAAAAAATCAAAAGAGAAAAGAATATGAACATCACAGAAAAATGCCAGCAGCTTAGAAGCCACAGTCTCCTCGCTATGGATGGTTGGGGCCTCGTTCCTGGGCGATTATCACACTTAACTGAATTTTTTAAGGATGGAAAGAATTAGATATTGAAAAGCAGTTATTTCCCCTTGACCATCTAATCCCACCTCATCAAATTAAATATCTAGAAACCACCGGTCTGCTTTAGCAGATTTTTTTTTTACTTTAAAAGTTAGTTCTGTGCAGATGAAGATGCCGGAAGTGTGCACTCCGGTCTCACTGTATACAGCTGGCTACCATAAATGCACACAAAAATGGAGCGGTGCACACTTCCTTCTACAAGCTGCCAGGCTCTTTGGCCGGACACCCTCCATCCCCTGTGAAGTCTTAGTTTATGATTTGTTCCTTAAACTAAAAAGAAAAAAAAATGTAAATGATTTGAATGTTCTAATGAAAGCCTCTTATAATTAACTAAGATGGCACAAGGCAGGAGGCCATGGGAGTGGAAAAGCCTGATTAAAATGAGCAACCTCCACAGTGGTTCGTAATCGTCTCTCTATAAAATCCTGCACTTTGCATTAAGTCAAAGGGGCAGCACAGGATATTTTTCCCTTAATAAATAAAAAAAAATAATTCCTTTATTTCTAAGACGAGGACCACACTTTTAACCTCAACCGTCTTTCTTTTTGCCCACGCCAAAGCTTTGGGTTTTCCTTTTATGGTGGTGGTCTTCTGTGCTGTTAAAATTCAGGGGCGTTGCCATAGCTCAAGGGAGCATGCCAACAGGAACTGATATCAGCCTTGCCCTGTGACTGTACTGTACTGACAGTATGCTGGATATTTAATCTTAGGAGTCTTTTTTAAAAAGAAATCCTTGGGTGTCAATAAAAGGGATCTATGGCTCAGGCAAATCCGGCTCATCAGCTTACACTACAGCTAGAATGGTGTTAATAAAACCAAATAGCACGTTTTAGACATAACAGATTAGAGCCGCTCGGTGCATCCTGTTAAGATGAATGAGTATCAACTTCAAATTCATACTGTAAATAAACAGGGCATATACATTTTTAAAGAGGCGGCAGTGTCTGACCCATGACATTCTACTACCTACTAGACCTGACAGCTGCCAACTTCAGTCTGTGAAGTTCAGCTCAAATGTCAGTCAGACACCTACATAGCTGCCACAAAACAGGGTGGGCGGGGCTGGGTGTGAGGACCGACAGACAGGACTGGGGTCGGAACTGGGACTGGGGATGGACCACACCTTATATCGGCTCCAGATTCCCTATGCCATTTCAAAGTCCCACTTTACCAACGGAAATTAGGTCAGAGAAAGCAGCTGCAGTAACTAAATGATCGTTTCTCCTGTGACAGTTTCCGAAGCCAACCAGATGTGCCGTCTCTTCCTTACTCCTTTGTACCCAAATAGCCCTCCTTCACTCTCTACCTTTAAATGTCCTGACTTACTGTCCTATTCCTCTTGACTCTGGCCCATCTGTCTTCTGTGATTTCCTACAGAGAAGGGTTTTACTATTTGTGGCAATAAAGCAGGAGACGGGCTTTATACACAGGATAGGCCAGGTTAGGGGGAAGCCAGTTTAGTTTGGGCTGAAGCGGGCATTGGGCAGACTGAGGATTTTTGTATCCTGGCATGGTTGTGGTGGGCTCACCATAGGACCGGCTTGCCCAGCTTGAGCCACCTCTCTGGTGTAAGGAGCCTAAGGTTGACAAGTGCATTTCAGGGAGGAAGCCCATTTAAGTTTAAGCTAGGATGGGATGGTGACAGCTTCAGAAGGCAGAGTGGCAGTTGTGCCCCAAGGCTACAGGGCCTGCCAGCTCCAGCTCCTTGGTCCTTTTTTCTCTTACCCACCCCCTCCCACCCCCTTTTTCAGTCAGTCCTTTTTCCTCTAACCTTGAAATTATATATATGCAGAGCTGTCGTTTTGTGCCAGCTAAACAACGCAGAGGCAGCAGCAGGAGCGTGCTGGCCTTCTGAAAGCAAGCCACACGGCCTGCAAGTCAGAGGCAGCTCTCACAGAAAGGAGCAGAGGGGGCAATCGGGAAACTCCTGCTTGACTGGTCCTCTACCCTTGAAGCTGCCTGAGCACCCGAATGGTTTTATATAATGAACTGTATTTTTTCACCCCCAAAGTTCTTTCCTCGGACCAAACTGCTAATGCGGCAGGTTCCAGCTGCCGAAATTCCTCAACAACATTCCCTGTTCCATAAAAAGCACCCGAGTGCTAGCACAGCAGTCTTGCTCAGTTCCTAGAACTATAAACTGACTACCCAGATCCCCGGCCTGGAACAGCAACCGAGATGAGCAGCCGGCGGCGTGATTTAAAGGTACACAGTATCCCAGGTGTCACTTTGATCATGGCCAGCCAGGGTGGACGAGACGGGGACCGTCCCCATTCTTCTCCAGGCTACCGTACTGAGTCCCTGGGAACTGCATGCAGTCTAGACCATCCTTCAGTGAGGTACTGCTTTTGTGGAGGTGTCTGCCACTAAGAGGGCAGCATCCCCACAACAGACTACCTCAAGTGATTTCAAACCCACACCTAATCGGTACTAGGGGCTGAAGTAAAGAGCAAAATATATATATGGATTCCTTCTTTTAAATTAGCTAATATAAGCTCAATATGCAGAGAGTAGCCACTGTCTTTAGGAAAAATATCACCCATGCTATCCTAGACAGATGTGAAGGCTTCATTTTTATTTGGGGAGCCAAATAAAGGAAACGAGATTCCATGGCCTACCGCTGCCACACTTCACACCTAACAGTACAAGAACAGCTACACAGGCAGAAATCCCTCACTGGCCCTGTTCACACATCAAGCTCTGCCTCACTCCTCGACGGCAGCTAGGCTGCACCCCCTCCACAGCCCCACCACTGCCTCTGTCACACATGTGCCTGTGCTATGTGATCAGGTGACACCACGTTTGCTCATGTATCCATCTCCCCTGATGGGGCTCCAGACTCCTTGGAGACATAGTTGTCTCTCAGCTCCTCACAAGAACTAACACAACGTGGCTGTTGCATTTCTGGTTTCTAACCATAAGCAAGCAGGTACAGAGCTTATGCAGATTCAGCGGCTGTCCCTCCGCTCCTCACCCTGAAGTCAGAGGAGAAAGAACTCTTCACAACTCTATGGCCTCTGTCTCCTGTATGTATAGCATACATATGTATGTCTGCTAGGGGAGGGCTGGGCAGCCAGAGAACTCGCCAACTCGTCACATTCCAAGAGAAATCAGGATGGAACTGGGTGGGTGGCTACGATCAACAGTTGACACATCCACACATCCTACCTCCACTCATCTTTTAAAAGAAATAAACAGATAAATAGACACAAGGATTGAGCATTTACTTATTTCTGTGTTAGGGACTAAATCTGGAGCCTTCTACATGGTACGCAAGCGCTCTACCATCTTAACTATATGAGTTGGCATCAAAGGGGGGGTGAGAAGCAGATGAAATTAGCAATGCAAGCAACCGCTGGAGGAAGTGAGTATCGGGGACACCTGTAGGACAGGAAAGACAGAACTGACAACAGCAGACAAACGGCTTTGAACCCCAGGATGTAAGAAGCCCATTTGGTCCATATCTTTAGTTACAGTCTGACTGTGAACAAGAATGGACAGCTCCCCAGCTCCTACACACTGTCTGGGGTTGCAGGTAAAGCATCCCATAATCATGTTTGTCTGGGTAAACCAGTTATATCTCTATTGCTATGATTGATTCTAAGACCCTGAGGTTCTCTGCTTCTGTTTAATGATCTATTTACTATATTCCCCAAGTATCTTTCTGGGATCAAACTAAAGTGAAAGGCAGAAAGGATGTACATACCCCTGGTGAAATATACCTGGTACTTGCCCCTGGTGAGTGAGATATACACTTTGTATACATTACACCTGCAGAGCACACTCCCAGCATATTCTAATTGATAAGCACAACTAGTTTTCACTTAAATATAATTTTAAACCTCGGTTTTAAACTTAATTATAACTTTAAACCTAAGTATGGAAAGTTGAGTGAGAATGGCCCCCACAGGTTTATATATTTGAATGCTTGGTCCCAGTTGGTAGAACTGTTTGGGAAGGACTAGGAGGTAAGGCCTTGTTGGAAGAGGTGTATCACTGGGGCAGGACTTTGAGGTTTCAAAAGTCCACACCATTCTGAGTTAGATCCATCTGCCTGGTGCTGTGTCTTACCATGTAAGCTCTCATCTACTGCTCCAACATTGCCTTCCCACAGCTGCTATGCTCCTTACCATGATCTTCATGGACTTTAACTCTCTGAAACCCGTAAGACCCCAATAAACTCTTCTATAAGCTTATGGTGGCTTATTACAACAACAGCAAAGTAACTAAGATACTAGATCCTTCTGATTCTGTATACAGTATTGTTTTCATAAATTATACTGCTTCTGTCTGTAATATCAGCATTAAGAACACATGAAGTTGGCTCCAAAGATCTATGATTCATTCAAATTTGCCCAAGAATTGATTTGTACAAAGGAATATATTCTCCTTAATGATATAAACGTAAGTTTTGGAAGCTGGCATCAAGCCATTCACAGTCAAAAGAGAAAGAGACATTTAAATAAATAAATAGATAGATAGATGGATGGATGGATAGATAGATAGATAGATAGATAGATAGATAGATAAACAAACTGATTTATTCTCTTTTCCCCATTTCTGCCAGGTCTGTACCTGTCCATGTCACGTTTTGCAGCCTCTTTATGAATTTTCAAAATCTTAATAGATGCTATCTTGCTCTTTATTTAAACATTAGCAAAATATGAGAAACGTGTACTACTTCATAAGCTGCCTTCATTGCTAAAGTCACATCCCAGGGGGCCACACCGTATGCACTTAAACTTTATCATGATGCTCTGAGTTCCTTCATCCATTCATTAATGTAGTTTGGAGTAACAACAGGAGGCCTGGGGCCTCTTGGGAAAACAGTGATAGAAAGAACATAAGTAGAAGCCACATCCTCATCATCTCTTGCCATTCAGGAAGGAGGGCAGGCAGTCCTCACATCCACGTGTTGTGGTAGGTGTGCTACAAAATACAAACGCAGGGACTGGAGAGATGGCTCTACGGTTACAAGTACTTGCGGCTCTTGCAGAGGACCGGGTTTGGTTCACAGCACCCACATGGCTCACACAACCATCCATAACTTCAGTTCCAGCAGATCTAACGAACACCTTCTTTCAAATGCCTCTAATATCAGGCGTATTTGTGGCACAAATGCGTATATGCAGGCAAAACGCTCACATACATAAATCTGTAAAAGAAAAAGGCCGTGGGAATGGAGTATAGAGTATAAAGCAAGGCTGGCTTGGTGGGGTGGAGGAGACAGGAAGGAGAAGGAACATGCCAAGCCAGAGGAAGGGCAAAGGACTGAGGCCGGGAGGAGCACAGTAGCTGGAAGGAACACAGGGCTGGGTCTGCACGTGGAGCTGGGAAAAGGAACAAGCCAGAGCTGGCAAGGCACTGCGGGGACATTCTGGATCTCCAATCTCATTTTAAGAGCAATGGAAATAAATGTATCAAAGGGTTAAAGAGGATGAACAAACACACATTATCGCCCTTCAAGCTCCCTATGTTATCTATGATTGAAGTATAAAGAAAAACTCAGTGTGCAGATCTGTTAATGATTGAAAACATATTTAGAATAGAAAACACAATGCAACAGGTAAAAGGTGTCAGAACAGGGGTGGGAAATGCAGGCTGTTTATAACATTGCAATCTGGGCTGATTATTTAATTGCGCTTTCCTCGTCTATCAGAGGAAAGCATGTTTTATTTCAGAATTTCCACACTTGCTCCAAATAGCAAATATGGTAACACTTAAAATAGATGCTTCCACTCTCTAAAACATAAGCTCCTTGAGGTCAGAGACTATGTGCCATGTTCACTGCCAGATGCACCCCCTAGGGGCTGGATACCTGGACAATGAATGACAGGATCGTAGGTAGAGAGAAGATTGTAAGTGACAGATATGGAAACTCACATTAGAAATCAATCTGTGGTCTAGCAGAATATGATGGAGTGTGTAAAAGAAGTCTGTTCAGGGGACAATCTCCACAGGAAGGGTTTCATCGATGTGCTTGCCATCTGGCATGCCAGATACCTCCAGAGCAACAACGGGGCTGGCTGCTCAGCTGGGCTGCACAGTCAAAGGTCAGTGACATCCACTCCATCGGTGAAGTCAGTGAGTGGGACATCACATGTTCTGCTTGACACTTCTTCCCAAGAGACCAGAGGCCCAGGGCAGACACCCTTCCCCAATATAGCCCACCACTTGTGGTGATTCTGCGTGCCTGTATCCAGTAGAGCATCATATGTGTCTCTGTGTGTACCTGGTACCCACAAGAGCCAAAAAGGGCCATCAGCTCTCCTGGAGCTCCAGTTACAGATGGTTGTGAGCTGCCATGTAGGTACTGGGAACTGATCTGAGTCCTCCAAAAGAGCAGCCATCTCTCCTGCCCACCCCTCCCTTACATACATTGACTATTACTTCTTAAGCTTGCTGGACTGTGGCCTTAATTGTGCACAGCCAATTTCTTTCAGATAACAGCTGGAGGTAGAAAAGCAAAGGCAGGAGGAAAAACGTGATGAGACCTAAGATGCTCTTTGGTGTTTACTCGCTCTGTGACAATAACCACTCACTAAATACTTACTCCGCCCCAGGCATAGACTTTGGCAATCATGATCTGTATTTCCTCTAACCTCACAAGTTCCAACAAGATAAGGAATACTGAAGCCATTACGTGGGCAAAGACCTGAGGCTCAGACCTGAGGCTCAGAGCAGAAGCGACGCTCAAGATTATGAGTTGTCAAATGGCAGAGGCAGGTGTGAACCTAAGGACTGTTAGCTAACAAGCCCAGTCTTATGGTGTAGCGTGATAAACTCTTCCAAATAATAACATAATTATAATATTAATTATAGTTAATATAAATTTAATAATAATTATAATAACATCTCATTTAATCTCGGCAACTTCCAGAGGTTTGTAGTTTGAGAACGCAAAAGGTTAGAAAAACTTGGACTTGCCCACATTTTTAAAAACTACTCAGGGGAAGGAGCCTGGATTTTAATTTTAACCTGGGTCGCTCTGACCCCCCCAAAAAACACACTCATTTAGCCACTAAGAGTTTCGCTACTCAGACACGATGCTGCAGCTTGTGTGCCTCTGAAAGAGAATGTCAAAATGGAAGGACAGTGTCAAGGCAACATCTTAGAGAGGAATTCAGGAGTCCCACTGCATTAAAGGACTCCTCCAAAAGCCATCAACCAGGCATTTTCTCCAACCAACTCCTTCAACTGCTCCCGAGGGCACTAGGGTTTTCTAAAGCCAGCATCTTCACTGCCTGTGCCTCTCTTTTACATCTGGGGAGAAATAAAGCACTCTTTCTAAAACCATCCATTCCTTTAAACGCAGTGCACACATCCGCATCCAGACACTGGGAGACAGTATGTTCACTGGTCCTTGCTGTTATAACTGGACGGTGTTCTTTGAGTAGGCAGGATGGTTAGCCACTGTGCAAACTGCTCACTGCTCCTTAATGATTGGGGTCGGAATGTTGCTATGTAGCCCTGGCTGCCCTGGAACTCAACACTGACCAGGCTGGCCTCAGACTTGTAGAGAGGCCTTTCTGTCTCTGTCTCCTGAGTGCTGAGATTAAAGTGTTCACCACCAGAGCCACCTCATTTCATAATTGATTTTGGTTCTGTCAAACCTTTCAAGATGTTTCTAACATGACTGACTATCAGGAAAAAAGTCTTCTCTAGACCAGAAGACTCCTCTGGCTTGTCTCCTCAGCCACTTTGTTAGATCCTACTCAGACTTTTCATTTGTAAGTCCAATGAGGAAACCTAACTTTACAAATCTACTGATCAAGCGAACGGGACTTCATTCCCATCATGCAATTTACTCAACACATCTTTCACACCGGCTGGACTGGAAAACCAGATAGCTGGCCAACTGTTCCTTTAGATGCAGTGAGAAAGAAGAAGCCTGGTAATTCTTGGGAAACTCTGGGAGTTAGTGTGCATGTATAAGCTGATACATGCTCTCAACTGCTCTCAAAGAGATGGAAGCTTTAAAAGTACCTCCATGATCGTGAGTGAAAGTAAAGCTAACGTGCTCCCCTGGAACACTGCCACTGATCTGTGTGCTCAGTCTTCAAGTTGAGGTGCTCCATCAGTTTGAAGGGGAAAAAATTACGTTTATCAACTAGAGTATATACCTAAACATATGTGATAGTAAAACAGTCTCCTCAGATACTGTTGGGAGGCATAAGGGAGAAAAGATATCAGCTCCAGTGCCAGGCTCCCCAGCCTCTGATTGGCAGGCACACATAAGCACATAACCACTGGAGCTGTTGAGCTCCAACTGAGCCACACGTCCTGTTACATAACTGCATGTTCTGCCTTCTTGTTACAACCAGTTGTAAATCAGAGGCAATACTTAGGACCTAGTAACTAAATATGCAACTTCGGTTCTCCCACCCCTGAGTTAAGCAATGGATCCGTGACAGATATTGATTTGGGCCTTTTACTTATATAAACAGTACTGGTAGAAATACTCTTTTACGTACAAGTACTTGTCCAACTAGTACTTGTAGAGTCATGAATATTGGCAGGCACCTTTCTTTAATCCCAGCACTTGAGACACAGAGGCATCTGTGAGTTCACAGTCAGGCTGGTCTATAAAATTAGATCGTGCCTCAAATAAATAAATACTAATAATTAATTTTTAATTGCTTCTTTCGGATGGATTCTTAGAAGTGAAAATACTATGTTAAAGGGTATGGCCTGTGATCAACACTGTCAAAATGAAAATCATGCTTACTGATACATGCTCCAACAATACATGTTGCAAACTTCATGCACCGACCTCCCTAGCTATGAGTACTATCCTCACTGGGGTTTCCACTGCTGTGATACGTTCCATGACCAAAACCAACTTGGCAGGAAAGGGTTTATTTCAGTCTCCATGCCCCAGCTACAGTCTGTCATGAAGGGAAGTCAAGGCAGGAACTGGAAACACTAATGGAAGCAGAGGCCATGGAGGCGTGCTGCTTACTGGCTGGTCCCCATGGATTGCTCAGCCTGCTTTTTAATACCATCCAGGACCAGGGGTGGACCCATCCACAGTGAAGAGGGTGCTCCCATGCCAAGTATCAATAAATAGAGCACCCTACAGACTTCTTCCAGGGAAATCCTTTGGAGGTACTTTTTTAAATAACATTCCTTCTTCCCACATGATTCTGGTTTGTGTCAATTTGACATAAAAAAAATTAAGTAGCACAAGTACTATTTTTCAATAATTGGCGATCTGCTAGAAGACCAGTAACTGTGTCTGTACAGTGCCTGTATATTTCTATTTCTGTTCTACTTTTAAATGACCAATTCATCTTCTGCTTATTAATCTGTAAATTCTGGATAATAGCTCTGGTTTGTTATATATGTAGCCAACCACTTTCCCATAATAGCATTCCCTTTTAGTCTTCTATACAAGCTCTTACAATAAAGAGGGAACTCTCATAGGGTTATATCTGCCTTCTCCTCTTGAGTTTTCTCTAGTTCTGCTAACAGTGCCACACCTAAAAAGACCTATCCACGCCCCCACAAGACACCAGACAATACATCTGAAATGGGTATTGATTTTGTGATGCTACTTTAACAGGGACCTTATTTACTTTTGAGGTTAATGTTGATGTTAGGATTTCACTTTATTCTTCCTACCCTTGAATGACTTGTATGTCATCCCAACACTTTTTGTAACTTTTTCTAACTCAAAATTGATTTTTAAAATGCCACTTAGGAAGGAGAAGTCAATTATTCTTGGCCTAGAATGCTGAGATCAAGAAGCTCCAATACTAAATGGGCTCGTAGCATACGCTCCCATTCTAAAAGGGAGGATTGGAGATACAGGCACAAAAAATTAGACCAAAGCACAACTGGAGGCCAGCAGGACATACACCAAGGGAGGAACTGTATGCCCAGCTTTGGGTGTCAGTTTCAAAGGGCTTGGTGGTCACGCCCCTCAAGTATTGCTATGTGCGGTCCTACTTCTCCGCTCTGCCATCGGGAGCACCTGTAGCTTATGTCATTACCTCAGGCCAGCTCCACTGCACATCTACCACTTCATAGGCAGTCATCCAAAATCTCAACCCTGTCCTCAGACACCATGTCCTCATCCCCTGGTGAAGATGAATTGGTTGAAAAGCATTCAACCAGTGCTCTTAACAGCTGAGCCCTTTACACTCCAGTCCTCAAACAGTATCTTGAGAGAGGAGTGTTACACTGTATTTTGTTATTGTTTGGGGATTGTTGTTGTTGTTGTTATTATTGTTTTTAAGACAGTGTCTTACTAAGCAGCTCTGGATGTCTTGAATTCACTCTGCAGACTAGACAGGCCTGAAATTCACAGAGATCCACTTGCCCCTCAGTGATGGAATTAAAGGCATGTGCCACTACACCAGCCTTACATTTTATTTTCAAAGACAAAAAAAGTAAAACGGGGCTCGATGGGTAAAGGCTTGCTCACCAACCTCATGACCTGAGTTCAAAACCCAGAACTCACAGGGTGGAAAAAGAGGGCTGCCTTCTGATATCCACACATGCCAACACACAAAGCACATGGAAGGACATGTGCACACAACACATTACACACACAAACACATACACATACATAGATAACTGTTTTTTTAAGTAGGTTAAAAAATGGATTTATTATTTCAAGATGCTCAGAAAATCACCCCTCTGCCTAGCAAAGCAGAAGCTGGAAAATGGTGACCTCTCAGCAAATCTCCCCACCGCTGAAGAGACAGCCAGCAGACACACAGGAGGAAGCTAATATACTGGGACAGAAATCTCCACAGGAAAACCCCTGCGTGCCTCCAGAGGGTGGGGACAGAAAAGGGATCCAGTGTGAAGATGCAGGCAGGTCTGCTCGGAGGGGAACTAATCACAGAAAACCTGCTGAGCTGACAGAAGATCAGAACTGACTTGTGGGGAGGGAGACCCCCCTTCGTCCCAACCTCACCACCCCCTCACCTAAGCAACACTTGTGAGGGTTAGAGCAGTAAAGCAAACCACAGAGACCTCATCAGAGGGCCCACAAGAGGCTGCATTCTCAGGCCTTATCACATCTGCCAGAGGCCTGGACACAACCACGCCCTCTACTCGGCCCTCATCTCCACTTATAAACAGAAATCACCGATGAGGAACTTAGCACGACTGTGGTTTTAAGGGAAGGGTTCCAACACATAGTCAGCACGTTGAGAATGGGTGGGCAGGGAGCCACAGAAACAACCCGTAAGGAAAGAACATGCTGAAGACCAGAGCGGGGAAAGCTTCTGGTGAGCTCTGTGGTAGACGCAGTCAATGAAACAGCATGTCACATCAACAGAAACCCACCAACTGGACAGGAAAGAAGAGTGGCTACAGAAAAACCTGACGTGCGCCGGAGCTGCGAGAGCTACAGAAAGGTATAAGGGAGGACTGGGGAGGACTGGGGAGGACTGGGGAGGACTGGGGAGGGGCAACAGGGACAGAAGTGCTTGAGGTAATGCTGACCCCAAATGTCAGACACAACATCACAGATGCAGATAGCTCGAAGAACATTATTCAGGATAAATATACACATGTGTACACATACTACACACATATACATGCACATGCATACACGTGTATCCCTCTATGCGAACATATATGTACACACACATACCCAGGAACACACACATATAGACATATATATACACGTGCACAGCCCTGCACACATGTATACACAGAAACGCACGCAAAGCCAATACTCAGGCTTACTTTGGTCAAGCTTCAGAGAGTGAAAATTACTAATGAAAATTCCTGAAAACAACTATAAAGATAAAACAAGCTGGCTTTTTGAGAAGCAAAGATGAAACTCTTGCTAATGTTCCAAAATCACCCAAGTGTGAAGAGACCGGAATCTCTAAGAAAGACACAAACACTAGACTAGAGTGTAGTGGGACCATCCTTCAAAGGCGAGGGAATCTCTAAATCAAAAGTGGAGAGAATCTCCAGAAAGACATCTGCCTTGCAAGGAGTGTTAAAGGAAATCCTTTAGAGAAAAAAAAAAAAGTAGCAGTAAGAAAATAAGACCCACACCAAAGGGAAGAGTGTATCAAGACAGTAAGAGAAAGTGAAATTATTTATATCCTTTTTCATTATTAATGTTCTTTGATATTTAAAACAATTCTTTAAATTTAAATATATTTTGGTCATATCCTTCTGCTCCAAGTCCTTCCAGATCCTCTACCCTGCCCTCCCCACCTAACTTTAAGTTCTTTCTCAAACACAATCAAAAGCCCGATGCAACAAGAAAACCCCCAAATAAAACACCACCAAAAAAAAGAGCAAAAAACAAACACACAAACAAACAAAATTAAAAAAAACTGTAACCAAATAAAAGCACACAGAAAACCTGTGGAGTCCATTGTACACTGGTCAACTACTCCTAAACACGAGGCCTACCCTGGAGTGGGTCACATACCCAGTGTCGCTTTACTGGAGAAAGCTGGTTCCCCCCCCCACCCCCGGCAGGTATAAGTGACAGCTCAGTTGTTGACCTTTGCCCTCATGGCTAGGTTTTTATTCATTTGTTCCTTCATTTGCCTTTTAAATATAACAAAATAAAATACAGTAAGATAAAAGTAAAACAGCTGCCATGTTTAAGTTGGACAAGGCAAAACAACAGAAGGAGAAGAGCCCAGAAGACACAACAGTCAAAGACCCACTCACTTGAAAGTTTTTCATATTCTTAATTGGGCCAACAAGCTTCCTCGAAATACTAACAAAAACGATGCATTTTGCGTGTGCTTGTGTGCACACGTGTTTAGTAAGGTAAAGAAATGCAAACTGCCATTCTGTGAGTGGAAAAGGGAAAGTTTATCCCAAACTGCCAAGGCTATTGGGGATGGGGGTGGGGCACAGAGAAAAGGGGAGGAAATCTTTAGGGGTTATAAGGGACTGGGTCCCAGGGAGAAAGTGAGCCTCTGAACTGGGGTGGGAAGCTTTGAAGTGTCTAACAGGTACTTGTGAGTAGTGGCTGAGGGACTGCAGGCCAGCGTGGACCTTCCTGTGCTGACAGGCAGTGTTGGCAGAGGCTAATGGTATAGCAGTAGATTCTTTCTGCTGTGGGTAACAAGATAAGTACTTCTGGCAAGTGGGAAGGAGTTTCCCAAGTTCCTGGGGGGAAGTTAACTTTTGCCCACTCTTCACAATTTGGAAAAATAGAAGTTTCTTCAAATCTGACAGTTGTATATGCTTCTGTGTGACAGTTGTATGTGCTCTGTGTGACAGTTGTATGTGCTCTGTGTGATAGTTGTATGTGCTCTGTGTGATAGTTGTATGTGCTCTGTATGACAGTTTATGTGCTGCTGTGTGACAGTTGTATGTGCTGCTGTGTGACAGCTGTATGTGCTGCTGTGTGACAGTTGTATGTGCTCTGTGTGACAGTTGTATGTGCTTCTGTGTGACAGTTATTTGTGCTGCTGTGTGACAGCTGTATGTGCTCTGTGTGACAGCTGTATGTGCTCTGTGTGACAGTTGTATGTGCTTCTGTGTGACAGCTGTATGTGCTGCTGTGTGACAGCTGTATGTGCTGCTGTGTGACAGTTGTATGTGCTCTGTGTGACAGTTGTATGTGCTTCTGTGTGACAGTTATATGTGCTGCTGTGTGACAGCTGTATGTGCTGCTGTGTGAAAGCTGTATGTGCTCTGTGTGACAGTTGTATGTGCTTCTGTGTGACAGCTGTATGTGCTGCTGTGTGACAGCTGTATGTGCTGCTGTGTGACAGTTGTATGTGCTCTGTGTGACAGTTGTATGTGCTTCTGTGTGACAGTTATATGTGCTGCTGTGTGACAGCTGTATGTGCTGCTGTGTGAAAGCTGTATGTGCTCTGTGTGACAGTTGTATGTGCTTCTGTGTGACAGCTGTATGTGCTGCTGTGTGACAGTTGTATGTGCTCTGTGTGACAGTTGTATGTGCTCTGTATGACAGTTTATGTGCTGCTGTGTGACAGTTGTATGTGCTGCTGTGTGACAGTTGTATGTGCTGCTGTGTGACAGTTGTATGTGCTCTGTGTGACAGTTGTATGTGCTCTGTATGACAGTTTATGTGCTGCTGTGTGACAGTTGTATGTGCTGCTGTGTGACAGTTGTATGTGCTGCTGTGTGAAAGCTGTATGTGCTCTGTGTGACAGTTGTATGTGCTTCTGTGTGACAGTTGTATGTGCTGCTTTATGACAGTTGTATTGCTGCTGTGTGACAGTTATATATGCCATCAAGTGAATAGCAGCAATGAATCAAGAGACAGGACAAAGAATTAGACACTGTACTGTCTATAGATCCAGACTGAGTTATTTGAGAGTGGACTCAGGTAGTTATAAAAATATCCTATAAAATCTAAGACAAAGACACAGTTGGGGGTCTGTTCGTTTGAAGGGGCTGGAGAAGTGGCTCGGTAGATAAACACTGCTCTTATAGAAGATCCTTGTGCTTCTATCCCCAGCACCGATGTGATGGCTCACGGCACTTTGCAACTCCTGCCTGATTCCAACTCCCACCCCTTCTGGCCTCTGTGTTTATGTACACAGAAATGCAGGAAAAACATCCATACACATAAAATAAAGTAAGACTTTGCTTTAAAGGTATAACTGAGCCAGATGTCGTGGTGGAGTGCATATCTTTGTCCCCCAGCACCAGGGAGAGGGGCAGACACATCTCTCTGTTCTACATGGTGAGATCCAGACTAGCCAAGCCCACATGCCAAGACCTTGTCTCGAAACAAGACTATAAGCCTGTCATACTGGTGCATGTATGTAACTTGGCCCTAAGGCTGAGGCAGAAAGAACATGAACTTGGGCCACACAGCAAGATCCCACCTAAAGGAACCAAACAACAACAAACAGAAAGGGATGCTGGAGAGATGTCTCATAAGATGTTGGAGAGATGGTTCAAAAGCACTGGCTGTTCCTGCTGAGAACCTAGATCCAGTTCCCAGAACCCACAGAGGCTAAAAACCACCTTAACTCCAGCCCCAGGACATCCAATGACTTCTTCTGACCTCTATGTGTAACAGGTACACAAGTGGTACACATGTATGTGTGCATGCATGCATAGACACAAATATATGCAGATAAAACATTCATACACAAACATATATTTTAAAGAATAAAAGATCATTAAATTTTATTACAAGGACATAAATTCACAATAAATTGCTACAAATTGAGTCCAACAAATATATAAAAAGAACTATATTTCAACATATGAAACAAAGTAATTTAATCCATTGTATTAAACTGCTAGATAGAAAAAAAAAATTCACAGGATCCTTTCACTGCATGCAATAAAGACACTTGGCAAAATCCAAAACCCCTTGTGAAAAATGTCTCAGCAAACTCGTTAGAGAAGGGAGCTTCCCCGGCTTAATGACCAGTGTCTACACACATCACACTGTAAAGGAAGCATTTAGCCAAGAGATGCTGGAGCTTTCCCACTGAGAGCAGGAGCCAGGGGGGCCAGGCAGGGATTCCTCTACTTGTAACTGCTTTTCAACACTGGACGGAAAGTCCTAGATGCTGCAGAAAGACAAAGCATGGGAACTGTAAGACAGGAGAAGAAGGAAATTAGATTTCTTCACAGAGAAAATCATCAGCTATGAGGAAAAATCCAAAAGAATCAACAAAAACTTCAGGACCAGGGAGATATTTACACTGATAGCAAATTTCAAAATAAAGGGTTAATATACAAGAATAGTCTTCCAGCAACAAACAGGTATAAATTAAGATAAATTACAAACATGTTGTATATTTTAGCACATTTAGAACTGTAATGCTTAGGCATAGACTAATAAAATGTGTATGTGGTATGAAAACCACAAAACTCTGATGGAAAACATCTAAGTACTAAACAGCCAGAAGGGTTTGCAGGCCTGTAACTCCAGCAGCTAAGAATCTGAGGCAGGAGAATCCAAATTTCAAGGTCAGCTGGAGCCACCCAGCAAGTTCCATGCCAGCCTGGGCTTTATCAGAATACTGTCTCAAAAAGACAGAGAGAAGAGGAGAGAAAATGGAGAATGTTCATGGACTCTACACTCTACATTACTAGAGTGTTAACTGTTCCCACATTTATCTATAGTGTATATACAGTTCCAATCAAAATCAAACTAGTTGTCTGTAGATACTGACAAACTAACTGTCTCTAAGGTTTGATCAGAGGGAATGATCCAGAAAAGGCCATCAGTGCTGACGCACGAAGTCGGAGGACTGACAGGACTCAGCTGAGACTTGCTCTAGGTGGCATGCCTCCAGGCAGCACAATGTCGGTGGAAGAACACACAATGGACTGAACACAGGGCCTTAGAGAAGACCAAGGCAGGCACAAGGCAGGCACTGTGGCCTCACACAGCAGAGCTCATTAAATGAGCGGTAATATAGGTATGGTGATGATTTGGGGGTACGCCTCATGGGAACGCATAGAAGAAAACTCTACTCTGCAGTAAAAGCTGTCAAGAGAACAGGAGAGAAGCCAGAGGCTAAAGGAAATATTTGTGAAAGACATACCTGACCAAAGACTGTTATTCAAAGTATACAAAAAACTCAGCAATTAGAGAGATGGGGGGGGGGCCAAAGACTTAAAGACTTATGTAGATATCTCATTAAAGAAGATACACAGATGGCGAGTGGGCAGGTGAAATGTGATGAGCATTTTAAATTACTAGGGAGCTGCAAATTAAATCACAGTGAGATCCCACTATATACCTATTAGACTGGCCAAAATCCAAAACACTGACAACACCAACTGCTGGCAAGAACTCAGAGCAACAAGAGCCCTCATTCACTGCAGATGGGAATGCAAATCTGAAAAGCCACTTTAGAAGATAGTGTGACAGTTCCTTACAAAACAAAACATTCTTATCATATGACCCAGCAAGAATACTTCTTGGTATTTATCTACTTAGTAAGCTGAAATCGTATATCACGAAAGAAAGCATGACCATGGGTGCTTGTAGAGGCCTTACTTAAAACTGCTGAAATTTAGAAACAACTAAGATACCCCTCTGTAAGTACACGGATAAATACATGTGGTGTAGTCAGATAACGGAATGTCACAGCACCCAAAAGAGGCTCAGTCGCTCATGAAAAGAGAAACGGCAAATGACCATTACCATGTGGAAGAAGGCATTCTAAAGGAGTGACTATTGCATGATCCTAATGATGCTTCATTCTGCAAAGATAAAACCACATAAGTAGTAAAACAAGATTTATGGCTAGAGTGGAGGACATGGCTCAGCTGATAGGATCCTTTCATAGCAAGCATGAAGCCCTGGATTTGATTCCCCAATACCGCATATAAAACTGAGAGTAGTAGGAATTGGTTCTAAAGTTTTGTCTTAATTTGGCTCCCAAAACTGCACTTCCAGACCTGAGGGTCCTTCAGGTTCAATGGCTTCAATTGTTAATAAAGAATTGTCATATACCCCAATGGCTGGTCAGGGAGATAGAGGGGGGACTCTTACATTGCAAGGAACCAGACTGAGGGAAAGAAAAGAAGGAAAATTGTCATGACTCAGAGGCAGAGGGATGAGACTTAAGAGCTGCAGAAGAGAACTCATCCAACAATGTAGGAGGAAACGGAAAGCTACACAGAAAGTAATAGGATGGCAAAGATAAAATACTGATTTAGAAGGTGTCAAGCCAGCAATACTGATGGGGAGAGTTTGCTAGCTACAGGGAGGTTTAGAAGTACTCAACCATTGTGCTAGTCAAGGCATATAAAAATCAGCTGGCATGCATGTGGGGTGTGTGTGTGGGTGTGTGTGTGTGTGTGTGTATGGGGGGTGTGTGTGTATGTGTCTTTCATTCTCGAGTTCAGAGCTCTTGAGCAGGTACAGACCTTTTAATGAGTTGATGTAGACAGTTGTCTTTCTGAAATTGCTTCTTTACCATAGACCAAAGCAAATGAAGGATCCAAGAAATGCCCACAGGCCTGCAAGAGGCCATTACTGTCACAGGGCTCCCACAGACAAAGTCAGAAGATCTCTGTGTGTGTTGGTTGGCACATGCTTCCATTGTCTGCATCTTGTGGTGTTGGCTACCCTTGATAAAGGCTCTTTGATAACAAGAATTCCTAAGACTAAACTTCGCCCGATTCTTGCCTCTTACGTGACATAGCTTATCCAGCTCCTTTTCCCCCACAACCACACATCTTGTCACATATGGTCTCCTCTTCAACAAATGTCTGTTGAGAACTGATAGCATTTGTGTTTGTTTAGCAACATTCTCGTGAAGCACTCTCATGACAGATAATGACTGTTATGATCATGACATTTTCAGATAACTGAAAATAAAACCAATATGCTCATCTTTGCTGATAAGTTAGGAAGGTAAAAGGTTGAAGCAAGGAACCCACCCCTTCAGGGAGGAATTGACGTAAGGAGCAAAAGCATGAACGGCTCTTGCCCCGTTGTCTCATTTTAAAGCTTACTAAAACTGGACTAGTGGGTGACAGGCAAGCAAATCTCTGTGTGTTTGAGCCACTGACTTTAATAACAGTCTACATAAAACGTCCAAAGCTCTATCTAGACTTGGTCAGTACTTGATCTACATGAAAAAATCCCAGAGTTCCAGGCCTGCCAGGGATACATGGTAAGTTCCTGTCTCAAACAAACAAGTAAAAAAGCACATAGACTAAAGAGCTGACTCAGTGGTTAAGAGCTGACAATGCTTTGTAGAAGCCTGGAGTTCAACCTAATCCTGCTACAAAAATCAGTGACGACCTAAACATTTTCAGTTGATTTCTCCAGAGCTTCTTTCTCTTGGGATGCCACACATTCCCCTAAATAGCATTTAGTTATCATAAGCTGCTACTACTCCTCCTCTTCCTCATCCTCCTAATCCTCTTCTTTCTCCTCCTCTTTCTCCTCCTTTTCTCTTCCTCCTCCTTCTCTCTTCCTCCGCCTCCTCTTCTCTTCCTCCTCCTCCTCCTCTTTTCTTTTTTTTCTGGACACATCTATTTTGATGCTAGGTAATAGTCTGGCCCCACTTCTGGCCACAAACCACTGTTTTAAGAAGACATCTAAACTACACACAGAGAAAACTCCCAATGCAAGACTATTGGTTTGGTTTTATCTTTTGTGAACAACTAAAATATATGTCACTACCTAGCTTCCAATCCTCCTGCCTCTGCCTCCCAAATGTTGGGATTAACAACCTAAATTTAAAAGTCAGACCCTTCACTCTCAAAAATCCAGACTTGAACTTGTCTGTCCACATGATCCTGTTTGCTACGTTTCAAAATCCCATAAGAGAAATTAGCAGTAAATTGCCCTCAAATTCTTTCAGTGTCCTGGGACAGATCACTCACTTACAATCCCAAGCCCAGTACGTACAAGTAAACCCTCTCATACAGTCCAGGCAGCTTTCCCAGGCTCTGCCTTCATGGTTCTCTGGCCTCTCCACTGTGACCACTGAGTTTCAGTTCCTGATCTCACAAGGTTTTCAGGGTGCGTTAGATATGACTACATGCTGACAGTACAAGTGGAATAAAAAGGGCTTTCAAAAAGCAGACACTTCAGTTACAAATGAGGGACAATAAAGTGGATATAATCAAGGGACATTTAGGCAGCAAAAAGTGACATCTTGACAAAGTTACCATGGAGAGCACACCAGCCAGGTACGAGCTGTTCTTTTCTAACGGCACCGAATGTATCCTCTGGCACCACTGACAACCGTTACATAAGAGAAAACTGAGGGCTTCACTGATAAGAGCCAGAGGGGCTGGAGAGGCATCTCAGCGATTACAAAGCACGGGCTAGTCCTGCAGAGGACCTGGGTTCCGCCTCTAGCACCCATGTGTAGCTCCCAGCGGTTGGTAACTCCAACTCTAGAGGATCCAAAAATGCCTTCATCTGGCTTCCATGAATACTAGGTCCATGGTACAGCTGCGCGCCCATAGGCAAACACACAACAAAATGAAAACAAATAACAAAATAGGTGGAGGAGTGAGGAGGAAAAGACAGTTAGTTGTCCGGCTGCAGTTAACTGTCCGGAGGCCGGGGTAAGAAGAAGCTGCACAGAGAGGCGGATCCAGAGTGGTCCAGAGAGGGAACTGCAGGTATGAGGACCTAGAGATGTAGTGACGCTGTCGAGATGGACGTCGGGCTCCAGGAACAGAAAGGAGTAAAGGGGGGTTCAATCACGGAGAGGAGAAAGACTAGAAGGGGGCGCTGGAGGCAGCGTGGACACTAACGTAAAGGGCCTGTGTTTATTGTGAATACAGCAAAAACCTGGTGGGGTATTTTGAACAAGAGAATAATACAATCCGACCTACATGTTTTATATACATAATATTTTTATTGACTATTTGGGGATTCCATCATGAATTCCAGTCACACTCACTTCCCAGTTTTCCCAGGTCCAACACCCCCCCCCCCTTTTGACCTGCCCCAAAGAAATAAAGAAGTAAATCAGTAAATAAATAAATAAATAATGTGTGTGTGTGCACACGCATGCACACACATGCACATGTGTGCACCGTGCACAGGCATGCAACAGTCCCCACAGGCCAGAGAGTGCCACCTATGATCAGGGCACGGCCTGCACCAGATGTGGAATCTGCTAGTGCATGGACTTCCTGGCTTCTAGAACTGGGATGAATAAGCTGTTGCCTGTGAACTGTCCAGTTTATGGTCTTCTGTCCTGCCATTTTAAGGTTCTGCCATATGTTTAACCATTTTATTTATATTTTAAAAGGTTTACTGGCTCATTTATTGATTTACTATAAGGTTTGAGCATGCCAGGGCATGCATGTATTTGTTTGTTTGTTTGAGGAGGGTCTGAGCATGCCATGCAGAGGGCAAAGAACAACTTGTGGAGTCTCTCCTTTCCATCCAGCACAAGCAGATGAAGGCCATCAGGTCTGACTTCCTGTCTTCACCTGCTGAACCGTATCATTGACGCCACTGAACCACATTTGACTGGTCACCGGCCACACACCAGACACCCTTCTGCTTGGTAAGGAAACAACAGTCTCCTTGAAGAGAGGCTGTGATGAAGAATGAGGTAAGTAGGGGAAAGCAGGAGGCAGCCAGGGTCGGGGGGAAGCTGGTGGAAATAGGAAAAGAGCTGTTCTAAAGGTGAGGACCAGCAAACACTGGAGCCTGTCATGGCCGACACCTCAGAAGAAAGCAGTAAGAAACAGTGACTGTGGCTTGGCTAAGACCTGCCCAACCCCCATGTTAGTATACCAGACACCTGGTCTCCATTGAGAAACCACTGACGTGGGGAATCTCTAAAATTCAAGGCTGTGGGTAGGCAGAAAGGCCCTGGGAGAATAGCTCTTGAAAAGAATGACACAAGTCATAGTCAGCCGGAAGAGTTCTCATGAGAGGGTGTTGTTACAAAAAATCCTGGCTCCTCCCCTGAATCACTCAGTAACCCTTTTAGAGGGTGAATCCCCTTCTGTTATATGCACCCCTGACACCAGCCATGGGGCCCACATCAAAGCAGATGAGATGCCAGTGTTGTGCTCCTATGCCTACAGAACCATAAGCTAAATAGAGCCTTCTGGCTTTATAAAGTACCTGATCTCAAGTATTTTGTTTTAGCAACACCAGATTTAAGTCAGGAAGCAATGGGATTAGGGGGAGGCAAAGAACTTGTAGGCAATGACTAGCCCTTTGGATTTGTTTTCAGTGAGATGGACAGGCAGCCTGCCTGCTGACTGCCTCTCCCTGCTGTCATTCATTATTGAATGACATGGCATCCATGACAACCCCTCCCTCTGGTGCTTCTGCTAGCCGGTCAGCTGATACTCCCTGGCCTCCTAGTCATCTCTTATACTCTGCCCCTGTTTCCAAAACCCTGTCTCGGAGCAAGAGTCTGACCCGTTCTTCTCTGTGTATGTAAGGTCTGGCACCGACAAGAAGCAGAATAAATCTTTCCAGAAGGTGATCGATTATGATGGGGTAATCTCCTAGCACCCCTGCCAGTTAGAAGAGATAAATGGTTTGAACTCTCCCTGACAAACTTGTTTGTCCAAGGACTCAGAGAAGGCTGACAGCTTTCTTGATAATTTGACATTAGTCAGACCACTCTTCATCACGTGACTAGGATGTGTGGCAGCAGACATTTTTGTGTATGTGAACACTGTGGCACTTGGAATGGTACACAGACTGGCCGCTTGATCACCACACCAAAAGCTTGCTAAGGTTCAGGAACAGGGGTGGGGTGTTCGCAAATTGTTACTCAGTAAACTATTCTGATCGGATTGGTGGTGGTCTGAAATCCTTTCTTTGTTCTCCTGTGAAAGACAGAGATACCTCCATCTCTGCCCTCACCCTGGCCCCAGAGTCTTGGCTGATCTTTGTGAAGTCCTTGACCATAATACACAAAAGGACTAGTGTTCTAGGGTTGTCTGGAAAGCGATGCTTGAATAGTACTTTCACAAGAATCCTTGGACACTGAAACTCTGCGCTCGACTTCTGAGGAACTCAACTTCACACTATGAGAAAGTGTAGGACTGACAGAGACCATGTGCCAATACTTAGATCAAGAACCCAGCCAAGTGGCTTGCCAGGGGCTGGCCCCTGCTGATGGCTATTCCAGGCACTGAGGAAGAAGCCATCTTAGAAGTGCATCTTTCAGGCCAGTGGCATCAACTAACACACAGCAGCTCACAGTGCTGCAGGGTCTACCGAAGCAAGACAAGGAAGCCAAAGGCTTGTCATACCACAGAGCTACTGGCTGTAACTCGCCAGAGCGCCTCCTCCTGGCCACTCATAAAAATGACAGGTTCACAGTCAAGTCTCATATCCAGTGATGGCTCCACACAGTCTTAATTCACAGGACATGAAACACACTGGTTAAGTGACTCAACAGGAGGTCTCTGAATCGATCATTGTGACAGCATTGAGGATCAACAAAGTCATGTGAAATGTACCCAAGGCAAAGAAAGCTACAACAGTGATGTGAACTGTACACGTCATAAAATTCAGCGACTGGGCAAACTGTATGTACATTCTTTCTCAGTCCATCCACAGACAAGAAAATAATTTATTACACTACCTAAAATGCACGGGTAAGACCTAAAACAGAAATGAAATTGCAATCACATCATGTATATAAATATTCTAAGCCCTAAATAATGATTGCACTTGACAAATTATCCTCAGATGCTACAAGAATAGGAAAATACTTGATTGCAAATGGTCCTTTCCTTTACAGCACCCTTTTGTGTGTACAAAGAAACTCTATTTTGTAGCCAAAAGGCCCTTGAAAGGTGAGCCTCCCTCACCTGTTGATTTGACACCCTATAGCAGCCATTTTCAGCCCTGCCAGTGAGAAGCTTCTAGAAAAACAGCCCTTTCGTCCTGTGTCCCTCTCCCTTCTCCCAAGCCACCTCCTTCAATCAGATTTTATCTCTCCACAAACTGTTTGGACCGGAGGAAGAGAGTGGTTTTAAGCAAGGCACAGTGTACACTTATAATCTCAGCACTTGGGGATCGAAGGCAGGAGGATCAGAAATTTACAGTCCTCCTACATAGGGAGCTTGAGCTTGAGTTTGACCTACGTGAGATCTTGACTCAAAACAAAACAGTATTTTTCATGGAAATCACTATTTTGAGCTAGGGGGGAGAGGCAGCTTATGCCAGCAATTGATGAAGGCTAGAGGCTAGCAATCTAGAGTCCACCCTGGGTAGAGAGAAAAATATGAACAAGAGAGAAAGCTGGAGAGACCAAGAAAGGTGTCTTGAAGTGTGTCTCGTTCTTTCTGCCACTCCCATTTCACAACTGGATTCACACTCTCATCGACATACTATTTTTAAAAAATCAACAGAAGGAAAGAACTCAAGAAAACATCCTAGACACATAACAATGAAAAAAAAATGGTACAAAGCTTTTAGGAGAAAAATTCTACATTATAAGTTATGAGGTGTATTTGTGCTTGGCTGAAAATTAATTCATTAGCAATGATAACAGAGGAAGCCAGAATGTCAACACCTGTGCCACTGGGGGTCGATTTCTATCACATTTAAAAAGGGGTAAATAAATAAATCCTCCCACATTGAGGAAAAAGAAAATTACCCTTTAATGAGGGTGGTTAATGAAATGTGAAGTACATCCATAAAACCACTCTGGATGTAGCAGCAAATCAACTGAGAATGACCCAGGGATGCATACTCCATCTTCCCACCACATTTCCAGAATCGGAGGCCAGGAAGAAACAGTGCAGGGTATCACCAGAGAAGACTGCTCAGACATGAGTTTACCAATAGAAAGTCTGCAGTAACTGGCTGGTGACTGCACTGGGTGTTTGGGATCCCACTGAAGCCCTGAGCCTTTCTCAGGACAAGATTGTAAGCACAAAAACCATACGCTAGGATGACGTACTTCATTCAGTTAACAAAAACATTTAGCCAGAAGCGGAATGACAGAAGCCAAAAAGCAAGGTTAGTGCATGTGGAGACTTTCCCAGAACTGTGCACTTTGATGGATTGGGTCCTTTGTTTTCATTTCGGCTGATGGTGCCATCTGTGTGCGGAGTTTTTAAGGCCTAAATGGTGCTTCTATCATAGAATCAGCTGTGCTGAGGTCTAGGGTCAGTTACAGTAACAGTTTCCTTGTGTGGCTCCGACTATCAATAAGTGGGAATTAAACAAGAATTTGAGAAGAGAAACAAGGGGGTAAACCTCATCCTTCAGTTTATATGAGAACATTAGCAGCTCCAGCTCGGGCCCTTATTGACATCTTCAATTCAGAAGAAAAGGAAGGCATTCCGGCTGACAGAGTGGCTAAACGTCAAACCACATGATCCTACATTTCCTGCATTTTCTAAAGGCCAAGAAAGTCAACCTCTGATTTTTCTAAAAGAAAACCACAGCTGAGGCTGGGTTGTGGCTCAGTATGCTGTGTTTAGCTGAGGCTGGGATGTGGCTCAGTATGGTATGTTTAGCTGAGGCTTTGATAGGCTAGTTGAACGTATGTTTGCCTCATGTTCAAGGCCCTTGGTTCTTACCAGGGCACAGAAAATTTATTCTTGCCATCTTAAAAGGTTCTGCCCTCAGAAAAGACCCTTTATTAATCCACATACATCTGTACAGGAATTTGTAAGAATGTTACCAGAATAATCTAAAATATACCCCCCAAATTAATCATTTTACCATAAAACTATTTCATTTAATTACTTTTTCAATTTCAAAAACTATCATGGTTATCTGTTCAACAATTATCAATGCCTTCTTTGACCCGGGAATTATCCTAATGCAGGGTGGACCAGGTGGCTAAGGCAGACCTTTCTGGGGACCTTGCAGTCTGGGGAGGGTTAGCTCACCAGTCTAGTCCCAGCCAAGGACAGCCAAGTCATATGGTATTACAAGCTGCGAAAGCAGCAGCCTGGAGTGGTATAATGGAAGTGACTTGGGGGAGGGGCTAATACAGCAGCCTCACTGGAAAGGCATCACAGCAAGGTACCAGATGGGGCTAATTAGCAGAGGAAAACTTGAGACAGTGTGAGCAAGCAGCTAGGGGAGGCCACAGGGAGGCATGGACTCCAGCAACTGGAACAACAAGGAGCTTATGTGGCTGGTGCCCAGGCAGAAGGAGGCGAAATGGTAGCCGACTCTTAGATTAGCAGCAGGAGCTGGGTGACCGCTCCTTCCGTGTCACGAGGAGCCACTTGAAGGGGATCTGGTTTTTAAACTCTGCTCACTGTGCAAACAACAGTAGGTACGAAGCACATATGTGATCCATTCCACAAATGCAGACAAGTAATGGGACAGGCCAGCAGGTACAGGAAAGACTTCAGAAGGGGCCATGGGCACTGCCTCTGAGGACAAAGAAGGCTATCCAGGACAGTGGGCACTGCCACTGAAGACAGAGAGGGCTCCCCAGGACAGTGGGCACTGCCACTGAAGACAGAGAGGGCTCCCTAGGACAGCAGGCACTGCCACTAAGGACAGAGAGGGCTCCCCGGGACAGTGGGCACTGCCACTGAGGACAGGTGTAGCAATGTAGGAAGACAGGGTGTGTCCATCCCAGGTTTGGGGTGACAGCAATTCAGTGACCTGCAGCATGTGCTCTGAAAAGAAGTAGCTGTGAGGGGAACTAGGGGAGAAAAGGGGGGAGTGGAGAGTCTTTTTTGGCTTAGCACCTCCATTTAAAGATGAGGGAGTGGTGCTCTGAGTGTGTTTGTGATGTCATGGAAACAGCACAGCTGGATGACTAGAGAACCCCAGAACCAACAAAAAAACACCCAAATTTTGAGCCTAGACAAACAAGTTCTATTATATCCAAGTTTTATTCAAATAATCTCTTTTTTAAAAAAAGAAAAAGAAAAGAGCCTTTTTAAAAGGGAACACCTATCTGGTACCTGTTTTCTTTAATGAACAAAAGAGAAATGGCCTTTTGGCTCTTTTTGAAGGTAATCCCAGTCTTTGGCTAGACCCTGTCTCTCCCACACTCAAGAACACAGCATACAATCAGCAGTCTGAGAGGTGAATCCTGCATTTGGCTGGTTCAGAGAGTCCGTACAAAGTGCTAAGTAAGGGTCAAAACAACGAAGAGGTCGACCCTCTCAACCCCCGAGTGAGTGAGACACTTGTGAAATGAACCAGAATCTGACCATCACAAAAGGTGGGCTTTGTGCATTGGCATGAGGACCGCTGCTCTCACCAGCCTGCGGAGAGGATGCTTCTAGAACGCAAGCAGCCATGCCCCCTAGCAAGGGAGGCAACAGAGAATCTGGAGGAACAGGCCTGGATGGGTGGTGAGACCAGTGAGAGGAGTGAGAAAATGGGCTGAATTGTTTCCCTCTCTCGCAGGGAACCTCAGCAAAGAGCATCGCAGCACTTGGGCCAAGCCTGGGATACAGAACCTGCAGTTTCCAAAGCTTGTCAATCACTGCCAGGCCTAGCAGCAGCAACAGCAGCAGCCTGGAATCCACCCTGGTTGTCCTTTCTCAGTTAAGGTGGGAAACAGAAGTCTTCATGGCACCCCGGATCTGAAGAAGCCTAGTTGATGGGCAGCTGTCAAAGGTGGGGACTGGGGGCGGTGCCTCCCTCACAGCCTAAGCCGGAGTCCTTACACTTCAGCCCTCGCTCTACCCCTACAGAGTCGGTGTAAAAACTCTCCCCACTGACTCATGTGCTTGATCATGTGGTTCGCAGTTAGCGTTGGCATTTGGGGAAATTGTAAGACCTTTGTAAGGCATGTGGGGAAATAGGTAGAATTTCACTAGAGGAAGTGAATTTCTGGGGTTTGTGCCATGGTACATTGGTACATGATACCATGGTACCACTTCTGGACCAGTCTGGACCAGTCTTTTCTGCTTACCGACTACCTGTTAGGATCAGGAACCGGCTTTACGGTTGCAGATCGCCTCCAAGCGCAGTGATGACGGTGACATCACCCATAGGCAACAGGGACCTGCACATCCGTTGCCATGGCAATTGCCATATATTCCTAGGGTCCACCTGGTTCAACCCCCACCCTTCCTTACCTTCACCTTTTCTCTCTCTTTTCTCCCTTAGTCTCCATCACCTTCTTCGACACCCCCACCCCCATAAACCTCTCTCTCATGGAATTGTACTGGCCCAGTGTGATCTGTACAGACACGAGCCACGACTCCAACACAACACAACCGATGGCCAATCTAACACTCTCTGACACTACTGTTATGAGCCACTTCGGTCGCACGCCTTTCCCGCCATCATTGGCAATGTCCCCTCCCTCAGACTGTGAGTCAAGTTCCCAAACATGGTTTTGTGATGCTTGTGGCTTACACACGAGGGCCTGACGGTGAGGCGGAGTTACAGACAATTACAGGTAACTATGACCAAAGGTGGTTTAAAATATTACTACAAAAAAATAAAAAATCTAGAGGGTGGGGGGGTCACTCCAGATTCAATAGACTATTGAAAGGCTTTGAGAAAATGTTATATTGGGACCTGAAAATGGATGTGCTTCTTGTTGTTGTTGTTGTTGTTGGGGTTTTGGGGTTTTGTTTTGTTCGTTTTCTGCTTTTCTGTTTGTTTCTTTGTTTGTTTTTGAGGGACAGAGATTGGAAACTAAACAGAAAAGGAAACAGAAAATAAAGGAAGGGAGAGAGAGAGAGAGAGAGAGAGAGAGAGAGAGAGAGACAGAGAGAGACAGAGAGAGACAGAGAGAAAGGGGGGAGGGAGGGAGGGAGGGAGGGCAGGCAGGCCCCTGAAAAGACTTGGTATCTGGTGTCAGTTACATCAGGAGGAAAAAGCTGATAAACGCTGGACTGGGTAACTGCATCATTACCACGGGAAGCTGGGATCTTCAGAGCAGTGAGAAGGTGTGGCTACTCTTCCCAGAAGAACAAAGAATTGGGGTTTGATTAAAGCCCTGTTCTCCTGGGGCTACAGGGAGTATCTCTTTTCAGTCTTCTCTCTAGTCTCCCCTCTCTTCTAGAACAACTCCAGAGGCAACATAGGACCGTGAGACTGCAAATCATATCGTAAAGAGGGCAAAGCACATGAACAGGAGCCCTGGCTTCTCATCACTGTGTGTGTATGTGTGTGTGTGTGTGTGTGTGTGTGTGTGTGTGTGTGTGTGTGTGTTAGGCGGTGGGGGGACTCTGCTTGTTTTGTTCTCTCTCTCAGAGTCTCATTATGTCACTCTGCCTGACCTAGAAAGTGCTATGTACACCAGGCTGGCCTTGAACTCACATAGATTCTATCTGCCTTTGCCTTTGGAGTGATGGCGTGAAAGGTGGAGACATAAGACCTGTCTCACAGTTGCTTCTTCGTAAGCTTCTGTTAACTGTCTACAAATTCACATTCGGGGGCTAGATGCTATGGCATCTGTGAGACTCTGGGTTCAATCCCCAGCACCATGAAAATCCAAGAACAGAAAGAAGCTAATTCACATGTTATGTTCTCAGACCTCTCTCCACACAGACTATCAACCCCTCGAAGGGGAAGGGCTCTGGGTTCAGTTTCTGATGTCATCTTTTTGGTGCCTTTTGGGGCCCGCAGCACTGGGCTAACCAGTCTTTAGGGAACAGAACCTAGCTCAGGTGCACCTCGGAATAAAAGGCCAAAGCTGCACAATGGGCAGCTCAGCGAACAGAGGAGGAGATTCTCAAGCTTGCTTAGGTTCACTTGTCAGAGCTGTCTGAGACTTGGTAACAAATGGTTTCCTTCAAAAGACATGTGAACAAAGCCAAGATGGATGGCTGGGTGGGAATCCATAAAGTACCTAACAGACAGGAACAAACAGCAAGGCATCACAGGTACAGACCTTGCCTAACTCTTTGTGTGGTTAGTACTTAAATGCTAATGTTACCTCACAGCCCAGTACTTAAAGATCTGCAGATTAAACCAGAGTACGCAGTGCCCTGAAACCAGATCCTTGTGTGACCAAGCACTGCACAGAGGCAGTGTATCAGTCAGCGCCACCCAATGCTCTCTCCTCTGCTGCACACAGTAGAAAGAAAAGGCTCAATGGTTCTGGTATGACAAATCTCTTTTGGCAACACCCATTTCAAAAGAAATGGCAGAGATAATGACAGGGTTTCACAGGAACTGTTTACCCCGAAGGAAAGTCCCTCCAGTCTTTCCTCCCAAACAATTAACACTAAGTGTTAGCTTTAATCCAGCACTACATTAGGTACCAAGAGAAGAACAATGCTGACTCTCGTCATCAGAACCACAGGTTTCCTGGCCTTTCTCACTGTAGCATTTTGAATTGTGTGGCCCTCAGAGGGCTACTGCAGCTACTTAACTGCTGTGGTGTGAGGGTAGCCAGAGGTGGCATGTTAACAAATAAAGCAATCCCATGTTCCAATAAGACTTTATTTCTACACAGTATTTGAACGGCCATGTGACTTCCAGCCATAATGAAACAGTTTCTGTTTTCTGGCCACTTAAAATTGGATTTGGAGGTCCAGCTTGGTAGTAGAGAATTTGCCTAGCATATGCAAAGCTTGGGTTTTATCCCCAGAACCTCCATGAAAGAAAACAAAAAACAAAAAAAAAAAAGAAGTATAAACCATTCTTAGAAGGCAGGTGACAGGTATACATCTGTAACCCCAGCACTCAGGAGGTTGAAACAGGAGGACCATGAATGCAAAGCCAGCCTCAGCCACATAATGAGAGTATATAACACAAATAACGCATGTACACACACACATACACACACACACACACACACACACACACACACGCACGCCTGCATACACACATACATACCATGCACATATACACACATACACAGACATACACACTTATACAATACACACACATATACAACACATATACACACACATATATAACACACACATATACACACATATACAACACATACATACACATACACACATACACACATACACACATGCACACACATGTGCACACATATGCACATACATACTTGCACGCATATGCACATACATGTGCACACACATATACACACACATATCTACACACATGCACACGCACACACACACAATCTATTCTTACCTCATAGGTCATACAAGACAGGATAACTGAGGCCACAGGTTCCCAACTCCTACACTCAATATCCCATGGCGTGGCAGCAACAGAAACAAACAGAAATCAAGCTGCAGGCAGTAATTTTGTTACAACCCAGCCCTCTGCCTCCTACAGTGCACTAAATAACATTTCTTCTGATTGAAGAATTGAATTTGTTCTAAAACTATGTGCCTCTAAAAGAGGCAGAGACAGAAAACCACAGACTCTCCTAATGGAGGACGGACAGAGTGACGCAGAGCAGAAGGCAGTGGCAAGAGGCCCCACCATCTCTACATCTCTCCGTGAAACAAATGATGGGCCAAGAGAGGACTAAGCTCGGATCAAACAACCAGCCCAGCAGATGGGCTATGATTAACCTAGAGGAGAGGCGTGGGCCAGGGCAGAGACGCAGAATTTAGTAAGTATATTAGTTTCTTCTGCACAGCCGGGCCAAGGACTTGACAGAAACCACTTACAGGAGGGAGGATTTCTTTTAGCTCATGGTTTGAAGGATTCAGTCACAAATCAGTTGGCTTCATGAGATTAAGCCAAATGGGAATAGACCATGAACAGAAAAGGCTGGTTGTGTCATGGTGGACAGGAAACAGAGCAGAAATACCTGGATACCATGAAAGGCCTTCAAGGCATACCTCCCAGAAACCAACCCTACCTAACTTACCTTGTAAAGTTCCCCCAAACTTCCCAAAATAGTCCTGTGTACTTGGGAGCAAGTGTTAGTCACACTGTCACATGGGAAATGTTCCATCTTCCTAGATTCGTTTCTGTTATTATTATAAACACCACGACCAAAAGCCACCGGGAGGGGAAAGAATTGATTGACTTACATTTCTACATCAGGATTCCTGGAGGGCAGCCAAGGCAGGAACCCAAGCAGGGAAGGAACCTGGTGGCAGGAACTGAAGCAGAGGCTACAGGGAGGGCTACTTACTGGACTGTTTTCCATGGCTTGCTCAACCTGCTTTCTTATAGAACCCAAGATCAATGGTGCCACCCTCAGTGTACTAAGACCTCCCACATCAACAACTAATGAAGACATGTCCACAGGCGAGTCTGAGGGAGACAAGCCCTCAGTTGGGATCCCCTCTTCCTCAGCTGACTCTAAAAAAAAAACTAACTTGTACAAACCTGTACCAAAGCCAAAGCCACTGTGCACAGAATACTATTTTGATCAGCCAGAAAAGGCTGCTTGCTCTGAGGTTGGAGATCCGCTGGGCTCTGTGGGAGAGGTAGCTTTTGTTTCTGTCTGCGTTTGCAGTAATCCAGGGAAAATCAGTTCAGAGGGGACCTATCCTGAGAGCTTTAGGCCTTCATTCTTAAAGTTTCCCTCATTTGAAAAAAAAGATTCGGCCCTGGACAAAGATGGGTCCCAAGGGCCCATTCCTGTATTTAACCAAGACATGCAAGACTGGAATTTCCAGTCATTAAAAAAAAAAGAAAGAAAGAAAGATAAGAAGCATGTTCCCAAGTGAAATTCACTATTATAATAGTTACTAATGACAACAATAAAATACATCTGTAACCAGGTAAGTTGGACACTACCTGGCTAGTGACCAGAACAAACTGCCTTCAGTCTGGAGAATGAATAGCTATCAGCTGGTATTCAGCAAACATTACACAGAAAGCACTAGAAAGTGCCCAAGAGCTATTGTCACTGAAGGTCAGGCAGAGACATATCTGCTAGCTGCCCAAGATGAGCTAAAAGTAAGAAAAAGTATAAGCAACGGTGGGTTTCTTAGTCCGCTTCTGTTGCTATCACAAGAGCTGAGATCAGGCGCACTCCTTTTTTTCCACTGTGTGGCAGAATACCTCAATGAAAAGCAATTGCGGGGAAGACAGAGCTTAATCTGGTTTGCACTTCCAAGACACGGCCCATTGGTGAGAGGAGTTAGGGCAGGAACTCAACCAGAGACTCGAAGCAGAAGCCGTGGAGAAACACTGCTTGCCGGCTCCATCACAGGTTCATGTCTACTCGAGTAGCCCAGGAGCACCTGCTCAGGGAACAGGGGCGAACACAGTTTGCTGGGGACCTTCTACATCAATGGCCTACCCAGATGATCCCCACGCACTCAGATGGGTCAATCTGATCTGGGTTATTAGTGGAGAGTACTTCTCAGGTGCCCCTAGGCTACACCAAGTTGACAGTCAAGCTAACTATGAAGCCAGATCGTGTGTAAGGAACAGAAAGCTGAGTCTCCTAGGAGGCCTAAGAGCATACTCCAATCCCTAAGTGAGATCTGGTGCTGGCCATCTTACTGCTTCTTGACGTGATGAAAAGCATCCATTACACTGTGAGACGGCAAACGAGCTAGCATAAATCTTTGTTAATCTTCATATAAAACCATCAGTGATGTCACAGGAGCCCTGTTTCCCTGGCCTCCGCTCACCTAACAGCTTCAAAGCCTCACATGTGAACTTAGGGATTCGGTCTCCTACAGGACCACTGCAGAGAAGCACATTGAGACCATAGCCTAGGGGCCAGGGGTGCAACACCTGACCTCCGTGGGTGCTTCATGCCAACCGTGCAGGTAAAACGTCCATACGCATAAAATAAACCGAGAAAAATATCCCACTGCCTCCAATGTGGCGGTTTAGGTTTAAGAATTTCATTCACCTGTCTTGACCGCCACTGGAACGGAGGATGAAATAGTTCAGTTTGGAGGCAGAGAAAACGAGCAGCTCGGCAGAGGAGGTAGAAACCTATAGGTTTATGTTAAGGTGATGCGTAATTGGACAGTGGAGAGGTAGGCAGGGAAAAGGAGGACTGGAAGAGGAGGGAGAGGGAAGGAGATTGTTGGAGGAGACAGATGTTTACGTGTCTCTCAGCGCATAAATAAGGTTATTATGAATGCTTCATAAGGGATGGAATTGTACAAGATCATTTGATTTGTCTAGGTGGGAAAATTATATTTTACCAATTGGATCACAGTGTTTTGGTGTGTTCTTTGATGTGCCGACTTAATTGAGTTCAAAGGGTGTACTGGCGGAATGCATGAAGTCTGTCACAGAGTTGGGGTGTGTGTGTGTAAGGCCTGGCAACAACCCACCAAGGGGAATTGTGTGAGAACAACACGTCAGGGCAGTTGTATCCACTCAGGACAGAAGCAGCAGGGGTGGGTGGAGTGGAACCTGGGAAGGGAACCTCATGGAGAGGGTGGCTTGCAGACCGAGTGACAGAGTCTGTGCACTCGGCTCCACACTAGAGCGGTGTCCGGGGAGTGAGACCGCGGGGGCCGATAAAAGGTTAAGCCATTGTTTTAATATTTACTGCAACAGAAACCAGACTTTACCCAGCTCTGACCCCACCTGGAAATGTTTCAGAGCATCTGTACAGAGGGAAACGCTGTGTGGCCTGGGTAGCTTCTCAGCTTCCTCATCTTGAAAGTTGAAATAATAGCCTCAGCCTTATATACATGGGGACTGAAGCACCCATGGGGCTGGGTCACAGTAAGTACTCTGGAAATGGAAGCCACTATGTCCTCCAAGCCACAAGCACACCCAACCCCACAGTCATCTTCCCCCAGTGCATCCAGTCCTGCTTCCGAATGGCTCGGTCCTTTAGCCCCATCTTAATAATGACAACAGCATCTGGTGAGGACAACCAACCCACCGGACTTCATGGGAGGCCCTCTGTTTGTATGAGAGACCAGACCATTTGCAGTATCACTGGCTTGGAGAACCTTCTGGAATGAAGCAATCAGAGATTATACTTGACTAATCTGGACTAACTTAACTCCTGGCACATAGTATGACCTCAATAAATGCTGACTGAAGAGAAGAAGTGTGAGTTGGTCGTGCTGTGATTTTTTTTCCCCACTTACAGATAACACCTTCTGACTCCTATGGCCTTGTGAGGTGTTGAACCATCTAAGCAGGAGTGAGGCGGGAGGGAGGGAGGGAGGGAGGTGGCTGTTCTGCCAAAGCTTTTAATAGTCTCTTTGAAACTCGCTCTACGGTTAAGTGAAACAGTCATCAGGAATGCCTTAGCAAGCACAAGGCGAAAAAAGCCAACTATCCAGAACACAGCCAGTCTATCTGGAGAATATTTTAATATAGCACTGGCAAAAACAGAACCATCTATAATCTAACAGATTGTGGAAAACAAAGAAAAGATTTTGGAACTTAACGTCAGAAAGCACGTGATTGGAAGACGCTAAAAAGGAAAAGCCATTATATAATAATCTAGTAAAAGACTTTGAAATAGAATACTCACTGAAAGATAAACAAACAAAAAGATTATTTAAACAGCAGAGTGAAAATATCCTCCCCGGTTCCTTAGAGGCACTTAGGGGAGGTCATTTAAGTCCGCCACCCCACCGGCTGCCTCTGCTAACTGGAGCAGCAATGGCCAGGCCACACTGAGTCTGCAAAGACTCTGCAGTTGACTCGTGTAATATATTCACACGCACATAATCGAACTTTGCGTTTTTGTTCAGCATCTTGGAAGAAGATTTCAGCATTGGTGGCAGCAAGTCAGCTGTGACTTTCCGGTAATGATCGAGGTAAGTGAACCACCAGCGCTTTCCCACCGGAGAAATGAGCTTCTGTGATGGTGACGGGGTGTCCCATTCTGGCTCATAGGATCTGGGCAGCAGAGGCCGGCTGCTCGCCACACCTTTCCTTGCCCCCTCCTTGAAGCGGATTGTAAGACCCTCCTGTGAGACACCCCTGCCTATGGCAGAAGAAAATGAGACTCCTGTCTCTGAAGAGATGGTCCCAGAGAACACGGCTGTGCAGACCTTGTTAGCCCCCATTACTACCATTGGATTACACTGTTTCTCAACACTGTCTACATTTCTTCAGCCCTAAATAAACATACAGAAGTCCAACTGCTTCCCTGGGTCTGAATTTCCTTAGAAAGGCATCATGTCATAAGCCTTCTATTAAGTTTGGAAGCTGGAGAGGTGGTTCGGTAGTTAAGAGCACTGGCTGCTCTTCCAGGAGACCAAGGTTCAATTCCCAGGACCCACACAGCAGCTCACAACTGTCTGAAACTCCAGTTCCATGGAATCAGACGCCCCCTGCTGGTCTCTGTGGGTGCTAGGCATGCACATGGTACACAGACACGTGTGGGATCCGAATGCTCACATGTATAAAAAATAAATTATGTTTAAAAGAATAATAAATGAGGTGGAGAGTGATATATATCTTCACGTGTGTGTACATGGGTACCACATATCACATACCACAACACACACACCAAAAACAAATCACTTATCTTAAGTTGTATGCTTTCTTCATTTGTCTTTTAATGTGAGACTCAGTCATAAACCTAGGATGTCTGAGAAAAACGATTATAGTTTCCCTATATATACAGGCTAAATTTTTGAGATTAAAAAAAAAAGATGGTTCAAATGTTTCATATTATACTTTATTACAAGCCATAGTTATCTCTTAAAATACACTAAATTAAGAAGCAAAGATTATATATATACAAGATATATCACTGCCTGGGTAACTTATAAATGAACGGAAACTTATTTCTCAGTTCCGGATACTAGAAATCCTGGGTCAAGGGCTGCCAGTCGGCACTCCCCCGGGGGTCTAGCAGAGGGGTGGCTGTGATTTCAGCTCTAAGACAAGGCCACGAAAGGCACAAAACCCAACCCTGCTGACTGACTAGTGCTAAGAGGCCTGGTCCGAACACAAGCCCCTGTGACTGTGACAGGTGCTGAGGGGCAGGAGTGATTGGTCTAAAAGCCCCTTCTGGCTGGCTGAGCAAACCCCGCGCCAGTGGACTGAGACACTCTGTTGTGCTGCCTTCCTTGGCACTGCGCTAAAAAGCCTAGTACAGGCTTCTCACACAAATGGCCTTTTCTCCGCTGAGCTGTTAACACAACAGAAGTGGCAGATACAGCCGAGCAGTCAAGTCAAGCTGTGAAGGCAGCTCCGGCCCGCAGCCAGAGCTGAGGAAGGAAAGGCCATGGAAAAGCCACCAGGTAGAAAGAAGGGGGAGCCAAGACCACAGAGTGATAAAGGGCTGTGAGGAAGAGGAAGGAGGAACCGAAGGCTCCAGATGACTTCCAGAGAACCATCAAGTTTGCAGACCCCTCACCGTTCCAGGTGATTCCAGCACGTAATTGACGCACGTAGGACCCAGGCTTGGCCCACGGTGTGCATCCCAAAGCGAGTGCAATGGAGGACCTTGTGGACACACCATCCAGGGCCTTAGACTCACTCACTGCCTTATCTGGTCCCTCAAGTTCTTCGATTTTAGCCATTTTTTTTCAAAGTTGTGAACCTATGCACTATGCATCCAAGAAATTTTTATTTTTATGTCGGCACGAAGTCCTACTGCTTGAACTGAAGAACCCATCTAATGTATTTTATAGGTCTTGGAACAGTCCTGCTGTGGTTCGGATGTGAACCATCCACCATAGGATCTGAACTCATGATCCCCCAGCCACTGGCACGGGATGGGAAGTGAACCTTACAGGCCTTGATGGAGAGTCCCTCCCTGGGGGCTGGCTTTGAAGTTGTATAACCGGTCCCTGTCTCCTGTCCTCTCCCTCTTCTTCTGGCACCATGGGACAGGCCAGCCTCTTGGTCCTCTCACTGTGCATTTCCTGACTGGTGTCACTTTTGGAACTCAAAACCAAAACGGGCCTTTTCTCCCTTAAGTTGCTTCTGTCAAGGTAATCTTGTCATTGCAACAAAAGAATAAATTAGCACACCTTCCCTTCCCCGCCGTCGGTAAAATGGAGGCCGCTAAGATCCACTCCAGCTCTGACCCTCTGTATCTACATGCAGACATGCCAAATGCACACGCGACGGAACCGTGACCTGTTCTTAAGGACTTACATGCAGGCCTCATGACCACAGGCCTTATTTGCCACTGTTATATCACAAAATGTGTAGTGTTTGGTTCTCGTACTGCCTGACACACGCCTTCCACATTCTGATGATCTTCAAAGTAGTTCACGTCATTGCTACTAAGCTGACCAATGACCAACAGTCTCTGATAGCTTTGGGGATGAGCACAGTCATTCAAAATCCAAGACCGTGAGTCTCAACCTCTAATCCTCCTGCCTCTGCCTCCCAAGTGCTGGGACAGTAAGTGTTCTTCCCTCTAGAGAAGAGAGAGCACCCAAAGTGTAAGTTGTCCAGTGATTTAATCAGATGTGTCAGTGTGATGAAGCTATTGAAAACTCCAAGGGTCGGGGTTTAGTGAGCTTCCAGACAGCCAAAGGTTATAGTTGGAGGTACCGGGATGTGGAAAAGAAATCAGAAGCTCCTTGGCTCTCCTTCTATCCCTCGCCCTGTGCATCTCTTATCTGTGGCCTTCAAACATGCTTTATCATAAACTGGTGAGCGTGCTTCTCAGCTCGGTAAGTAGCTTTCGAAAAATTAGCTGAACGAGAAGAAAACACCACAGAGATCCCATCTTGAAACTAAAGGATGGAAACCTGTGACTGGCCTTGGGACTGAGAGATGATCCCTGGAAACGGGGCCTCCATGGCTGGGTCACATGCTAGCTTCAGGATGACGGTGTCACACTTGAGGTGATGTCCCCTGCGGCTGTGCTGCTGGCTTCCTGGGTGGGAAGAGATCCCATACATTTATCTACGCACAGCCGTGGTCTGTGCTGAGGACGGAGAGCATGCCTAGGCCCTGGCTTTGTTTACCCCTGTGTCCTCCCGGCCGCTTCAGACACCTCCTCAGTGTTATTTTGGTACCCGTGTTGCCACCCTCTCTGCCATGGTGCAGAGTATAAATAGAACCTGAACATTTCCAGGAACTGTCAGCCTGGGACTTCCTACAGAGGGGCAAATCTTTCCTGTCACTGGCAAAATCAAGCTTAGAACTAAAACCTGACCCAAAACATCCAGCAGTCACACTTTGTTCTAAATTCACGTTTACTATTTGGGGGAGAAAAAAAATATCACATTTTTAAAAGGGGGGGCAGGGTAGGAATACCCTCCCAAGAATCATATACATCTATGCTCCTTGCCGGCCAAACTGAAGAACAAGTGTAAACACAGCTGCCTATTAAATTTGGGTAAGGCAAACATTCCTGCAGCTGGCTATAACCACAGCCTGCGTGCCTGAACCCCCCTCGCTCACTCACAAGGCGGAATGCTACCTTGCTAGGCAGTCACCGCCGCGCTGGAGCTTCACCAGCAGGAAAGTTTATTCCTGGTACCCTGGCGGTAGAGAGCATGATTTATGAGCTGCGAAGTGGGATCTGAGTGCAGCATCAGCAGAGCCACCACCATGTCCCTTAGTCACAGCCAGGCTTTGGTCTTTAGGGCTCCTGAGATGGCAGAGGATCTGTGAGGAGAGAAGCTCGTGGCCTTGCTTCAGACCCAACCTCCTCTTCAAAGGGCCAAAGGAGACTAGAGAAGGGGAGACAACAGGAAAGAAACGGATTTCCCAGAAGTCCCTGGGCTTGGGTCTGACAAGAGCAAGGGAGAATGCATGGGGACTTGGAGCAATGGAACACACTTGAGCATTCCAAATTAGAAGGGAAAAGCCTATTTTGCTAAGGTGCTTTTATAGGGTAGAAGTTAGCAGGCTTTGAAGTCAAAGCACCTTAGTTGATAATTTGGCTCCACACACCCGTGCGGCCTTAAGATTATTAAATATCCCTGTGTTTACCTTGCCTCGTCTACATAATAAAGGGCTCTGCAGAGCTCAGGCCTACACCTCCCTGAGCAGCTGAAGATGATCTTTAACTCTGGATCTCTGTGCCTCTCCAGCGCCGGCACAACATACACTCTCTCACACACACACAGAGCAAAGACACTTAAGTCCTGAGCCATCCCTCCAGCCCCCAAACTCATTTCTAATGCTGAAAGAAGCCAGAGACACACAGCCCGAGACCCAGGCAGGATGAGCCAGGGCTACCTGTCTGTCCTCTCCCCTCCCACCCGCAAGCCATGCTCAGCTCGATCTGTATCTGAGAGCTGCATCCAGTACTTCCTCACTAGCAGGTTCTATCTCCAACTGGTGAGGGCTTGATCCATAGAGCACAGAAAATGGGGGAGGGGTGTTCAAGTAGCTCACAATGTGAACTAACCATAGAAAAAATTATGCCCTGAGTTCAACTTCTGTTCCACACCCAGCTCCCTTCCCCCAGACAGGGTTTCTCTGTGTAGCCCTGGCTGTCCAGGAATTTACTCTGCAGGCCAGGCTGGCCTCGAACTCAGGGATCCACCTGCCTCTGCCTCCCGAGTGCTGAGATTAAAGGTGTGGGCCACCACCATCATGGCCTAAATTCAACTTCTCCAGGTAATGCAAAATCCCTCCAACTTTATTTTTATGTGCATTTAGCCTGTATATCCCCAACATTTTCATGTCAGGAGTGGGGTCACACTTGCTCTGGGGCCTGATGTGCTGGAAAATCCTTCAGAAAGTGTTCGAGGATTAAAATCAAGGAGCCACCCAGCCCGATCACAAGGTTTCTTCTCTCCCTGCTACACTTTAAAATACTCTGGTAAGCCATGTGTGCCTGGGCTTGTTTGTACCCACGTCAGTGGGCGCGTGTGTAATATCACTGCCTAGAGTCTACACCCAGAAGCTCTGTGATGGATCGGTGTGGCCAGGGACAGCACTGGGACATTGGTGCTCTCTCAGCCCCCCAGGTAATTCCAGCACACGGCCACGGTGAAGGGACTGAAGGCGATCAGGTGAATGATACAGCCCAATGGTCCATGTGGCCGTGGGAGCGAGGAAAACAGGCACAGTCAGATTTTCTCCAAAAAAAAAAAAAAAAAAAGTATTAAATGCATTTGAAAGTGAAATGGAGCCATCCCTGCTGGGCAGGGCCTGTCACATGGCTTGCTGTTCCTAGAAAGAGTGGCAATTAGCTGCCAGCGGATGCATTATTTCATCAGGCCCATAAATACTCATAAAAGTCTTCTGCCTTGCCTTACATCAGCCTTGCAGAAGCTGGGGGAAGCCTCTGATAAGATACAGCCCTGGACTATGACGACTCCCTGTTAGACGATTAAAATTAGCATTAATAAAAATAAAATAATTTAAGACAATTTCAACCCACTATACCTAAAAATCTTGAAGTTTTTGCTTTTAACATTAAAACACACACACATTAGTGCAAGTGTTTAAAAGCCTCTTCGGGTATTAACACCACGGCATAATACAATTCCATTTCAAACCCAGTGGGAAGCCAAAAAAACTGTAGGGCAGGGAAGGTCCTAAATCAAGAGCTGGTAGGCTAGGATTCTAGTCTTAGCAATAAATTACATCAACTAGCTGTGTGATGTGAGTAAGCCGACTTCAGGCTCCCTCCCTCCCCGACTTCATGGAGGAAAAGAATACCGAGTGTGAGTCCCTCCCAGCTCCCAAATACCAGGATCTGGCTGCAAACGTGGTATTTAGATAAAAAGTTACAAAAAAGTTACAACCTCCATAATGCTAGCGATAAAGGTAACCAGTTCCTGTCCTCCCACCACGGCATACACCCAGAGCCTGGAGACGTCACAGGCTTGGAAAAAAAGCTCACTTGAACGGAGCATGCTCAGCTGGGTGGCGGAACTGCAGGAGTCTATGAGAAGAATCCCAAGCCTGTGACAAAATTCAAGACGAAGCTACTTGTGCTGCAACGGCTGCTGTCTGAGCTACACCGGCCCTTCCTTTTCTAAACCACTCAGCCCTGGCAATGGACCGTCCCTTGCTTTTACCACCCTCACTGTTGGAATTCTATTGCCTTCGAGGGTTGAGGCATGGTCCTTATCTGGACCACTGCTGAAGTAAGAGGGAAGTGCCTTCTCATCGTGAGCTTCACCATCATTTCATCCCATTTCCCAGATGATCTACGTTCGTCATAAGGACCACACACGCTTTCGGATACACGGTGGGAAACACAACAGGTCGTAACTGAGTCACTGAGCCTGTGTTGGTACAGCGTGTCTCTTACCTAACTCTGTCTGCTCTGTCCCAGAAGTGAGGTCAACACATCAGAGAGGCTTTCTAAGGCTTACCTGCCCACCCTCCCCACCACAACCATGCAGTGGTAATTTATTCATCAGCTATCTGCCCACACCCTTGATCCTCCTCCAGGACCCCATGTCCACAGTTCTGTTTACCGTTGTATCCCTGACCGCTAACACATGGCCAACACCCACTGCACCTCTGAAAGAATGAATGAATACCTTCTGTTATCCGAAGGCCCTTCAGGTTAGACCCACGATCCTTAATCCCTGGGAGGTATATGGTAATCACCCTGGGGATGCCAGAGGAAACAATCTCACTGACTGAATATAGAGCCCAGGATATAAGCTGAGGTCAGCACAACAGTTATCTCAAGGGGCAGGCTTTGATGCATGGCCTGGTCGGAAAAGGCTATATAAGAAGAAGAATCCAAAGTTAGAAATCCAGTAAACCCATAGCAATATGTAATACAGCTGTCATGAGAGCTCAGTGCCTTCAAATACACCCCAGCTGTAGAGAGCCTTTGGGCCGCACCCAAACATGGCGCCGGCTTCCCGCTGAGGACTCAGCAAACAGAGCTGTTGCCCAGCCAAGAGACTTAGTGCGCATGTGCCACATATGTCACAGCCCGCTCTCGGGGCATGCTAATGAGTTACTGGAGGGCGCACCAATCAGGTAGTGACACGAGTCTCCTGGGCATATATAAGCAGTGCATTTTTCTTCCACGTGGTCCCCTGCTCAGAGTATTGTACAATAAAGGTTGTTCGCAGAAGAATCCTGTTGTTGCACGCCTTTTCCTGCCGGCGGGACGTGGGGCGCGCGACACCAAGCATATACTTCAGAGCCAAAATGTACCTCTTAGGAGAGAGACCAACCAATGTAGCTCAGAAGGGTCACTCAAGGCCAGCTCATAAGGGACAGGCTGGGCCTGGTGCCTCTGGGCCGAAAAGGAAAGGGCAAGCCAGCCCTGTGTATTGTACCAGTGAGGATGACCAGGCAATCAAGGACATCCTGTCTGGTGGGATGACCCACTCACTGAAGGGCAGGCAAGGCTGAAGGAAGGGCTAGCCTCAGGGCAGCCACTGAATTGGGCCGAGGAAGGAAGCGTCTGATGCAAAGCCTCTTGCTAGTGGCTAGGCACAAACACAACTCAGGGATCCTGCTGGTAAAGAAGAGAAAAACAGAGCCCAAGCCAAAGGGAACGCTACCAGAAGACAGGAGAGAAAGGATCATAGCAGAGCTGTAGCCCCACGGCCAGGCCAGAGCAAACAAGCTGGAACAGAGAGTCCCGTGGCCTGTGAGCCACTCCATCATGTCCCATCAGATACTGAAGCCAGGGCTTCAGGAAAAGCTCCTCTCCCAAGCCAGATGAACTCGGGTACCACAGAGAGCTCCGGCTCAGACAGGCCCACCAGGCTGGGAAACCAGGTCTCCTGTCACAGGCTGCCTTCCCCGCACCCAGAGCTGTCCTGTCTCCTGGAGTGACCCAGCAGGAACCCAGAGAGGACTTTCCAACTGATCTAATGTCTGGTGTGTGACCTTGGTCACAGCGGCATACTGCCAAGTGTCCCTTCCGTGGTGCCAAGGTGGATTAAGTCATTTTATCAGCAGAATTCTTCTTTTCAAAGGTAAGAGTCCTTGTGGGGTGAGGAAGACGCAAACCAAATATCCACTTAATGTCTCAGACTTTTACACTGTTTTTGAAAACAGACATTAGAAGACCTAAGAAAATTCTGAGGTATAATCAAAAAATTTGGGTAGTTTTTGTCCTTTTCTGTCTGAGGATTGAGGAAAGGGACTGAGACACAACTCAGTTTTACTCTAAATCACTTACAATCAGCATCTGTACGAAAAGCAAATAACATAACACAAAAATATCCGTGGCAGCTCAAAATGTAGAAATGAAACACAGAAATTAATATACAAAGAAGGAGAAAACCGAGAGCCTGCCAGAAAAATCAAGCAGAAAACTGTAGCAATAATGTTAGTTCATTCTTGAGAAAGGATCGACCGTGTGGCTAAGCGAAGGCCACCCCTAACTTCTCAAGGCTTCCCGAGGGCCGGGCACCAAACCAGTCCTTGAATAACCACAAACAACATAAGCAAAAAGCGAGAAAAGGTTACTGTGTGTGTGCCTCACAAATGCCCTGTTTTCCCTGAGCCTGGGTCGCAAAATCCAAGATGCCTTTGCAGAAATACGAGGGCGCTACACTGTTCTGACACGGTGTTAGAGAAACACGGGGCTCCCAGAAAACAGGACTCTGGGTTTGTTTGCTTTTTTCCAGAGATGTTAAGTTGGAAGGCATTTCGGCTCTGACGCTTGTCCATGGCTTTAAGCCTCCCCTCATCCCCCCACCCCCTAGAAAAAGAACCCAACACCCACACACACTTCCAACTCATTTAACCTCAACCTAATTTCAAAATCTTATTTTCACGAAATTAGACACTTAAAAATATTTAAGTCCTTAAATAACAGAAAGCAATTAAGCATCTACTTCTTTAAAATATTTAACTTCTATCCCCACCCCCAAATATATATATATGTATGTATATATATATAATACTATATAATATATACTATATAAAACATGATATGTAACACAGTATATGATATATGAAATAATAAATTATATATAATTTATAGATATACACATTTACCTCTAGACCCTATGGTATAATAGGTTTTCAATAATCAATAAGGACTTTTAAAGAGACTGTGGTCTAGAAAACTATAAAAGAAGGTGAGAACAACTGACAAACCTGGACTTCAGGGCTTATCAGTAAGAGTCAGAAATGACAGGGTTCGGGGCAATTGTAATGTCTCTTTATTTTCCTTATAAAGGAAGAGTCTATTATTGGGGGCATGCTTACAGTTCTGGGGGGTTAGTATCCATGACCACTGTGGCGAAGAGCCTGGCAGCAGACCACGGGTACGGCAATGCCATGTCACCAAGCACCAGCCAAAGGGAGCGCCAGCCCTGCCCGGAACGTTAGTCTTCTTAAAGCGAGCATGAGAAAGGTGTTGGCTTCATCATCAGTCTCCACCTTACTAGTATTTTCAGTATTATAGTCAATATTAGACTACAGTCATACTTCAAAATGGGTTCATGTCACCGAGAAATCGATAAACCAAAACACGTCGTAATTTTTTTTTCACTAGCAGGGTGTGATTATAAAAACAAAGAATTCACAACACTCGAGTTGAGAGGCAAGCAGCTTGTCGTTTAACCCTTCCACAGAGTTCAGAAGGCGGATATACAGATTTGTTCTTTTTTTTTCCTCAGCATATACCCCCCTATTTTACTCCCTTCTTAAAGCTGCTTTTTGGGGCTGGAGAGAGGGTCAGCAGTTGGGAGCACTGGCTGCTCTTGCAGACCACCTGGTGTCCTCTCCTTTCCCGTGGCAGCTCACAACCATCTACAAGTCCACTTCCGGCACCCTCTCCTTACCTCTGGGCACCAGGCACACCCGCACATATACGCAGATAAAACGCTCGTACGTATAAAATGAATAACTAGATGTAAAAGCACCTGTCCCCTTAGCTTCTCCTTAACTTTTATAATTTCCCCGGGATTTCTTAATTCTCTCTGGCTCTCTGAACAAACCTAGAGATGGGAATGCGGGTCACGTGTCTGTGACAATTCATGACAAAGCTCTTTATATAGCCCGAACAATCACCTAGTTAAACTAAACATTTGGAGAATGGAAAGCTTTTGGATCCCTTTTCAAGCCCAATGGCATGCAGCCAGGAGAACCTCCTACGTCACAACTCATTGACATTACGTCCCCAACTCTATAGTCTGCTTGTAATAATGTGGTAGAAATGTCAGGGAGATTTGGCCCCGGTTTCGTTCAGACACATGGAATATGTAATTTTCTAAGGACAACCCAAGCTGACAATTCGAGAGGTCCTCAAAGGCTGGCATTCTCATGGTTTCAAAAAGACATGTAATTTGGACAAGCTAGTAGGAATGTTTTGAGATTTTTCCACTGAATGTTCACCAGGTCTTAACTGGCTATAACATTTTGGTCATATATTGAGATATATGTCGTTAATTTAAAAAAAGAATTAATTATATTATATATGTTCTCAAAACCATTCAAAATACAAGACCCATGGTCTTATGTTTAAATTACTAATAAAAGTAATTTGCTGGTAGCATTGGGTTTTTTTTTTAACCAGTTACAGTCATTTGGAAGTTAGGAGTTGAAATAGGGTTTTGATATGTAGCTCTGGCTGCCCTAGAACTCACTCTGTAGACCAGGCTAGACTCACAGAGATCCACCTGCCTCTGCCTCCAGAAAGACATACACGGCCACTGCTGCCACCAGCACCAGCTCTGTTATGGTCATTTTCTAAAACTGTAACACTAAATCCTGGAGACCACTGACTTGGTCCTATATCTATATCAAAAATGCAGAAAATGTTGGATTCTTAACTCTGAAAATCTAGTAATTTGGCTTGGATCAGTTTTCTATTAAAGTTTGGTCAACTTTCTATTATATTATTAGAAAACAAATTAAACGTTCTGGGTCAGCCCCTCATCTTTGTAAGAAGTAGTATGTATGAGAGGAGCTAAAGGGAAGGGTGCTTTATACCACAGCTCCTTCCTCTCACAAGCACCAAGCTGTTTCTTTTCAAATCACAGCTCTCAATTCCCCTGGAAAAATCAAAATAAGATTCTCCCCCCAAAATCACTGCCCTTGCAACATAAAATTCCCCAGGTGTCTGAACAAAGCTGAATTTTAAAAGGCTGCTTTAAACCAAGAGCCTTTAAAAAACAAACTAAGGTAGGCTTCAAACCAATCCCCCTGGCCACAGAGGCTGGCTGCAGGAACAGGTGCAGGGTATGCCTTCCTAGAGGCTGTCTCCCATGACAGGACCTCCTCCAGCTGGCAGCCTGGCACCCCACAAATCAGTTATCAGTAGGCCAAAGCCTGCGTTCCCATCTGTGCCTTCCAAAAGCTTCCTGTTGCCAAAGGGCTCAGACTGACCTGGTTCCCGGATGAGGACAGGCCTCCCAAGTGACTTGCCAAGTTTCCCTGGAAGCATTTCTGAATTGTACTCTGATCTCCCTCCTTGACCTCTCAGCCTCAGGGTTCGTTTGCCCTTCCTCCCTTGAGTTTCCTAACACCACCTCCTCCTCAGCTTGACCCTCCAATGCCATGCCCTCTCTGTCCAAATTGTTGCCCATGTTGCCCCTCCTAAAATACCAACTTCCAATCCATTGGGCATGGTTGTGACAGTTCCAGAGCTGTTTTGAAGTGACCTCTTCAAGGCCTACCTGTAGGCAGTTCCGCTGTGGCTTCCTCTCTCGCTTTCTCCAGCTTCTCTCTTACCCAGGGAAATTCCTGGAGGGAATCCAGGAAGGTGTCAAAGGCTTTGGGGCCCCTGGAAGGCAGAATGTCCAGCAACAGCATCGTCTTCCGGAGGCCTGTGGTTTGAGCTTTGATTTCTTGAATGTGGTTTTCTGTCAAAATGCCTTCCTGGTAAAGGTACTGAAGAACCAGTCCGTCTACCAGTACCTGAGCACCCAGCTCCAGACGCAGTGAACGGAGCACTTGCTTGTCCCTGACGTCCATGTCTCCCTGGAAAGAGCCAAAATCAGCACCTAGATTTCAGGCACACTGATGGAGTCCTAAAGACAGTGCTGCTGCAAAGTCATTTTAAAAAGCACCTCAAAATCAGTCAGGTCTTTCCATCTTCAGAGTGCCAAGCCATGGTGTTTCCTAAATGGCTGTTAAGCCAAACCACATTCATTCCAGACACTTCCCAGCATAATGAACAGCACTAATTATGAACCTGTTTCTATCTCTGCTTTTCACAATAATGGGGTCCTATTTCAATTCCTTGTGCAGTAAAAGATCCAAAAGAAAAAAACATCTGATCCCTTACTTAAAATGCAATCCTTAAGGATTATAGATTTACTAATCCATTCATGTATACTACTATAAAAAATTAAATGCTAGAGAATCGTGGATCTCAAGACTGCTTTGCCAGAGTTTGTCCAGCACCCACACTGCAGAAACTGCTAAAAGGACCAGGGACGTTTATAGACCCTGACCAGCAATAGAAGACAGTCTGGAGGAAAGAAGTTTAAGGATCTTTCTTACGTAGTGAAAGGGTCTCTACAGGACCAGCATGTTCAAGAAAATAAGTGTTTGTGTGCCTTTTACGATAAGCCTCACAAGAATTGGGAAGCTGGGTCGCAGTAAGGCGGTGAGCACACATGCTCAGGTCATTAGTGTGCTGAGAGGTGACTGTGTGGTGGCAATGGAGGCAGGGGACACAAGGGAGCCGGGCGGGGTTTCTGACACCCTCAGCTCACACCCGGGACTCCGGATCCCGACATTGCTCACAGTCCTCTGCAAAGCCCGGAGGTGGCAGGTGAGGAGGGCGTGTGTGAACTTGTAAAAAGTTCCCTGTCTCGGCAGCTGAAAGCCGTGGTTGTGGCACAAACAGGAAGAGCTACCGGCGGGTTTCACGGTTAGTGAAAAACCCGCAGACTGTCCTCACGGAGGGAACCGACCCCCAGCACCGCCACCCGAACCCTGGCCCAGCCCCAGGAGAGCCGCGCAGGGGCTTTGTTGCCACGGCGCGGGAATTGCGAGAGAAGATGGAGTCATGTTACTTACGTCTGCGACCACGTATCGTTTAAAAATAAATAAATAAATAAAACTACAACCGGAATCCAGGCTGTTAGGGAACCTGTACCACAAACACCATATTTGTTGAGGGCAAAAGTATTAGACAGGAAGTGTTGCGACCATCTTTGTTGAAGGCAAGAGCAGGAAGTGCTGTTGCCATCTTTGTTGAGGGCACAAGAGGTCAGGTTGAAGTTTTTTCGCCATGTTTGCTGTGGGCAAAAGAGGCACACTCCTAGATTCAAAAAATAAAAATAAAGAGAGAGAGAGAGAGAGAGAGAGAGAGAGAGAGAGAGAGAGGGTATGTGTTTGTGTGTGTGTGTGTGTGTGTGTGTGTGTGTGTGTGTGTGTGTGTGTGTGGTTTAATAAATTTAAGGCAGTAGTTCTCAACCTTTCTAACGCTTTGACCTTTTAATATAGTTCCTTATGTGGTGTCCCCAAAACTTAAAATTATTTTTGTTGCTACTCCATAACTAATTTTGCTACTGTTATAAATTATAATGAAAACATCTATGTTTTCTGGTGGTCTTATACTACCCCTGTGAAAGGGTTGTTGGAGAGCCACAAGCTGAGAACCGATGATCTAAGTTATCTAAGTGAGAGAGTAAATGTATTAATTGTTGAATCTTAACACAAGAACTCCATGAGAGCCAGATGCATGATAAACTAGTCAAAAGTTACTCTAGCAGTTTAGCCCTGAGTTCAGTCTCAGTAATATATACATACTTCCACAAATCACTTTATAAAATAAAGCAACTAATAAACTCATTAATTAATTTCTTAATTAATTGGATGACAACATTAAAACAAGGGTGTATGTGCTAATTATTTTTGACACTAGGAAAAGAATATTTGTACCCGTACCTCTAGTTGAAGATTAAAATATCTGTAAAAACATCAGTGAACAGTTCTAAATCTCCTTCCTCAATGTCTTCACACTGTGTGTACAATTTACAGTGCTAACATACTCCAGGGTTTCTATGCAGGTGCTAGCTTTCTGAGTGACAGTGATTTTTAGGTAAGTGCTGGGAATTTTGTTTTTTTAAGCATTTCAAATACTTTCAGTCTATAGAATTAGGCAGCCAATTGCGTCATCCAAAAATCTCACAGCCAGTTCAGAGTAAAACCTAAATTCTAACCAAGCCCCTCTGATTTCCTGGTCTTTGCAGTACACCAAACAACTATGTGTCATCAACTCTATTGTTCTAGTGGCAGTCAAAATATTATTAGTGAATCACCCAACTGTCACCTCCTTGCTCATTCTTGAGCTACACAGAGACTCCCTCATTATCTTTAGCTCAAGAATCACTGTTCTTTAGGGAAAAAAAATAGATGGATACCCGTTAACAATAGTTTCTGTGGTCATCCAAAGAAGTATGTGTACAGAGATGAGTCTCTTGTGTGCTGTATAAAAACATTCACCTGTCAATAAAAAACCGATTGGCCAGAGTGTAAAGGGACTGTCAACAGTCACAACAGACTGAAATGTTCTGTGCCTGAGTCATAGTCCTGTTGAGGTTTTGTCTTTTGCCATCTGTTGTAATGCCAAGTGTGGACTCCCAAGACCTGGAGTCTGCATCTAGCCCCTGGGACCCTGCCCACATGTTAATTCGGTGAATAAAGATGCCAACATCCAATAGCAGGGCAAAAGAGACATAGATGGAGGAGGAAGGGCCACGAGGAGGGAAAGAAGAAGGGAAGCCACAGTGGAAGAAGAAAAACATGCAGGAGGGCAAAGAAGAGCCACCATGAACTAAGGGCCAAGAGAATGTGGCCAACAGGGTTGCCCAACTGGGTTAAGAGCAGCCCAGATGGAGCACAGTAATAGTGAGAACTTAGTATTAGAAAAGGAGATTCTAAAAGCATGGAAGGTAGGCAGGTGCCCACCTATTGTGCTGCCTAAAGCTGTTTAAAAACATAAGGCTGTATGTGTTTTTTCATCCAAGAATATAAATGGTCTAAGGTATGGAAGAAAATTAATATTTCTTACTATATAACACCCCAATGATTTTTCTTGACATACAGCATAGAATCCCATACAGTCTCTGTTTCTCATATCACCCTTCCCAAAAATGATACAGACAGAATTTGGCAGCGGGAAAATAAAGTGCATCTCTCTCCCAGCTGCTGCAGACACCTCCCACCACAGCAACTTCCCAACAGTGGTATCAAATCATCAATGTGTTGAGGACCCAGATGACTCAGGTTCGATTATCAGCACCCACTTGCAGCTCATAACTCTCTGTAATCACAGTCTCACGGGATCTGACACCCTGGCTTCTGTACACCAAGCATACATGTGGTACACAGGCATACAGGCAAGCAAAACACTCATAAGTATAAAATAATAATTAAAAAAATAACATTTGTGGTTTAGTGATAGATCTCTCAAATGATATTGATATATATGGATGTATATTGTGCTGGCTAATTTATGACAACTTGGCACTAGCTAGAGTCATCTGAGAGGAGAGAACCCCAAATGAGAAGATGTCTTTATAAGTTTGGGCTGTGTTCAAAGCCTATAGAGCATTTTCCTAATTAGTGATTGATGTGTTAAGGCCCAGACCATTGTGGGTGGTTCTCCCCCTGGACTGGTGATCCTGGGTTCTGTATGAAAGCAGGATGAGCAAACCATGGGGAGCCATCCAGTAAGCAGCACCCCTCCATAAACTGCATCCACTCCTGCCTCCAGGTTTCTTCCCTCTTTGAGTTCCTATCTTGGCTGAGTTCCTGTCCTGGCTTCCTTCAAAGATGGACTACAATTTGGATGTATAAGCTAAATAAACCCTTTGCTCTTCAACTTACTTTTGGTCATAGTGTTTGTGGTGGTTTAAATATGGTTGCCCCCAGGGAGTGGTACTAGTTGGAGAGTGGCCTTGTTGGAAAGGTGTGTCACTGTGCGGGTGGGCAATGAGACCCTCCACCTAATCATGTGGGGGTTAATTTTCTCCTATCATCCTTCTGATGAAGATGTAGAACTCTCAGTTCCTCACATACACCAGGATGCTGCCATGCTTCCACCTTGATAATACTGGACTGAAACTCTAGACCTATAGCCAGCTCCAATTAAATATTGTCCTTTAAAAGAGTTGCCTTGGTCATGGTGTCTGCTCACAGCAGTAAAACCCTAGTGAAGACAATGTTTCATCACAGCAATAAAAATCCTAAATCAATATGTTTTTCTGGAATTCATTTAAGCAGGAATTTGTCAAGTGAGCCTTGATATCACTGGCTGGACCAAAATCATAGGCTTCCATGTGCTGGTTAGTTTTTTTGTCAACCTGACACAGTCACAGAGGAGGAGGAAACTTTGTCTGAGGAACTGCCTCTGTCAGATGATTGGCTATGGACATGGCTGTGGGGTATGGTCTTAGTTGATGATTGATATGAAGGGCCCAGCCCACTGTGGGTGGTACCACCCCTGACCTGGCAGTTCTGGGTTGTATAAGAAAATAAAGTGAGTAATCCATGAGCAGCAACCAAGTAAGCAGCACTCCTTCATGGTCTCTGCTTCAGTTCCTGTGTTTGGGTTTCTGCTTTGGCTTCCCCCAGTCATGGGCAATCACTTGAAAGTGTAAGATAAAATAAACTCTCAGTAATTTTCTCAGTAATTTTTGGTCAGTTTTATCACAGCAACAGAGAAGCTAACTTTCAAAATCAGATACTAGCCATAAAGGGGACTGAGTTATTTTATGGAAAAATAATGTAGCAGCCAAATCTTAGATTCTTATTCAAGAGACGTGAAATACGGGCAGCCTATGCTAGTACAGGGTAATGAGCCAAAATGTTCTGATGCTTTCCAGTGCTCACTGTGCTGGTTTGAATAAAACTGGCCCCCATAGGTCCATTGGAAGAGGCACTGTTAGGAGGTGTGACCATGTTGGAGTAGGTGAGACCTTGTTGGAAGAAGTATGTCATTGTCTTTTTCTGCTGTGTGAGGATCTGGGTATAGAACTCTCAGCTCCTTCTCCAGCACCATGTCTGCCTGAAAGTCACTGTGTTTCCTGACATAAAGATTATAGGCTAAACCTCAGAAGCTGTAAGCCAGTCCCGATGAAATGTTTTCCTTAATAATGATTGAAGTGGCCATGGTGTCTCTCCACGGCAATAAAAAAACAAACTAAGATACACAGTCAACTCGACAGCTGCAGAATATTATCCTTTCATGTTAGCTGCTCTCTCACCAGGAGTTGAACCCACGACCATATATATGCTGATGAAGCATTCTACCAATGTGCTACAACTCCTAAGGGAAAGATGTTTTTCAATAAACAACAAATAATGTATAAACCTATTTGGAATATGGCCACATATTTGGAAAGCATAGAATTTGGCATCAGATATAGATAGATAGATAGATAGATAGATAGATAGATAGATAGATAGAGAGATAGATAGATAGATGATAGATAGATAGATAGATAGAAAGAAAATGTACATGCCAAGAGTCCCTAAGCATTCCTTTTATCAGCTGCTCACACTGACCACAGAAGAACTTCACCATGAATCCTATTGAGAGTTTCTCTTCAAGCAAAATTACATCATCAGGCTTCTTCTGCCAGAATGAGTTGTCAGCAAGTGTACCAAGTAGTTGAACGAACTAAGTTTTTATCTTGGGCTATTTAACAAAGTCCATTTAAAGCCTAGACAATGGCTGCTAAATATATTGATTTTTTTTGTCTTAGCATAATTGATGCTAAGCTGTTCTTTCTGATAACAATATGCCAAAAGGCTTGGCTACATCTTAATTAAAAAAAAAAAGTAAATAGAGCCATTGGCCCAGAAAAGGGGGGCTCTCTTGCTGTCATTTATGCTGATGAGTAGGCTTGACAGCTATACAGGAAGTATGCAGTTCTGAACAAAGAGTAAATATTAAAGTTCAGACAAAAATTGTGCTTGATTTAAGAAGAATGAGAGGCAACTTGTTAAAAGTGCTAAAGGTTTCCATGTGTCTCCTTCCTCTTAGATAATGGAAATATGAATGCTTGGAAGCTTGGTGTACAGATTGAGAAGCATGATGTGGATTGATATTGTCTCTGCCCAAACAAGCCCCCACCTTACTCAGCCACAGAACTAGAAGTAGAAATGACTCAGCTTCTTTGAAAGAAGAAAAGGCAGGAGGCATTGTGGAGTATGACCCTCATTGATTTTCTTGATGATCTCAAGACACAAAATGCACAAATAGGAAAAGAAAGGTATCATTCATGCAACTCTTAGGAGGTTTGCTCTTCCTTTCTAGTTCAGCCATTTGTTGTGGCAGGGAATTAATTATGCAGTTATTGTCAGGGCTATTTGGTAGCATGCATCCAGTGGTTTTGTTCCTACTCTTGCTTCTTGTCCAGATCAGTTAACAGGTTCGATTCAGCGGGACTTTTTTCTTCTCTGTGTCTTTTCTGCTGTTCCACATACTCCCTATAACAGGTCACTAAAATGTCTGCCAGAGAATTTCAAAGCTTCAGGAGACTAAGGTACAAGCTGCCTGTTTCCTCCCAAAGCCTCCCAGTCTCTTTGGCCACGGTCTCTTGGTTAAAGTTATCACAGACCAGATCCAAGAAGGAGAGAAACAGGTCCCACATCTTAGTGAGAAGAATGTCAAAGGAAGGGTAGCCACCATTCATCTACCAAAGCCACAGAAGCATCCTCAGCCATATGTCCAGCTTCACCTAGTTACGTTCCTATTGGTAATTTCTCTCATTTATATTAACAAACCAACTTCAAGGAATCTCTCAGGCAGACACAGTACCCGTAATCCAAGCATTAGGGGGCTGAGGCAGGAGGATCATGACTTCTAGGACAGCCTGGGCTAAATAATGAGTTCCAGAGCAATCTGGGTTATACAGAGAGGAAGAAATGGAATGCTGTAGAGAGGGAAGAGAAAAGGAATGAAGACCGAAGGAAGAAAAAAAGAACAGAAAGTTAGAAGGATGGGAAGGGAAGGGAAAGAAAAAAGGAAGGAGGAAGGAAGGAGGATCCTCTCCAATTTGAACACTGGGCAGAATACCATTTTCTATTGTGATATAAATATCTCATTGTTATCATAATACCAACCATGCTGCAAGGCCCAGTGAGCATTGGGTGGATGAATGACATACCTGGCACCTTCTTCTTCACATAGTTTGCAATCAAGTAGGAGGTACTCACACAGGGATCCAGCGCCAGCAAGAGGGAAGTGAAGATGACCTCAAGGATTCTACTCCATCACACTTGCCATTTGCTCTGTGTTGACCGTCTGACTCACAACTACAGATTTGTTCTCCAGTTCAAAATAACAGCTCAAAAACAGTTCAAATGGGCAGTTAGTGTCAAGCTGGACTTAACCCTTTCTTGTCTACTTGTTATGTGCCTCTCACCACACCACGGGTGTGTCTGTGTCTGGCTTTTCAAATGGTCCATTCATTGTGTCAAATTCAGGTCTTCCTTCTTTTGAAGATGGAATAATAATCTATTGTGTGTGTGCACGCACACATTTTCTTGACCTATTTGTCCATGAATGGACTCATGGATGGTTTCCTCGCTTCAGCTGCTCTGAGAAGGACCAGTCCTTCCATTTAAAAATCAAGAAAACAGCATAAATAAACATGTTAAAATAAAAAAATTCCTTTCTTTAAAATATGCTAGGGGTATAGCCCAGTGGTAGAATTTAGCATACGTGAGGCCTGGGGTTCAATCCTAAGCCCTTCAAAAATATATTAGCATAAACGTTACCATTTTTCCTTATATTCTATAGTACTTATCTTTAAAATACCAATATGAAAACATTTAACTGATATATGGAATCACAGTGATTGCAGTTAGTAATTTGTGGTTTGTGTTTGTGTATACCAATGATTCTTGTAACTGTTTAAATGTCACACAACACTAAACTCAACGGGGGCTAGGGAGGGGGCTCAGTGAGTAGAAGCACTGGCCATACAAGTGTAAGGATCTAAGTTCAAACCCCAAGAACCGACGTGAAAGCTGGACTTGCAAGGTCAGCAGTAACATCAATCCCGTGGAGGGATGGGAGGCAGAGACAGGGGAATCCCTGGGAAACGCATGGGCCAATTGTCCTAATGAAACAGAAAAACCAGAGACCTTGTCTCTAACAAAGTGGAAGTTGAAGATTAACACCTGAGTTTGTGGTACGACTGCCCGCATGGTGTGCACGCACACGCTCATACTGTGACGTTATAATAATAGCGGTCTATGACTTCTGTCTCCAGGACCTGGGAAGAAAGCCAGCTCTTTACTTGAGCCCCTCTTCTGTCTCCTGTTGTGGTTGCCCCAGACTAACCACCATATAAAAGAACACAGAACACTCCCTGACCTTGCCAGGACCCTTTCCCTTCCAAGTCCTATCTCTTTTCTCTGAACAAGGAAAATACTTGCTCCAGTTTTCCTAAGTGAGACTAGACCTTGGGGCATTGTGTCATGGTGTGTGGATGATATTGCAAACTGTTACCCTGGAAAGTCTTTATGACAGGGTAGGGTGATAAAATTCAAGGAAACGTTTCATCAGAAGAGCCCCGGGGTGTTCCAAACGCAATCAAGGAGAAAGATAGCTGGAAATGTAAGCAGCCACAAACCTGGAGGGGGAAGTGATTCGGCTGTTGTAAAAACAGGGCTCTGTTTCATGGGTCAATCTATTTCTGTACAAACCACGCATTACCCCACAGGACTCATTGTTCAAAGACAATATGAAAAGAAGCCCTGCTTCCCTTACCTGTGTCCCAGGGGACTTCCTGTTGGCTGAAAGGACAGGTATTCACAAAGGTTCCTAAGCCTGAATTGAAGCTTAGCTGTGTTCCCTAAGGACCATGCCACTTGGAAGGCAGTTTATAAATAATGCAGAGAGAGGCTGGGGGAAAGGGCAGGAGGTGGGAGGAGCTCTCCCTAACTACTCCCTACACCGCTTTCCTTCATTTTGCCCAGACCTGGATTTGCTAACTAGCAAGCTAGTTACCTTTTCCTGCTTTCTGCCCTCTCCTGAAAACAAAGAGGATGACCGTGGTGACTTCAAGGTCCCGTTATGGCAATTAGAAGACAGTTTGGCCAGCTGCACAGGGCGGGGACACTTGATAAGCACGGGCTCTCTTCTGTGCATCACAGAGTTCAGGAGGGACACACTGTATCTTAAGGCTGTGGCTGTACACCATGCAAAGCATTAGTGATTTTAGCACCTTCCACTTGCCTAGCCCACAACTGAATGTGGAAGTAGTATTCATCGGTTTGTATTAGCTGATGTGAGTAAGGACACACGTTTTCATTTCGAAGAATGAGGACGGTGTATTTGCAACAACCTAAAATGAACACTTGTCATCTTGAAGATTTTTACTCTGTTGGACTGAATTTGGAATGATTATCAGTTCTTCCTTATGGGAGTACTGTGGGAAAGTTTGTGGTTATAGCAGTCCCTTGGAAAGCTAAACACAAAGCCAAGAATGGTATGGCGGAGCCCATTGCTAAGCAACGGAATCGGATCTAGACTGCACAGGAACAAAACTTCTTTGTTCAGTACGATGAAGAGTCATTCAAAAGAAACTGCTGAATAGAATCTTACCTGCAACAAAAAACATGTTATCCAAAGTGCCTATCAGTGGTTAACTAATTTTTATGGCAATCTGACCACAGCTTAAGCTGTTTTCTTATTCTTTCGTTATTTCTCTCTTCTCCTTTTTTGGTGTGTGTGTGTGTGTTACATTTGTGTGGTCTATGTGCAGGTGTGTGTGTGTGTTACATTTGTGTGGTCTATGTGCAGGTGTGTGTGTGTTACATTTGTGTGGTCTATGTGCAGGTGTGTGTGTGTGTTACATTTGTGTGGTCTATGTGCAGGTGTGTGTGTGTTACATTTGTGTGGTCTATGTGCAGGTGTGTGTGTGTAGACACCTATGAACAGTCAGGCACAGAGGAAAGAAGGTATAGGTACCATTCCCTAGCCCTTTCCATCCTTTTTTGAAATACAATGATTCTCTGAGAAGCTTCCCAGACTATAAAATGTCATAAGCATAAATTAAATTCCATTATCATTTTTTCATATATCTGAAAATGTGTTCAAAATATCAAGAAATTTTTCACATGTAAACATCACACAGGTTTTTTGGGGGGGATTTTTTTGTTTGTTTGTTTGGTTTGTTTTTTTTTTGTTTTGTTTTGTTTTTTTGTTTGTTTGTTTTATGCTCTGGCCTTATTTCTTTTTTATTTTTCCCTTTTACTTTCATTTCTGGTAGGCTGAGAGACGATTGTTGAGTTTAGAACTCCTTATTGAAATTTTGAGGGATCTGTGTCCTCACCAGATAAGTCAGGCTTATATGAATATTTTGGCTGGGAAATGACTACAATTTTAAACACTACTAGGCTTGACTTGCCTGACACCACCATTTTTTGGTGTGGCATCTTTTTCAGGTTTATATTGATTTTTATTTATGTGTCCATGTGTGTGAATGCCACACATATGTAGGTACCCAAGGAGTCTAGGAAGTTTTATGCTGTGGTCTTATCCTTGAAACTCATACAGGTCAGATCCCTGGAGCTGGAGTTACAGGCAGTTGTGGGCCCCTTAACATGGGTGTAGAACAAATCTCAGGTCCTCTGCAAGAGGAGCAAGTGCTCTTAACTGCTGAGCCATCTCTCTACCACCACCCACTTCCTGAAAAATAGATTACAAAATATTTATTTAATGTATATGAGTACAGTGTTACTAACACACCAGAAGAGAACACCAGATCCTATTACAGATGGTTGTGAGCCACCATGTGGTCGCTGGGATTTGAACTCAGGGCTCTAGAAGAGCCATCACACTCCATTTTCTTTGTCACTCTTTGTTTCTCAGACTCCCTTACCATACTGTGGGTACTTTTAATATATGTGCTGATGTGTTTATAAAAAGATTTTTAAAAAGATATGTCCTGGTTTTGGGCACCAATGTTAGAAAATTGATAAAGAGAGTGGAGGGGATATGTTCTATGGAGGTGTGGTGAGGTGTGGGGGGAAGGGGGTGCCTCTGGCTGACCCATGCTGAGTCATCTCTTCCCCCTGAGGGACCAGCCACATGAAGGTATAGTATAGAATAGAGTTTATTCAGGGCATGGGAAAGGAATTAAGGGGGTAGTAGGGGCAGAGGGAGAGAAGAGAGGAGTAGAGAAGTAGAGGCCAGCCATGAGCACGTGGAGAGAAAGGAGGGGAGGAAATGGGAGGATAGAACAAGAGCAAAGGAGGGCAAGAGAGAGAGGAGAGGGCAAGCAGGCCCTTTTATAGTGCCAGGTAACTGTGGGGTGGGGTTTACAGAATCAACACGTGGTGCTGATATTACTATGGGCTCTTACTAGCTCCCAAAAGGAAGACACTTAGCTGGAAAGAGGGTGATCTTTAATGTGGTGATCTTCTTCATCTTCCAGACTGGATTTAAAATCACTACGGAAACAAACCTGTGTATGAGGGTGTTTCTTGGAAGGTTTGACCTGGGAGGGAAACATACAACATCCCATTGCATGGGCTACCATCCCAGATGGAAAAAAAAAGTGGAAGTTAACTGAGCACAGGTGTTCATCTCTTTCTTCTCTTTGACTGTGGATGTATCATGACAGGCTACTCAGTCTCCTGCCTCTGTGCTTGCTTTGTCATGATGGACTGTACTCATCATGTAAGCCTTTTGTTGAGATACACTTCGTGAAGTTGTTTTTCCTCACCTACCTAAGGCATTCTCTAACTGGCTTTGATAAAAAAGAAAGAAAGAAAGAAACTTAAGGCCACTTAGCTGGACAGGAAGTGGAAAGTGGGACTTTCTTGGAGGGAGAAAGAAACTCTGGGAAGAAAAAAGAGGAAGGCCTTTTCTCCAGGAGACATGAAGGAGACAGGTGTGATAGCTAGCCATGTGACTCGATGAGGCAAGATGGTCGGGTCAACTTGGATGAGCTACTTGCGAGTCTGCCCAGCTAAGGCCTAGGCTTTGAAATATTAAAAGGTCTCTGTGGGATTATTTGTGGAAATAGCTGGTTAAGGAAAAATTGCTGCTATATTAATTTCCAGCATTCATTAATATATACAGAATATTAGTAATAATTGTTTGGCACCCTTTCTTCTTTAAGTTGCTTTTGTCAAGTAATTTATTACAGAAATGAGAAAGTGACTAACACAGTGTTTGAAAATGTTGGATATTCTGTGTCTTTCCCTTCTCTATACAAATACAGCTTGCAATACTGCAGTGCCCTGTGGGCTTAGACTTTTCTTTAGACCTACTTTATTCAGGATTTTTTGACCTCCCCTTTGGCCCACTAACCAGAGGTAAGGGAAAAAGAAGGTTGGTAGGAAAAGGAGGTTGTGGACCTGTTTAGAAATAGTTCTTTCAGGTGATTCCACTCTTCACTGTCAGGATACTAGCAGTCTAGTTCAATAGCAAACATGAGTCAGTAGTTGTGGCAAGATCCAGCAGAAACCTCAAGGCCCCACCAAATCAGCATGAGTCAGCAGAAGTGGCCAGCGTCAGCTAGAATACCATGAGAAATTTCTTGGTGTGTTTCTGTCTGTGAAGCAAAGACCAACGAAGACGAGCAAAGACTAGTCAAGCATTGCACAGCCAGCGAAGGCCAGTGAACTGTTGCGTAGTTAGCGACACAAGAGCATCCTTTCACTGTGGGGTTCCATTTATATTCTTTCCAAACATCACAGTCTTTCTCAAGAATCTGCTCCAGCAAAACATGTGTCTCATGTGTCTGTTTCAATGCAAAACATCCTCTCACAGACAGCTTCCAGAAAAATCACCTGACACACTGAGTTTCCAAAGAAACCAAAAATCCCCCCCTTATAGCCGTGCAAACAACTAATATTAAAAAAAAAAAAAAAAACAGGAAAGAATAAACCATGTCATCCCAGAAATTATCAAGGAGTAAGAATTGACAAGGAAATATGGCTTGGAATGGGCTCAAAGTAGCAGAGTATCTTTGAGTTCATATCTGTGGATGAATTTCATCTGCTGGAAGCTAATGACCTTCAGAAGATCATGAAAAAAGATAGTCTGGTCAAAAGGAAAATAATGAACCATTGAATGTTTGAGCCTATGTATTGTATAGTAGGTTGGACTTGCAGTAAGTAGAAGCTCAACTTCTTTCCAGAAAAATATCAATAACAATAAGAAACATGTGTGTTGATGTAGAATGCTAATTTCAAATTTTCATCGCAGGTTATTTAGAATACAGTAGCTCTGTGACCAGAAAATTTAGTAAAAGGGAAAAACCACCAGATTTATTTAAAACAAAACAAAAAGAAAAAAGAAAACAGATAAATCTTTGTTGGCCTACTAGTACATGTCTGAAGTCTCAGCAGTTGGGAAATGGAAGTTAGAAGATCATGACTCTGGTGCCAGCCTCAGCTACAAGGGACCTCATATTTGTCATAATTATTATATAGTTATGAGCAAGCCTAAGCTACAAGGAACCTCATATTTGTCATAATTACTATATAATTATGGGCAAGCCTGGGCTACAAGGGGCCTCATGTTTGTCATAATGATTATATAATTGTGAACAAACCTGGGATACAAGGGGCCTCATGTTTGTCATAATGATTATATAATTATGGACGAGTCATTTCCATTCTCTGTTCTTTAGGTTTCTTTTCCTTTTTAGTCTAATTCATAAATTCATTATATATATAGACACAAGAAAGACTTACATCAATCAATCTTAAATGTATGTGATGAAGCTTCTGTTTATATTATGATTTATAAAATAACTTTTGAAAATTAAATTTCTTATTTAATATTCATACGTACATAGAAATATAAGTGGTTTGCCAGGCATAGTGGCACATGCTTTTAATCACAGTATTCGAGAGGCAGAAACAGGTAGATTTCTGTGAGTTTTAGGCCAGCTAGGGCTACATAGTAAGACCCTATCTATAGGAATAAGAGTAAAAATAGTTTGGTGGTTTAAATGGAAAATTATCTCCATTGGCTCATATATTTGAGTACTTGGTCTGAAGTTGGTGGAACTGTTTGAGAAAGAGTAGGAGGTGTGGCCTTGTCATTGGGGGTGTGCCACTGCGGTGGGCTTGGAGGCTTCAAATGCTCATGTCATGACCAGTTTTCCCTCTGCCTCTGAAAGCTTGTAGCTGTTCCAGTGCTTTGCCAGCCTGCCTGCTGCCATGCTTTGTGCCATGGTGGCCATCGGCTCTGAACTGTAAACCCCTGGTTAAATAGTTTATTTCATAAGTTGTCTTGGTCACGATGGCTCTTCATGATGATAGGAAATTAACTAAGACAGTGCATTTGGATCCAGTCTACCAACCACTTCCCTCCTGTCTAATTCTTCCCTTCTACTCCCACATCATCCTTTCAATTCCCTTCCCCTCACTCTGTGTGTGTGTGTGTGTATCTGCCTTTCTCTCTCTCCCTCCCTCCCTCCCCCCCTCTCTCTGTATTTCTATTTCTGTTTCTGTGTGTATATTTGTATCTGTCTCTCTTTCTTTCTATCTTTCTCTATCTCTGTGTGTGTATGTGTATCTGCCTGTCTCTGTATCTCTCTGTCTCCTTCTTTCTGTGTTTCTCTCTGTCTTTCTATCTCTCTCTATCTCTGTCTTTCTCTGTGTGTATGTGTATATGCCTGTCTCTATCCCTCTGTGTGTGTGTCTGCCTGTCTCTATGTCTCTCTGTGTCTCTCTATCTCTGTAGGTATGTGTGTCTGCCTGTCTCTGTCTCTCTCTGTGGCTCTGTCTCTATCTGTCTCTCTGTCTGTCTCTTTGTCTCTGTTTCCCCCACCCCCTCTCTCTCATTTAACACTGAGTCCAATAAGTGCTGTCTGTATGTGCATGGGTGGGTGTAGGATCATTGACTGAGGGTAGGTAGCCTCTCAGGATCAGAATCCAGTTCTCCCCCTTCCATCAATAGCTAATAGATCCTCAGAGGTGGGATTCATGAAACCCTCTCCCAGCCATACCCGGGCTTTTGCTGACTTGATCCTGTACAAGACTTCTGCGTGGAGCACCAGTTGTTGTGAGCTCATGTGTGCCACTGTACTGTCATGTCTGGCTCACACACACTTTTCACTACAGACACCTACTCCTTCGCTTCCTAACATCTCTCCACTCCTCTTCTATTTTTTGGTTTTCTACACCTATAAAAACTGACAATAATTTTTAAGCACTGTTATTTCTCAGCCTCTGTTCTCTTCCTTTGTCTATGGTAAACATCCCTGAGAACTTTAAAAAAAAAAGTCTACTTTTTAATGTTTACTAGAGTTATTTGTTTCCTTTTATATGTTGTCGAGCGCCCTATGTTTCGCCGGCAAGAACGATGTGCGACAACAGGATTCTTTTGTGAACAACCTTTATTGTACTGTACTCTTGATCAGGGGACCCCGAGGAAGAAAAATGCACTGCTTATAAATGCCCAGGAGACTCGTGTTGCTACCTGATTGGTACGCCCTCCAGTATCTCATTAGCATGCCTCGAGAGCAGGCTGTGACGTGTGTGGTACATGCGCATTGTGTCCCTCGGGCTGGACAACAGCTCTGTTTGATGAGTCATCGGCGGAAAGCCGGTGCCATCTTTGGGTGAGGCACAAATGGCTTCCAACAATATGTGCTTTGCCTGCATATATGTCTGTGTAGTATGTGCATGTTTGGTGTCCACAGAGGTCATAAGAGGATATCAGATGTCTGGAAGCTAGAGATTCCATGTGGGTGCTGGGAACCAAACCCAGGTCATCTGTGAGAACAAGTACTCTTAACCACTGAGCTGTCTCTCCACCCTTTGTCCCTAAAATTTTCCTGGGCACATAGACATCTAGGTAAAGATGTGTTTCCCAGCTTCTTTTGCAGTGAGTTGTCATTTAACTTTGACCAATAAGATAGAAGCATAAATGTTGCTCATGTTCTCTTTCTGTCCAGTCCAATAAAATTAGGGAGCATGGTACATTAACTGTGTATTTTACAAATATTAAATTAGTAAGTTCATATAAGCCACTTCACTGCCAGGCACATAGGAAATCACCAGTAATGAGTGTGTTGTTTTATTATTGTTGACAATGTTTTTATTTAATTTATGTTCAGGTGGTGAAATAATTCTCTAGATAGGAGCAACACTGCTTGAAACAATTAAGATGTAACCCAAGAACTTGGTTACAACAGTGTTTAAAAACTCCATCTCTAGCTGAATGAGGTGGTGCACACCTTTAATCCCAACACTTGGCATGCAGCAGCAGGCAGATCTCTAAGACTTTGAGGCCAGTGTGGTCTACATAGAGAGACCTTCCAAAATAGACACCCTCCATCTCTAGGCATGGAAACTGGAGAATTCTCTTTCATGTTCACAATATGTATATTGTGGTGGTTTCACTGAAAATGGTCCCCATAGCCTCATATATTTGAATGCTTGGATCCCAGTGGGTGGAACTGTTTGGGAAGGATTAGGAGTGTGAGTTTGTTAGAGAAGTTGTATCACAGAAGGTGGGTTTCAAAAACCCACACCATTTGCAGTTAGCTTTCTTTCTACCTCCTACTTGTGGATCAGATGTGACCTCTCAGCTACTGGTCCAATGTCACGACTGTCTGCCTGCTGACATACTCCCAACTATGATGGTCATGAACTTTAGCCCTCTAAAACTGTAAGCCTCCAATACACTCTTTGTTCTATAAGTTGCCTTGGTCATGGAGTATCATCACAGCAATAGAAAGGTAACTAAGGGATACACACACACACACACACACATACACACACACACACTCACACACACACACATATGTATGAATGTTTACTGACTCATTGTCCCTACCCAAAATGGAGAAATAGCTTATTTACATGTAAATAATATCTGGTTATATTAACACAAAACAGTGTGTTTTAGAAGAATGGCTTTATGCATATTTTTAAAATATATTTAATAACACTATACATATGCACTTACCAATACATATGCTTTCTAAAACATAGACAGTTGGGTTCAGCAACATTATCTGAGACAGACATTATCTCTGAAGAAAAGAGTAAAGCAAAGAAGGATGAGATCAAAGATATAACTATTGTATTTTACTTCTAAACCTTAAAAACAATGAAGTAGGTAGATCTCTGAGTTCACGTCCAGCCTGGTCTACAGAGCAAGTTCCAGGACAACCAGGGCTACACAAATAAACTTTGTCTCAAAAACACAAAAACAAATACCAAAAACCAAACCAAAACTAGTGAGGAGAGACACTGAAAACAAAATGTACTGTCATGAAATTTGGGTGGTGGATACACAGAAAGCTATTACAGTATTTTTCTATGTGTTTAATTTCTTGAGCTATAACATTAGGGTGTTAAAATTAATTTACACCACCCCAGATGCAGCCACCAAACCTAAGCATTATTGCTGTTGCCAAGAAGTACTTATTGGCAGGAACCACATAGAGATGCCTCCTCAGGGGCTCTGCAAAAGTCACACAGATACAGCTGAGCATGTTTGCAGCTAACCATCGGACCCCAGTAAAGGTGCTAAAGAAAGGACTGAAGGATCTGGAAGGGGTTGCAAACCTCATGGAAAGAACATTACCAACAAAACCCTCCAGAACTCCCATGAACTAAAACACCAACCATTGAGCACACATTGAGAGACCTATGGCTCCAGTTGCATATGTAGCTGATGATAGCAGTGTCTGGCATCAATGTGAGAAGAGGCCTTTGGTCCAGGGAGTGCACATTTCCCCAGTGTGGGGGAATGCCAAGGCAATGGGGTAGAAAGGGTGATTAGGAGTGAGTGCACCTTCGTGAAGACAAGTGTAGGGGGAAGGGGATGGGAGCTGGGTGGGGGAAAGAGATAACCTTTCAAATGTAAATACAGAGAGTATATAATAAAAAATGGGGAAAATTAATTTACATATGCATCTTAATTGCTTAGTAAAATTCAAATGTCTTCTAACCTAGATGCTTTGCTGGAACCTTCTGGAACTATCAGGCTTTAAGTACCACTTGAAGCCTGTACAGTTAAGCCGCTTTTTGTGACCCTCACTGTTTCTTTACTTACAATTTGGGAATAAACTGCTAGGTTCTCCATTACGGTGACTGGTGCTAAAACTGCACTTAGGATATGGGGACTAAAATCCCATAAATGTGGCACGCGTTCTTGCGTTTCCCATCGAATGCTGATGATCTAGGACACTTAGTGGTTGCTGATTTTTAAAAAGAGGATAGATTATGAAAAAAGGTTCAGTCGTGAGAGACTATCCGTGAAATATCCTACTTCTAAGTCTGCGGGGCTGCCATAGAAGATGCTTGCTATGGACTGAATACCTCGATTGACAGCTTGTTGCAGTTTGGAGGCCTTTGAGACTAAAGGTAAGGCATCCTTCAGGAGGGTTCTTGATGAGCACTCTCTGGATTGCTGAGGGCTTTCTGGATTACTGAGGGCTGGCTTCTCACTGCAGCTCCACGTGGCAAAGAAGGAGAAGGAGGTGTGTGTTTTCTTTTCTTTCTTTTCTTTTTTTCCCTCTTTTTACATTAATTGTCTTAGTTACTATGAACAGACACCATGACCACAACAACTCTTATAAAAAAACAACATTCAACCGGGGCTGGTTTACTGGTTCTGAGGTCCAGTCCATTATCATTATGGCAAGAGTTTGGCAGCATCCAGGCAGGCATGGCACTGGAAAAGTTGACAGTTGTACCTCTTGTTCCAAAGGGAGGTAGGGGAAGACTGGCTTCCAGGGAGCTTAGGAGGAAGGTCTAGAAGCCCACCTCCACAGTGACACACTTCCTCCAACAAGGTCACACCTATTTCACCAAGGCCACACCTCCTAGTAACAGCACTCCCTGAATCAAGCATATTCAAGCCTCCACACTAATTCACTGGAAAGGCCTGATCCATGACTTAGTCTAGCAGAAATTACTTCCCAAAGGCTCCACCTCCAAATACGATTGCAGTGGGAGCTAGGATTTCAATACACAAATTTGGGGGTCTAAAGGACATAAACATACAGTCTATAACAACAGTTGAAACTTAATGCTTAACTTTGAAGATTATTATTAGATGAGCAGGCAAGGTTGGAGCGACAGAGAATGCTACCTACAGCCAGAAATGTCATAGGAGGGAGGAGGTTGGGGGTACAAAAATCAATGGTTCCTTTAATTGACATATTTCTACAATCAATTCATATACACTGTGCCAGAAGAAATAAATTCTTTTCAACCTCATGCACTGTGTAACCCTCATCAGACTACCATTGATGGTTCTCCTATTAAGATGGCGCAAGGATATCTGCAGTTCATTAGTTAAGGTAGTGATCTATTCACAGTCCTGTGATAGTTCACATATCTTTTAAGCAGAAGCCATGCCAAGGCTTTAATTACTGGGGTGCTGGAGGGTCCTATGATGCATCTACTTCCTAAGGTTAAAAGAAAGGGGTGGGGCTTGCTTGAGCTACCTACTCACAAGCATGAACTGTGAAGAATATCACTCGGATAAATTATTGTGAAGGTCAATTTAATCATATCATCAGCTCTTCCACATCTATATAAGTGTGCACACGAAGGCTGGTTATGCTAACACAGTCAAGTAATTAGTTATTGACAGAGCAGAGAGGGCATAATCACTTATTACCTGAACATAATATAGATGCATGTCTGTGCTGATCATCAGTCAGATAAAAGGGAGAGCAGACTCATTTATTCCAGGCTTCATGGAAGAGCTGTTCTTAGTTTCTATCCTTAAGCCAAACAAACAAACCAGAAAACAAAACAAAACATAAACCGTTTTAGCATTGTTATTGTGAAAAAGAAATCTATCTACTTTCCCCATTCAGAACTTGAAGCTCTTTGGGTTCGGAAGATGAATTCCTGAGCCTACCAAAGAAAACTTGAGAAGCTTTTCTGGCTTGCTGAGAGTCAATAAAACGCTAGATTCCAGCCAGTGACTCACCATATTAGTTCTCTGGCAACAAACCGACATTTCTTGCCTGTGTTCTCTAGCGTTCTATAATTTTATTCTTAGGAGACCGTGGCAATTTCTCCTGAGACCTCACACTTGGTTAAAAACTGGGCGATAATTATACAAGGGCTCATTAACAAAAGCCTCACAGCCTTGAACAACTGTGTAATTAATGCCTAGGTTCTGGTTTTATGCAGCGATGGGTTTCTTTCTTCCTCTATAGTTTCAAAAACGATGGTATTGCAAAGGTTATTGGCAAAGGTTATTTCAACATTGGCCAATGGAAAATGCTCTGAAGCACAGAGGGGAAGGCTGGGTTTGGGCAAGGCTTCGTGGCAAGCCCTTAGAAAGTTTTAATTTCTGTTTCTGGGCTACCCTGTGAGTTCTCCAGAACCTTTTAGTCCCTAGAGGCTGTGTTTGGAACTGCTATTCCATCTATTCTTTTTACTAGAAAACACACTCTGAGTTATGGGTAGTCGTATGAAAACATAAACATCCATTCATATAAAGAGTCTTTCCTTTGGGCTGCCTTTGTCTGGATGATGCAGTTTTAGGTTTCAAAGGATTAAAAAGAATAGCTTTGAAAGTCATGATGCATCATATTCGAGTCATAACACAACAAATTATGGAAGAAACGTGACAACCACTGGAGATTTGGGGAGGAAATGTTTATATCCACCAGAAATCCCAGAATGTAAACAAAAGTGACTGAGGAAGTGTTTGTCTCCCATCAAGTTAAAATTTTCAGTTACATTTATTTAGGGGAAGGGCATTTGTAAACCACTGCACATGCATAGAGGTGGGGGGACAACTCTGAGAAGTCAGTTCTGTCTTCCCACCTTGTGGATATGTTGGGAACAAGCAAAAGAAGAAACTTATTCTAAGTGCTACCATGAAGTTTTCAGACTCCATTAAATCATGGGGAGAAATTAAATTCAAGGTCCCAGGCCCTAGGGGAGCTGGGACTTCCAAATAGCTGAACAGCGTCTGTTGTAAACAGCTATCTGAATCCAGACATCTCAGGGACAACTTATAAGGACAAAGTTGTCTGAGTCCAGACATCTCAAGGACAACTTCTCCATCTTGCTGACAGGGTCAAACAAGTTCCTGTTCCCAGGCCTAGGAACGAACTCCTATTTTACTTCTTAAGTGTCTGTTAACCAGTAAAGAAGATAGAAATTGCTGTTATCTGAACCAAGGTGCATAAGTTGTAAAAATATATAGCCAATTGCCTGTTGTGCCCTATTTAACTACATGTCCCTTGTCCCCTTTATCATTCTGAGCTCCAGACCTAAAGTCTAGGAGAATGAATTAAGGACCTCGAAGGTGCCCTGGATACAGCCCAGTCTCCAACGAGTACCCCCCATAAAGTCAAAATACAGTTGGAAAACACTGCAGCTCCCTCCCCACTCCCCCATAACCCCCCACTTTGTGTTTCTGTCCTTTAAAAATGTAGTACAACCTCCTGTGGGGATGCAGTTCAGATCCTGAACTAGCTGCCTTCCTGAGAGCTCAGGAAACAAACCTTTCACTTTTAAGCTTCTGTATCTGAAATGAGTTTTCTCAGCTTCCATCCCAAACAGGTACAGGAATCAATCCTAGGTCATCAAGCTTGGTGGCAAGTGCCTTTACACACTGAGCCATCTCAGCAACCGACTTGCCTAAATTCGAAATTATTTCATAGGAGAAAATGGGGGAGGGGAAACCAGGTATCAATGTATATTGTATGGAAACAAAAACATTGTTTCAGTTAAAAAGAAAACAGAAAGGTGTTTCATCTGTGAGTTGCAGGCTGAGTGTGTTATCTCTCTACTTTCACCACATCCTGGATTCTATAATGCACATGATGTAATTCTGTTCAGGATACATTCGGGAGAAACGTTGAATGGGGGAGGGCGGTTCCTAGAGAGGTTTAGTACTCCATTCTCCCGTCTCATCTCAAACCCATTTGTATACCCCTTGACTCTGTAGACCCCTAAGAGTTCCTCTTAAAGAAATGAAGGAGCTGGGAAGACAGTTCAGAAGTTAAGTGCTGCTCTTGCGGAGGACCTGAGATTGGTAGCTGACACTCTTGTTCCGAAGCTCACAGCTACCTGAAACTCTAGCTCCAGGGGAATCTGACACCTCTGGCCTCCAAGGACACACCACATGGATGTACAAACCCACAGTCATACATACATGCCTGTGTATGATTAAAAATAAAATAATAAAATCTTTCAAATATAAATAATCAGAGATGTCGGGTAACATTTTTGATCACAACTGTTCATCTCAGAATCATACCAAAAGTTTGTAGATTGTCCTGAAGCTGTTTGTATTTTAATGCTAATTCCACTTCCCCAAGAAGGGCTGCCCTAGTCAGCACTCAGGACTGATGGGAGCCATTTGTGCCACACCCAAAGATGGCGCTGGCTTCCCGCCGATGACTCAGCAAACAGAGCCGTTGCCCAGCCCGAGAGACATAGTGCGCATGTACCACAGACGTCCGCTCTCGGGGCATACTAATGAGATGCTGGAGGGCGCACCAATCAGGTAGCGACACGAGTCTCCTGGGCATATATAAGCAGTGCATTTTTCTTCCACGTGGTCCCCTGTTCAGAGTACTGTACAATAAAGGTTGTTCGAAGAAGAATCCTGTTGTCGCACGTCGTTCCTGCCAGCGGGATGTGGGGTGAGCGACACAGGACTTCATCAGAACCTTCCCATTTTAATAGTTAAAAAAAAAAAAGGTGAGAGCTTGTGATTGGGCTGGGTAAAGGAGGTAGAGAGATAGAGGGTCAGAGGAGGTGGGGGAGGCTTAGAGTTGTGTTTGTGTTGGGATTTTGGGTAAAGAAACACCCCAGGATGGAGGCAGTAGGGCAGGTGGAGTAAACCACCAGGGAAGAGAGTTGTGTGGACGGAGTGAGACCAAGGTGGCAGCTTAGACAGGGTGACAGAGTCCATGTACGAGGTTCATACTAGAAGCAGGCTGATACACTAACTTGTGGTTGATCCTCCTGTCTCTGCTTCCCCAGTGCTGGGGTTACAAGTGTGGATCACCACACCCAGGTTCTACCTTTCTTGAGACAGGGTCTCACTATATAGCTTAGGCTGGCCTTCAACCTGCCTCAGCCTGCCTCAGCCTGCCTCAGCCTACCTCAGCCTGCCTTCAACCTGCCTTCAACCTGCCTCAGCCTGCCTCAGCCTGCCTCAGCCTGCCTCAGCCTGCCTCAGCCTGCCTCAGCCTGCCTCAGCCTGCCACATGCTGGGATTATATAGATGCTATGGCATCTTGTCTTGAATCATACTGGAACCATGACAGAGGTCAAAGATGGACCATGTGGATGAGTTGCCAGAACATGGGAAGGGGTTAGAAAGGATGGGAGGATCCAGTTGTAGCAACACCGTGATCAGTAAAGGGATATTTTACTCAGTTTACCCATTTTAGCAGTCTGGCAAGGAAGGATCGCCAGATGCATGGATCTTGCTTCCTCTCTTCCTGACCGAGCCTCATGGCTGCTGCTCACATCCATCTGCCAACTTCAGCCACAGAGCTCTTCATCGATGCAAAAACAACTAGGAGGGGCTGGTGAGGTGGCTCAGCAGTTAAGAGTATGGTCTCTTCTGCTCTTGCAGAAGACCTGGGTTCAATTCCCAGCACCCGCACCGGACGGCTCACAACTGTCTGGGTCTCCTGCTCTACCTCTGACCTCAGCGGCACCTGCACGCATGTGCACGTGGAGACACACATAATCTAAAAATAAAGTCTTTTTTAAAAAAAATGACTAGAAAATCTTTTTAAAAGTACTTCTCTTTAGCTTTTGAGATCACGAGATAGTTGCATCATTTTCCTACCCTTTTGTCCTTCCAAATCCTACATTCCTCCTTCCCAAATACATGTATTTGTATGTTTTCAGGACTGACCATTTGGTAGTGGACAACCGACTGGTGCGCTCTCGCCTGGAGAAGACTATCTCTCTCCGCATTCCTTGCCTGTCTGTAGCTCGTTGTGTCATGTTGAGGCTCTGCGGACCTTCTCTGTCCACATTAACATATCCGTAGTTGTCCTTTTTCAGCTCCGGTTTAAAATCATGGGCGGAGACTTTATGGGTGTCTCGTCTGCATGAGGCTAGGAAATCTTAGCTTCGTTGTGTGCATAGGTGAGTAAGAGCCAAGTACTAAATTCTAGAAGGATCTGTTGTTGGAAGGGAGAGAGATTCATGAGATTTGATTAGTGGGATCCAGCCTCTCTGCTGTCATGGACATTCCTAGTCTTTACCACCCTAAAAAGACTAGGAAGTGGATTTTAAAAAAGAAGAACTTTTTATAGCATGTATAATCTCATTTAATCCTTACATTAGTCCCATGAGGCTTCTCTTACTATTTTTATTTTCCATTTGCCCAGGTCCCCCCCACCCCGCAGCAAAAGGAGCATAGCTGGAATAAAATCTTCAAGGTTCCAAAGCTGGGTTCTCTTCCCACACTGTTGTATTCGGTGACCTCTGTGCAGGAGATTGAAGTCCTGGCCTCTGTGGCACGTGTGGTTTGATTTGATTGCTCGCATTCTGGAAGAAGAGAACAGTTCTTTCTTAGAACTCTAGATGAAGGGAAGAAGAGAGGAGAAAAGAGGAGGGATGAGAGGGAGGGGAGGGGAAGGGAAAGAAAAGAAAAGGGAGGAGAGAGAGAGAAGGGACATTGAAGTACACCAGACATTTCCTCTTCCTCTGTGAAAGGAAAAGATGACAGGGCACCATTGAAAGGAAAAGTCACTGAAAGGAAAAGTCACGGACACCAATGTTGTGAAAAGATGATGTCCCCGGGTTTCAGCACCAATGATAGAAAAAGATAAAGAGAGTGGTGGGGATATGGCCCATGGAGGTGCAGCGAGGCCTGGGGCAAGGGAGATGCCTGGGGGACCCATGTTGGGAATCCCTTCCCCCTGAGGGACCAGCCACACAACTGTATAGTACAGAATAGAGTTTATTCAGGTCATGGGAGAGTTAAGAAGGTGATAGAAGCGGGGGGGGGGGGGAGGGATAGACAAGTAGAGGCCGGCCATGAGCAAATGGAGGGAGAGAGGGGAAGAAAAGGGGAAGAGGGGGGTGGGTGGGAGAGCAAGGCTGCAAGAGTGCAAGATAAAGAGAGTGAGGGGTGGGGTTTACAGAATCCCAACACTCTGGATTTTGCAGACCTTGTAGGTGGTACTAAGAAAATCTGAGCCAGGCATGGTAAATCAACTCCTGTAATCCCTGGGTTTGGGAAGAGAAAGTAAAACCTGAATCTCAAGGTCAACCTGGGCTACTTAGGGAGTTTGAGGCTGGCCTGAAGCTATATGAGATCTTGCCTCAAAACAGCAACAAAAAGCTGGGGTGGTGGCACATGCCCGTAATCCTAGGATTTGGGTAGTGGAGGTAGGTTAGCCAGGTGTTCAAGGGCAACCTTGACTACTTAGAGTTGAAGGCTACCTTGGCTATGCTCAGCCATGAAAGAAAGAAAGGAAGAACAAAAGAGAGAGAGAGAGAGAGAGAGAGAGAGAGAGAGAGATCTGAAGAAAGCCAAAGAGTAGGGACCCCTTTGTGTGGACCTGCATTTTGTGTGACATTGGGCCACATGCCAGCATCTGATACAAAGACCCGAGGACACTTTCCTGAAGAGAATAAGACAAATGACACAAAGATTCTCAAGGAGCAGGACAGGGCATCACAGCTACCCTCATGACTGATAAATGATGAACTAGCCCCTGAATGACAGTGAACAGCTGCTCTGTTTCCTCAGAGCTCCCAGCTGCTGCTGCCACCACCAGCTCCTGTGACACACAAGCTAACAAAATTGATGGCCTAGGCACTCCCAAGTGGCACTGTTGCCCTTGCCAGGAGAAAGGTCTGTAAATGTAGCTAAAATGACAGGGGAGAGTACTGGGTAGAAACAACCTTGACCCAAAAAAGACAGCATCAGAAAGGACAGCTCACAGTAAACTGGGAGTGGGGATATAGAGGGAGCTCTTCGTCCAGAGGGTGACTTTACAGAGCGGTTCACTTGTCTTGGATGGAGCAGAGAACGACACAGCTAGTTTTTATTTATTTCAAGTGACTTCTGCTTGAAGTATGTTCCTTTCTTCTAGGATTATTTCCTTCTTGGTTTTGGTGGGAACTGTTCTCCTTTGACGCTGTACCAATCAAAAGCTGATACCCGGCCCCTTCTTTTACTCATAGCAAAATGGAATGTTAGTAACAGTACGTTAACTCTCCAACTTTTTGGTTATAGATGTTGTTTTGAGATTTTTTTTTTTTTTGGTCCACGATAGTTTTCGAAACCTGGTACCCATTCAAAAGTCTGGAACACCTTCAGAATTATTCATAAATAAATTTAAAAAATCACAACAGAAGATAACTTAGAAAACAACGGCACCCTGTTCCTCTATAGGATTTATCCTGTATCAAGATAAATCCCGTGGATTTCAAGACGAATCAAGGCCCAGAGGTGGAATGGACCAGACTGTCTTTGGGACAAGTCTTTGCACCAAGCAGGGAAGAACTAAGTGGTCAGTTTCTGTCTTAGGAGTTTGAACTCTCTGTCCCTTTCAAAGACATGATAAAAAGGGAGAGGCTGACTTGTGGAGTCTTGAGCTGGCCCCATGACTATCTTTAATACAGACAGCACGGTGGATGTGAAAAGCCAGAGACTATAAAACTTTTCAATTTTGGGAAAAAAAAAAAAAAAAGCCAGGGCCAGCTGGGAAGACTTTGGAGCAAAGAACTGTTCCCAGTGTTCACAAGAATAACACCGGGAGCAGCCAACAATAGCAGCTGTTTGTGGGGGTGGCAGGGAGTGGCCTAGGGAGGTAGAACTCAAGAAGGGAAAAGGAGTAAGAGGTACAAACAAAATGAAGACTCACCAGCAACTGGACCAGACTGGGAGCTAAGGATGCTCTCACAGAAAGGGTGTTTCCTTCACCTTCTGCCTGAGCTCTAGGACCCAGGCAGGGTATGAAGTGAGACCATTTAGAAAAACAGAAAACTTAAACTTGAGCTTAGAGGAACAGGATGAAAGAGATCCTGAGTCTCAGCTATCCATGAATTTCAGACTTAGAATAGCCTAAGTCGACTATAACACATGAAATGTAAAGTTTATCTGTATTCCTGGAAAATTGATACTTGTCATTCATTTACCCATAACAATGATTTCCAGGGAAATAAAAAATGATTGAGAAATAGTTAGAGGAATTAACTGTTATGTATTAAACACCAACTATGGAGGCCAAGTATGGAGGTATACACTTAATTCCAGCATTCAGGAGGCAGAGGGAGGCAGACTTCTGGGAGTTTGAGGCCAATCTGGTCTATATACATAGAATTCCAGGACATCCAGAATTACCTGGTGAGACCCTGCCTAAGGGGGGAAAAATCCAACTGTGGGCAAGATAGCATGCTTGACACTGTCTACATATTATTTCAAACAACTAGTGTTTCAAACAACTGCATTCGGAGGCTGGGCCTCACTTTTCAGATGACAATACTGAAGCTGAGTGACCATGAGATGTGTTGTAGTTTCGATCTTGAAGGCCTTCCAGATGCGCATACATTAGACCCTGACCCCTCTGGGTGACACTACAGATATGGGAAACTTTAAAAGATAGGACACACTGGGAGGTCTTTAGGTCATTGGGGGGTGTGACCTCAAAGGGGACTGCAGGCCCCAGGCCCCTCCTCCTCCTGTTTTTAGCTTCCTAGTCTTGAGATGGGTAGCCCTACAATGCACTCTGACCAAATGTACTGCCTCATCACAGACTCCAAAGCAAGGAGCCAAACAACCATGGACTGGAACCTCCAAAACTGCAAGCCAAATGGATTGTTTGTTTTGATGAATTAATTGACCTGGGTCCTTTGTTATGATAGGTATCTCATTAATTCGAGGTATTTCACCCAGATGTTCCAGATATTGTCACTATTGTCAAGAATTAAGTACAGGAGCTGGGGAGCTGGTTCAGTGGATGAAGCACTTTCGGTGCAAGCATGAAGACTGATGTTTCAATTCACTGTACCCATGTAAAGCTTCAACTGAGGTCCCTGTACTAGGGACGAAGGCAGTGGAGACAGGAGACTCCCTGGTTCATTAGACATCTAGAATCAGTGAGCTATGCCTCAATAATTATAGTGAAGATGCTTAAAGCAGGCACCCAAAATCAGTGTTGGGCTTCCACATACATGCACAGAGGTACATACACACACATCCATGAGAACACACAAACACACACACACACACACACACACACGCACACGCACACGCACACTCACACACACAAGAATTAAGTATACATTTAACCACTACTTTTACAAACTGGTTCTCCTCTACCCAGAGGCATAAGAAGTGGCCCTGAACCTGGGATGAGAATAACCAGTTCTCTCAGAACTCCTCCCACTGATGCCTGTTTCCTCGTGGACGTGGTGATGCCAAACTCTCCGATCTGCTCTTCCTTGTTCTCTCAAGTGATCCTACAAAGTTGTTTCTGTGTTAAGCTACCTGGGAATTTATCTGATCAAATAGTACATGGCTATGTAGTAGGAGAGGAAAACAAAAGGATAGTTCCCCTAGCCAGGCAGTGGCAGCGGCGGCGGCTCATGACTTTAATCCCAGCACTCGGGAAACAGAGGCAGATGAGTCTCTATTGAGTCTGGGGCCAGCCTGGTCTACAGAGTGAGTTCCAGGATAACCCTCCACAGTGAAAACCCATCTTGAAGAGAAAGAGAGACACACAGAAGAGAGAGGGACAGACAGAGAGACAGAAAGAGAGACAGAGAGAGAGAGAGAGAAGAAGGAGGAGGAAAAAGAAAAAGAAGAAGGAGAAGAAGAAGAGGAGGAGGAAGAGGAAGAAATGAAATTCTGGATTTTTTTAATTAAAATGAAACCTTTTTAAAAAAATCTATTAGAATCTGTGCATAAAAATTAAATGCATAGGACTTGAGTGATGGCTCAGCAGTTAAGAGCACTGGCTGCTGGGTTTGATTCCCAGAACCTACACGGCAGCTTACAACTGTCTGCAACTCCAGTACTAGGAGATCTGACACTTTTTCTAGTGTCTGCTGGCACCAGGCATACATATGATTACAAACACACACACACACACACACACAAAGAGAGAGAGAGAGAGAGAGAGAGAGAGAGACCCATAAGATAGTAATAAAATAATTTTTAAAAATTAAATGCATGAAACAAATGTGAAAGAATATTTTCAATTGAAACTATAAAAGGAAAATAGACACATTATTCATGCAAATAAATATGACAACACAAAAGTAGAACTTATTGGAAAGCTAGCAAAAGACCAAAAATTTCATAATACAGAAAACACAATTGTCTAATAAATGTGGCATTTAGTCAGGGTTTTGTACAGGAACAGAAGAAAAAGCACTTAGTCTCAAAGTAATACAAAAATGCAAATTAGAGCTAACATGTTCCACATACTGTGTTGGGAAGCATTCTTATACATGCCTCTTGGGAAAATAGACAGGCCCCACTTCTTAGAAAGCAATTTCATGTCAAGAGACTTTTAACACCGTAACTCCTCTTATAAGCTTGTATTCTGGAGGGTGGAAATCTACACGTTCATCAAAATCCGATGATACATTTTGTCCATGTCTGCCTCCTTCCTCTCCCTCCCTCCCTCCCTCCCTCCCTCCCTCCCCCCTCTCTCTCTGTGGTGTGTGTGTGTGTGTGTGTGTGTGTGTGTGTGTAAATTCGTAGGCAAACACATGGAAAGCCCAATACACAGAGCCAAGCAATCGTCATGATGTGGTCTGAGGAAGAGAAAATGTGCAGGGAGAGCCCCTATGGGGTGGGATTGTGGGATTGTGGAAGTGTATGAATTATCTCAGACAGAAATATATTTAAAAGTTACTTGTGTACTAGAAAGAGAAGACAGTTGCCAAGATGGCTCAGAGGACAAAGGCACTTGCCACCAAGCCTGTGGACCTGAGTTTTATACCAGGAACCCACAGGTGAGGCCATCTGACCTCCAAGTGTGTGCTGTGCCATGCATATATCCACACACAAGACACTTTCACACACACATACACACACACACACACACACACACACACACACACACACACACGCTTGCGCTATATTAAAAGCATTTTAAAGAAGAGGAGGGAAGGAGAGGAGGAACAATGTTTACTGATCAGAGTAACACAGATGTATCCCTGAGAGACTGCAGAAAAGCTTCTTGCCCATGTTTCCCCCTTGGCCTCTTCACTCCCTGCCTGCCCTGATATTTCCCCATGTGGCCTTTGATGTTTCCCCACCGTTTGGTCCTCTTGGGAACCATAGTAACAAACTGTCCTCTCACCGGACATATTTCTTAATGTGTTGACCTTACAATATCTGAATGACAATAATCTCTATTTACAGTCAATAATTTCAGAATTATCTACAGATTTTTTTAAAGGCTCTAATTGTTTTACTGGCAAATTACACAGATGTTTAGACTAGCGATAATTAATATTAATTCCTCAGAAACTCACAAAAGATATAAAAGTAGGACCTGACTCCCAACTCGTTCTACGAGGATAGCTGCTGAGATCCAAACAAGACAGAGGTAGCCAAGAAAAGAAAACTGTCATATGGAGTTGCGCAATCCTCAGCAAGTGTGAATAACACGAAGTCGATATATAAATGGAATCATTAGCCAGATATGGTGTCACCCGCCTGTGTACCTGCTCTTGCCAGGCTAACGCAAGAGGAACACAAGGGGCAAGATATTGAATAATTCCATGTATATGAAATGTCTAGAGTAGGCGGGTCTAGACTGGCAGAAAATGGGTGATGGCTAGGGGTGGGGTATACAGTAAGCAGAACTTGCCAAAGAGTATGAGGGACAAGTGTTTACAAATTGTGTGGATAAACAACTCTACGGTAGAAATCATCGAATTTATTACATAACTTAAATGGCTGGTTGTATAGCATATGAACAGTACACCACGTACACACACATACACATGTGTAGCTGATGTTTTAAAACGCAGAAAAATATCATTGGAGACTTAAAATAAAAACCATCTGTTTATTATGTTACTCAGAGTAGACTCGGGCCCTTGACACTCCCGATTCAGCCAGGAGCACAGGTGTGTGGCAGCGCTCACACCAGCTCAGACCCAAAACGCCAACAGTAACAGGCTTCGGAGATTACACTCAGTCCAGGAGCTGGTTTCTTCATAGGCTTCCTACGTTTTCTATTACCACATTATGCCGTATCGTGAAAAATATATAAATATTGCAAAATAAATTCTTACAAACGGGGAGCACTCCACTGACCTGAGGTCAAGAGAGTTGTGTAACAGAATCGTACATTAGGTACAGGGCGGGTCAGAAGTTCTGAGGCTATTTGGATAAAGGGGGTGGGGGGGAAGGCTTGAGTCGGGCCATGGAGGATAAGGAGGAGTTCTCCGGGGAGAGGAGGTAGAACAGGCTGGGAGGGAACAGCCTGTTCAGAATCTCTGACGCGAGAGCATCCTGGCTTGCTCGGCAACTGTGTGGTTATGATGTATTCCTGGACGGTTCAGTCCATTAGGAGGGTGCAGTGGGGTGGGGAAAAAGCCAACAAGATAGGGCTGGGTCAGTGCGCCGGGCTCAAGATGGAGGGTCTGGCACGCTGTGAAACTGGCAGCTGAGGGACTCGCCCCAACTTACAGCAGAGACCAAAATATTGCCTCAAGGCTTTCCCAAGTTAGCCCCTGCTAATCCAAAAGGCTGCCAGGCGATAGAAAAAGGCGACAGACCCCCAGCGATGATCTCAAGCTGGCCCGAGATGATCCTTTGGCGAATGCTAAAAAGTCAGGTGCTCACTATTCCCAGGGGTTCACCCTGCTCCCTCCTCGGGCTAGCATTATCGTGGGGACACTAGTTTAAGTCATAAGGAAGGATTGTGCCTTTGCCACTGTTACTCTCATTATTGCAGGGCTTCAGATGCTGGAGTGAGTGGCCGGGCATAGCAAGTAGCCGGCGTCTTTCTTTCTGTAAAATGGCCCTATTGGTCCTGAGAGTTGGTTAAAGAAGAAATAAGTAAACCCTCGTTTCTACTGTATGAAAGGAAACTAAAATTCAAGTAAAGGCATGCACAGGGAAATATTTGGTAGTCTATGTCTTTCTCAGTAGGGTGTGTGTGTGTGTGTGTGTGTGTGTGTGTGTGTAAAACATCAACAACAAAATAGAAGAATTAGTGAGGATATATGAGTCACTGAGATGTTTGAAATGGTTTGTCTCCCTCAGGAGATGGTCAGATAATCAGAGAATGATTCAGCCTGGGAAATTACCAGCAGGAGCAAAGGCATCAATGATGAAGTGGAAGATCAGAGGTGGGGGAGGGGGAATAGAGCCTTCACTTGCAGCTCAGAGGTTTGGTTGTTGTTGTTGTTGTTGTTGTTGTTCCTTAAGATTACAGAAGGAAGGGCTGGGCTCCAACCTGCTTTCTCGGAAAGCAACCCAGAAAGCAGTTGGCCAGGACATTCAACAGCCAAACCAAGTCTTAGCCACCAGCAAACTCTTCTTGGGTCTCCTTTTGGGGTCTTGTATTTGGTAAGGAATTGGCAACAACTTTGCCTAAAGTGAGAAAGATGCTGTACCTTTCCCTATGGCCTAGGCTGGGAAGCAAGTCTTGGGACCAAAGCCCTTTCAGCTACTGCCTGCAGTGTCCGCAGCCTCCTCTCTGGTCTGCTTCCTCAGAAACCGCTCCAGCGTGGTTTGGCAAGAATATCATCTGAGAACGTTGACTTGTTTTATTTGTGCTGTTACAACAAAATAACTGGGACTGGATAATATATAATAAAAAGTTATTTTTTTTCCAAGTCCTGCAGGCTGGGAAGTCAAGATGAAGACCTGCTCTTTGTTTCCCAGCTGAACCTTTACCCATCACATGGCAGAAGGGTACAAAAAGGAATTCGTATCAGTTCCTTTCATCCCTCATCTGGGAACCCCACCCGCATGGCTGACTTGATACCGGCTGGTGGCTCTGTCTCCGGATACCGTCTCACTAGCAATTAAGTTTCAGCATATAAATTTGGGGAAACACGTTCTGACCACAGCGAGGACCGAGATCGTCATACAGTATCTAAACAGCATCTCCCATGAGCTCCTGCGGCCGCTGTGAAAGCTATCAGGGCAGGCATAATGGCTCAGCAGATAAAGGCGTTTGCTGTTCAAGCCCACTGACTGAACTTCTATCCCTGAGACCCACGTGGTGGAAGAATAGAACAATTTCTGAAAGTTGTCCTTTGACCTTCGTATGCGCCGCGTGGCACACACACACACTCATGACCGCAAACAAGAATGGCAGACTCAAATTAATTTCAAGCTCTAAACTGTGAGGTCCCATGGCACTTCAAACCTTTATAAAGAGTACAACATGATCGTGGAAAAGAAAATTAGGCCTTAAATTGCCCATAAAACAGAGAATTCAGAGCTGACATTTGTTAAAGGATTACTATGTGGGAAACAGTCTTTGTCGGGTTGAACAAATTACGTATTTTCTATGGCTTTTCATCTAGTTTAAAAATGAGAGACAACAACTTCTTTCTTACAAGCTAAATGAGCCCCAGATAGCTAAGCAGGAGCCAGTGTGTTCCCAACAGTTGAGAAGTGCCTCTCAGCCTGGAAATCTAGCCATTTGCCTCTCTCCTTTTCGCTCATGTGCAGAGCTTGTGTCTCCTCTTAGAGAGGGCAAGCAAGATATGTTCTTGAAAGAAGGATAGGTGTTGTCAGACAAGACTAAGGTGTGTGGTTGTGTGTGAGTGAGAACACATCCTTAGGTGAGTCTCTGTGGATCTGTTTGTAGTCAGGATCTCACTATGAGGACTTGCTGGGCTAGAACTCAGAGATCAGGCTGCCTCTGCCTCTCAAGCGCTGGGTGGACTAAGCCATGGTGCCTGTCTTGTTTGGAGAGTCATACCATGCAGCCCATTCCATTCCTTCCTCAGCCCCAGAGTTGGGCATGCAAGATTATTTGGGCTACACTGCCTGACAAATTTTTTGTTGTTGCTTATGTTTTTTTGTTTTTTTTTTTTATAAAGCTTTTCTTTCATAAGAAAAGATAGGCCTGGAGAGATGGCTCAGAGGTTAAGGGCACTGACTGTTTTTACAGACTCTTAGAATTTGGTTTCTAGTACCCACGTGGGACAGCTCACTTTTGCCTGGAACCCCAGTTCCAGGTGATCTGAGGGCTCTCTTCTGGCTTCTACGGGCACCCACATGTATACACGCATATGCACACAGACTCTCGCACGCATACTTTTAAAAATTAATAAAAACAAAATTGAAAGAGAAAGAAAATGCCTTGAGAAGGTATTGCTTTTCTTGGCTGCTTATTCACGTGCGCATTGGACACATGTGAGCGTGTGCCTATGTGTATGTGTGTCAAGTATGGGATTCATGGGCCTTTGGAAGCATTTTGCCTCAGCGGTGGGCAAAGTGGTAGCTCTGGGGAGAGCTGCTGAGCTTATGCCCTGGTCAGAGCAGACAGCTGGGGTGGGGGCAGGAAAATCAGCAGGTTTCATATGCATGTAGGCACCATTGTGTTAGTACAACACCACCCTGGGAATCTTAACCAAGATGGAAGTCGTTGCTCGAAGCCGCTGCCATAGTTTCTGCCAATCACTGCTGACCTAACTTCTATGTGTTTGCTAGCTTGAGATATCAGAGATGGAACGGAGGGAGGGCCTCACACCTGCCAGGCAAGCCCATTGTTAACGCTCTGTGCCACACTGAAAAAGAAGAACCCCATTTAATGAGGTCAGGGGCATTCACCTGAGGCTAGTTGCTAACACATGAGGGTTTTTTTTTTTTTTTTTTTTTAATTTGGGGGTATCTGGGGAAGGGGGAGGTGTTGTTCTTTTTTTTGTTTGTTTGTTTGTTTTTGTTTTTGTTTTTCAAGAAGAAGCAGAAATCTAGATCTTTTATATAAAACTTTAGGATGTCATACGTTGGTTCTAACTGAAGGCAAAAATCTGCAGGCCGAGTTGGGCATATCCACCGGCCATTTTTCAACACCTGATCTGCTTTATCACTTGTTACTACAAGGAAGGGGTTAAAACTTTGAAACTAAGCCGAATGCCGGGTGGTGTTCTATGTCAACTTGACACAAGCTGGAATCCTTTAGTGAAAGTGACTCTCAATTGAGGAAAAAATGCTTCCAGAAGGCTGGCCTGTAGGAAGCTCTGTGAGGCACTTTCTTGATTAATGGGTGATGGGAGAAGCCTGTTGTGGGTGGTCCTGAGCTTGAGGTCCTGGGATTCTATAAGAAATAAGGATGAGCAGGCCATCGGGAGAGTTAGAGTATCTCTTATTTGCCCAGTGTAACTGTCATCTTGGAGGCTCACTGCCTCAGTCTGCTAACCTAGGCCTAGTCCTGGAAGCTGTTAACCTCTATACAACCTAATCTAGGCCTAGAATGTTCTTAGCCTCTGAGACTTGCTGCTGAGTAAGCTCACATTTCTCGTTCTTTCTGAACTCTTACAGGGTGGTTCAGCTCAGCTGTTCTGGCTCAAACGCCTCTCCAAACTGACAGATTCAATCTGGCTTCTCTTTTGGCCTCTGGCTTTTTGTTCTGCTTGGCCTCAAAATACCCTTGGCAATGTGTTCTAATCTTCTGGCTCATTCTGTCTTCACCTGTGTCTAACTTGTTCTCTCTCTGCCACCTGTCTCTGTACAACTGTCCCAGGAAAATTGCCTTCTTTCTCTTTCCTTCACGGCCCCTCGAATAGCTTCCCTTTCCTCTCTCTTCTTGAGAATTGGGTGTATCCAATTCTGTCAAATCTTTCTCTGGTTCATCACTTCATCTGCCACTCAATTAGACATCACTTTCAAACAAGGGTGCTTCTTTCTGCAAACTAACTTTACCTTCGTTGTATGGGATCAAAGGTGTGTGCTAAGGGCCTGTCAGTATTCCAGCCTGAAGGATTGAAGGTGTGTGCTCAGGATAAGCCACGCCACAACTAGAAACAGTTTTTTTTTTTCCCAAGCAAAGGACACAATCTCAGGGTTCAGAGTGTGACCAAATATCCTGCACAAGCAAGCCAGTAATCGGCACCCATCCGTGACGACCTCCAGGATCCAGCCTGTCCTGATATCCTTCAGGACTGTGATATGGAAGTGTAAGCCAAATAAATCCTTCCTATCCTCAAGCAGCTTTTGATCATAAGGTTTTACCGCAGCACTAGAAACCCTAAGACAAGTCGTATAGCAGATGCTCGATGTGTTTAACACGCCCGAGGCATCACTCTCCTTGAACTGAGTCCTCAAGTATAAATGCAATTAGGCCTCATGAGGCTATAAAGGGGATGGAACTTTTACCTCATTTTGTAGATTATGAAAGTAAGGAAGAGAAACTAAGAATTTTGCTCTGCCACACAGTTCGGAGTAGAGTGGAATCCAAAGCTAATCAGGTCAACCAGCCACAGACTTCACTGCCCTCGGCTAGCACATTGTGCTAGCAAAACTAATGGTACAGTTTCCAGCCAGATGTACAGGGATGCTCAGCCGATACAGAATCCTTCTCACATCCCTTCCTATGCCTTTAGACATTTTCAGGGGATTTTTCTGACACTAATTGGGGCAGTTTGGTATTTTTCAATGCGATGGAAGTTGACATTTCAATTTGATACCTCAAAAAATTCTGCAGCATCCCACATAATCACAGAATTTACGTGGTCTTGACTGGGACTTCAAGCAGTCATAATGACTTCTGGACTTAGCTACTAGTCACCAACAGCCAAAGCTATACTAAAGGTAGTGTGAAATGGTACACCTTTGGAGAAGACCACAGCCTCCAGAGAGATACTACACTTAAAAGATATACTGTTACACATGTGATACCACACACACTTGTACCCTTTTTTCCCCAGTATTTTCAAAATTATTAGCACATATCAACTGTACATGGTAATGAGAACATACCTATTCTGTGTCAATAACATACACGGATCTTTTTTTCTCACCCATTATCAATCTCTCGTTTATTCCCTTTCCCCCTCATCCTAGTGTCCTAGGGTGGTTGTGGGTGGGTAGACAGGTGGGCAGTTGTGGGAGTGAGGATAGATGGATGGATGGCTTTTCTAAGGGTATTCTTCCACCCGTGTATACCAGAAGACACTTTCGACTCTTCCACAACAAGACAGATTAGCTTACAAAACAAATTAGATTCTCGAGCTGAGTCTATTGGATGTAGTTACAGCTACGGAGTCTAATCATCCTTTCTAGGTATTCCCTGAAGACGGCAGCTCTCGTAAAAGTAATTTCACCAAAAGAAATCCACCTCCAAAATGTCGCTCCTGACAACATTGACATTGAGTGAACATTGAATGGAATGAGGATACCACATATCCAAGTGTCCAGCAACAGAAAAATCACTCGGAACTTACAGCCCTAGGGTTACTATTAGAACCCCAAAGATAAGCTGTGTGCTAAGACAGTCTTCACAGAAACTAGGTTAAGCAATCTGCCTGGGCTTCCATTAATGGGTAAAGAGATACAGGAAGTCAGCTGCCAGTACCCAATGGTGTATTATTTATCCATAAAGAAAAGAAATCATGCTGTTTGCAGGATATTGAATGAAACTAGAGCTCATCGGGTTAAGTGACGTATATCAGACTCAGAACCACACCCATCACACATTTTCCCTCACATATGGAATCTAGTGTTCTTCCTTTAGGCCCGAAAAGTAAAAAGAACCATTGTAGACAGGGACTTGTTACTACGTACAATTAATAAATGCTGAATATTTTGAAAATGCTGTTTGTACAGCTTGGGGAATAGAACTACTCATGAGCTGACACTAAACCAAAGGGTGCAAATTTGCAAAGTGGCATGTGTAACCGTGTATCATTTAGGTGAGTTTTTCTTAAACTTTTAAAAGACACCAAGCAACTGACTATACTGCCTGGTGCCTGCCCAAGTGATTCAGCCGAAATTGATTGGAGACAAAAAGACCCAGGTTCTTCCACGACTTAAAGAGCTTGGGTGCTCTTGAATAATTACATTATAAAGAAACAGATGGCTACAAATTAACATACACTGCATCCTGTCTCATGCAGGCCAGAGTGACAGTCATGGAGAAAACAAACAGCAAACACTGGCCAGATCTGCACAAAGGGAGCCCTACTAAGGCCACTGGTAGAAATGTAAATTGGTCCAGAAACTGATGCAAGCCTTATAGAGGTTTCTCAAACAACTAATTAGCACATGACCCACTTCTAGGTGTTTCCCTGGGGGTCTTGGGAACACATCACAGAGGTACTTGTACATCCGTGGTTATCATAACTCTCTAATCTACAATAGCTGGTTATGGAGCCAACACACAGGTCCAACACACAGGCGTGAATAAAGAAAATGTGGTCTATAGGTACAATGGAAGCACAAAGTCACGCTGCTTGTGGGGGAGGATGTGCCATTGGAGACCATCCTGTTGAACGAATTCAGCCAGCTTCAGAAAAAATAAAATAAAATAGAACATTTTTTTCTTTCGTTTGTGGTTCCTGGATTTATTTTTATAGATACGTGAAATCATGTATGAATATCTGACCTACAGGCAGAAGTGAAACTGTCTGGGGAAGAAATGAAACTATTGGGAGGCAGGAGGCAGGAGAGGAGGGGGTGGGGACTTTAGGGACATGTACTTAACATATAAAATATATACGTTTTTATTTAAAAAGTAAAAAATAAGGGTTGGAGAGACTTCTCCGTGGTTAAAACCATTTGCTGCTCTTGTAGAGGACCTGAGTTGGGTTCCCAGTGTGCTCCTTGGGCGGCTTATGTTGCTTATAGACCCGGTTCTGCGGGAATCCAATGCTAGGGTCTCTGTTGGCATAGGCATTCACATGCACACACCCACACGGAGACACATAGTTACAAACAAAGGAGACAGCGGGAAGCGACAGTTGGTGATTGGAGCACAAATGGCATTGGATTGTCACTATAATATCCAGTTTCGGGAAGCAGCCTTCCACTGTGGACCCTGCGAAGAGCCACCGAGGCTGAAACAGAGTCTGCTCTGGGAATTAGCAGGCAGGCAGACATTTCCGGGAATGACCAGCGCAGGGTCTATGTTTACCTTGTCAGTATAAACATGTTTAACTTGACCCAGTGAAAAAAAATGGTAAGGGGCTCATTTGTAATTCTGGTTCCATGATTCCTCATTACTGGGGTCTGCTAGCCTCTAAGGTCTCCAGATCTTAACCACACACAGGGACGATGTTGCATCTTGCAAATTTTCTGTGAGGTTTAAAGATTACTGCTTTCCCCCTTGTTTTTGAGATACGGCTTCACATTTGTAGCCCTGGCAGGTCTAAAATGCACTATAGAGCAGGCTAGCTTCAAATTCATGGCATTCCTCCGGTCTGACCATCTTGAGTACTGAAATTATAGTTGTAAGCCACCACCCTGACTGAAGGTTGGTAGAGGGTACTCGCCTGCATCTTATGGAGGCTTCTAAACCTTTTGTTGTGCTTGTTGTTTTTTCAAGACAGTTTCTCTGTGTAGCCCTGGCTATCCTGGAACTCACTCTATAGACCAGGCTGGCCTCAAACTCAGAGATCTGCCTGCCTCCGCCTCCGCCTCCGCCTCCGCCTCCGCCTCCGCCTCCGCCTCCGCCTCCGCCTCCGCCTCCGCCTCCGCCTCCGCCTCCGCCTCCGAGTGTCAGAACTAAAAGTGTGTGCCACCACCTTGTGAAACACCTACTGGAACATCTGTTTTTTCCTTATCTTTCTTTGTCTCCTCGGTTAGTTGTCTTCTCCTCTGGCGTACACAGAAGCAGGAACTGGCTGGTTCTGCTGGCTTGCCTCTATCCAGTCCACTGGCAGTTCTTTCCGGCCGCACTGTGCCCCAGGAGGCTGGAGAAGATTGGTGTTTATGAACCACACTCCCCCCCATACCCTTATCCTATGGCTTCCAGTTGGGTTCAGCTGGGAAGACTCTGATAGGAGGGTGAATGATGAGCAAGTCGGCCATGCTGTACTTGCTCCCTGCCTCAGGACCCCCACCCCCACCCCCAGTTCCAGAGTTCCTCATCTCTAGACATCATCTTGCTATGACTTAATATGAGTCTCACACACACACACACACACACACACTGCTTCATGTGCTAGAATGTAATCTCTATTGTGAGATATTAAAAAAAAAAAAAAAAAAAAAAAAACTTAGTCTTACAAGTTTGCTTATGCCCGAGGTCTTTTCTAATGATCCTAGCAAGGCTATCAACAGCCTCTCAGCCTTGGACTTCTTTTCTTTATAATCTTATCCAGCCTCAGGTATTTTATTATAGTAATGGAATGCAGACTAATATGGCTGCTTTTTTCTTCACTATGCCTCACTGGTTTCCTTAAACCTTCCAATGTGCCTGTAGACAGTTCTTTGGTTAATTTCCTTTCAGTTAAGGTATTTTAAGAATGCTATCTACTGCTTGTTGGGGCTCTGTCTGATACACATTGTGTATAAGGTAGCCAAAAGCCATCTTTCCTGGTGCTACCCATACTAAGTGTTCTCTCTCTTTTACACACACACACACACACACACACACACACACACACACACACACCATACATTGAAAAACCAAGTAAGAGTATGGAACCAATAATGGTTGGGAGAAGATACTTAAGGAGCTAACATTTGAGCTGGGTATCAAAAGGACAAGTCACACCTAAGATCTGGGAGACCCATTGTTCATATGAGCAGATAGAATCCTGAAAGCACAGACACATAGTATGAAGGAAGAAATTGGGTGTGAGGCATGCAGGTTGAAAATCAGTGAGACAGAGAGATCATGGTGGGAACTGGTCAGAGAGGCAGCAGGGGTTGAAAAATGGTAGCCTTCAGGGGCTGTGGAACAGGTCTTAAACTTTAGCTTGGAGTGCTAGGGGGAAAAAAACTGAAGCGATTCAGGTTGAAGAGTAATTAGAACCAGGTTTTGTTTGCTTGGTTTTTGTTTGGCTTTTGGTTTTTTAAGACAGGGTTTTCTGTGTAGCCCTGACTGTCTTAAACCTGGCTCTGTAATCCAGGCCAGCCTCTAACTCAGAGACCAGCCTGCCTCTGTCTCACTCGAGAACTCAAACCCCACTCACTTAGGATGCTCTTCCTTCAGCAAGCTTTTCCTCCTAAAGGTTCTATAACCTTCCTGAACAGCATCAGCAACTGGGAACCAAGTGTTCAAATCCATGAACCAATGGGGGACACTAAGATTCAAATCACCGTGGGCTGGCACAAGACTTTTGAAGGGTGGAGTAGAGAAAGTGTTTTGTTTGGTTTTTTGCCTGCACACACGTCTGTGCACCATGTGTATATCTAGTGAGATGCTTGGAACTGGACTCATACAATGGTAGTGAGCCACCATGTGAGTGCTGGGAATTGAACCCAGGCCCCCAGAAAGAGCAGAAAGTGCTCCAAACTGCTGAGCCATCTCTTCAACCCCTACTTCCCACTTCAGGTTTGTTTGTTTGTTTGTTTTTAACCAGTGTCTGAAAATCCTGGAGAGTTGTGTGCACACTGCTATATGTTTAAACTTTTATATTTTCATTTCGATTGTTATTTTCTTAAATATAACCTCACTTCATTTTGTTTCTAAGACCGCCACAGGAACAAATGGTTGCCTACAATAACAGCATTTAACATAATGTGGTGTTTTTATTGAAACACACAGAGAGACAGTAAGCCACTCACAGATATGCAACTCAACCAGCTCTCCCAAACTAAGCACTTCCATGTAACCTGCACAGCATTGGAAAGTTCAGCTTACCGAGACTTCATGAGCCCTCTCTCACCCTCCCCACCAATCACACCCACAAAGATAGCCAGTCTCCTGACTCCACCCCAGGCTCTAACACTCCAAGGACCCCAGGCTCTAACAGGATTATAAAACCCCTGCTGCAGTTCTCGGAATGGGACTGTTACCAGGGACAGCCCCTCAGTTTCGTTTCACATTTCCTGGGTATCTCAATGGAGAACTGAAGTAAGGCAGTTATCCTCAAAGCCTGAGCAAGTCATGCTGATGTTACTGCCTGCCCAGTTACCAGCACTGGCACTGGCCCCATTCATCAGGAGCACTGGGTGTGCAGCATGTTTGTTTACTGTGCCTCTGGCTGATCAGCATGCCTTAGGTGAGTGAGTCATAAGATGTCAAGAAGGCAAAGGTGTCTCTGCTTTTGGCTTGTTTTTTTCTAATCTGCCTTACAGCACTTCCCCCCATCCAGGCCAAAACATATTGTTATTAATCTAGAAAAAAGAAAACCAAAAATCTCCAGCTTCTAGTTTCATGCACATACCTCCAAACATACACACAACTACGTGCATACACACATACATACAACCACACACATGCACAAATACATACACAACCACACACACATACATACACACATATATACATATACATACATACATACACATACTCATACACATACATACATATACACACACATACATACACATACTCTCACACACACACTCACACATATACACTCACACACACACACACACACACACACACACACATTCACACCCTGCTATACCATTGCTCATTAGGCTGCTAGGGTCACACAAGGAAGCAGAAAAAGTTTGCTCTGGATAAATGTCACCTTCTTCACACCAACTCTAACTCTTGACTCTACTCCTCTCCCTGAGACTGAAAGCTGGTCCCCAGAATATACACACATCGTTACCCTTCAACATGCACCCCATGGCCCTCACTCCAGTTCTGTTAGGGGACAAAGTACGGCATTGGGTTAATCAGAGGACTTTTCAGTATCCCTTAGTGAACAACCATGAGGGAAGAGGGAAGAGGCTGGCTCTAAAACTAGCACTGTACAGTTAGTTGAAGGTGGCTGAAACCTAGTCTGGGAATTCATGCAGAACATGCAATGTGATGGTTAAGCTTGGTTGGCATCTTAATTGGATATGCAGTCAACTAAGAGACATGTCTCCAGGCCAGTCTGACAGGATATTTTCTACGTTTAACTGTTAGGGACAAACCCTCCCAATTTTGAGTGGCAGCACTATAAAGAAATCCCAGGGGAAAGCAGAGTTGTGTGTGAGGGCCAGCCTTCACTTCTAACTGGTGAATGCATCTGCTATGTAGCCACCATTTCAGCTGCTTTTTGCTGATGTCAAACTCCAGCTTCTTCAGAATTCTAACACAGAATGAAGGCCAGCAGCCCTCAGAGCATCTTTGTGGTTCTTAGCTACTCCAAAGTACATACAGCCATTGTTAGACATCTGAGATCATACCACATGGCTCAACCTAATAAATCCCTTTGTAATATATATTCATTCTCTTGGCCTTATTCTAAAATGCCCTGATTAGTCCACCTGGTAATGGGATGAGTTCTCGTGGGAATCAGGGGTCAGCCATGGCTGTATGATGTCACCGAGAGTGACTGCTCACCCTTTTTGAGTATAGCTTTGCTTGTTATCACTTGTGGAGACAAGGTAGCTGGGAGGCCTGAGTTTGCATCCTGCCTCTCAGCAGCCCTTGTGGTTGGCTATCAGCTTCTCTTTCCAGTGCTCTGGAATCACACTATGCCTGATCATGCAAGTCAAATTCATATGTTTACCTAGAATTAAGAGTGAAATGCATTGCAAAATGCCGACGCTGACTCTTGACATGGCCAAACGAAGAAGCTGGCGTCCTACGTTCATTTCTGCTGCTGTGGGGAGAGTAACAGTCCTGACGAAGATCAACTTAAGGGAGAGAAGGTTGATTTTGCTTCACAACTCTGGTGACAGCAGCAGGGCCTTGAAGCAGCTCGTTACAACACATCCCCGAGAGCAGAGACATGAACACAGTAAGCTTGGCACTGGGTTACCTTTCTCTTATATAGTCTGGAACCCCAATCCAAGAAATGTTGCTACCCATTTTCAGGCTTTTACATCAGTTAAGAAAATCATCCCAAACCGATCTAAACTACTCCTCATGGAGACTCTCCCAAGAGGTGTGTCAAGTTGACAATGTAAACAACCACCTCAGCTGAGTTTTATGTAGGAGCCAGGGAAGAATTTTGAGCAGGATAATAACGTCATTTCACATTTTAAAAGGTGTTAATTGGAAGTACAGAGGGTCAGAAAAGCTAGAACTAGAGTTAGGGGTAGAGAGATGGCTTCAGAGGATAAAGTGCTTGCCCTGTAACCTTGAAGACTGAGTTCCGATCTCTAGCACCCATATAAAAGCCAAGTGGGCATTTTAGTCTGACTGTAACCCAAGCTTCTGGGAGGAGACATGGGATATGCTCTGCAAGTAGGTTAGATAGACTAGCCAGAATCAGTGTGCTCAAGGTTCAGTGAAACAGACCTCGCCTCAAGTAAACAAAGTGGAGAGCAGTCAAAGAGGACAGCTAATGTCAACCGCTGGTCTCCAAATGTACCCACACACATGTGTGTCCACAAGCAGGTATGTCACAGATACACAAACACACACACATACGAAGTGCCAAGCTTGCCATCTTGATGAAGCATCATGTCAGACACAGTATCTGTCTCCTTGTTTTTGTGATGTTGGTTGTGTGTGTATGTATGTGCATGTATGTGCACATGTGTTAGCACATGTCACAGCTGTTTCACACAGAATATAAAGCTTATCAAATAAAATGACTATAGCTGGGCCTAAAGCTTTTGAAAAGCCTATCTCTTTTCTGAAACTCTTTACTGTGACCCATACATCTCTACTGAGAAGTTGGCTACATTCTTAAGTGTTCACATGTGATCATAAAGCAATGCTAAGACCTCGGCATACCCTAAACATTGTAAGGATTTTATGATCTATTCTCATTAAGTGGGAAGCCAATTAAAGCCTCTTCTGGCCCTTCATCTATTTGCCCTTAACATAGAAGAGAAACGCCCATTTGCTGTGGAAAACTGCCCTGTGCCTAGGACATGTTGCTTCCTCTATGTTCAGATGAGCACATGAGAGACTTTTCCTAATGGTGTTCATTCTCAGAGCATCCCATGTTTGGAGAAAATAGGGATGCATGTGAGCCAAAGATACCTCAGACAAAAGAGTAACAGGAAAAAAAAAACCAGTTGGCCCAGCACAATAATATCTGCCTCAACATCCCAAGGCTGTGGTTCACATCTCCCCAGATCTGCCATGTTTTCTATCAGTGAATGAATCAAAGCAATGGCTGACTTACACAGAAGCCACAAGGACTTTGGATTCTTAGTTGTGTAGCTAACAGGGGCTGTTGGTTTGCATGCTAAGGTCCTGCTTCCCAATTGGTTCTTGATCAATTCCAGTGGCCAATGACTGAGGAAGGGGCGGGACACATAGAGTTGCGCTGGAGGATGCGGAGAGAATCGGGAGAACTGGGGAAGAGAAGGAGTAGCAGGCAACTGGAGATAACGTCAGCCAGCCATCTATCTGAGTTCTCGGTTGGAGTGGTCAATGGTCACTCTATCTGATTATGTCTGGGGTGGCAAGTATGTGTGTGTGTGTGTGTGTGTGTGTGTGTGTGTGTGTTGTTTGGTGAGGACAGAACAAAATCTACATGCTACAGACCATGGCCAAACATCCAACCAAAATAAAACTAATACTTTCTAAAACTTTATATTGGCCTTAAAGTATATTTCTTTCTTTCTTTCTTTTATGTATTTATTTATGTATTTTTTGTTTTATATGTCAGCCTTATCTTTCAAGCTCTGTTTAGCTGAGGATCACATGACAGTTTATTTTCAGCATCTTTTGAAGTATTCAAAGTGTGCTCACATGCATGGAGTGCCATGTATGGGCCTGGAGATACTAAACAGCCTCCCAGGTACTCGGTTTCGGGTCTCAAACTCGGAATCCCGAGCTGAGCCTGATGCTTACTCTGAGACAGGCAGAAGGAGCCTTTCAAAAAAGACCCACAACTCTGGGCTGGCAGCAAGATGGAATGAGAAGATACCTTCTAAGGCCACCATGCAATTAGCAAGAAGCACCTTGGAATATCTATCGGTTTCCTCAGATCCCACACTAACTTCAAAGGGAAGACACTGCGGTTACTGACACCTCAACTCTCTCACTTCTATTAGGCTTTCTCCTCTGGAGCTCCTCAGCGGCCAGGGTCAAAGCCACAAAAGGGGAGGAAGAGGAAGATGGGAGGGGGGAAGGGGAGGGGAGAGGAGAGGGCAAACATGGAGGAAGGGGACTGAGAAAGTGAATATGGACTGAAGAAGAAGAAATAGATTCAAGGTGTCGGGGTTCAAGCATGGAAGTGGTACTATCGGGAGGTGTGGCCTTGTTGAAGTAGGCATGTCCTTGTTGGAGGAAGTGTATCACTGTGGGTATGAGTTTTGAAATTCCTGGCTACCTGGAAAGTTCAACAAGAATGGAAAGGAGACTGGAGGTAATGGGAGTAGACATGATTAAAATACATATGCTTGGCCCAGGGAGTGGTACTAGTAAAAGGTGTTGCCTTCTTGAAGTAGGTGTGGCCTTGTTGGAGAAAGTGTGTCATGGTAAGGGGTGGGCTTTAAGACCCTCCTTCTAGCTGCTTGACAGTCTTCTGTTTGCCTTCAGAGCAAGATGGGGAACTCTCAGTTTCTCCAACTGTCTGCCAGCCTAGACACTGCTGAACTTCCCGACATGATAGCAGACTGAACCCCAAAACCAGTGTGCTAGCTCCAAATGAATGGTGTCTCTTTACAGCAATGGAAACTCTAGCTAAGACAGAAGTTGGTGACGGGGCATGACTATGCTTTTGTTTGGAGGAATGTGTGTCTTGGGTCTTTAGAAAGCAGTGGGATGCTCTCAGTGGTACTTAACAGGTCATACTAGTAGGAATGTGGAAGATGCTGGTACTGAAGGTGATTTGAACTGTGGAGGTCTGCTGCTTCGAGAGGTTTCAGAGAGGGATTTTAGCCTCTGGCCTAGGGACTGTTCTTGCAATGTTCTGGTGAAGAACATGGCTGCTTTTTGCCCTGGTCTGAAGAATCTGCCTGAGGATGAGGTGAAGAGACTCGGATTAACTGCATTGAAAAAAGGGAGTTTCAAAAAAGCCCAACAGAGACCTTGTCCTCTGGTTTACTCAAGAGCGCTTTGATGAAGTGTAGCGAGCTTAGAGAGAAAACATAAAATGCATGGTTCAAAGAGTAAAGGGGCATCAGGAAGTGGAAGGAAGCTAAATCCTGTGTTCAAGGACATTAAATGGAATTAAGGGAGTTAATTAAGGGACCCTGGGCAAAATCCCTCCCATATAAATTTATGCTTTTGCAGTTGAACAAGAGATGGTTATATCATGTTTAGGATTCTTACCTAGTTATTGTTTTCACTTGCACTTTTAATCTGGAATGAACTATAATCCAGAAATGGAAGACACTGGCTTTTGATCAGATCTTAAGGCATGGTAGCCAGGTACCTAAATAGCTTAGGGCCAGGTACATAAAAGGTACAAACCTTTAATCCCAGGAGACAAAGGCAAGCAGATCTTTGAGTTCAAGACCAGTCTGGGACACAGCAAGTTCTAGCTAAAGAAAAGCTTAAGTCCAGACATGGTGGTACATGCCTTTAACCCCAACACTCAGAAGACTAAGATACGCAAATCTCTGAGTTCAAGGTCAGTTAACATCGAAAGTTCCAAGACAGCCAAGCTTAGGCAGCAAAAGATGTAATAGAACAAGGGGGTCATGTTTCAGCTCTAGGAAGTAGCAAGAAATCAGCATCTTTGGTCATGTGGCTCTGGCTTTAGAGTCAAGAATAGAAGAGACTAATAGGACAATTAAAGCTAAGAAATTAAGAAGAGACAAGCATCACTAAAGTGAAATGTTCTGGGAGCACAAAGAAGCTGAGTTCCAGAGATAGCCAAGGTTGTACGTGGTGCTGCAGCTGTACTTGGTAATGTGTAAGAGCCACCCAGGTGGTACTGGTTTTGAAGGCATGAAGAGGTCATAAAGAACAGCTGAGGCTTGGCACTGTGAGAGGCCAGGGAAGGTCACTGGTGAAGGTGGCTGACTGGACCTCAGTCATTGGAACAATAAGGTACAAAGTTGAGGTTGCCTTGGATACCACAAGATGTTAGAGATGTCAGAGCCATGGGATACCTGCTGAGGAAAGCTGCTAACAGGAAGTGGAACCAGCCCAGGAGAAAGAATTGTATGCAGTAAACAAAGATTAAAGGAGTTGAAGATCTAAAGAGCGCTTTTACATCAGACATGAAGATGCAGAGTTTGAAAAACCTCAGACTTGAACTTTGACAAGCCAGGTTTCCCTGTTTTAAGTTTTGTTTCCAGTGCATAGCATCTGTTGGAAATTGTGCTCTGGGGGTTGGGAACCCAGAACCAAACCTCCTGCCAAATTTTGCTCCATGGAAGATGCCAGTGGTTAGATGACGTAGAAGAACAACATCTGTTTTCAATGGTGTTTTTTTTTTTTTTTTCTTCTCTCCTTAAAATAAAATTCTTTCTAGAAAATCTGCCACCTTAGGAGATTGTCTTTGTGTCAACATTGGCCTCTGGGAAAAAATTATAGAAACCATGAATATTTTATTAAAGGTCTTCTCTGTTGTTGAAGTGTATGAGGGTGGGGGGTGTCTTATGTAGCCCAGGCTAGCTTCAAAGTCCCTCTGAGCTCTTGATCATTCTGCATCTAGCTCTCAAGTCTTGAAAGTATTTCCTTCTTAGTTAAAAGGATTTTGAGGGCAGGTGGCACACATCTGTAATAGTAATATTTGGGAAAATATTATACAGAGAACAAGGGATCAGAAGTCTAGGCCACTTTGGGCTAGCTGGTGAGTTCAAAGGCAACCTGAGATATCTGGGACTTTGTATCAAAATGCTAAAAAAACAAATTAACATAAACAAACAAACAAAAACAAAACAAAACTGGGTTAGGAGATAGGGAGGAAAAAAAAAGGAAGGAGGGAAAGGAGAGAAGTTTGGGTAAATGGATTTTCTAACCTAACTCCAAGTCAAAAATAATCTGGATCAAACCAGAGAATGGTGTTCCCTTGGTCTAGTTCCCAGTTTTGATTAAGCAACTCTCAAACATACTACCCATTGCTCAATAAGTGTCACAGAATTCCTTGAACAAAATTAAACATGTGCTTGCTTTGAACCCTAAAGGAAAGGCATGGTACACCTTCCTGGACATTTGTTCTTAAGTCATGTGGTGAAATAAGGTACCAGTGCACTGTGGCAATCCCAAGAGAGCAGAGATATCTCCACCCTGATTCTAGTCATTCTAGTGCTAGAATGCAGAAAGCTAGACACAAATACAAAGGAAGCAAAAATAAAGGTCACACCTGAAAGGCTCACAAAGAACTAACTTGTGTTTCCTCAACAAGTAACTTGATTTTTCTTGAATAATGAATGAGTTCATTTGTACCTGACTCCTAGTGTTCAAGGAAAATAAAGAAAAGCCACAGATGTCTAAGGGGCTCCAAGTAACTACCTCCTCTTCTTCTATTAGAATTGAAGTTTAAAGGTGTGTGCATGTGTGTGTGTGTGTGCGTGCAATGCACTTATTTATGTGAGTGTGTGCATACATATGGGAAAGCTAGAGGTTAACACTGTGTGACTTCCACAATGGCTTTCTACCTTAAAATTTAGATCAGGTCTTTCACTGATCCTGGGCCTGATCAAATCTGCTCAGCTAGCTTCAGAGGTGTCCCTGTCTCCTCCCTGTTAGTGCTGGGGGTACAGACACAACCAACTTTTGCATGTTTGCTGGGCATCCAAACTTACATCTTAACATTTACTCAACAGGCATTTAACTGAGCCATTCCTCCAGCCCCAGAAACCTAGTTGTATAGTTGGTCAAACATGGCTGTGTAGAACAAAGACTACATTTCCCAATGTCCCTTCAAGTCAGAAGGGCTCAGGCGATCCCATTTTGCCCAAAGAAATGTGAGCAACATCTAAAGGTTATAAAAGGAAAATAATTCTTTTTCATCAAACCCATTAATTGGGTGGGCTTTAGAATCAACACCTCTGGGTATGTTTCTGAGGGTGTTCCCAGAAAGGCTTAACTGAGTAGGGAAAACTCACACTGAAAATGTGAATGGCATCAACCCCTGGACTATGGCCCTAGATTGAACAAAGAGTAGAGCCCCAGTGGAGCCCCAGTGTTCATCTCCCTCTGCTTCCTGCCTGATGCTGCAATATGACTGGCTGCCTCATGCTCCTGCATGCTTTCCCCATCTTGATGGACTGTTCTCTCAAACCATGAGACAAACCCTTTATCCCTTAAGTTGCTTTTGTCCAGTGATATTTGAACATAGCTCGGAGAGAAGAAAGAATTAAGAGCCCTCTTGGAACAGGAGTGCAAGGAAAATGTTCTGTGAGTACTGAGACAAGAGGGAACAGCTTGCTCCTTGACTCAGATGAATTCGGGCGTGTTTGTCTTTGTAATTACTTTAGAAATGTGTCTGGGGGCTGGAGAAATGGCTCAGCAGTTAAGAGCACTGACTGCTCTTCCAAAGGTCCTGAGTTCAATTCCCAGCAACCACGTGGTGGCTCACAACCATCTATAATGGGATTAGATGTTCTCTTCTGGTCTATCTGAAGACAGCTACAGTGTACTCAAATAAAATAAATAAGTAACATCTTTTTAAAAAATGTGTCTGATCTTTTTCTTCAATATTGCAGATCCAGCCTTGGATTTCACACAGACTAGGTAAGAAAGCAAAGCTACATCCCAACCGTTTTCACACTTTTCATTTTGAGACATGGTTTTACTAAGTTGCCCAGCCTGGACTTGAACACACCCTGCAGCCTGGGCAAGCCTGGTGACTCGTGTCAACTCCTAACACTCCTGACTCAGCTTCCCAAGTAACTTTCAAGCATTAGATTAGAAATATTAGATTAGACAGCTCCTTTTGTTGTTGTTCTAGAGGATAAAAGTGGAGATCACTGGCATATTGAATTTTTAAAGAGGCATGACATCCTCATGTATACCTACCCTATTCATGCAAGAACAGTGTTATCACATCTCCATCTGCCCTGCAACAACAGCAACAGAAATTCAATTTTAAATTTCTCTTCTCTCTTTCTTTCTTTCTCTTTCTTCCTTTCTTTCTTTCTTTCTTTTAAGAATCTTCCAGTTCAGAAGAACAGTGTCTTAGGGTTTCTATTCCTGCATAAAACATCATGACCAAGAAGCAAGTTGGGGAGGAAAGGGTTTATTCCGCTTACACTTCCACATTGCTGTTTATCACCAGAGGAAGTCAGGACTGGAACTTAAGCAGGTCAGGAAGCAGGAGCTGATGCAGAGGCCATGGAGGGATGTTACTTACTGGCTTGCTTCCTCTGGCTTGCTCAGCCTTTCTTATAGAACCCAGGTCTACCAGCCCAGGAATGGCACCACCCACAATGGGCTGGGCCCTCCCCCCTTGATCACTAGTTGAGAAAATGCCTTATAGCTGTATCTCATGGAGGCATTTCCTCAACGGAGGCTTCGTTCTCTGTGATAACTCCAGCTTGTGTCTAGTTGACACAAAATCAGCCAGTGCAAACACAAAGGAAAGAAAGTGTTTGGAAATTGAGCCTTGAACAGATACAGTTCCCCACGCTATTTGAGCCAACCCTGGGTGCAGGTGTTCCTTTAGTGAGGCCTCCTTCTCCTACCTTGCCACAAAGTGACTGAAGCTTTTAGCGCCAACAGGACCTCATCAGAAAATAGCCAGCATCATATTCCCACCGAGAGATACCAAACTGAAACAATGTGTATTATGTCCACAAGGGTGGTGAGGTGTTCTCTGTGCTTTTGTTTGGCAAGCCAGACCAACATTTGATCTCCACATTCCACTGACATGAGATCAGTAGATCCCAGTGAGAAATTTCCCAGAAATTTTCCTGTGATGCCTATCAATCATCTCTGCAAGCATGGGATCCTGAACTTGGTCTTTGGGTTAGGGCCATCAGCAAAGGACAGGAAGCTTCTCTTCTGCTCTTGCCTGTGGAGCTTGTTTAAAGTCTGATGGGTTTTATTGCATTTTCTAGGACTGTGTTCCATGAAACTCCTGGGAGCCCTTCAATTGTCAAGCAATTGCCTCCGACAGTGCTGTGTTGGAAAAATATCTTTAGTCTCTCTGTAAAAAGGAAGCACAATGAAATGAGCAGGGTAACATAAATCCAATGGCTCCTCCTCCTTTCTTTCCTTTTCCTTCTTCTTTTCTCTCTTCTTCTTCTTTACAAATGTTTTTTTAAATATATAATTGGTTTTTATTTTGCCAATCTGTATGTCTATGTGACAGTGTCAGATTTCATGGAACTGGAGTTACTGACAGGTGTGAGCTGTCATGTGAATGTTGGAATGCTGGTCCTCTGGAAGAGCAGCAGTGTTCTTGACTGCTGAGCCATCTTCCCAGTCCCTCCAACAGCTTTTTAAAAATAAAGCAAATAAGATGGCAAGAAGGATAAGTAATTTCCTGATTGTGTAACTTGCATCTAATGTAGCAACTAAATTCCTTTCAGGAAACTGGACCGGGTCCCATGTAATGACAACATCCCGTTACCACTATCAGGATGGAATGTGGTAAGGTGGGAAGAAAATATGTTTGAAATCGAGAGCTGTGATGTCAGGCTGGTGACTGGCAGAGCATCCTGGGCTCTCCTTTGAAAGGCTGACTTGGGGAAGGCCACCTAACATTTCCGAGCCTTGGTTTTCCTGAATGAATACAAGAATAACATCAGTGAGTGCGCTGCAAGATTAAACAAAGACCCCCGAGAAAATGTCAGCATCGCCTGGCATGGTTACTACAGGATAGCATCTTAAGCTGAAGTTTACTGACTTCAAATGTCTGCGTTTCGAGCTATTTTTGGTAGCAGTGACATCCTAAAAATAGGACACACTGTTTATTTGCATAGCTGGGGAGAAGAGCTATGACTCTGACCAAGTAGACACAGCGCTGGAGAACTAAAGAACCTGGCAAGTGCCTCTTGGTTCAGACCACATCCTGGACCTCACTCCAGCAAAGTCTGAACATCCTTGGGGGGAAAAAGCCCCCAGATGCGACAAGCCAGGCCCTTGAGAGGCCTTCAGGAGGAGCCAGTCTTAAGACACTTCCTTTTGCAACCAGAGGACTGGCTGACACCCTGGCTATAAGTTGAATGAACTTCCTGATTTCATGGGCCCCTCTCCACCACTGCCCGCACCTTGTTAGGAAGGCATGTTCCTAGATCACAGGTTAAAGATTTGGTGGGACCTACTCTGTCATGGGGACTGAGCACTGAAGGGGCCCTTTTGCCATAGCCAGCCTTCGTGGAGGGCAGCCTGGGTAGTCACAGGCAGCAAGTAGCACTGAAACTCCAATCGAGCCTCAGCTGAGGGATCTGTCAGAGATGAGCATGACCAGCAGACAATCAAGGGTGCCCATCGTTACTCAGGATATGAAGCAACTTCCCAGATTTGATTTTTCACTTTCATGATGTATGTTTTCTTCATGCCAAAATCACTCACCTGATTTTACACACTAACAAATGGTGCAAGTGCATGTGCGCACACACACATATGCCTAAGTGTGCTAACAGTATTGAAGATGGAAGATTTTTCTTTTCTCATCCTTTCTTTGCACACCCCCAGATTTATAAGCTGTCCAGTAAGTGTCTCATCCCACAGCCACACACTGTCGATGACTAGAAAGCCACATGCTGATTAGGTCATCAACAACGTGAGGCTTCTAATTCTTAAAGTTTAACCTTTTTTTTTTTATCATATATTTTAAATTCTTCTTGTCAGCTTTTACATTTTCCATGAAGACTAATAGAAGAATGAATGGGAGGGAGTTAGTGATTAAAAAAAATAATGTATAAAGAAATGTATAAAGATACTTTATAATGCACCAAGAATGAATATTCATGTTCATTTTTTGTTATTATTGTTAATTAGCCTCCTTATTATTTGGGTTTTTTTGTTTTGTTTTGTTTTTTTAATTGAAGGTCTTTTACTGGTCCTGCTTCCATGAGTGGCCAAGACCAAAGGAAAGGGCAGGGCAACCAGCTGGTGTAGAGAGGGTCATTGCCACATTTCATTTACACACAGAACTAAACAGACAATCACAGAGTCACTATTATGGCTGGAAGTTGGCAGCACGGGATGGAGAGGGATGAAGAGTAGGGGTGTCATTAAAAATACAGGCTCCCCCCAAACTGGGTGCCTAGGACTGGACTTGGTCTGCTTCCAACACAAGAGGAATCAGAAGATCAAAAGAAGTTTGGGAAGGCCAGAAGCGTCAGGGGTGGAGGGGAAAGGATGGTCCAGGGAGCGGAAGGGATATTTGGCAACTAGGGTGAAGGGATAGCCCCCCACTCTGGGATCCCCCCAACCCCTCCCTGTCAGCTTCTTCTTGGTGGCATCCTTGGAGCTGGCATAGAGCATTTTGCTCTTAAGGGGTGCACTCTTGGGGTCCAGAAGATGAACACCAGGTCCTCCTTCTTGCTCTCCTTGGCCTCATAGGTTGCATCATAGAGAGCATAGGCAGTCCTTGTCAAAAGTGGTGTAGGGGTCGTCCACAGTCTGCCCACATCTCCTACGAGGAACTCCCTGCCCTCCTCCTGATGTTCCTCTTGTGTTCACTCAGGCAGAAGAGCACTCACTGCCTTCTTGCACTTCTTCACTTCTGGCATTGAAGACTTGCAAACTTTCATGTCATTGAACGCCTGGATGACACCATCCGAGACAGCCACACCAGAGGCCATGTTTCTGGAAATGAAAGGGAGACAGGAAGAGCTGCAGAAGAACTGAGCCACCACGGCTGCTGCCAGGATCCGACTGAACCCATGTTCATTTTTTTAACTCTGCATATATACAAAACAGGAAATGGAAGCCCGGATTCAAAAATTGGTGGGGAACTTACAATAAAACTGTTCACATTGTTTCTTTAAATCCAGATTCTTCAGGTGAACTCATAGAACCATTTAAGAGTTCTGAAAGTTACTTAGAGAAAAAATAATATCCCCAAATTAACAGTGGTCTCATGTACATGAAGATAGTTAAGAAAGATAACTTTTTAAAAGTGTCCCTAGCAATAAAACTGTGGGGAATTCGAAGGCAAACATAACCAAGGGTAAATGGGATGGAATAAGTTCGACTGAGTCACAACACAGAAGTAAGTGAAAAGACACTTCAGGTTCATCATGAGAGGATACAATGCTGGCGGTACCTCCATAAATATACAACCAGATTGCAACTTCAGCCCGTGTCTACAGTTCCCCCTGTGGTATTTGACAAATTAGTTTTTAAGTTTATACTAAAGAATTTCAAACCAGAAATCACCAAGACAGTAGAATGGTATCTGGCCACAGTAGACAAAAAGTCTTATCCTAAAGCTATGGGATTGTCTAGCACAACCCAGGGCAAAGTGATGGGAATGTAACAAACACATGCCCATGGGAAAAGCCATCAGGGAAAAGCATAAGACTGTTCAATGAATCATGCTAGGTCAGGCACTTTTCTGTTTGGAATGAACAGAAATCCATATTCTACCTCATTTACAGAATGATCGTAGGACCTCCGGGGAAGGGAAGAAGGATATTGCTAAATCAGGCAAGAGTGGGAACTTAAATGTAAGCTGCCATTGTAAAACATGAAGACAGTGCTGGGGTGAAGTTTAGGGGCACAGTGCTGAAAATGTGCAAGGCCAGCATGTGCAATTTCTATTAACCCAAAAGTGTTATTATCCGGGATATATAAGATCTCCCAAATTTATAAGGGGAAAAAATACCAGGAGAATGAGCACAAGCTAAGAGCAATGAATTCTCAGAAAACATAGTCTAGCCACACCTTCGATCCCAGCATATGGGAGGCAGAGTCAGGTCTGCAGAATGGCTTCAAGGGCAGCCAGGGCTACAAGGAGAAACCCTGTCTTTAAAAGCAACAGCAACAAAAACAATCTAAAGAACAAAGGATAGGAATCAGGACATGCAAATTTTAACAATAATGTGATTTTTTTTTAATTTTTCATTTTATTTCTTCACTACAAAGCCCAGGCTGGCCTGGAACTTACTATGTAGACCAGACAGGCCTCTGATTCATACATAGCCTTCTGGGTCATGGGGTTACAAGCATGAGTCACCAACTTGAAATCTATCATACACACACATACACACACACAAACACACACATACACATATAAGAGGATACAATGCTGGCAGTACCTCGCCGTAAATATATACGTTATATATTTATATATAATATATAGGTTAAACACGTGTAATAATTCTAACTGTTGAGAATAAAGGGAATGGAGGTTCTCATACACAGTTAGGGTCTGTACATCTCTGTCTCTAGACTGCAGTTAGTGACTATCTGGAAATAAACAGAATCTACTTAGAAGACCAAGCTACCCTCATAAAGGTGTACACTCCAGAAAAAACCCTAACCCACCTACAGACATTAAGATATAAGGTAGAATTGCATTCACAAGTACAGAGAACATTTTAACATCTAATAGGAGCATAAATAGGTAAAGAAACTTTGATATAGTCGTAGACTGCACTATCTCAAACTATTAGAATGAATACACTGTATCTGAAAAGCAATAATATAAATAAACCCAAAGCACAGTGTTGGGTACCAAAGGAAATTACAGAGTGATGAGAGGAAAGTCAGCCCTTTTATTCAATAGAAAGTACCATCTCACACACACCCACGCACACATAAACCCACCCACATACACCCACCCACACACACATGTGCACTCACGCACACCTACTCCATCCTTCCTATAACAACTACATCACATCCCACCGTTGCCTTCCACTGCCTTCCCACTGAAGCCTTAAAAAGATGTAAACCTCTAACACTGTCTTCTTGGCCCATTCTAATATGGACTACTCCTTTTTATATTATTTTTTAATTACTTATTTGTTTATTGTATGTTCATTGGTGTTTTGCCTGCATGTATGTGAAGGTGTCAGATCCCCTGGAACTGGAGTTACCAACAGTTGTAAGACACCATGTGGGTACATGAAATTGAACCCACGTCCTCTGGAAGAGTAGCCAGTGCTCTTAACCACTGAGCCATCTTTCTTGTCCCCCAAAAACTACTTTTTGTTTTGTATCATTTGTTTTGTTTTTCAAGACAGGGCTTTTCTCTGTGTAGCCTTGGCAGTCCTAGAACTCTATAGACTGGCCATACACTCACAGAGATCTATGTGTCTCTGACTCCCAAATGCTAGGATTAAAGGTGTGTGCCACCATTACCTAAGATTTTTTTCCTTCTTATCACTAAGCCTTACTAGTACTCTGTTGTATTAATTACTTTTGAAACCTCAAAGCCTACTCCTAGTGACACCTCCTCCAACAGGGCCACACCTCCTAATCCTTCTCAAACAGTTCTACCAACTGGGGACCAAGTATTCACACACATGAGCCTTTGAGGGCCACTGTCATTCAAACCACTACATTCCATTCTCTGGCCCTCATAGGCTATTGAGCATATCATAATGCAAAATGTGTTAATCCAACTTCAAAAGTTCCCATAGTCTTTTAGTCTCAACATTGCTTACAAGTCCAAAGCATCTTTTGAGACTCAAAGAAATCTCTTAATTATAACATACAATAAAATAAAATTATATAATTCTAACATACAATGGCACAGAATATATCTTACCATTCCAAAGAGAGGAATGGGGACATAGTGATGACTTACTACTCCAAAGCAAGACTGAAACCCAGCAGAGCAACCACCAAATCCTGTAACCCCCTGTCTGATGTTAGAGAGCTGCCTGCAAGATCTCTTTCTCCTCTCTCTGCTCAGTACCACTTCCTGACTGCATCTCCCCTTGGCATATATCCAGGCTCAGGCATCTCCAACATTTTGGAGTCTCAAATGCAATTCAGGCTACACTCCACAGTCTCATGCAATGGCCTCTCAGGTATCCATGCAGACTCCCCCGCTACATACCTGGGCTCAGCAGCTATTTGAAGCCTATGAAGGAAGATTCTGAAGCCGGTCCTTACTCATGTATCGTTCTTGGCTCTAATGACAGCAGCAGTTGGGCAGCCCTGTTGAGTTCTTCGGCCAGCCTGAGGAGAACTCTGGTCCCCTCAAATCACATTTATAGCAGCTTTTGTCCTTCCTTCCTAGGAGTGAGGGGTTCCTTAGGCCTTTTCCATTCACAAGCTGGAAGCTTGGCTGGGTAGAGTCTTGTCCTGAAGCTGCCCTTCCCTTTACTCCACCGCAGAGCCTCTCCATTATCTCCTTATCTCTTTCAGCCTAAGACTGGGCCACAACATCAAGTTTCCATTTCTTTGAACTGCTCATTTGGTGTCTCTTTCTGTGCCACTTGCTCTTTTTCAGTGTAGCCATTACTATTAACCATGTGACAGAGTCACTATTTAGGCTGTCTTGAAATCTTCCTCTGTTGATGAACAGTTAGGCCATTACTTCTTACCTCCATCTCCGGCAAAGTCTTAGGAGAAGGACAGAAGGCAGCCACATTCTTTGCCCAAAATATGACAAGAAAGGTCTCCAGGCCTGTTGCTAATATTGCTCCCCTCTGAAACTTGTTAATCCAAGCCTCCACTAGCTTCATCAGTCTTCAAAATTTCTCCTGGGGTGACCCATTATGATCCACTTACAATGCTCAACAACTTTTCTAGTACAAGGTCCCAAAGTCTTCCTCAATCCTAAAAAAAAAAAAAAAAAAAAAAAAAAAAAAAAAAAAAAAAAAAAAAAAATCATGGTCAAGCCCATCAGAGCAAACACCGGATCCTAGTACCAGTTATTGCTTTAGTTACTTTGTTGTTGCTGTGATGAAACAACATGGCCACAGCAACATGTGGAAGGAATGGTTTGTTTGGGCTTATGGTTCCAGAGGGATAAGAGTCCACCACCATCATGGGAAGTATGGCAGGAAACAAGCTGGAGCTGGAAGCTAGTAACTCATCTCAGACCACAAACAGGAAGCAGAGAGGATGAACTTGGAATAGCTTGAGGCTTTTGAAATTTAGAAGCCCACTCTCAGTGACCTATTTTCTTCAGCAAAGTCACACCTCCTAATCCTACCCATACAGTGCCACAAACTGGAGACCAAGTAAAGTATTCAAATGTCAGAAACTATGGAGGATATCACATTCAAACCACCACACCTGTCAAACCCCATGCAGCCCCTTCTCCCCTGCCTACCTGTGCTGTACAGTGCCACATTTTAACATGTTTCCGTACTTTGGAATTGTACAATTAGTGGCCTGGTGGGGCAGGCCTTTAATCCCAATATTTAGAGGCAGAGGCAAGCAGCAGATCTTTGTGAGTTCAAGGCTACAATGTTCTACACAGAAGGCTATAAAAAGCTGGGGCTACACAATGAAATCCTGTTTCATTAGAACAAACAAAGGGCAAATGACAAATGACAAACAGACTCATAGTCAATTATCTGATTATTCATATATTTATATATTTAGTACAAGAGTTTAGCCCATCCACCACTACATCCCCAAGGTGAAGAGCTGAGCCTATCACTATCAAGTTACAATTACACAATAAGTATAGTTGCCCTACTTGGATACATTTTGAAGTTACAAGACTATACATTTGTTACAGTTGCATTTCTCCCTACCCACCCCAATGTTCTGGGTTTCCAAATAAAGGACACATGCACACACAGCCTTATATTTTAATATGCCCTAAACAACTCAATGGCTGGACTACTCTAAAACCTCCACATGGCTAACACCTCCCCTCTGATATTCCTGAGTTATTACTCACTAAAAAAAATTTTTTTTCTTTGTGAACTAGACCCAATTTGGGGGCAGGGCATGCCTGGAGCTGCTCTCCCCCAGCTTTTACTTGATTGCTTTGCTCTCTTTTCTGCACCTCTCAGGCCTGGTCCTTAATCTGTTTCAGGCATGGCAGTTCTAAATCCTTCTGCTTCTCTTGGTCCCTTTGCCCACAATCCTAAAGTCCCACCTCTGTCTCTCTGACCAGACGTTGGCCACCAGCAATTTCATTTACCAGTCAGAACCAACTGAGGGCATGGAAACTTGGGGTCTTACATGTGGCTTCTCATGCAACTTTTTGAACCCAATTAACATAATACAGGCATTAGTCCAAATCCACATGTACTGTCTGGTGTTCACACACAGTGATGTAGGCAAAGATGAAACCTGGACAGGAAGGATGTCTAATAACGTTTGGGGGAGAAGATATCTCTAGGAAAGCTCATGCAAGAGGAACAGAGAGTGGGCCAGGCATGGTGGCATACACCTTTAATCCCAGCTCTTGGAAGCAAAGAGAACTTCTCTAAGTTCAAGGCCAGCTTGGTCTACAAAGTCAGTTTCAAGCCAGATAGGGCTACATGAAAGGAAAAAAAAGAGGATCAGAGAATAAGACAAAGGGGGCTTCAAATGGATATGTGAAAAAAAATAATATAATAATTTGGAGTGGAAATGTTTTCTAAGCATTGTTCTCTGTACTTACCAGAAAAGGAATCTGAAGTCAGGCATGGTGGTGAACACCTGTATTCCCAGTACATGGAAGGCTGAGACAATGGAAGGAACATGAGTTCAAGGTCAGCGTGGAAAATAAATGAATAAATGAATGAATGAACAAATGAATTAATGCATTAATATGAAAAAGATTTAAGGGGCTGGTGCTGCTCTTGCAGACAGCCTTGTTCCAATTCCCAACAAAGTGGCTCACAGCATCCTCTAACTCCAGCCCCTGGGGTTTGACAATCTCCTGTGACCTCTGTAGGCTCCTGCAAGCACATGGTACACATACATTCATGCAGGCACAAACTATAAGCAGGAATAAAAATAAATGAACATTTTTGAGACAGAGAGGTTTGAAATGAGAAATTCAAGAAGTACAAAGTGAATAATTGGTTTCTAAAGCTCAGGGACAGGAAGAGGTGGCCCAAGCAGATCTTTGTGGTGACAGCTATGTGTGCTCACTTCAGCTGTAGCCCTTGGGATCTATGATGGGAAAAGCATTGCCGATCCTTACACACAGTTCTAGACCAGTGTCAAGGTTCTGTACCCTTGTGCCTATAGCATAAGCTGTAGCCATAGGGGAACTGGTGGGAGGGAACACAGGTCAGACCCTCTCTGTCGTATCCTTTTATACTTTCCTGGAAAATCTATAACTAGCTAAAGTATTTTTTAAAAAAAAACATATATGGTCCATCTAAAATAATGTCTCTAGTCCACACAAAGAACAGGAATATATATATATAGTGGGTGGATCTTTTGAGAAACACCGTCCTCCAAGTTCAAACTGGCAGTTGGTTACGCTTCTGAACTCTCAGCGGCTGTAATTACTCACAGGAGACCTGTGCAAGACTGAGCCCATTAACTTTCTTTCATGGAGTGGGGAGGAGTAGGATCCTCCCTGAGGGTTTATAGCCACTGGTTGTGAGAAATCACTGGGAAACTTTCTCTTCAGTGATGCAGCCTCTTGAAAGCCGCCTCGGGCGCTGCAAGGAATGCTTAACCACTGGCTCACTCTAGGCCGCTCACAAAACCCACGGGTTCACCAGGTGACAGTTGTATAGAACCACTTTGGTCTGTTATTGATGTCCTATCTATGCTGAAGAGACACTTGTTGGCCCTACGAGGCTACAGTTGCTTTCACTGAGTCAGAACAGTGGATGTATGGGTCAATGTTCTTTGACAGTCTTCTCCAAGGGCAAGCCAGAAGGAACATTCCAGTAGGTTACTCTGGCTGCATGACCTTGCTTGAGAGTCTAGATTAAGTCTGATATTAAAATCAGATAGCCTGGTTCCAAATCCCAGCCTTGATACAGTAAAGAGATGCCTTTCTACTTCACCTTCATTGGGGCCTCAAGTCTCTTTCTTTATCTTCAGAATGGTTGAAATGCAATTTCATACCAGACATGGTGTTGTGGGGATTGAATCCCATAGAGTGTGAAAAGTACTTGCCATAAAAGTTGGCAAATAGGACAAGACCTCCCATCCCCTTACTCCTGACAAAAAAAGAAATTAGGCTGGAAAGATGGCTCAGTGGTTAAGAGCTCACTGGCTGCCATTCCAGAGGACCGGGGTTCATTTCCCAGCACCCACATAGCAACCATCTATAACCCCAGATCCAGGGGTTCCAGTATTCTATTCTGGACTCCACAGGCACCAGACACAAGGCACACACAGATGTGGGGCACAGATGTGGGGCACAGACAAAACATCCATTCACAAAAAAAAAAAAAAAAAAAAAAAAAAAAAACGTTTATTTTGAAGAAATAAATAAATCCAAATATGCTTATCATTTGTCCCAAGCCCCTCCCTAGACATTTTCCTGAGTAACTGTCTAACTAAGGTTTTGTGCTGGGTTTGAGAGGTACTGAATCATAAGGGTTAAGGGAAGGGTAAGCGTGGGTGGGGTTGGGGGAACAAACCCTGGAAAATCTCTAGAAGTGCCTGTATTCTCTGCTGCTGAATGATAGTAGTGAAAGAACCATACTTCTACACACACACACACACATATATACACACATACACACACAGATATATACAAACACACAAACATCCACACAGCGGGTAAAGTACTTGGTGTGCAAGCCTGTGGCCCTGAACTAAATCAATGCCCCCGGAATGCAGGTGAGAGCCAGTCATAATGATGTATGTCCTGGGTTCGCTCACCAGCCAGCCTGGCTAAATCAAAGAGCCCCAGATCCCAGAGATACCCTATCTCAAGAAACAGCGCACAGTACCTGAGGAACGATAACCAAGCCTGCTTCCCGGCCCTGCAGGCATGCTCGCATACACACTCTCACAGAAAACCCCAGAGCTCAAGAAAGGTTACTGGATGGGAGGGAAAAAAGAAAGGGTATGGGTGGAGAGGAGGAAGAGGAGGAGGAGGGAGGAGGGGGGGAGGAGGAATGAGAAAGGAGATTCTATTAGATTAAGTTCAAAATAGCAGAAAAAAAGACTAAAGGCTGTGGTTTGCTTTGGTTTGGTTTGTTCTGCTTTGCTTTGCTTTGGGGGCTTTGTTTTTTGTTTTGTTTTCTCTTTTTAAGGCATTTCTGGTCAGGAACCAAACTAATTTCCAAGGGGTGAAAGCAGACTTAACCTGGGAGAAGAAGAGGAGCAGGCTCTGCTTTCAGTCGGCAGAAGAGAAACATTCCGATCGGAGGGGCACACACAGGCAGGGAACGTGAGCTCGGCTCCTGCCTCTCTAGGTGCGGTGAAGTTGACAAGGAGCCAGCCCTTCTCAGATCTGGACTCTGGACCACAAAGAATGGGAAGAGTTGACCTTCCCTCTCAAAATGTAAGGACGGAGTCAGTGCTGTCGCTTCAGAAACACACCATCAGGTTTTTAAGAGGGATAAGGGGCCGGAAATGCAAGCCGTGTTAAAAGGCAGCTCGCACCGTTGAACTATGTGAAGTTTCCCCAAAGTGGACCGTTGGCTTAGAATCCGTAAAAATAAAGGGCCACTGGAAAAAGAACGGGCTGAGTGTAGTTTGCTTTTAGGAGTGAGATTCTCAAGTCTAAGCTTCGCCTCTTCACTGTGCTTACAGGAGATTCATACCACGGAAGAGGGCTTGTTTCATTTTGACAAGACCTTTAGAACCCCAGTAAATCCAAGGGTAATACCATCACATATTTTTCAAAAGTAATAAAGCCGAGGCAATGAAAGAAGTTGCAATAAATCTTCACATTCAGAATACTGCTGACAAGACTTGGGACCCCGTGCTTATGACTGGATTATTCAATTTGACATTTGAAGAAAGCGTAGTAAAACTTGCTTCAGGGACCGGTTACATAACCACAGATTTCTTTCTTTATTTTTGTTTTTTAAATCTCTTACTTAAAACGCAGAGACCAATGGTATGCAAGTTCAAGCCTTCCGTTAACTACTAGCGATCCAAAGCTTGAAGCTGATTCATGACATCCTTTCATGACGGTGGGATCACATTATCGGGTGCTGAAACGGAATTCTCAAGCAAATCATACTAAAGTGCCAGAGGAGAACGAAGGGTTGGTTGTATCTGAAGAAACAAGAATAACACAGGCGTTGGAATGCTTCTTAAGAAAAGGAAAAACCCCATTAAGAACCCTGATCATAGACAGGGTAGAGGGATACCCAGGGTGGTCTCCGCCTTCTCAAAGGGGAAGGGGAGAGGGGATAGGGAAAAGGATTGTGGGAGGGGATGACTGGGAGAGATGACAGGGAGGGGACAGTGAGCAGGATGTAAAGTGAATAAGTAAAAAATATAAAAAATAAAAATAAATGGTCTGGTCATTTGCTAGTAAAGGAGACGTCAGGAAAGAACAGCTTCTAAAGCAGGTGTTTCTCAACTTGTGGTGGTGAGCCCTTGCAGGGTGGTGTGAAAATGACCCTTCATAGGGGTCCCATACCATACACCCCGAATGTCAGATAATTCACATTGTGATTCGGAACACTAGCAAGATGGCAGCTAGTAGCAACAAAAATAATTGTATGTTGGGGTGGTCACCCCAACATGAGGAGCTGTGTTAAAGGGTCACAGCACTAGGAAGGTTGGGAACCAGGGGACTAAAGTCTTTGTGGGCTTTGAGAGCTAAAAAAGAGTAAGAAATTAAAAGAGGTGGTAGAAGCTGTAACAATGAAAACATCTTTATTTCACTTTTCAACTTTTAAGCGGAATCTTGAGAAGATCTGTAAAGCTGGGAGCCCTGCGGGCTGAAAGTACAGGCTCCAGTCAAAGGAAAGGAGAGTCAGGATTAAAGCCAAGTGTCTGCTCTAATGTCCTTCCTAGCAACCTCATCTGTCCCACCCTCGAAGCCCAAGTTACGCTCGTTATTGACTTGAATGCATTATCTCTGTGATTTCAGGTTGATGGAACAAAAAAAAAAAAAGCGTGAAGATATTAAAGGTGTCGGCCCTTAGAAACCTCGTTTCCCCCTTAATGCAGAAACAATTTCTGTCTGAATTTCTAAGCAACTAAGCCCCCAGGTGCTTCCTGACCGTTGAAAGAACCATACTGTTAAAGGAGGTCATGGGACAGTACAATTCATTTCACACACACACACACACACACACACACACACACTCACACACCAATCTTCCAATGTGCTCCTCATGTATTACCGGACACTGGTTTGGAATTGGGGGCTTTTATTAGGCAGTTCCTTGGCCCTGTTGATCTGTCTCCTTTATCTTAAGGCATAAATCTTGAGTGACGGGTGGAGACACCTGAAAGCCCTGATTCCAACCTAGAATGGGAGGCTTCGCTTTATCTGGTTAGTTTGAGTTTGGAGGTTTGTTTGCTTGTTTGTTTTTCTTTGTTCTCCTCTTGGATGGCCCCCAGACCCCCATCTCAATGTGGCTGTGTCTTTGTTGAAGATGAGTTTTGAGGGTGAGAGAGTTTGCTTTTGAAACAGCCATTTTTTTTTTCAGTCAAGTGGGTATTTTGGGAAATAAGACAACTGTCAACCTATACATCCCCCCCCCAAGTTTGAAATAATCTAAAAGGCTATGGGGAAGGGGCAGTGCTACTAAGATCATTTATAAAGCAATTTAATAGCCGCATAAATCCCAAGTTCCAAAACTTGACTCACACGTTGGAATCTGGTTTTATCTGGAGTGTTTCTACCTATAAAACTCAAGTGAGGAATAAAATGGATTGTTTCGGGCAGGTGGAATGCTTTGAGCCACTAAATTCGTAAGCAGGCCAAAATATCCCTGTGGGGGCGAGATCTAGCTATAGTGTATAGCCACCCAGAGAACATCCTCGGGCGAAGCTAATCCCTTGCTGGATCACCTTTCAGTGGCAGGAAATTAATTTTGTGGTTCCTAGAACTGGGCTTCCATCTGGTGTCCGGAGACCGGTACGGAGAAAGGCAGGGGGTGGAGAAACTTTTGTTATGGTTGTATTTAGTCAGTGTTTTTGAAGTGGATTAATTGGAGACAACACTCTTACACATGAGGCAAACACTTTCCCAATCCTACCCTAGGGTTTCTTGGAGCAGCCAGTCTTCTGAAGCCACACGCCACAGTCGTTGATGTCCCTGGAGACTGGGGTGAGTTTGTCACGGCTGGCTTCTTGCTAGTTCTTAAGGCCCTGGAAGAGAATTGCACACTCCCGGGACCTCTGTTTGGGACTAGAAATTTCACTTTAAAGACACTCAATTAGCAACTAAACACAAGCTTATTTGCTCCCGAGACCAAATATGCCATTTAACAAATATGCTGTTTAAACGTTAACAGCGTTTTCAAGGAAGCCTTGTAAATGCTGGAGACGTGTGATATGATGACTTCTTTAGGTCTGAAATATTGCTAGGACTATATTTTTGAAAACCTTTTAACATGTCCCAACTTTACTAACAGAGTCTCAGGGTCAGGGATTTAGTCCACGAGTTTGCTCCCAGAGGCACGCAGAGCATTCCTAAGCCCAGAGGCTTTGATACACTGTTGTCTGTGAGGGCAGAGACAACCTAACTGTCCCCTGATGGGGACCAAGCCTGTCAACAACGGTGCATTCATGGGCTGGAATATGTTGCAGCTGTTGAGAAAAGCTTGAAGCTGCACAAGGACATATAGACCCCCAAGTAACAAACCCAAGAAGCAAATTACAGAGAAAAAGGTATACTTGATACTGTTTGTGTGTGCTTTTTCAAAAAGGTGATTAAAAATAGATACTTCTATGGCATTAGGACATTCTGAAATACTTTTTACAAATAGATAACAGGTCCCTAGGGGATGGAGTGGGAAAGTGGGTGGGCAGTTCTGTCCCCGACTTGCTGAACTAGCTAGATTATTTTTTTTTAACCCAAGTATGTTGCTGTCAGAATAACTGAGAAACTAGCTAATAAAAGATTATATTTACTATGGATTAATTTAGCAGGCAGTGGCAGCCACTTTCCAGAACCCCGTTTCTAGGAGGAAAGCGGGGGATGTGAAGAAGGTGTTAACCTGTCATCGTCATCGGTAGAGGAAAATATCAAAACCGGGGCTGTGCACTCAGTGCCACGGGTACTTGGTGACATCTCCTCTGTAGCCTTACATAAGGACCCCACCCCAGCCTAGCCCCAGAGTCCCGCAGGGCGCCAGCAGAGGCTGCCAGACCCAATGGGCTGTGCTGCAAAAAAAAAAAAAAAAAGAATGCCTTCTGCGTCACCCGTGGCACCTCAGCCCTTCCTCTGCTCTATCAGGATGAGCCCCAGACAGCATGGACGCCCTCCCTCCCCGCAGAAAGAACGGAGACCATAGAGGAGATGCCACGGCCCATGGTCACACACACACCTTTCTCCCTCCTTGATCCCTCTCCCTTATCCAGTTCCTCGAAATAGCCAAAGCCAGCTGGTCCCCTCGCTCCTATGTTTGTAATCAAGGTCGAATTGCTTCCAGGCTCCAGCTGAGTTTTTGTAGGTGCTTTAAACAGACTAAATTTTCTGTTCTTATGCCTCATTAGCTTACTAATTAAATGCCTAGTCGTTCGAAGATCTGTAGCTTCTTCCCTTTTTTTTTTTTTTTTAAGTTCTTACAAATCTAAAATATTTACTCTGGGGTTCCCTAGCTCCCTAGCTGAAGCATATCTCTTGAAGCTGCTTTTTTGTTTTGTTTTGTTTTGTTTTCAGTAGTCATTTTGTTCCAAGAGGCTTCAGTGCACTGCCAACAAGTAAAGACTTATTATCCACCCGCTGGCGTTAGAGAGAAGCCAGGGAGTTTAAAGAAAAAGTAAGTAACTCCTGTATCACCAGGTTCTCTGTCTCTCTGTCTCTCTCCCCTCTCTCTCTCATTCCTTCATAACAGCCTCTTAACTCGATTCCCAGATACTTATGACATTAATGAAGAAAAAGACTGATTTGCATGCCTGGACTGGGAAGCTAACTTTCACAGCTCTCCTTGCTTAAAAAAAAAAAAAAAACCTTCTTCAAAACTAACCTAAGTCCTCTCTGCCAGACTAAGAACTGTTATTAGAAAACAGAGGAAGGGTACCCTGCTTCTCCTAAGCTGAGGGACTAATCTGGTGTCAGTAGCTAAAGCTGTTATTTTCCTTATTGGAAAACATCCAAATACTCGGTTATTTTTGAAGAAAGGCCGTCTAAACAATCCAGACTGTTGTCCGCCTCTCGGCGTTGGCACTCACAGGACGTGCTGTGAACAGCCCTCAAGACTGAAGTTCCTTTATGTTTTCAGCCACTTGAGAAAAAAAGTTTTGCCACAAAGTCCTAATGACATGAAGTCCTACAAATCAGCCTGGAAATGTCTAAATGTGTTTTTCCTAGGGAAAAAAAAAAAAGTGCCAGACATTGATTTTATCTGGCAACCAGCAAAATATAACAGACCGCAAAGCTATACATTCCTGGACCTCACATGAAGCACAACAAGGGACAGCAGTGGGCCAACCCGGAGCTCAGCTGCCGTGGCATCTGCAGTCCACAGCCTAGACAGCCGAGCACAGTAACCTCAGCTGCTACCCAGGGCTCACGACAGCAAAAGAAAAACCAAACCAAAGTTAAAGGAGAAAAAAAAAAAAAACAAAACCATCAAAAGCAGTGGGCAGGACATTTCTAACCTACCTTTTCTATTTCTGGCTCGAGATAACATTAAATACGTTCTTTAACTCGTTACACAGAAAACCCAGAAGCTCACGTGAATACGTTACTGACTTGTGACTGTGACTTCTAAAACTGGTATTGAGAATTGATAAATGATGCAGTGATCTTGAAACAAGGACTGACCCAGGAGCAATAGGATGGAAGTTCAAACGCTGTAGGCCTAAGTTGGACCAGGCTTGTATAGGAAACAGAAGGAAGAGCTCAAGGCCAGTCTTGGTGACATAGGAAGGTCAAAGCCAGCCCGGGTTACTTAAGAGTGTCTCAAACATCATAAAACAAATGTCAGGACAGACAGAGAGACAGGAGGAAATTCAAGGAGGCTGCTTTTCAGTACAGCTTTCCAGACTCGACCGTTGAACACATGCTACGTGTTTTACTTGGGTGAAATTTTAAAAGATGGCAACGGGGAAGAAGGAAAGGGTTCCATAAGCATGAAAAGATGTTGCCCTCGGGAGGCCTCGACCCTACCAAAGTGCACAGGTAACCAAGCTGAAACCCGGGTAGTCTTCCCCTGGGAGGAGCACTATCCGTTAGCCTGCACCAAATGGTTAGCCCTGAAACCACACATACAAATAACACTGTACAGACTAAGAAGGCTGTATGTATGTCTTTAGGGATGTGTGTGTGTGTGTGTGTGTGTGTGTGTGTCATTTGGGAATGGTAGTGAGCAGAACATATCACCAATGGGGGGTGGGGCATTTTGAGTATCTATAAGTAATTAACTCGACACTTATAGCAAACAAACCTGTTACACTGAGAGGCAATGAGAAGGAGACAAACTTGTGTGAGGTCAGTACAATCACAGACTTCTAAAATTCTCTTTTATTTGTGCTGTCTGATGGCATGGTCAATACCTACAGATTTAGAGGCATTATCCAGTACTCCCATTGGTCCATGGGTCGCTTCCCTCCGTTTCATTGGTCCACGATCAACTGTGGTCTGAAAATATCAGGTAATGAACTCCAATACTGAAAATATCAATAATGAATTCTATTTTATTCTTAGCCACTATTAATATTACACTGTGTCTATTTAAAAGTGAAACCTTCCTATAGGTATGCATGTGTGCACATGTGTGTGTGTATGTGTGTGCATAGTATATACTAGTAACATAGAAACTAGAAACAGTATATACTAACCATGATTTCAAGCATCCCCTAAAACAGACGTCCCAAATAAATATTTGAAAAACACAGCTCTTTCTGGGGTTGTCTTATTTTGGGTTCGGTTGTTGTTTGGGTGGGACTAGGAATTGAATCAGGGCCTTGTGCACAATAGATAAGTGTGTGTGCTTCACTTCTATTGTCCTATTGTTGCTTATTTAATTACTCAATTATTCTTAACACAAGGTCTCGTCACGTAGCCCTGACTGGCCTAGAACTATGTAAATCAGGATAGCCTCAACCTTGCAGGGACCTACCTAGCCCTGCATGCATCCTGGATGCCGGAAATCTTAGCTTTTCTTCTGGTGTGTTGTTAAAATTATTCTATTTTATTCTTAGCCTCTGTTAATACCATACTGTGTCTGTTTATATTATTCTTATAGGTGTGTGTGTGTGTAAATGAAACCTTCTTATAGGTGTGTGTGTGTGTGTGTGTGTGTGTGTGTGTGTGTATGAGAGAAGGAGGGAGGAAGAAAGGGAGAGAGAGAGAGAAAGAGAGAGAGAGAGAATATATCATCCTTGACTTCAAGCATTCCCTAGAGCAGAAGTTCTCAATCTGTGGGGTGTGATGCCCCCCCAGGAGGGTCAAACACCCCTTCCACAGGAATCACCTAAGACTATCAAAACACAGAGCTGTTTACATTATGGTTCATAACAGTAGAGGCATTACAGTGGTACAGTAGTAATGAAATAATTTTATGGTTGGGGGTTGCCACAACACGAGGAACCATATTAAAGTGTAACAGGAAGGTTGAGAACCACTGCCCTGGGGTCTTCCAACTCATCCCTCAAAGATGGGGGCAGGACCTACCCTGTAATTTTGAAACTGATTTGCTTAAGGACAGACAGTATTCTTTTAACTTTCCCTAGGACCCTGTCTTAGGCATGACCCAAGTAGATGTTTAATATTTGTGGGCTGACTGTGTGAATAAGCAGATGGATAAAATATCTAACTAAATAGACAACTGAGAGAGATAAAGATGAAGAGGGAGAAAATTGATAATATGAAAGTTTTCAATCCAGGTTAGTATACAAAGCCTGAGATGTAACACTAAAGAAAACCTGAATTCTGCTATAAAGTAAGCACATTTTCATGTCCTGATTCTGTCAGACCTAGCAATCCAAGAGTTCAGTAGATAGATGACTGCTGTCTGCTGAGGCACAGCGTGTTCTTCTGGTTACACTGATGTGTTCTGTAGAGAAAGACAGTGTAGAACTCAGTTGTTGGAAATTAGAATACAGTCCTCACAAAAGCAATTTAAAAATCACTGATTAGCTATCAATTTATCATTTTTAAAGTCTACTGCAGTTGTAATGTGTCTAAAAAGGCTTCATGTTTGGTTGAAAATTGATTTAAAAAAAAAAAAGAGTTGGGCATGGTAAAGGATGCCTATAATCCCAGCACTTAAGAAATTTAAGACAGGAAGATCATGATTTCAAGGCCAGCCTCAGCTACATAGCAAGTTCAAGGTTAGCCTGTGCCACATGAAACCCATATCTAAACAAAAGAAAAAAAATTTGTTTAAAAAAAAGAAAGGAAGGAGAGGAAAAAAAAAGAAATGATACTTATCAGTAAATGCTGAATAGGTAAATTAGGTAAAGGAGTAAATACTGAACTCGAGTGGGCATTTAATTTATTCGTGTTCAATTTTTCACATTGTAAAAAAAGGGATTAATTTCAACAAGGTGGGAAGCCAGTGAGATGCCACTGAAGAGCTCGGTGCCAATGCACGGTTCACCTCCAGGCTCCAGACCTTTCCCATTTGCTCGCAAATGACTCTCACTATGTGCAAAACTAACGGGAAGATAGGAAAACAACTAAGGAATCCATATATGTCCTGCAAAGTCACCCCGGAGTCATTTAAACCAGGTGCTAGAGAAAAGAAGGATCTGTGGCATGGTGTGTGTGGTGGTTAAGACCGTTCACCACGCATTTGTTTCCTCCTTCTGGAGACAAGGGAGGGTCACACTGCCTGCCCTGTTAGGGTTGGTGGCACCATCTACAGCATTCCAGCCCATGTACTGAGAGCAGCGGAGGTTTTGGTAAGTGTGGGTACTGCTAGGTGTTCTGAGTTCTCCTTTCCCCGTTGGCTCAGCGTTCCAGAATCATCCAATGGGTGGCTACTTCATCAGACTACGGTTTGGAATGACTATCCTTGCTGTTGACCCGACAGACTCGGAGACGTAGGGATTTTAAGATGTAAAACTCTGATGTTCTAAGCCATCAAACATCCCGGCTGTTTGTTTTGCAGCAGACCCCAGCCCATTGTGCCAGATGCATCCGAATGGTTCGGATGAGACTTCCACCCTGACCCCGTACCTAGAAGCCTCATATATTTGCATGGTTGGTTCCCATTTGGGCTGATGGGAAGGATTAGGATGTGTGGCCTCATTGGAGTATGCTTCTTGTTGGAAGAGGTGTGTGGCTGGGAGGGAGCTTTGAGGTTTCCTCATCTCTTCCCACTACTTGTGGATCGGGATGTAAAGTTCTCCTGGGCCATGTCTGCCTGAGTGCCACCCTGCTCCCCAATATGACGATAACAGGACTGAAACTCTGAAACTATAAGCCAGCCCCCAGGTACATGCTTTCCTTTATAAGAGTTGCCAGGTCCTGGTGTCTTTTCACAGTAATAGGACAGCAACTGAGACAGCATCCTTCATAGAATTTACCTCTAAAAGAGGAAGACGAGGTGGAGGAGGAGGAGGAGGAGGAGGAGGAGGAGGAGGAGGAGGAGGAGGAGGAGGAGGAGGAGGAGGAGGAGGAGGAGGAGAAGAAGAAGAAGAAGAAGAAGAAGAAGAAGAAGAAGAAGAAGAAGAAGAAGAAGAAGAAGAAGAAGAAGAAGAAGAAGAAGAAGAAAGAGAGAGAAAGAAAGAAAGAAAGAAAGAAAGGAAGGAAGGAAGGAAGGAAGGAAGGAAGGAAAGAGAAGATGAAATCTGGTTACACTGGCTAGAAATAGGAAAGATTAGAAAAGGGGAGGAAATGGCAGAAATTAGATAAGAGAACCTTCTAGAGTCGATGCTTGGGATTCAGACAGATTCCATAGAATATGAACAATACTGCATTTAGACATGAGGCAGAGTCATACCCTTTTTTAAATTAGCGTGCTAAATATTAACTACATTTTTCTGTCATACTCCATTGAGCAAAGGAATAGAGTAAGCTCACTAAGAAAACTGGAAGAGAGAATGAAGTCATGGGTTTTGTTTTTGAAGTCAGTTTTGAACTCAAATCCCAGCTAATCTTACTAAACTTCAGCCTCCTTATCTCTAAAGTAGAGCTCAGCAGTTTGTTGTGTACCCTTGGTGAGGTCTTATGTAGTGACCAGCAAGAGCAGTCAATGCCTGGTATTACTAATTTTTCCCCCAGTCCTTTGGGAACCCTGGAGCTGGTCTGTTTCAGAATCGCTGCCTTACTCCCACTCTTTGAACATGATGAATTCTACAATGTTCCAAATACAACTTCAATCTGATTCTCCATGAGCTTTTAGCTGTTGCCAGGCTAAGTGATCGGATGCCTGCATGTCTCTGCGCTCTCCCTGACTGCTGTCAGTCTATTTTCTGTAGTGTGGGTGAGTTGTAAAGAAAGAAGAGGTGAGCAGGCAGAGAAAGCCAAGCTTACAACTCACTCTCACAGTGGCTAACTTCCAGTTGCAAAGCAAGAACTCACTCCAGGAAAAACAGCACCAAAGACTCTCTCTTGCTGGGAGCAAAGGGTACCAAAACCACAGTGGGTGGCAAGAGAAGTGGGTATCCCTGCTTTAAGACAAATCCAGGAGGAACCTTACAGGATGGCGCAGACCTATAATCCCAGCTGTGCAGGAGGCTGAAACAAAGTATCGGTTAATGAAGCCTGAGCATACCAAGAACAAAAGATGATTAGGGGCTAGAGAGACTGCTCCCGTACCTAAGAGCACACTGCTCTTTTGCTCTTTTGCAGAGGACCAGGGCCACAGTTCAGTTCCCAGCACCCATATGAAGTGAGGTTCATAACCATCTGTAACTCTAGTTCCTGGTCATCTGAAGCCTTCTTTTCTCCTGGCCCCACAGGCACACATACATGTGTCCATGTGTGAGTCAAACATGCATGTACACACAAATAATAAAATAAAACTTTAAAACAAAAGGGCAGGGCAGTGGGGGGAAGGGTGGGAGTTCAAGCTCAAACTCTACATAATGGATGAGAAAATGATGCTGAATCAGAAAGTGCCTGGTCCATCAGGAAAAGGTAACATTCCCCAGTATCGAAGTGGGACATGATTTTGAATAAAATCAAGAACTTCCCCGGAGCACAGGAAGTCCTGGTTTCACTCCCTAGCACTGCATTAACCAGACTTCATACAGACAATACCTGTAATCCCCGCAGTTAAAAGATGGAGGCAAGAAGATCAGGGGTTCAGGGTAACCCTTAGCTATACAGAGACTTCAAATCTAGAATATCTAAGACCCTGTCTTAGAAGAGTTTTTTTTCCCCTAAAATTGCTCAGTCCTACCCCACCTTAAGAATGAGGACTGGTACAAAGGGTGACCGAAATAAACTGGTCAGAGCCTTGTGAGAGCTCTGTGTACCTAAGGATAGACTCAGGAGACCCCCCCCTCACCAAACCAGTGAGGCTTTATACCGTTACTTTCTCCAACCCCTTTATTGCCTTTGATCTCCTTAAATAACACTGATGAGAAGCCATTTTTCTGACAGTAGTTCCAATAAGTGAGAATGAGTGGAGCGGAGGCAGGGGGTCTGTCTGACCACACTCTCTGCCCTTTATAGATAATGGAGAGCAGGTAGGTAAATAAAGAGCCCAAAAGACAACCCACACTTTCTGACCAAACCCACAACTAAGTCTACTACCTAAGGGAAGCACAGTTCATCAGTTCACTGGGGTGACGAAAGTCAAAGTGAGAAAACAACTTCCCTGGGCAGAGACAACACAGGCAGGGTTTTCCTGAAAGACTCAGAAAGATCACAGCAACACAAGATCAAAATCTAAACAGGAAAAGGGTTGCCAAAAGGACAGAAGGGGAAAACCATTTGGCAAAGAGGCTATCTTTTTATCTTAACATGGCTGGAAACTGGAAAGGTCTAGGGAAGAAAAATCTATGACGTCCTGTGATGATTTAACTAGCAACTATGTCTTGTTTCAGAGCGAAAGGGGCGCTCTGGGAGGAATGTAGGCTGGAACAGAAGAGGAAGGCAGCTGGTGTTATTTTCTTAGCTCTCACAAGACTCTGGCGTGAGCCTCCCTTCCCTCTGTTCCTCACTGAGAGGAGGCCACAGAACTGCTGTATAATCCATCACACGCGGCTTCTGCTCTGAGGCAGCACAGTTTTCTCTAAGTGAAGAATGGAGTTCAAAGTGAGAGTTGTCTATAAAAGCAGTTTTATTTTTATGGCTCAGTAAATGTTTATTGAAGTGAGTCCCCCGTCAGACTTGGCAGATCAGACCTCCCTTGTGGACAGAGCTGAGGACAGGGTAGGAAGGACAATACCTCTGCCTCAACTGACCCGCTAGCCAAACCTCTGGGACAAAAGAGGCTTTTAGAGGCAGACTCCAGCAACAGCTGTCACTTAGGCTGAGCACGAAGTGAGGTGACTTGCTCTGAAATCACACAGAGGAAAAAAAAAAAAAAAAAACTGGAGAAAATCTTAAAAGGCGAGCTGAAGAAGATGAGAAGACCACACGGAAGCCACAAGGATTGCTCTCAGCAACAAACAAGCTGAAAGGGGTTCTCTTTCTTCCTTCCCAACAGAGCATAAACTAGCAAGAAAGGAGACTATGGTTGTTTAAATAAACAAGTTTTTTAAAAAATGTGTTGAAGTGCGGTGTTAGGGACTGGCTTTGGTTTTTAAACCCTGAAGAGAGCTAAAGAGAAACAGAGACAGATTTCATCCTAAGGACCCTAAATCTGTCAATTCACCTAATTCAAGTAGACTTGAATTTCCATCCTTCACTGGCCCAGAATACAGCCACTGAGGACTTCTCTAATAGGCTAAAAATCCAGCATCATGGGAGGAGGGTGAGGAAGGCAGGAGCTACCTGTGTGTAAGAGGGGACAAAGCCAGAATGGACTCTACCGGTAAGCAAGTCCAGGAGAATAGGGCAGTCCCCTGGGCACATGGCTATGTGTGGGTCACAGCTGGCAGAGGTGTCAGGAGATCACACAGCAGGGACAGGACTGCGGTTTTAAAACAGCAAACAGATTAGAGACACTGGGATGGAATGAAGATGTGTCTCAACGGGAGGATGCTTGCCAAGCATGAGCAAAGCCCTATGTTCAATCTCCAAGACTACAAAATTAAAAAAAAAAAGAACTGAGGAATTCAAATTAATACAGATCTCTACACTCTACAGTGGGTCAAGATATGTTGAAATCCGGCAGAAGGGGTAATCCTGGAGAGTGGGGCAGAAAGAGCCAAGAATTGAAAGTATCCTGCTGTACTGATATTCCAAAGCCTGATCTTGCATGTCAGAGGAAGAAAGTTTTGAGTTCCATTAACTGCAGCAAAGGAGAGTACAGGCAGTTCTAACCAAGGGCAGAACTGTAGAGCGTCTGCTGATACAGGACCTAAGCTCTGTGCTTGGATGTTGCCCATTTGCTGGCCATGGCACAGGCAGATGAACTCTAATCCCTGAATCTGAAATGTTCTGGTTAATACAAAGGACCTGGCTGAGTGACCCAAACAGTGTGTTCCGAACTCCAGGATTCTAGGGAGTTAACAACTGGATGAGGAGAACGCAGGGCCTCTAAGGGAATGACAGGCCCAGAGCCACATTCTTTCACTGGGAGGGTAGAGAGGTCCAAAAGATGGACAGGACTTCTGGGAGCCAGTGAGGCTTCAGCCCAGCTGTTAGATCCACAGCCACGCAACCCCTCCTGTCCTGTGCCCAAACCCACAACCAGAAGGGCACAGCCTGCTCTCAGGACATTCCATCCCTTGGATTACTTGATGACGTCTCTGTCTCCTACCCTCCACCAAGCAGGGTACAATTTTCTAAAAGCAGAGGAAAGTCTTCCCAAGAAAATAAACCATGTGGAACAACCAACAGTCCCTTCCTGTCACCTATTTGGATTATGTAATCAAGATGAAGTCCGGTTTTTATATGGATGGTACTAAGCAAGATCTCTAAGCTCACACAAGCCAGGGTGTCCCTGTCCCTAAAAAAGCAGATGTCACTGTAGATGGGATGGTATGTCCTTCACCTCTGCTCACCCTGAACAGAAACTCACAGCAGCTGCCGTTTAAGTCGGGCGTGAGGGGGGTGTACAAATCCTGCTCAGGACAGTCCCCAAGAACAGCAACAATTAGAATAACAATAAGAAATATCCTTCTAATGCGTCACACCATACCCCGCACAGGAGAAACAAAATACTCAAAGCATTCTCCAGCTTCTGTTAGAGAGACTTTGGGTGAATACGATGTTGTTTCTGTTGTTAAATAAGCCAACCAGTGATACCTCAAACCATTCAGCAGCCACCCGGTAAAGGGGCAAACTCCCTTCCCCCCCTTCACCTTTCCCCTTTACCACTTATTGTGAGCTCCCCTTCCAGGGGTCTTCAAGGGGAAAGCCATTGGCAAGCCTGACTGGAGGACCAGCAAGATGTCTTGGAGGGTAAGGGTGCTCTCCAGGACAGCCTGAGGGCCAGTCCCCGGAACCCAGAATGGATTTCTGCAAGTTGTGCTCCACCTCCCACACAAATGCCATGGCACATGTGCCCACACACACACATGCACCAAGAATTCACTTCTTGGAAACGTTTTAAGAGAGAACACAACCCTAATTAAGGTATCTGTAACTAGTCTGGTCGAAGCAACGGTAAAAAGGCTGAGGGGTGCTATTACAGCTTGCTCTAACTGGTTAACTGGAGTAGGGTGGAAATAGCCACTTCCTATAAATACTGTACTTTGCTCTCTTGGTTCTTATGAGAATCAAATGAGATAAGAATGGATAAAGTATTGAGTCAGAAGCTGGCAAATAAGGAACTCAATAAATAAGTATTAGAAACTATAAAGCAAAGAAAAACCAAAAAACCAAAACAAAATTGCCCCCTTATGCTTATCAACGCCCTTGTCATCGGGATCAGAAAGATAAGGTGATCCATTTCACAGCCCAATGCAGTCAACCTGGGGTCCCCCCACCTACAGGCCACTGAATGCAATACTGTGGAGCCTGTCATAACCCCACAGGCACAAGTGTCTCATGACTACCTCCTCACTCCCAACACAGCCTGTAAAGGGATTCCACAAAGCCCCTCGCTACCGATCCTCTGAGTTTCCCCAGGAGTCAAGCACTCTACCAGAGAACCGTCGGTGTGCAAAAGGAAATTTAAGTATGCAGACGGAGAAGAGGTAACTGCCTCACCACTCAGCGGAGCTAAGCTCTTCTTTAAATAGAAGGCCAAAGCCACACCCAGCAACCCTTCCAGTTTGGAGAAGCTTGAAGTGTCCTTCCACATGTGAAAGTGGGGAATTAAAAAAAAAAAAAAAAAAAAAAAAAACTGCAAGGTAAGCAAGTTCTATTAGTCTGGCTTTTATAGTTTTCTAGCCACTCGGGGTACACACGATACCCCAGCTTCTCCTTTCACCCAGCACACTGGAGTCGATGGCCAGCCAGGAAAGGGTGGCAGGACTAGTGTCCAGACTCCAGAAAAGATGGCACATTGCTGCAGTCATAAGACCTGTGTGGCCGAGTGGGGGGTGGGGGGGACGGCTGCAGAACCTGTCATTTTTATTTAGCATTGTACCTGTTCAACTTACTAAAGCTCAGACCCCGACATCATTTTTATCACCTCTAAACCATTCCTTTTGGAAACGCAGAAGGCACGAGGGTTATGCCCGTCCAACCTGGATGCCACCAGGCTGTCTTGACAATTCCTACCTTGTAAACCACGCTTTCTAAAACACGCAGAGCAGGTGCAGGCCTGATTCAGAGGTTAATGTTCTACCCTGTGCTGATTGCTTAATTTATTTCACTTGATATGAGTTTTTATGGCAACCTTTTATTAGAATGGAAATATACATCTACGACTCAAGTAATGAGTGCAACTTGTAAAAGTCAGGTTTTCTTTTATTTAATACATTCTAATCAAATAGTAACAGCAGTAAATAAACACTTTGAAAAACAGGCAGGTACCCCCTGTATCTGGAAGAAAAGTAGGTCATAGGATTCTACATGGTAGAAGGGGGGCAGCTGTTGATGTCCGTGGTCAGACAATTCAAGGGCAACTTGGAAAGTTCTAAAGCCATTTCCAAAAGAGCAAAATGGCAATTGGTTAGGACTCACAGCTATGCCGAGGGGTAAAATGTCTCTGTCTGCATTGGTTTTTGCACCTGTGTAGCGTGACATTCTTGTCTTTAGCCTTAAAGGAAAAGAGAGAATTCTTTTCTGTTTGCACCAGTTTGAAAGGTTTCTGAAGTAAGGCTGCCTTGAAATGGATTACTACAGTACGCGTTCATGGGGAGTTCATACATGTAGTAAAAAAGACAAATACAGGATCTCACGGTGACGATTTCTTTTTGGTTGATTTGATTAATTGCATAAAACGAGGGATAAATACAAGCATGATCAGCTTAACGGAACTCCTACTGGATACATCAGGATGCAAACTATAACATGTCCTAACACAGACTGATCACCAGGCATCTAGCAGTGGATGGAGCTGGAGCCTGGGTCAGCCAGGGTCTTTTCCTCCCTCAGCTGTCCATATGGAAGTCTTTCTCTCCTATGGTGCTTGGACTTTTGATCCAGTGCATAGGGATGGGGGGGGGGGGAGAGGAAGTAAGTCGTTCTGACAGGAATATTCTCTTGCCTTCCTTTGGGACATTTTGTTTTCCATTTAAAAGGGCCATTTGGTCTTGATCAGCCATAGGAAAGAAAGCGTCATTCGGCTGAAACTACCTAAAGGGAACTTTAAAATACCTAGCTATATATCTTCACACCTTTAAATTAGATTGAGCTCAACTATCCTTAAAGAGTTCTGTGCAGTTATCCAGAGGAGGGCCTCTGGGTTCTCTTACATAGCTGCATTCGGAGATATTCTATTTGAGGCATGTGTTTTTAAAAAAGAGAAATACTTATACCTGGAACTTATATTCTTCCAAGTAATCTTTTAGTCTTGTTGGTAAAGGCAGTCCCCAGACGGTACCGGTACATTTGTTAATGGTGAGTCGGCAGAAATGCTGCAGAGTTGGTGCTGATGTATACAGAGGTTTGGTCAGGTACAGGTGAACAGTGCCATTCCGGGGGGCTTCTGGGCCTGTCCGTTTATCCTTGCACATCTGAACATAGTAGTCAATCAGATGAACCACACTGTCAAACTGTTTAAGCTTGGACTTGACACATATGATAGAATCCAATCTGAATTTCCCATCTTGGTACTCAATCCGCAGGTTAGTCGGTCCAGCTGACGTCTTAACAGATATAGTTAGTAGGTAGTCTGAATGCGAACTATCTCTAATCAAGAAAGTTCCTTCTGGCGCCTCTTTTAATTTCTCTTTGGCTTCATTAACAGTCATACTTCCCCAGTACCATCCTGGGGTTTTCGTTCAAAAAGAAAAAGAAAAGAAAGTGAAAGAGTTATTATAAGAATTTTTACAATGGCCTGTCCTTGGCAGTAATTTTTCTAGCTGTTTTTGTTTGAGACGGGTTTCCTGTGGCACAGGCTGGCCTCAGTTTTACTTTGTAGCCAAGGATAGCCTTGAACTTCTTGTTCTTCTGCATTTACTTCCCAAGTCCTGGGGTTTATAAGCCTGCCCCTCCTTGCTCACCTAATTTCCCTAGTTATACCTTTTTTAAAAGTCTGTGAGTAAAAGTTTACCAAGGTGTACCAGGAGTCTGTAAGTATCTAACAAAAACTTAAGTCCATTCTAGGCACAACTGTAAACCGATTTTCCTTTTTAAATGAGTTCTTGTAGCTTTTCTTTAAGCTATGTTAAAGTTTTCTCCTAAGGACCCAAAATAATTTTTGCAATATGACACTCATATTGGCTGAGGGGAGAAAAAAAAGATACTTTCAGTACAGTTTAACTGAAGCAAAAACCTAAGTAAACTAGAACTAAATTAGAAGTTAGGGGAGAACGTGGAAAACTCATCTCCAGTAATTCCAATAAAAACAGAAGCATTTTTTTTTCGACTAGCCCGAAGAACTTGTAATGTTTAGAAGCTCTAGAAGGTACTACTGTTGACTGCTTTGATCACAACAAGCTAAGATTCTGGGGAAGAGCAAGCTCTGGCATTCTAAGTTTACAGTCTTCACCATATTCTTTTGAACTTTGCCCTGGTTCAAATGGTATTATAACCCCTGTTCTCTGAAATTTCCATTTGATTAGTCTTGACCATTTTCTGCATCTCACTTACAAAAGTAACTCAAGTTACTTCGTTTAATAACTTTGAACAATGTGCCCCCTATTTCAGCCGACAACCCCCCCCCCCCACACACACACACAATTTTACCCGGAAACTTTCCTGAGGAAAGCCCGGGGCTGAAAAGGAAAGACTGGAACTTTGTTTTCTCTCTCAAGATCTGCTGCTACCAAAAGTTGTCTTGCCTCAAAGGTAAGTTTTCAGAAGCCAGATTGTTTTTAAGACCCAACTTGTTTTCGAGCTATTGGGAGAAAATATAATTTTCTCGTCTTTGCTTTCAGATGCAGGGAGCGCTTCCGCATTGCGGAGAGCAGACTGCAGTCGCCAGGCTACCCCCGCAGCTGTGATCCATACAGTCTGTAGGACTCAGTCAGAACTTGGCTGCCACCATCCCGGGCTGCGGCAGCGGCGGCTGCGCCCGGGAGCGCACGCAGCCCAGACCGGAGGCAGCACAGACCACTGGCCGCCCGGACACCCGGCGTTAAGGGAGCCGCTGGCCGCTTTTCTCCCACGCGGGTGCGAGCCCGAGCCCCGGATGAAAGCAACCGAGGCTCCACCGCGCTGGGAGAGCTTTTCCAAAGAGCCCAGCTCGCTCCCGGCCCTCGCCCAAGCCTCAGAGTCCCTCCGCTTTGCTTTTGTGGTCACCTAAGATCCGGGCATCCCCCCTCGGCGACTCCCGGGCCCCGGAGCCGAGGCCGGACGCGAGGATACATAGTTCCATCGCTTTCAGTGCTCCCCACCTGGGCTAGCGTCCCAGCCGCGCTCTCCGCCACCGCCTTGGGTGGGGTGGCGATGGGGGCGCTCCGTTTCGCACTCCTAGCCAGCCGCCAGCTCCCTACCTGTTTGACTGAGTTCGCGCAGGGCCTTTGCCAAACGTGCCGCCTCGGGGGACTGTTCCTCTGGCGACCCGGCGGTCCCCCACTGGCTCCGCGTCCTGTCCGCGCCATTCCCGGAGGGCTCCAGGCACCGCAGGGTCATGGGAGATGAGTCAACACGTCTGAGACAGGTGGTCGCCCAAGCCGGGGCCAAAGGAACGCGCGTGCCTCCTGGAAGTCACAGGGTACCCCAAAACGAGTCTGTGAGGGGTGTCCGAAATGGTTGCGGAGGGGGAGGGGACTGGAAGCAGCTGGTTCTTTCTCTCTGAATTCCGGCAGAATGGTATGGCAAAGTCTCTCGCAGACAGGGTCACGCACAGATCGCCTGTGAGGAAACAATGGGACAGAGATTGGGTTAGTCTGGACTGGACCCCTACGGCCGAGGTGGGGGCGGGTAAACAGACACGTGGAAAATCCCAGGGACTCCTCCGCCTGCGCGCTTCTGTACCATTTAACCGCGAGCATCCAGCTAACGCCCTGCCCAACTCTGGGGGAAAGACGGGTAAAAGGGGCAGAGATCCAAGACACTAAAGTTGGCACAAGTGGAGGGATGAGGAGGGAGACAGCATGAGAGTAAACAAGGTGTTTTCCCGCTCAAGAACTGTGTACAGGAATCACACACAGTCAGCCCAGGAAACAGTCACCTGCGGTCTGGATAGGCCTTTGTCATGGGCAAGTCGGGAGGAAAGGGAAAAAAAAAACAATAAACACAAAGAACAGCGCAGTTCTCTGCACTTGGCATTTCCATCCAATATTTCCAGCAGCCCCAGGGCCCTTGGGAGGATGTATCCGGCAAAACCTGGTTCCACGTCCTAAAGCGCCGCAGGGCTCCCGGGTCGCCAGCCGAGGGTGCTGCGGTGCGCTAGCGGTGCGCCAGCCGCTGCATCCCCGCCTCGGAGGCGGCCTCGCCCCCATTCCTGCGGCTTCCCTGGAGCACGCTCCGGACGGGGACGGGGGGCACAGCGGCGGTCGCTCCAAAACACGGACCGCTGCTCCTGCAGCTGCCGCCGCGGGCGCTGTCGAGGAATCGGCCGGAGCATGCAGCCCCCGCCGGAGCTCCAGATGAGGCCGGGGCTGAGCCCGCAGCAGCGAGCGCAGCGGGCCATGCCATCGACTGGGACTGAGGTCTTACCTCCGCCACGGCGACTGCCGCCTCTGCACCAGGCAGCCTTCCCGGCGGACACGGGGCGGGGGGGAGAGCCGTGGGGCGAGGAGGGGGTGTCCGTCTGAGTTCCCCGGGTGACGTTTATTTGTGGAACGAGATGCCTGGGGATGCAACCGGCTCTGCGCTCAGTAGAAGCAGCCGGATTTTTCTGCGCCAAAGGCAGACAAAAATCCCAGGGATCGTCGCCTAGCTCCCCCCGGCTCTCCGACCCGGGCTGACACCCCTGCTCGCCAGTGCCGGGTTTCCCTCCAGCTGCGGCGGAGGAGATGGGCGAAAGAGAAGGGGTGGGGTGGGGGAGCAAGGGCGGAGGCTGGCGGGGAGGAGCGGCAGATCAGGTTATTAGGACTATAAATTTGGATAGCAGTTGTTGGGGGCTGGGGGGTGCTCCGAAGATTTCCCGAGACCGAGAAGGAACCCGGGAGGAGGCACTTGAGTCCGGATGGGACAGAGCCCCGACTTGAACTCTCCCGGGGCGCCCTAAACTGCAGAAACCCAAACAGTCCACCGCTCCCGGGCTCGCACCCCGCCGCCCTCCCCGGCCACTGCCCCCCCACACCCCGGGCGGAACCTTCAGGGTTCGCGAGCGCTACCTGCCGCAAGCTTCCGGGCTCCGGGCGCAAGGGATCTTGAGGCCGCGCGCCTGGAGCCCCGGCGCGCACTGTCCGCGACCCGCGCAGCGTTGGCGGCTGCCGGAGGAAAGGCTCATGCTTCAGGGGGGAAGCCCAAGGCCCGCGAGCCGCAGAGGCGGCGAGACTTGGCAAGAGTTAAACGTCTGTCCCCGGAGCAGAGTGTGCGCGCGACTTCCCAGCCCCACGCGCCTCCCTTCGCTCCCCGCCTCCCGCCCCTCGCGCCCCGCCCGGCCGCTGCGGAGGCCGCTTTCCAGGAACTTTCCAGGAATCCGCCCCACGTGACCGCAGCCCCCGCCAGCGCTTTAAAGAGGCCCCGGCACTAATGCGGCAGGCTTCAAGGGAGTCGGGGTTGAGAGCCGGTGCGGGGTGCTGGTGGCGGCGGTGTGGAAGCCTGCGACTCCGCCCTCCTCTCACCCTGGCACCTCGGGGTGCTTGGGGGGTTGGGGGGAGACAAGGAGAAGTCCCCCAGCCAATGCCTATTAAGCGGACAGGACCTGCCCCTGTCCTCATCGGTTGAGCATCTTGGTCCTGCAAATAGCAGCTCCTCTTCTCGCCAGCCCACCATAGAGGAGGGGACCTTTGTGCCAGCCATCCACACGGCTGTGCGCCTGCCAGACGCGACCCTCCTTTCTGTACAGGGTGCGGGCCGGGCGTGGGGGAAGGGGGCGGGGCTCAGAAGTCGGTCCCTCCCTCCCTAAGACACACAGAACCGGAGCTAGCAGGCCACAGCCCAAGTCGGCGACCACTCCCGGGGACCCCAGGAAGCGAACGAGAGGCTGTCCCCTCCGCCAGCATCGTAAGAAGGTCAAAAGTGCACGGAGATGAGCGCCTCCTTAAATAGCCGCGCGGACTGCTCTCAATCCCTCCCCCTGCAGCTCCGACCGGTAGTCTCCTGCACCAGCCTTGCCCAGCTCCTCCTTTCCTCCTCAGCTCAGTTCCAGCTTGTCCTTCCGGAGACCCACCCTGGCCACCTGCTGGGCCTACAGAGGAGGTGCCCTTACCTGTACCCGGGTGGGGTTTGGGGTGACAGGCCTGGTGCGTTCGTCTCTGTGATTCCCTGCAAAGCTTAGGGACCCGGAATTCGGATGGATCCCAGCACTTCTTCCCTACAGGGACCCTCACCTTCCGAGGCACACCGGCCCCGGAGACGTGACCCACTTTGAATGTGACCTACTTCTTTTTTTTTTTTTAAACAGAAAAACAAACAAAAAATAACACTCATGGGAAAACCGGATTCAAAATTTCGATAACCATTTTTCTTTGAAATACTATTCTGTTGCATCACGGCTCAAAAGCTTGAAAGGTCAATGGCCACTTTTAGTTGAAGCTGTGGCTATGGGGAAGTTGAGCAAGGGTGGCCAGGAGAGGTTTGGGGAGGCGCGGCTTTCCAACCTTGTCTGGTGCCCCGCCTGCCGGCCCTGGAAGGAAACACAACTCAACCAATTCCAAGGCTCGGAACCCTGAACCAATTTTTATCCGCAGTTTTTTTTTTTTTTTTTTTTTTTTTTTAATAATTCTATACCCTTACCGAACGGTGAATGAGAGGGGAGGACATAATCCAGCTTACAGGAGCTTCGCCAGCGATGGATTCGTGTGCATGGGGGATAGGGGCTGATTTCTTAGAGTCTTTGAGGTGGAGGATGTTGCTTACAGATGTTCTAGGAAGCCTGTGTGATACAGTTGAATAACTGAGCAGGACGCTTACCTTCTTTAGATCCCTAACCTTTTCCGTCAAATTAAAAACAAGCTGTCGGTGAAAGCTGAACATGAACGGACAAAGCAGATCGGGCTGGAGTTCCTGTGTAGTGGGAGACCCAAATTAAACTTTTTAAACTTCTAAAAATGTCTGGGGTTCACTAAGACCAACAGTTTGTGTGTGGTTGATCCTTTCTCGGTGGAAAACTTTGGAGAAAATGTGTGTGTGTGTGCTTTTTTACTCCAAAAGGGTGTTTTCTCTTGGTGGAGAAATCATGCCGATTAATTTTTATTTGTAAATAAAAGTAACTCTCCCAGCCCTCCTCACTTTACTGGGTGCTGTGACCAAACACCTGGAAGAGACAATGTAAGAAAGGAAAGATTGGTTGATCTTGGCTCATGGTTTACAGGACTGGTAAGGCTTGGGGCCTGGAAGACGCCCTCCACGGAGGCAGAAATTATAGTCAGCTGGAGAAGGGGCACAGGAAACAGTATAACTGGGTACTTCTATCACTCCAGAGCCCCACTTCAGCAACCCACTTCGTTCAGCTGAGCCCCACAGAGGTTCTCAACCTTCCTAATTGGGCGACCCTTTAATACAGTTCCTTATATCATGGTGATCCCTTCCAACCATAAAATTATTTTCCTTGCTACTTTGTAACTGTAATTTTGCTACTGTTATGAATCCCAGAGTCAATAACTTTGAAGAGAGAGGCTAGCCAAAGGGGTCATGACCCACAGGTTGAGAACTGCTGTCCTAAAGACTCTTCAACCTTCAAAATGAGTGCTAAGAAGCGATATTCAAATACATAAGCCTATATGGGATATTTTTTCCACTAAAACCATAGCATGTGCTTTTCTTTGCCTCCTGGGCACACAGACCCCCCCTTTTTTTTTCTAGAATCTCTCCCTGGTTGTGTGCAGGGTGACCTGACCCCAATCATATCAAAGTTCAGTCTCCTAAACAAAGAGTCACCGTTCACAAAGATTACTGTAGACACACAGCTATGTGTACGTATAACACAGATATGTGTTATAACACAGATACTACACATATCATCCAGCTATGCAGGAGTTTTCAACTTTTGTTTCTAGCATATTTCATGCCCTGCATTTTGTTAGCCTTTCAAATCCTCTACAAACACTGTCGGAGCCATATAGGAAGTGTCTCTGAGCCTCCGGCAGGCAAATACGGTAGAACCACATTATGCAATTACGTGTACATGTGGGCAAAGCCAGGAGGGAATAGAGAGAGAGAGCAGATTAAGTATTTGAGGGCAGCAGAATGGGGTGGATTTTTAAATCTGCCATTCTTGAATCTAGTATTTTTCTGATAATCACCATTTTGCCAAAGTCGTGTGTGAATCAGTGTCTTCAGTTGCCCTGAAGTTGAACTTATCTCATTACTTGAACTTCAGCATCGAAGGACCTCTCTCCTGAGCTCTCAGCCTGACCCTCGGCCACATCACCTTTGAAGATGCCTAATAGGTATCTAATTAAACATCCTGGACTGAACCCTGATGACCCCTCCCACTTAGAAAGAGAGCATACTGTTCCACTGCCCCTCCTTGCCTCTCCTAGTGTTCAGTCTTTCTGGGCTGAAAGGCTTGGGGCATCATACAACCGGTTGCTCTCATACACACCCATTGGCTAATCCTTCCTCTCTGGATTTCACAATGAACTTAGACTTGAAGCACTTGCCACACGTCCAGGGCACACCAGGACAAACTAGCCTCACTGCCTGGGTCACTGCATTGTCTCTTACATGGCTTCCTTGCCCCCATACAGCCTCTCCTTGACAAAGAAGCAAGAACACACGTGTGGGAACTGGGCCATTTCACATTTTTACCTCTGGCCCAACCCAAATGACTACATTGTATCCAAATAAAAGACCAAGTCCTAACACTTAAGGGTCTTTCAGATCCGGCTTCCTACAGCTTTGAGCCCCAGAACTATCTATACCCATACCCAACTCACACCCCAGTCAGACTCAGCCCAGACATTCTGAAGTCCTCCCCTTTTCTAGAATGTTCTTCTCCTGCTCCTTCTTCAGGTCTAATTGCTCCACATCTTTTGTTCATCCAGATATCTATATCTGGATATAGATAGAGATATATGGTTTTCTCCTAAGTTCCTTAGATCTTTATTTAATGTTCCTTTCTTAGCAAGACTCACCACCCAATCCAGAATGTTACACACACCACTCTCACATACCACACACACACCACATAAACTCACCACACACACATACACACACACACATACACACACCACACTCACCACACACACACACACACCACACACACCACTCTCACATACCACACACACACCACACTCACCACACACACACAACAAACACACCATTCTCACATACCACACACACCACACAAACACACCACACACACCACACAATACACCACACACACACCACTTTCACACACCACATAAACACACACACACACACACACACACACACACACACCTCTTCTATACCCTAATGCTAATTACTATGATGTTTTATTTAGGAAGACAGAGGGCCTTTTGGAACAAGGTTTCATTCAATAGCCCAAGCACAGACTCAGGGGAATCCTTCTGCCTCAGCTCCCCAAGTACAGGCATGAAAGGTGTGAGCCACTGTACCAACTTAGATGACATTTTATGTACCTGTTTAACTTAGTGTTTCTTCTCTTCTAGAATGTGAGCATCACATATTTCCTTCCATTGCTCACAGGCATGGCTGCTGCTTGAGCATCTAGAACAGTCCTTAACATGCAGGAGCCACTGAACATCATTGGTTAAGGAATGTAAGCAGGAACAAGTGAATGAACGAACGAACGAATGAATCATTAACAAGGCTTTATGATTGCACTTCCCAGGTGTAAACCTTCCATCTGTTACATATGTGATCTTTGGCAAATTAGGCTCTTAGGGAGCTCGTGATAGAGCCTACCTTACAGGGATGTTGTGCCTGGTGCCCCCACTGAACAGACATGTCCCACAAGATGTGTGACAATTAAAATAATTCACAAAAAGAGTTTTGTGACTTAGCACACTCTTTCACTTGCCCTTCTACTCTTAGAGGGTTTGGTTGCGCCCAATATGAAGAAGCTTGTCTTACTTTTGCCTATGGAATGAAATGATCGCCCCATTCTCAACATAAACTTCCACTGGTGGCTGCCCAAGAACTCCAGGAAGTTCTGGTTCAACTTTAAAATGTATAGGGCCTTGCAGATAGAGAGGTAGATCAGTGGTTAAGAGCACTGGCTGCTCTTCCAGAGGACCTGGCTTCAATTCTCAGCACCCACATGGTGGCTCACAGCCACTTGTAACCCCAGTTTCAGGGCATCCAATGCCTTCTTCTGGCTCCTGAGGGCAGTAGGTACAAACACAACGCACAGACACACATCCGGGCAAAAGACCTCACACATAAAAGATACAATTTTCAAACAAATAAATAAAATGTATAGAGGATCAAAAGTGATATAATTCTGTTACTGGATGCCTAAGAACATGTCTGTTCGGTTGGACAACTGACTATGGCAAGAGCCCTACTATGGTTCTACACCAAGGGAGCATGGGAGTGTTGTTCACAGGACCATCAAGCTTCTTTCATTGTCTGTATTGAGGAATGGCCTAGACTTGAACACCCATTCAAAGTGTACCAAGCTGGACGTGTTTGTTGTGCAATTGTGATATGCTAGTACTGGAATCGACAAGCTTCTACCAACTTTCAAAACTTGGGTGAACAATGATCTTTGGCAAGTAAATCTGTTATGAGCCTAGTGTACACGTAGGCAGAAAGCCCTTATTTAATTATTTATAACCCCTCCTCCTCAAATGTTCCACATCTCACATCTGTACAACCATGCAGCGTAGCCTCAGCTCTCTCTGATTCTGAGACCATTCACTCTTCTAGAGCACATTCACGGGAGTGACACATGCCCTGGGACACAAGGCCTTGTCTAGTGTCACAACCCCTTCAGGCAACTAGATCCCTGTCTTTAAGATTAAGTATAAATGCTTTGGGAGAAACAGCAATGATAACCAAGTAGGTCAACTCGTTTTTTAGCCACATCAGGGGCTGGAAGGACAGAGAGGGATTCCAGTGTGTTGAAATCCAACCTGTATGGAGCTGTATATCTTAGGTATGGGAGCTGATAAATTTATTTCTCCCTGGCCTGGTTCGATTTGGGTTTCTGTAACTGTAAGCAAAGGCATTCTTATGCTGTGGCTGGCCTAAGTGTGAGGGATCTGAGGGAAGGAGTGTAGAGTCTTAAGGAGAGACAGACAGGAGCTATCTTCTGTGCTAAGAAGCATCTCCCACTTTTCATCGGGGCTTCTTAATACCACGCTCCATTCAACAGTCCTGCTTGTGCCATCCCCGTAACAGAAGGGGAGGGAGAGAGGATGATGCCATTAAAATCAGTGCCCTGGACCAGGGTTGAAGAAGCAGGAGAAATAGGTCGGATGGAGCCCATCCTACAGACTTCTGAGACCTAAGAACATAGCAGGTGGCCACACCTTCAGATTTTCCCACAAAATTGGGTATCGATGGGTGGAGGTTGTTAATGCTACTTAAATCAGGTCTCTCATAGATTCTTGTAAATGTGGAGACCACAATTCACTCACCTATGTGTTGTTTCCTCAGGATGGTTGGTTGGTGTGCTAGCATCCATTAAAACGCTATAGATTTCATTCCCCTGATATGTCCAGATTAATCTCCTCTTTTACTCAAGTATATGATCTGTCAATGTGAGGTCACATTCCCTCAAAACAGGATTAGAAGACATAGTGGTTGCCTTCTTTGGCCAGCACGTGATCGTCCCACTGGCCACAGTACTCACCCATCTTGGGACCTCCGCAGCACCTCCACATGAATTGCCTTTTGTGGAAATTATTGTTTTATCTTACAGTGGAGAAATAATCCACTAGCCATAGTGGGAAAATAAGAGAAAGCCCCAAAAGTATGAATAGAAAGCCAGTGACACAGCTCAGTGGCTTAAGGTATTTGCCATGGAGCCTAACAACTGAGTTTTATCCTTGAGTCCCACACGGTGGAGAGAACCAAGTCCCAAAGGGATGTGCTCTGTCTTTTGGCAGGTGTGTGCCATTGCATGCACATACGCCCACTAAATAAACAAATGAATAAATACATGTATTTCAAAGAGATTTCAAAAGACTGTATCATGACAAGTGGGTGGAAACATGTTTGTCAGTGGAAGTGAAGTACTCTGTGTCTACAAGACTGGATTCTCACAGAGGACTTATTTTATTCTTCTCTGTACATGACTAGATTTATAGACTTTTGCATACAGGCTACAACTAAACACCTTCAATCCCAGCACTCAGGAGACAGAGGCAAGAAGACCTCTATAGGCTGACGTCTATATGCAAGAAAGGACTGCCGCTAGTTAGGTCAAGGCGATACATGATTGGACGGTAAAGAGTGGGATGGGGACACAGTTTTTGGTAAGGGAAAAGAGAAGGAGAAATGGGAGATTCAAGATGGAGGCGGCAGAGAAGGATGGTTCAGATCAAAGTGAACTAAAAAAGGTTTTATCTTGTCTAGGTGGGCAGTTTGTATCTTTATTAATTGGCAGTAAATTTATTTTTTGGATGTATTGTGGATTGAGAATTTAACATATAAATCTGTTTGATAAGTTATTGATTGTTGAGTCATGTTTTTACCGGACTGTAGAGGACAGTGTGTGAAAGCAATGGCTGAGAGACAGCTGGAGATCTTGGGGCCTGCAGAATGAGATGTGTGTGTGAATCGGTAACTAACCACCTAAGGAAGCAGCCTGAGGAGTGAGCTCCCTCAGAGTGAGACCGCCGAACCAGTAGCAACAGAACCTATATTTTATTTTTACTGCAACAGACCTCCATGAGTATGATGCCAGTGTGTTCTACATAGTAAGTTCCAGGCAAGCTTGGGTTACCTTAAAAGACTGTTTTGTTTTGTTTTGTTTTTTAAACAAAACAAAAAGCCTCCTCAAGGTTCACTGTGACTCCCCAGTCCTGTTAGCCTCAGGTAGAGCTCTGATTGCTAAGGCTGTGTGGAATGACTCCGGGTAGGTACTTCTGAGAAACCGAGGTTGCCTTCAGTGGGGTGGCGACATGCTTGGACTTCACAGACAAAGGTTCATCAGTCACAATCAGTTCTGGGAAGGTGATGATTTTCACCAGTACAGGACAGTTTTTATCTCCTTTGTCCTCCCCAAGGTGTTCTAACCTCTTGTCACCTTTTTTCTCAACACAGCCTGCCTCAAGGCCACTGTTCCTTCTTCAGTATCCATAAGGCATTCACTGAACTCAGGCCTGTGGTCAGAAAAGCTTTCTTGCTTTAGTCCTGTTGGCGATTATTTCTGGCTTAACTTTTTACCTCTGCCTTTGCCGATGCCTGGCATGACAGTGGTTGTCTGGTGTTTACTGTCTTTTTCCCCATGTGAAAATGAGTAGAAACTTGATCTGTGTCCCCACTGTTATATTCCTAAGACGCTAAACAGCCCCTGACCATAGTAAGCACCCACCAAAACTCCCTGAACTCATCAAATGAGAAAAAGCACAGCCCAAATGGAAGAAGTGCATCGTCAAACCAGGAAATGGCAACCTTCCTATTACCTTCTTTCTGGCTCCTATCCCTTTAACGCTTCAGCTCACACTTTGATGTGCCTCTTGCCTTACTCTTGTGATTCACTTCACTCTTGGGCCTGTGACTCAGAGGAGACTAGCTCTTGTGAAGCTTTTCCTCAATTCTGACCTGAATTGTGAAGTTTTGACTCAATTCCTTGTGAGTCTGACCCCCCTACATGTAGTATCGAGTAAAGAACATGGACAATACTCACCTGATCCTCAAACACAGCTGTGTTCTTTCAGTGTTCTGGGCTTTAGGGTTCAGCCCTGAAGAAGTGTAATGAGAGGAACTCCTCCAAGGATAATCCCAACAACACAAGAGGAGCTTTGCAGACACTTGGAAAGTATCATTCTGACCACCTGGGAAGATGTCAGCTAAATTCACAGAAGAGGGGACCTTGATCAAGACCCTTGGTAGATATTAATATGCTGTTGATAGTGGTAGTGGTGGTGATGGTAGTGGTGGTAGTGATGGTGGTGGTAGTTGTGGTGATGGTGGTGGTGGAGGTGGTGGTAGTAGAGGTGGTGGTGGTAGTGGTGGTGATGGTGGTGATGTTGGTAGTAATGGTGATGGTGGAGATGGTGATGGTGGTGGTGATGATGATGGTGGTGGTGATGATGATGGTGGTGGTGATGATGGTGGTGGGGTAGTGGTTGTAGTGATGGTGGTGATGGTGGTGGTGGTGGTGATGGTGGTGGGGTAGTGGTTGTAGTGATGGTGGTGGTGGTAGTGATGGTGATGGTGGTGATGGTGGTAGTAATGGTGATGGTGGAGATGGTGATGGTGGTGGTGATGATGATGGTGGTGGTGATGATGATGGTGGTGGTGATGATGGTGGTGGGGTAGTGGTTGTAGTGATGGTGGTGATGGTGGTGGTGGGGTAGTGGTGGTAGTGATGGTGGTGATGGTGGTGGTGCCCATGTCATGGATCCAATTCCAGAGATCCAATTGGCTCGTCAGTTTGCCCAGAAAGGGTCTTATGTATTGAGCCATCTCTGTAGACATCCTTTAAACTTCTGTTTTCTTGTTAGTGTCATGAAGAAAAGGAGGTGGGGGTTGAATGTGATATTAAGCTTTCTTCTCAGACCAGAGGAACAGTTCATTCAGTAAAGTGTTTGCCTTGTAAGCACAAGAACCTGAGTTTGACCTCCCAGGCACCATGTAAAAGGAAGCCAGGAATGGCAGTGCCCACTGCAATTGTAATATAACTTTAATTTTTTTTAATTTTATTTTTATGATGGGTTTTAAACACTTCAACCTCCCTTGTAGCCCACTACCCACCAGAGGCAGTAGAAAAGAAAGGATACAGGGGAAGTGGGCCTGTTTAGAAAGGTTCTTTGGAGCAACTCCTGTCTGCGTTGTCTGGAAATCGGCAGTTCAGTTCACAGGTTAGTAGGCAGCAGCTCGATCTACTCGAAAACATTTTATGGATACACCAGCAAACATTTCATAGATACACCAGTTTGGTAGAATCAGGTTAGCAATAGTGGTGACATGACCTAGCAGAGACAGCCAGGCCTTAGCCTCAGCTCAAGTCAGCAGGAGGGACCAACAGGAACATCAGGAGAAATTTTCTTCTGTGTCTCAGGAAAGCAAAGATCAGCAAAGACTCGAGACCCACAAGCCTTGCACAGCTAGCTGTACCAGCAAGCCAAGCTCTGTCTCTGTCACTCCACTGAGTCTTATTTGTACCCTCCAAACGTCATGTGTCCTCCGTGCCTTGCCTCAGCACAGGTCTTGCCTGAGTCCATGCATTTAGTCAGCTCTCAAGTATGCAGAATTCCGACAAACGGAGTTCAACTACACAATGTAAGGGAGACCAATACATGTGTTTTGTTAGCAAAGAATTCTTCATCATATATCCGTTCACGTGTTTGCTTTAGGAGAGCATCCTCCTTCGTGGGTCTGCCTTAGTCTTTCACCTGTGTCCACTTTTGGAAGACATGCCTTCACGTGTTTGCCCCAGCAACACACCATCTAACACAACTGACTCTCCAAAGAACCCTTAAGTTTCCACTTCACAGGGGGGTCCTTGGGGCTCACTGGCAGCCCAGATTAGCCTAATTGGTGAGTTCTATGCCAATGAGAGACGCTGTCTCAAAATAACAAGGTTGACATTGTGCAAGTAATCATACCAGAGGTTGGCCTCTAGCTTCTACACACAAGCAGTAGCACACTTTTCTCCCTTGAATTACCTCCAACTTCTGTTCCATAGCCTCCAGTTGATGGTGTCATTAGCTCTAGGCCTCTAGATATATTTGACTTTCCAGACAGGTTCACAAAGACCAAAGTCTGCAGTGATGGTGTGGTAATCCAGACAGGCAAAAGAAATGAGTATCAATAAACAACAAATGCTATTCCTAGCTTAGTCATCGGATTCTGAGAAGCAACTGAACCAGATCAACCAATCAAGGGTGAGACACACTTTAGCTGTAAACATGTGGCAGAGCCAAAAAAGCAGGCCCCGGGAGCTGCAGCCTTCTGGAAAGGAAAGCCAGACAATGGCATGTGAACACGGTCTTTTCTGATACCTTAGTTATCATTGTAACGTTATTACAGTCCTGCCTCACCATAAAGAAAGGTGGTCTAAGAGCATCCATGTGCCTTTATATGGTGGTTGCAACATCTCTCCACCACTAGATGGTTGTCTATATACCTGGTTTTTGTAGCCACCCTTTGACAATTGTTGAAAAAAGAATCTACTTCACAGGAAAGCAAAACTAAGCTAAATTCCATTAAACAGGTGGCTCTGTAGTTGTAAGCAGATTTGTCTTAGAACAGTGGTGTAGTGTGTACTAAGGTAGCATTTTACATGCGGGAGACCTTGGGAGAGAAAGTTGCTTTTTAAAAGAGGTCATCTACATAAGTATGAGCACATAGTCCAAAGGGCTTTAAAGACATTTATTTCACATGGACCAGTGTTTTGTCTGCATGCATGTGCATGAACATATGAGTTCCTAGTGCCTGGAGGGGTCAGAGAAGGGATCCTCTGGGACTGGAGTAACAGATGAATGTGAGCCACCAGGTAGGTGCTCGGAATGTAACCCAGGTGTTCTGAAAGAGCGCAAGTGCTCTTAACCTACGAGCCCTCTCTACAGCCTCTCCAAAAGGTGTTTGTTTACTTGCTTGCTTGTTTTCTGAGACAGGGTCTCACATTGTAGGTCTGGTTGTTGCAATGGTGTGGTAATCGAGACAAGCAAAAGAAATGTGTATCAATAAACAATAAATGCTATTCCTGGTTTAGTCATGGAATTCTGAGAAGCAACTTTTGTCAGTCTCTGGAATGTTGAGAGTCCAGGCCTAAGTCACAACACTTGGCTTCCTGAGAAATAATTAAGAATATTCTTGGGAAAAGTCAAATCTTAGAAAAAAATTGTTTTAATGTACTCCTAGACAAGAAGTATGTGAGTATTCATATGTCAAAAAATTCTCAAACAAACACAAAAGTTATATTTCTTATGAAACATACACTCAACAAACAAATCTCTCTAGAATTTGGCTCCCAGGACTTATATAGGATGGCTCACAATTACCTGGAGCTCTAGCTTCAATGGGGCTCTCTGCACACACACACACACACACACACACACACACACACACACACACACACACTTAAAGATAAATCTTTACAAACAGCTCTCTAGACATCTTGGTCATAAATTCTGCCTTTTCCTTTGGCTTTTTTAATGCTTGCTGAGAAGACTTTTATTGCTATTTCCTTTGAACGAACTTTTCTCTCTCCCTCTCCCATTTAAAAACACATGCTGAAAAGAGGCAAATTTGTCTGGCAAAGTCATCGGGCAATTACTTGTCAGCCTCAACATAATACTTTAAGCCCACAACCTACAATGCCTCCGCGCAGTAGCTCCCAAGCGTTACCCTGCCATCCTTATTGTCAACTGGATTAATTGTAATGTGCTCCACTGATTTCCAGCTGCAGACTTGACAAGAATAATGGTGGCATACAGATCAGGGAAGCGGCTCAGTCGGATAGTTCTTGCCCTGCCAGTGTGAGGCCCTGAGTTTGGATCCCAACAAGCACAGAAAATCGAGGCTCCCGGGGCACGTGTATAACCCCTGCATTGGAACAAAGGGTGAAGCATAGATGAAGAAGGGGCTCTGGAATGGACTGACCATGAGGCAGGCCAGGCTGGTAAGACTCAGGAGTCGTGTCTTGGTTATGTTGCTGTGACCAAAACACCATAACTTAAAGAAGTTTATTTGGGGACTACAGTCCCAGTGGAGGAGAAATGGTATCAGGAGACCAAAGTAGGAAGCTAAGAAATCACATCGTCAACTGTAAACACAAAGTAGAAAGCAAAAGTAAATGGGCGAGGCTATCAACCCTCAAAACTGTCCCCAATGACATATTTCTTCCAACAAGGCTGTACCACCCTGCCAAGCATCACTGCAACCGAGAAAGTATTCAAATACTTGAGTCTCTGGGGGACATTCTCATTCAAGCCATCACAGTGAGAGACCCTGTCTCACTAAATAAGATGGAGAACAACTAAGCAGGACACTTGAGCTCAACCTCTGCTGTACACACACACACACACACACACACACACACACACACACACCACAGAATAGCATAAAAAGTAAATTTAAAAAGCTGATCACTGTAGCAGCTGAGACATTGGAAGATGGCCATAGGACAACAACCTGCAAAAAAGCACCACAAAATAATAAAATGCATTGTTCCAAAGCTTATTCAAGAAGAAATGGACAGTTTGTATAGCCCTGTTTGTACTGAGGCAAGTTTAAAAGACCTCACGGGTGAATTTTACCAAACACCCAGTGAAGCAATCCCACCCACCCTACATAAACTAACAGCAAAACACCTGACAGCTTCTTAGCACAGTAAACGCACACTTATTACACACCCACCTTCTAAGGCTACCAGTCGTCTCTAGACCTGCAGATGAGCCAGGTGGTCTATACATAGGCTCCCTGATGCTGTGTAAGAGCTGGGGCCACTCCCCTACACCCTTTTCATCAAGTGACATGATTCTCCCATGTCCCTGGCCAGCCAGAGGGCCCAGGCTGTCCTCAGCTGCCGAGCCTCATGTGACATTTGTATTCTGTATGGGCATAGAAACCTGTGCCTAGCAATATTTCCACTTGACCAAATACCCAAATTTTTTCTGTTTATATGCAAGAAATATAGTTTTTAAGCAACTTTTTATACAGTGATACAATTGTATGTGTGCTTGAAGCTTCTGTGTCCCCTGCGTTCCTTCCTTCCAGTGACCAACTTGCAGGTGGGCCCAGGCCAGGGCTGGAGAAAAAGCTCTAAGACTTGTGAGTTTCTACCTTCAAATTTTGAACCAAAGTTTTGTTTTTTGCCCACCTCTGACTATGCCCAGATGAGGGGCTGACCACTAGGCCTTAATGTCCCTTCCAGATGCCCACTTTCATCCTAGCCTCTTTCTATTGAAGGGGTTCCCTGCGCCTCGGTTCTGTGAAGGGTGTGGAAGAGTGTAAATATTTATGATTTTATACCTGTAGGGCTGAGGCGGTGCAGCATATTTTATGGTGACAAATGTATATTTTGGTAACAACTACAGGCACAGTATTTTCCTGGGGCCAGCCCTGGCTACATCTACCCCATCCCAGATGGTGTATTGGGGGGGGGTTACTTTTCATTAAAGCAGTTTTATAACCTTTGCCTTCCTTGAGCCTTGTCTTCTGAGCTGTAGGCCAGGCTGGGCCTGGAGTTAATAAACACCTGTGTCTTGTAAAACAAAACAAAATAAAAAACCATACACATACTCCATTTCTCAGAAATCTATCTTACAAAATGTTGTCTAAATGTAATAATATAGTATACAGTCTTTTATGTGCTTTATATGGCTTATATTTTAGCATACTGATTTTTAGAATCACTTACAGTTTAATAGAGTGTTACTTCATGGTTGGGATGACATATAATTTGTTTATGGATTTTACTGGTTAACATATATTTGTTTTTAGTACTTAGCCATTACAAAAAGTTGTGGAGGTTTATATACAAGTCTTCTGTGGCCTTACAAGTTCATTACTCTTGCCGATGAACCTAGAAGTGGTATCACTGAGTCAGAGACAAATCCACAGTCGGCTTCATGGCCTGCATGACCTCGGCTCTGTGTCTCTCTCTCCTGTTCACCTTTCTGCTTCTCCAGGGCCATTCCTTTGTCACTTACAAACTAAACAGTGCTTGTTCCTCTGCACAGAATGATCTCTCTCCTCTACATTCCTCCCATATCTGACAATTGCATTAGTCACCTCTTGGTCTCATATAAGGTATTGTTTTCACCTTCCTTGCGGGTCTGTTGCTATGAAGAGACACCATGACCAAGGCAACCTACAGAAGAAAACATTGAACTGGGGCTTGCTTATAGCTTCTGTTCTCATCATAGTGAGGAGCATGGTGGCCAGCAGGTAGACATGGTGAGGATCCACAGGCAGCACACACACACACACACACACACACACACACACACACACACACACACACACACTGGGCCTGGTGTGAGCGTTTGAAACCTCCCCCAGTGACATGCCTCCTCCTACAAGGACACAGTTCCTGATCCTTCCCAGCACTCCACCAGCTGGGAACTACCCAGCTTGAGCCTCTGGAGGCCATTCTTATTCAAACCGCCACATTCTCAAACCTGCCCAGCCCCCACACCTAAAAGTTCCCACAGTGCCTCTGTATCCAGGTCGGGGAGATGAAAAACCTACCATGCATTTCAAACTGCTTCTTTTCCCAGCTCCCTGTACCTTCCATTGGCCTGAAGACTGCAGGTATTTTGTTTACTATGGTGGCAGTAGTAATAATCAGACCTTGGCCCATTCAGGCTGGAGAATAAAATTCCTTACACAGAAATTTAGAAACTACGGAAATGTGTTGCTCACAGTTTCCAAGACTCTTTGTCTGCTGAGGGCTCACACTCCACTTCAAAGATAGCACCTTCTAGTTGATAATGTCATACACCACTAGGGGCAAACATACTCTCTAGGTCTGCTTTACCAAGACCTTAATCTCATTTTCAGGGTTCTGCCTTCACACCAAGTCCCTCCACTGGGGGGTAGTGAACTACAAGAGAACACAAATGTTCACTTGGTAGTCAACAATAATCTTAAAAAACAACATTGGCTATTATTTATTAGATACATAATGCAGGCCAGGCATCCCTTCTAAGCCAGTGCTTCTCAACCTCCCCAATGCTGGGACCCTTTAATACAGTTCCTCATGTGCTGAACCCAGCCATAAAATTATTTTTATTGCTACTTCGTAACTGTGATTTTGCTACTGTTATGAATCATAATGAAAACATCTGATGTGCAGGATATCTGATATGGGACCCCTGTGAAAGGGTTGTTCGACCCCTAACAGGGTTGCAGTGGAAAGGCGGGGAACCACTGTTCTAAGGGTTTTGACTCACTGGCACTGAAGTCTTTCCACACAGATCACATTTTGTAGACCAAGCGTCTGAACTTTGGAGAACAAATAACTTGTCTAAGCATTCCAAGAACAATATTGATAAACAAGACAACTATTACATGCCTCCAAGTTCCTAGTACGGTGCTTGTCATAGAATAGATTTCCAATAATATTTACAGAATTGATCGGAGGTTGTACCTGGAATAGCAGCTGGGCCTGGCAGAGAACAGAGGGCGGAGAAGGCAAATGTTCATGAACTTGGGCCCACATGGGGCTTAGGACTGGAGACACAGTGCTGAAAAAGATCTCAGCGTCCCTGTTTTAATGCTGTGAACAAGAGGGTACCAGCCTCATACAGAGACTATTTTCCATTCTGGAAATAGCACCTAAACACAACCCTTAGAATCCTCTCATGTCTTGTTCCTCTCAGGCTGACTTGGAGATCCTCCCAGAGGGAAGGACATGATTCTACAAGCCAACCTCACCTTGCTCTATAGTGATTGGTCCTCATCAACATCCCGGGCATCCTGAAGACTTCACTAGGTACTAAGGATCAGCCACCAGGTGATGGAAATGTCCCTAATAGTAACCCTATACATCTGCCATCTAACAAAGGGTCCTTGGAAAACATGAGTGAGCAAGACAACATTCCCATTACATCATCCCATCATACGTCATAGTACAATTGCAATTCTACACAAATATCCAGTGTGCCTAAAACTTATAAACTTGTCATGGGCTTCAGAGTCCTAGATTCTGAAAGACCTCATGTCAGGTAGAGACATAATCCGATCAACATATGAGCCTTTTCTTAGCCCCCTGTCTTTTACTGTAAGGGTGTTATCCTTGCCTCTTTTATGGATGCAGGAAGGTACCACCGTCACCTGCTCTCTAAATTCACATAGCTGAGAAATTCTTTAATCCTTTGAAAAAATGAGTGTTAATAGGTGCTGCTGCAAGTGACCTGGGAACTTGTTAGAAATGTGGATATCTTGTGGCAGGTTTGCATCCCTGGGTGTGCAGGCTGTGTGCTTACTAGGAAGTGTGCTAGATACTTCCTGAGGGAAATCTGGTGGTCTGTTGAAATGGGTCTTAGCGCTTCAGTTCATACCAGCTCCTGCCTCCAGTTGCATCCTAGAGTGGTTCTCAGCGGACATGTTGGCTTGGGATGAGAAGGGGCCCTTGTTTCTGGAGCCAGGACATAAGCACAGAGAGGGTTGGTTAGTGGATGTACCCACCCCAGCCTCCTCCTGTGGACCATCTCTCTGGAACCTGATGCCATCCCTTCAGCCAGATACTGATCCTGTCCTGGCATGAACTTAAGATCTTAATCCAAGGTTGTCCATCTGCCACAGGTAGGCCTTTGGATCCATGGGAGGAAAGAGTAACCTCCTCCTCATCGAAGGATGAGGCCAGTGATTTTCCCTGAAGGAGGCTCCCTCTCTTTATGCAACACAGAGCAAAAATGTCTGGCCACCCCAAGCATGTTAGCTGAGCCTTTGCTTAGCTTTGTCTCTCTTTTTAATATTTTATTTATTCTTGATTTTTATATGTATATACAATGTCTGTTGACTATTTCTACACACTACTACCTCCCTCTACCACCTCCAAACCCCCGTGCCCACATATGTGTCTCTTCCAATTTCATATCTTCTTTTTAAAATATTATCTCAGCAAAAGAGACTCCTGAGAAGTAGGAAAAGGGGCATTCCACTGCCTCAAGCTGGGATAAAACTTTGTGACAGACTGAGGCTTCTTCTTTCCGTCCTTCCTTCCTTCCTTCCTGTCTTCCTTTCTTCCTTCCTTCCTTTCTTCCTTTCTTCTTTTCTTTCTTTTTTGTTGGTTAGTTGGCTGACTGTTGGTTGATTTTAGTTGGTTGATTAGTTGGTTTTTTTGTTTTGTCTTGTTTTTTTTTTTTTTGCCAGATAGGGTCTCACTATATAGCTCTGGCTATCCTGAAACTCACTCTGTAGACCAGGTTGGTCTTGAACTCACAGAGATCTACTTGCCTCTTCCTCCTGAGTTCTGGGATTACAGGCATGTGTCACTATACCCAGCTGAATGAGGCACTTTCATTAAAACTTTAAAAAAATTATTCCTTGAGAATTTCATACATGTATACATTTTGATTGTATCTGCCCCCTATTCTTCCTCCTCCAACTACCCTTAGAACTTAAGAGACAAAAAACAACAAAAAAGTCTCTAAATGGTCCAGATATTATGACTTATGACAATCCACAACAAGCCAGTCAGACCTAAACAATTCCTTAATTGAGATTCCTTTCTCAGTCGGGCAGTGATGGCATATACCTTTAATCCCAATACTCAGGAGGCAGAGGCAGAAGGATCTCTGTGAGTGGGGGGCCAGCCTGGTCTACAGAGTGAGACCTAAGACAGCCAAGTCTAAAATAAACAACAACAAAAACAAAAAAACCCAACAAAAAAAAAAAAACTTCTTTCTCAGGTATCTCTAGGCTCTGTCAAGTTGACAGGAAAAGCTCACTAGGACATCCACAGGGTACAATTAGTGTGTGCTGTGATGGTGTGGGACCCTCCACTGGAATGTGGGCAGACTAGTCACCACATTCCCAAAGCAAAATGACTATTTATTCCAGCAGCCAATAACACCGAAGTTCCTTCCCTGTCCAGGCTGAGGTCCCGATTGGCAGGTAACTACTGTCTGAGTTCGTGAGCTCAGTGGCCAACGACCATGCCATGTCCAGAAGCACACCTTCCGGTCCTCTGGCCTTCACGTTTTTTCTACCCTCTCCTTGAGATACTCTCTTAACCTTGATGAGAGAGATTGACAAAGACCCCTCCTCTGAGGATGAACACTCACAGACATTGTTCTCAGTACTTTGACCAGTTACAAGCCTCTCTTGAGCATTGGGAACAAGGAACCTTTCCAACTAAAGTTGAGAGAAATATAACTCTGTGAGTATAGACAAATATTTAGAAGACCGTTTGACAACTTCACCATTCGGCAAAACGACAAAAGGAGATTGGACCTGTAACCTTGCCAGGGTAACCTTGATCTCCCAATCCTTCTACCTTTACATATGGGGATCATAGGTGCACATAACCATGGCCAGTTTTATGAAGTGATAAGAATCAAATCTAGTGTTCTATTTATTCTGGACAATCACTGATTGCGGGAAATCCTGGAAGGTTAATTTGTCTTTTCTTTATTCTAGAGGCAGGCAACACTTCATTCCAAAGTATTTTGGTAGGCTCAGTAGAGGGGCTTGGTCCTGTAGCGATGATTCTCAACTTTCCTAATTCTGTGACCCTTTAATGCAGTCTTTCACATTGTGATGACACCCCTCCCCCAACCATAAAAGTATCTTCAATGCTGCTTCATAACTTTAATTTTTCTACTGTCATGAACTGTAATATAAAGAGCTGTGTTTTCTGACAGTCTTAGGAGACCCCTGTGAAAGGATCATTTGACCCCAAAAGGGGATACAAGCCCCAGGTTGAGAACCACTGTTCTATAGGTTAAAATATCTGAAAAAAGCAAAAGTAAAGAACAGGAGAATTTGTTGTGTCAGGCTGCTCTCCTGATAAAGCATCAAGCCAGGAGGTGCAGGAATAGAAAAATACATGATTGATGTTGGGTCACTCTAGGTTAACTATTTTAAATAAGGATTAAGGTAGAAAGGGCCTTATCCTGCCAACTGAAGCTGCCTTTGGGGAAATCCAGCTGTTATCTTTCTCCTGACTTCTTGGAAAGTCAGACACCACTTTCATTGTGGGCAAGTGAACTTAACTTTAGTGTGTGTCAGGAGCCTGGCCCACAATGGCCTACAATTTTGACTTAACATTGTGTGGTTCTATTATACAGTATAAAAATGAAGAGTCAGTTGAGGGAATCCAAGGAAGGAGTCCCCTTACAGGAGTCCCTGTGTCAGCAATTCTTAACCTGTGGATCAAGACCCTTTTGGAGGTTGAAAATCATTCCCACAGGGGACTCCAAGACTATCAGAAAACACAGATGTTTACATTTCAAAACAGTAGCAGAATTACAATTATGAAGTAGCAATTAAAATAACTTTATGGTCGGAGGTCACCACAACATGAGGAATTGTAGTAAAGGGTTGTAGTGTTAGGAAGATTGAGAACCACTTGTTAAGGTTTGGTCTGTTGTTAAGTACTGGTCTGGGTTGCCCCAGGGATGAGGAGAGTCTCACATAAACCCAAGTGATATTATTGTAACCTTGCCCCAGAAGTTATCCCTGGCTGGTAAATAAAGATGCCTATAGCCTATAGCTAGGTAGAAGAAAGATTAGCAATCTCAGTTCCCAGGCTTGGGGTCTGAGAAGAACCATGAGGAGGGAGAGAGAGAAAAGGTGGAGAAGGAAAAGGACACTGTGGGGTGGGTGAATCTTGAAAACATGGCCCTAAGGACTGGCTAATTGGAGTTAAGAGATAAAACATGAAAATTTACACCTTGGGGTTATTTACGGGGAAATAAATTGGAATAGCTTAGAGGGTAGATACCTACTCAGCTCTAGGGTTTTAAAGGTTTGTTATAAATATAAATGTTTTGTGTCTTTTATCTGGAAACCGAATGATCAAAGGCGGGATAAGAAACCCCAGATTGAGATTAAATATTAACTACAACACCCACTGCTCTATGGGTTTGTGATATGCGGTTCTTCTGAAGGGTGAATGTACTCTTCACTCCGGGGGCTCTGCAAACCCTGTCGCTGAGGTACTGGTGTCAGTTCTATTAAGAGACATGATTGATCATTGTGTTAGCTTTCTGTCGTTGTAACAAAATCATAGAAATGATGAAGTTCATAATCACACTTTCAGAGTCCTCGGTGTGTGGTCACTTGTTCCTCATGGCTGCAAGCAACGGTGACTGCACGACAGAGGAAAACTGCCCACCTGGTGACAACCAGAGAGTAAAGGGAAAAGGGGAGGTGTTGGATTGTTGACATCACCTTTGTGGGCACATCCACCAATGAATTAACTTCCTTCTAGGAGGCCCAACCTCTTAAAGGTTCTATGACCTGATTATTGCTTCAGTCTTGGGACCAAGTCAACATATGGCCTGGGTGGGGAGTTGTTCAGGGGGGTGGGGAGTTGTTGGGGGGGGGTTGCTTAACATCCCAAACTAGAACAGTCATTGAGTGTAGCCTGCAGTCCCTTTTGCTCCCTAGGGACCAGGAAACAGAACTTTTGTTTATCTCTCTCTTTCTCTCTGTCTTCCTATCTCTGAGTGTGTATGTTTCTCCCTCACCCCCTCTCTCTGTCTCTTTCTCTCTCTCTCTCTCTCTCTCTCTCTCTCTCTCTCTCTCTCTCTCTCTGTGTGTGTGTGTGTGTGTGTGTGTGTGTGTGTGTGTGTGTGTGTGTTTGTCTGTAGGGACTACAGTAAATGTGTAGATGTCACAAAAAAAAAAAAAAAAAAAAAAAAAAAAAACAAAAAAAAAACCTTGAGTTCTCGTTTTTTTCTGTCAACCTCCTCCTGTCTTCCTGGGATGGAACTCAGATCATGAGAGTCAGACACCATCTCACCAGCTACATAGAAACTTCTCTTTGCTGTCATCAGCAGTGTCCTCAAGACGCATAGCGGGTCAACATAACGAGAAGAAATGCCCACTGACTACGCAACCACAAGTGGGTCACCTATAGCACCTCTTCCAAGGTTCAGGGAGTATCACAGAAGAAGGGATGGAAAGAATGCCAGAACCTGGGGAAGTGGGAAGCCACTGGCCTCTAACGACTTGGCCGTTACATGGCTGAACTCACAGCAGCTACGGCTATTAGCAAAAGATGTCTACAAGATTGGACCTGCCGGCAGTCCATCAAGGGTCACAGGTGAGAATCAATGAGGGAGGGAGAAGCATTTACTCCAGTGGTGAAGTCACTGGTGACGTGCACACAGCCCTGTAAATGACTCCCACCCACACTCCTACAAACAACCCGAATGGAACTCATTGGGTCATATAAAAAGAAAAAGACACTGAAAGCAAGAGAGGGATAGTGAGAAAGAGGAGTGGGGAGGGAGACAGGAGGATGAACATGATTAAAAGACATTCCGTCTTTATGTATAAAAAGAACATAACGGCACTGGTGCTGTGTATGATTAATACATATATGAAAGTCCAGGAACCGCCTCGCAAACCAAATGAACATGATCTCAGTCAGACAGGGATAGTTAATTGAGCATACACCCCAGGACTGGTCAACCAGGGCCATGGTCCAGATCTTACAGGGTTTTTAGACCCAAATTCTACAAACATCTGTGCCAAGTTATTTCACCAATCAGCATCGACGGAAGGGGATTTCCTTAGGAACATATTTTTGTTGTACACTTTTCCTGCTCCCGTTGGTTGGGGTGTTCAACTGTGGCAGGGGACTCACTTTGCCTAATAGGTAAGTTCTAATTTGTCTGCCATGATGGGACTCCTCTAACATTCACGTCTTAACTTCCCAGCCAGGATGTCAGTTACCCATGTACATGTCTCTCTCTGCCAAGTAGGACGCCCGTTCCAGGGAGGTCTGGAGAGCTTAAGCTCAGGAACTTAGACCACTACTCAAAATGGAAGTCTTATTCCAAATAGTTTTTTATATCAGTGCAGGTGTCTCTCTTATGTTGGGGTCAGTCCCAGGGGAAGCTCATGAAGACAAATACTGCAAAAACTTATACATGAGTGTAGAAGGTTCTGCTGGATGGTTGGTTTGGGTCCAAGCTTATTGTGTGTAACCATACAAAACAGTACTGCTACTGACTTCTCTCATGATTGGTTTTCAAGAATATTTAATCAGTCTTGGTATTAGAAAGTTTCCTAGTGAGCTGGAGAGATGGCTCAATTGTTAAGAACACTCACTGCTCTTCCAGAGGTCCTGAGTTCAAATCCTAACAACCACATGGTGACTCACAACCATCTGTAATGACATCTGACGCCCTCTTCTGATGTATCTGAAGACAGCTACAGTGGACTTACATATAATAAATGTATATATCTTGTAAAAGAGAAAAAAAAAGAAAAAGAAAGTTTCCTAGTAACAGCAGAAACATGTTCTCACACGTTTCTTTATAACGGCTGGCTAGCCAGGTATCAGTCACCTAGGCCTTAAACTTTACCTAGGCCTTCATATTTCATTTATATTTACCTATGTCCTAACACATACTTGTTAAAAAAAAAAAAAACCTTTAAAAACAACTATTTTAAAAAGCGTGTGATGTGTTCTGTGCAGGTGCTGTTTTGGTTCTGAGGACTTTTAAAGCTTCGCTCGGCTGAATCAGCAGATGTGAGCCTGAAGACTGTATATATTTTTAATCCACCCCAACTCAGAAAACACCAGCTGCAGCCACAGCCACAGCCACCTTTTCATTGAGTTTCTCCTCTGCTCTCGCCTTAAATAGTAAAAATAAAATTTACATTGATTTCATTTCTGTGGGGGACGTGGGCCAGTGGAGGTCGGAGGACAACTTGAGGAAGGAAGTCAATGCTCTCCTTCCAGCACAAGTGTTCTGCGATCCGGCTCAAATCATCAGTCTTGGCAGAAGCACCTTTACCTACTGAGCCATCCTGCCAGTGCTCATTTTCTCTTCTGCCTTATTCACAGACTTTACCCCCCTCCCCTCAGAGCCTATCCTCCAAAAAGGACCTGTCCAAAACCTTCCCGAGAACCACCGGAGTTTCTGTGCCCCATAAAGATTTGTGTGTCTAGCTCGCGTCTTAGTGACCCCTGGGAATTTCCTAAGGTTTAACCTGTGTCTGAGTCGCCATTGCTTTCCTATGATACATAGCCCTGCGCAGACAATGCCCTGCGCAGACATTTCTCAACACACTTTGTAGAATAAGCATTGTATTTTGAAATCCTTTGCAAGGCTAGGCGGGGACAGAGCATTTCTTTTCTTCGGTTTACATTCTACACTCCTGTCCCCAAAGCCTGGTGCAGAAACAGGCCAAACCTCTGACTCGGAGGATGAGGGCCAAGGACTTTGAGAGACCGTCACGAACAGGCTGAGGGGAAATGTTGCCAGGCCGCTGGCGTTCCTACTAGTTGTCAGAGACATAGAAGGCCTGGGGTATTTTCACTCTTTCCAACTGTTCTGCCCAATCAAGTTAAACAGTCCCTACGAGTAAATAAATGTGGCAAAGTTAAACAAATATTTTTTTCGAAGCTGGATTGGTTCATTCTTTGTGTGGGTTCACATCGGGGAGAACCAGAACGTTTTGATTAAATCAGCTATTACCTTCAAACACTTGTTTACAAATGGACTGTCATATTTCCCGTTCTTATCTTTCAAGTGACAGTTCTTGGTATTGCTGAAAGGATTGCTCTCAACAGGAAAATCCCAAGGCTCCTTAACCTAATGTTCTCACCTCGTTACCAAGCATGAGAACAACAGGCCAGGCCCGTACACTCCTGCAGACTGCTGGGCAGAGGAAAAGAAGATGTCACACTCTGTCTGGATCCCAATCCCACAGAGTGAGGTGTGTTTTGGACACTGAACTTCCCACTGCCCGTGTTGTTTCATGTACTAAGTACACAGCTTGCCAGAGTACTGCCACATCGTGCTTCCTGATTGGAAGAAAGAGAATATTGCTCCTCTGCCGTGTGGCAACCATGGCTCCTCCTGCCTGAAGAGGTCTTGGTGATCACGTGAGATGCCACCTTCCTGGGATGCTTGCTTACTTATCAACCATCCAGAGGGTGGGTGACCCTGTATTAAGGTGGACAGATGATGGTGGGGTGACATGTATCATATACATCATATAGCTGGTGAGTTAAATATGTTGACCCTGCTCCTCACAAGATGAGGTAAGACCCAGTTGCGTTTGCATTTCGAATAAGAATGAAACTGGGCTAAGAGGTCATCAATCACTTGCCCTAACAGACATTCCAAGTGGCAAAGGTAACTTTCACATCCAAGCAGTCTGGCTCCAAGGCAGAATTATACTGTATTACCTAATGTCCCAAGAATTACTTAGTAGCTTAAGTGTCCCTTACATGCCAGCAAGCAGTGAGTTTGTTTGTTTGTTTTTATGTACTCATCTTAAATCTTCAGAAAACCCATCTTCCCGAAGCCTACAAAGGTTGAGTAACTTGCTGGTGGTGAGAAGTTATGAGGGAAGGAAGCAGGTACCCATGAGGTCTTTTCTTGCCCTCCTTAGCTTCTAGAAGCCTCCCTTCAAAGCTGTCCTAAGCTTCAAGTAGCTTTTTTTTTTTTTTTTTTTTTTTTTTTTTTTTTTTTTTTTTTTTGAGACAGGTTTTCTCTGTGTAGTTCTGGCTGTCCCAGAACTCACTCTGTAGACCACACAAGCCTCAAACTTAAAGATCTACCTGCCTCTGCCTCTTGGGTGTTGGGATTAAAGGCATCTGCCACCACCACCTGGCCCACATTCTCCTCTCTTTAAGGTCAGTTGATTGGCAGTTCTCTGTCCCTCTGCCTTATGAACCTCAGATCCCAGGGATGGAGTGTGAGACTCTGTTGGAGTCTGGGGCACAGTACTCTGCTGCCCATTGGGAACTTCCCTTTTCTACCCTTACACCATATATTCTAGGTCAAAACATCAACTCAGAGGGTACAGTGGTACATACATATCAGTAATATCAGAATTTAGAAGGTAGAGGCAGGAGGATTATCAATTCAAGGTTATCCTTGGCTATATATCTTGTTGAAGACTAGCCCGAGCTATCTGAGATTCTGTCCTTTCTTTTCTTTTTGGGGGGGGGACATGGGGAAGAAGATTTAGTAATCTTGACTCAGAGGATGACCATGTAACTGAGTAGAGTCCATGGGGAAGAGACACTTCCTTTTCCATGAACCAGGTTGGTGAGGCAGGAACAAGGCATCTTCCTCGTCAGCTCAGAACACCTCCACTCCAGTTCCAAATGCTTGCGACTGTCCTTTCTGCCAGTAGCTACCATCCTCACCCTCATCCAAACATCAGACACATTTTACTAAAATACGGGTTCCCCTGCTGTTTCTCCAAGGAAAGTCCTGGAAATTGCTTTTCAAAAAGAAACTATAATATATGACATATTATATTGATAACTACATATGGTCTCCTGGAGTTAACTACAATCTTTTTCGTTGTATACATGAATGAATTCTCAAGAATTAAAAAAAAAAATCACAATGAAAATAAACCAAGATTTCTTTGGCGGTACCCAAAAACACATCTCTTGGTAGACGTATACACAGCAAACAAACTAGAATCTGGCCAGAAGTTTATACAGCCTTTAAAAGTGGTAAGGCTTTTCTTTAAATAAACAAAACAAAATTTTCTCAAATTTGTGGGTTCTATACTTTTTTACAGATACAAAATTCACATGCATAAATACATACATATGTATGTACACACACATATGTACATATGTACACATATATGTGACATGGAAGCAGAAGGAAGATGGAGGGAGGAAGAAGATGACCAGGGAGGGGAGGAGGGAGGGACTAAAGGAAGGAATGAAAGGCATGATTACAGTTAACATACATGATATATTTGAAAACAATTATCTTCATATAATCTAACACTCTAATTTAATGAACATGTGTCAGGAGTAAAAAATGAAAAACCGTGTTTGAATACATCCTCTTCAAACTTTTTTTTTAAGATTTATTTATTTTATGTATGTGAGTACATTGTCATTGTTTTCAGACACACCAGAAGAGGGCATCAGATCCCATTATAAATGGTTGTGAGCCATCGTGTGGTTGCTGGGATGTGAACTCAGGACCTCTGGAAGAGCAGTCAGTGCTCTTAACCACTGAGCCATCGCTTCAGCCCCTCTTCAAACCCTTTATACAGCTCTAGATAAATTCTCTCAACAGGCTCTCCCTGTTGTTTTTCTGATGATGTGTAGGGAACATTGTCAAGGACCTGCTCTTCTGTATTGGCCTAGACTTGCTGGAAGATGACAAATGTCTAGGCTACTGACAGATTGTGGGAAGGGCCTTGAGAATGCAGAGTCACCAAGAAGGCTGTTGCAGGGGTGTTCAAAGCTTTCAGGTGAGTCCAGAAAGGCAGAGGCATTCCCCCTTGGCATTCTGTAAGAATCTGTGTTGCTGTTTGGCAAACCATCCTCTTGTCCATGAAGCATGGATACAACTCAGGATCTTTTGTGGATTCAGTTCTAAGGATATTTCATTATAATAATTGCATCCGAACAGTACCTGCAGAGGGGAAAATGAGTATATGAAGAGATTATTCTTAGGGTTTGTGTTGGTTTGCATATGCTTGGCCCAGGGAGTGGCACTAGTAGAAGGTGTGGCCTTGTTGGAGGAAGTGTGTCACTCTGGGGATGGGCTTAGAGACACTCCTCCTAGCTGCCTGGGGATGTTCAGTCTGTTCCTGACTTCCTTTGGATGAAGATATATAACTCTCAGTTCCTCCTGCACCATGCCTACCTGGATGCTGCCATGCATCTGTCTTGATACTGTACTGAACCTCTGAACCTGTAAGCCAGCCTCAATTAAATGTTTTTATTTATAAGACTTGCCTTGGTCATGGTGTCTGTTCACAGCAATAAAACTCTAACTAAGATAGAAATTGGTACCAGCATAGTGAGGAATTCCTGTAACAACCTAACCATGTTTTGGGGAGGACTGTGGTAGGACTTTGGAACTTTGAGCTAGAAGATTCATTACCATATTAAGAGCTCTGTGGGATGTTCAGTAGGAGTTTGAAAGATAATGTTGAGAACAGTGCAGAAGATGGAGGCCTGGCTTGTGAAATTTCAGAGGGAAGATTAAAGACTCTTTGATAGGGCTGTTGCTGTTTTGGTTGTGAAGATTCTGTGGTTTTGGATAGCTGGGGCTGAAGAATCAGCTGTGATTAATAAGATACCAGAACTACTAAAGCAAAACCTTTACATTGCTGGGACTATTGGTGCTGGTCGGCTGGAGCTGGGAGATTGGTGGTGAGTAAGAAGAGACCAGCATCATTGAGGTGAAGTCTTCTGGGAACTGTTTTCTGAGAGCACAAAGAGGATGTGTTCCAGAGATAGCTAAGGTTGTACCTCGTGTTGTGACTGAACTTGGTAATGTGTAAGAGTCACCCAGGTGGTACTGGTTTTGAAGGAATGAAGGGGTCATGGAGAGAAGCTGAGGCTTCGAACTGTGAGATGCCACTGAAGGCCATTGGTGAAGGTGCATCCTCAGTGGCAATTAGTGCCCCAGGACTGACAGTGGTGTTTTGGAGATGCCAGTGCCATGAGATGACCACCAAGAACAGCAGCGGCAGTGGAGAACAGGCAGCTGGAGCCTACAAGACAAGGTGTGTGCTACAAAGGGCAGAGCTGGAGAAGTGACCCAAGCCCTTGGAGAAGCCTAGAAGATTGAATGGATCCCAGACACCAGATGGTTAGAGATTGATTTTGCTTTGACTGTGACTGTGCCCTGACATCTTTCCCTCATGAAGGAAGAAGAGGAGCCCACAGTTTAGAGACTTTGAATTGTGGAAAGACCTTGATTTTTAAAAGAGACTGAATGTTTTAAAGGTATTGCAATTTTAAAATGTAAGAATTGGTAAAGGCTGTAGGACTCTTAAGGTTATCTAGATCTTGAGGATGAACAAGAAAGTAAGGGTTGAAGCTTAATATTGATTTGTTTGCATGTCAAGTTGACAAGGGGTCAATTGTACTGGCTGATTTTGTGTCAACTTGACATAAGCTGGAGTTATCACAGAGAAAGGAGCCTCAGTTGAGAAAATGCCTCCATGAGATCCAGCTGTAAGGCATTTTCTCAACTAGTGATCAAGGGTGGAAGACCCGGGCCATTGTGGGTGGTGCCATCCCTGGGCTGGTAGACCTGGGTTCTATAAGAAAGCAGGCTGAACAAGCCAGGGGAAGCAAGTAAGTAACATCCCTCCATGGCCTCTGCATCAGCTCCTGCTTCCTGGCCTGCTTGAGTTCCAGTCCTGACTTCCTTTGGTGATGAACAGCAATGTGGAAGTGTAAGCTGAATAAACCCTTTCCTCCCCAACTTGCTTCTTGGTCGTGATGTTTGTGCAGGAATAGAAACCCCGACTAAGACAGGGTTTCTGAAGAAAAGTATGTCTTGAAAGATAACAGGTTCAGTAGAACTTCATCCCAGCTCCCACACACCGAGCTATCTCCATGGGTCAGACTCCTTCAGAAGCATGGGGCTCCACACTCAAAAAGACCCCTCACATGCTTCATCATGTGTTCCCCTGTCACCATCTCAAAGAAATTTTTACCCAGGGAAACCTGTATTCTCACTTTGTGTTGCCTCTCCCAATCACAGAGTCAGGGCTGCCTGCACTGGCTATGTTAATGGCCCCTGATGAAGATAATCAGTGCTCAGAACCAGAACCAGAGAGCTGCAGGAGGCCATGGCTGTTAGGATCTGTTTTCCTCCTTGCAGCACATTTAGCACGTGCTCTAACCATTCCAGGTTTTAGGGACACAACAGTGGCTTTAGCAGCTGTGTCTCTGTGCTTTTTTTACAATGTGCCACACTTCCCAAAACTGCCTCCCCAGTAACTGACTTTCACGTGTCAGCTATAAATGGGAAATGAGCCACAGATGTACACACAGACAATGTCCCCCTGAGATCACACAAAGCTCGGAAGTCAGTGAGAGCCCTGTGCATCCCAGTCTTTGTCTCTCAAGAAATCAAACTGGAATTTGACTCAGAGTGCTTCAGAAAGATCATAAATCTTTCCAAGCACTTGCCCCTTGGCTCTTTCTGGTCTGTGAGTGGCAAAGCGACAGGTCCATTTTAGAAGGTTTTCAACTGTGAAGACATAAGTCAAGAAGCAAACCCACTTTCTGGTTAACATTTCCCAGGGCTCAGCAAATACTGCAGGAAGAGCCATCTTGTGACAGTTTTGGGAGTACCCTGGTTTGCCTTCGGAGAGATCCATGCTCTGTGTTGCCCAGAGGAGTAGAAAGATGTCAAACAGCTGACACTAAGGCAAGAGAGGCTGCCCTGAAGCAAACTTCTTTTATTCCTTGGCTTACTTTGCAGAAGTGTATGCCTTTGGCCCCTCCATGGCCACCCCAGACTCACTGTTTGCTTCCTGCAGGTTCAGCTGGAGGGAACATGTTAACAACATGCGCACATGCTTCGCTGGGGCACATGACATCACAGTCTAGCTCTGGAAAGTGCCTTCCTCTCTCTAGTGGGCATCAAATGTCAACCTGAATTGAATCTAAAGGGCTTTTTAAAAACACAGATGACTAGGGCTGGGAAGGTGTCCTTAGTCGGTAGTGTTCACCACACAATCATGAGGAACTGGGTTTAGTCCCCAACAACCACACCACAAAAGACATGTTTAGTGGCACATACCTCAAGATATCAGAACTGGGGAGGTGGAGACAGGAGGATTCCTGGGCTTGCTGGCCACCAAGTCAAGTAGAACTGATGAACCCTGTCTCAAAAAATACGGTAGTAATTCAGAAAGATACCCAATGTCGTCAGCCAGGCAGTGGTGGTGCACACCTTTAATTCCAGTACTCAGGAGGCAGAGGCAGGCAGATTTCCATCAGTTTGAGACCAGCCTGGTCTACATAAAGAGTTCCAAGACAGCCAGAGCTACACAGAGAAACCCTTTTACAAAACAAAACAACAAGAAGACAGCTGATGTCAACTTCTGGCCCCCATACACTTGTGCACATGCACAGATATTCGAGTGCTCACACATACACACACACACACACACACACACACACACACAGATAGACATGTGCACTCATACATATACTACAGACTGCAGAGCCCTGCTCTAGTTTCTGGTTCAATAGGCTCCTGTCTTGTTAGAGTTTCTATTGCTGTGATGAAACATTATGACCAAAAGTTAGCTTGGGAGAAAAGCGCTTATTTGGCTTATGCTTCTACATCCTATCCATAACTAAAGGAAACCAGGAGAGGAAATCAAACAGAGCAGGGACCTGGGAGCTGGAGTTGATGGTGGTGCTGCTCACTGGCGTGTTCCCCATGGCTCGCTCAGCCTGCTTTCTTATAGAACCCAGGACCACAAGTCCAAGAGTGGCTCCACCCACAGTGGGCTCCTCCATCAATCGCTAATTCAGAAAATGCCCTGCTGGCTTGCCTACAGCCCAATGTTATGGAGACATTATCTCGGTTTCAGATGATTCTAGCCTGTGTCAAGTTGACACAAAACAGGCCAACAAACCATGCCACACCCCCATGATTAACTCAGGGACCAACACCTACATGAAACCAACTAATCTTTTTCTAGGACTTCATAAGCCATTTTACTACACCTAATAATCTGCTGAAGAAGAGAAGCACTATGATACTGCTGGTCAACAACAACAACAAACCATCGATGAAGCCAGGCATGGTGGCCACAGCTTTAATCCCAGCACCAGGGAGGCTGAAGCAGGTGGATCTCTGAGTTCCAAGCCAGCCTGGCCTACATAGTAAGTTCCAAGCCAGCACAGCTGAGACCCTGTCAATACCAACCTCCTTATAACTATTCCCCAACGATCAAATGAGCCAATTCAAGCCGAATTAAAGTATATAAAGACAGGTTAACTGGGTTTACTGGTCCCAAGGAATGAGCCCAGGGACGTCGCCATGAGGAGGGAGGCAGAGGAAAGAGAACGAGATAGAGAGAAAGAACTCGCACATGTAGGGAAAGAGAAGATAGAGAGAGAGGTAGAGAGAGATGAGAGACCAACTGTCTGGATTATATAGGGAAGAGTTCCCAGGGGAAGTCCAGCCCCTGGGTTGAAAAGTTCAGGGCAGAAGGCAGGGTATGGCAGCCATGCCCTGTAATAGATAGGGACTGAGGGATTCTGGATAATCTAGAGGCTAGGTACACTTTCAGATGTTAAAAAAAAAAAAAAAAAAGGCCATTTGTCCTGGGTCTAAGACCCAACAGCCCCTACCCAAAACTAGAATAACAAGCCCTATTGTTGAGACCTTCATTTGTGAGAGACAGTATGTCTCACTTGGGGGTCTTCTAATGTGGTAGCTATCTCCAGAATGCCTCGCAGGATGGGCCTCTGCCTCGTGGAACTATGGCAGACAGTGGGTTTGAAGCACTTGCTTAATTTGAAGGGGTGTCATGACGAAGTACCACAGAGTGACTAAAAACAGCAATCTGCCTCATCACGGCCTTGGAGGGTAGGAGCCTGAGGTCAGCAGGGATGCTTACGCCTGAGAGCTTCTGCTCTGGCATCACGGCCTTGGAGGGTAGGAGCCTGAGGTCAGCAGGGATGCTTACGCCTGAGAGCTTCTGCTCTGGGATGGCCGTCTCTTCCTCTGACCTTATTTCTTCTTCTGGACTGGTGAAGACACCAGTCCAATTGCACTAGGGAACTACTCCCAGTGACTTCATTTAATCCAATCACCTCTCTAAAAACTTAAGTTTGCAGGGAGCAGGGGGGAGGGTTTACTATTCTCCCCACAACAGCAGTCAAAGGAGTCAATATGCAACCACTGGGAGAATCCACCTCACTTCCCACTCTGGGGAATACAGAGCCAGACAAACATGAAACCTTATGTCATGGGTTAACTTGCTCACTTCACTCCTGGGACCTTGAATGTGACTTAATTTGGGAATCTTTGTAGACATCATCTGTTAGTTAAGAGTTATCCCAAGATGAGAGCATGCTGGATTGGGTTGGGCCCTAAATCCAAAGTCAGTGTCAAGAGAAAGGGAAAGTGGGGGAGGAGAAAAGAGGGATGAAGACATGCAGAGAAGACACAGATTAGGTGGGGGGCAGAATGATGCATCCAAATGAGACAGAAATCGGGACTTCTGTGGGAGGACAGACATAGATTCTCATGCCCTTAAACCAGGAAACCTGTTGCCCACCAAGAGTTTCCCTCCTCCGTGTCAGCAATGTATGAAACATGCTTGCCCTCGGTGCTTTATCTTATCACAAAAGATCCAAGATAATGCCAGAATATCTTCTAGGACGAACTGAAGAGGGATCTGTTTCTTGCACTTGAAAATCCTCTTAAACCACGAGAAAACATCCTGATGTCTAACAAACTCTCAGAACACTCCAGCAACCAAATAGATTGCCTTGTCTCTCTCTCTCTCTCCATAGACAGTTTAAGCCTCATACAATCACTGTGGCCTTTTCCTCATCTCTGCTTTTGTTCCAGATAAATTGTTGACTAAGTCTGTACTTTAGTCTTGGTAATTGTTTCTACAATTTCCAGGATAAAGCTCCATAAGTCCTGGATCACAAATCTTTTTAAAAATTATTTATTTATTTTATATATGTGAGTACACTGTGGCTGTCTTCAGACACACCAGAAGAGGGCATCAGATCCCATTACAGACGGTTGTGAGCCACCATGTGGTTGCTGGGATGTAAACTCGGGACCTCTGGAAGAGCAGTCAGTGCTCTTAACCACTGAGCCATCTCTCCAGCCCATGGATCACAAGCTCTGAGGGAGGCAGGGGACTGGTTCTCCCTCAAAACCTGATAAAGGATCCAGTATTGCCGGTGCCTTCTAGTCTCTTGCTCTTTGGCAGAACTGGGAAAATACATTTCTGTTTCTAAGTTACGCAGTTTGTGATGCTTGTTAATGACAGATAAAGCTAATGATTCCAGTTTCCACTGTAGAGTGATGTGGGGGCTGCCCAAGAATTATAGAAAGTGAGCACCTTCAGAGATGCTTCTAGACATGTCGAGGTAACTTAAAAAGTGCTCAGCTCACCAGGCTATCTAGCATGAAGGTAGTCACCATTTGAGCAAATGGTCCACAATGTGTCCACAAAATAGAACATCACTGACATTCCCCAGGTTGCAAGGACTTTGACGTCACCGTCATTACAACAGCTAGAAGATGGGATTGCATTGAGTAATAACTTAAGAATCCTGTTCTAGTTTCAATAAAGAGCCACTTTCCAAGAAATCTTAAACTCGGTTTGCACAGCAACATCCAATAAGGAACACTGATAGCAAATGTCCTTGCCTGATGTCACCCCAGTGTCAGCACAGAACCCATTGTGTCACAGCCACAAAGAACAGTTTCTGCCATTGCTTAGAGATAGAAAAAGTAAGAGGGGGAAAAAAAAGGAAGAAAGAGGAAATTCTGCATTCAGCTGTTAACTGGTAACAGAGAAGTAGGCCCATTAAGCAAATTCTCAGTACTTGGCTTTATGCATTTAACATCTGTATCTGCTCAAGTCCTTAATCAGAGAGAGTCCCTAAAAGTAAGGACTATACGCCAGAGCTTCTCAACAGGTCTGTGCTTATGGCAAAGGGACAGAGGGGCAAAAGGTGTGTGTGTGTGTGTGTGTGTGTGTGTGTGTGTGTGTATGTGTGTATGTGTGTGTGTATGTGTGTGTGTGTTTGTGTGTGTAACACATTCAGCTAACCTTACCTACATGATCTCTCACAAACTTGCCTAGAGATTTGTCTCAAAAGTGGTCCTAGCTCCTGTCTAGTTGTCAATATTACAAGTCTTAGGGGTGTACCCTTAAAGGTGTCTCATGTGGTCCAAGCTCCCTCCCTTCTCCTGTGCTGCCTGGTCAAGGCCTACACAGTTTTCTTCCGCCATGTGTTCCTGCACAATGCAGTGACTTACCATGGGCCCAGGAAATGGGGCCATGATCACAGTTACTGAGACTTTAGAGCTGTGAGCTGGGGCTGAAGAGATGCTCTGTCCCTACAGCCTCATTTGCAGCTGAGGCCGATGAGCAGTGCTTGAATTCCAGGACCCTTATGGTGGAGGGAGAGAACCAATCCCTGAACGTTGTCCTCTGATGTCCATATGTGTATGGCACATGTGTGTTCCTGTACATATGCACTTGTATGTACTTACACACTGAAGCAAATAAATGTTAAAATTATGTTTTAAGGTCAAAACTATGAACCAGAGTAAAATCTCTTCTTTAGGAACTGGTCACTTCAGGTATTTGTGAGGGAACACAGACACGGTGGAAGAAGTATTTCTTTAATCTTTGCAGGGTCCTAACTCTCCTATAGGCACCTTCATTATGTATCTAATGTGTTGGCTGTTTCAGTGTGTTCTCGGAAGGTATGTATGGATTGGTAGAGGACTTTAGAGTGGTCCCGGATATCTGGAAATTCAACTAAGGGGGAGTTTGCTTGAGAGTATGCAGTTGGGTTTTGTTCATTCTGTTTATTAATTATTCCATGTCTTCTTGTTCTACATCCAAAAATGAATAATTTTTCCTTTTTGTTTCTTTTTTTATTTATTCTTCTCTGATGTGTTTCATCCAAACTGCAGTTTCCCTCCCTCCTCTCCTCTCAGTCTCTCCCCACAACTTCCCCTTTTCCCTGGGTCCATCACCCTTCACCTCGCCTCAGAAAAGAGCAACCCTTCCAGGGACATCAACCAAATATGGCATAACAAGCTACGATAAGACCAGGTACACATTCTCACATCAGGGACGCATGAGGCAATCCATATGAGGAAAAGGTCCCACAAGTAGGCAAAAGACTGAGCCGGCCCCGCTCCCACTGTTAGCAGTCCCACAAGAACACTAAACTACACAACCACAGTGTATACTCAGAGGACCTAGGTCACTCCCATACAGGGTTCCACAGTCTCTGTGAGCACACGGGTCCCAGTCGGGTGATTGAATCATTCTCTTAAAATGTTTTCATTTTTGGAAACAAAAATGGTAATACAATCTCCAACATTCACAGTGTGGGAGGACCCATATGGTGTAGAACAGGTTTCCTTGCTTCATGGGTAGAGATGACTCTGGACTTCGATGGCTCTTTTCTGATCTACCTGTTTAACACTCTATTTATAGGTAAACCCTCGGTTTCCACTTAACAAGTGTAGCCCTTGATTCAGAGTATGGCCTTCAACCCACTGTCCTTTTACACACACACACACACACACACACACACACACTCACTCACACACACACACACACACTCTCTCACACACACATACTCACACACACACACACACACACACACACACACAGCTCAGGCTTCTATATCCAGTTCCATTGCACCTCTTATTTAAACGAGACACTGCAGTACAGATTGGCCAGGAGCTACTTTCATGAAAATGAATTGAAATGCACAGGCAGACGATTTTCAAGAATGCCCAAGATTTCAGTCTTAAAAATAGAAAACTGGGCTTAAGTGGCAGGTGCCCCAAATGAGTCTTTGAATTGAGGCTAATGAGGTAGAAATGTTTCTAAGTTCACACTCATCAAAACAGAGAAAGAAATGCTTATAAATTTTTAAAGACCCTTATGGAAGGATCTCAGAAAAAAATACTCTCCAAATGGTCAATAACTATTCTTAACAAGAGCTTCTTTGTATAAAACCCTCCCTTGGTACTAGAACTAGATCCCGATACTCCTGAGAGTCCCTTGTAAGCTACACTCAAGGTTACATTCAGGGTTTCATGTGGTTGTCTTTATCTTTTTTCCCTCTGTATGACCCCAGAAGTGTCAACTCTACTTACGATACTTTTAAAAAAGGTTAACCATTATTTCTCTGGTCATTTTTTCATTATAAATTTAAAAAGTAAAAGCAAAAACAAGATTCAGAACCAAGGAGAGGTTTCCCAACCTCTGGCAACCAGATGCCAAGATTTCTAGATACTAGTGGCTTTCTTATGGTGGCCAGAGCCAATGCCTCAGGAAAGACAGCCCTTGGGGGCAGAGTGAACATGGCACAGGTCACAGAGTTGCTAGGTTGGGGTGAGAACCATCTCTTTACAGCCTGCTTGCAGAAGCCTGTCCATCCTCACAAGAAGGAGAGACTGTGCGCTGGGATACTGGGCTACATCTAGGCAGACTGCAGAAAGGACAGAAATGCTTTGGCCAGCCTGCTCAGGATGCAACCATCATCATCCCCTCTCTGCTCTGCCAGAAGATGCGTTGTAGTCCTAGGGAAATATTTCCCAAATTATAATCATCCGGCAATTCTGGCTGGGGAAGCTCCGCCATTTTCAGATTTTCATGACTAAGAGAGAAAGCACATTGGTCAGGATGGTTTTCTTTCTGTCCAGTAAGTGTTTCATGGTCTTGTCAACACAGATGATCCCCAGATCAAGGTTCTGCACTCCTATCATACTCCTTCTTCCTGCAAGGTGGCTTTCTCATCTCAACAGGACCCATGGGCTGCAGGATTTTAGCCACCAAAGTCATTAAGGGAAGAACACTGGGCCCCTTTAAGATGTTTGGAAAAAGAACAGCGCCTGGAGCAGCAGAAGCAGAGTTGGGGGTGGGGACGTGTAATGTCTCCAGATACTTTTAAATGATTATTTCTAATTACAAAGTGATATGCATTCATGTTTTCACTGAGCAAATATTTATCTATAATTTCAGGCACTTTTCTAGGTATGTTTTCCACTGGAATTTTTTCTATACTGTTACACCGTCTTCACCAACACTGGATTTAATAGAATATTTTATGGTAGACTGCCCCTCCAAAGCATCAAAATCATTTCCAGTTTCTCTCTTGTGTAAATGGTATAGCAATGACCTTCCTTGAATATACTGCAGTTGCCTCTTTATCTATGGTTTTAGTTTCTGTGTGTTGGTTCCCTGGAGTCAGTCGCAATCCAAAAATCTTAAATGGAAAATTCTAGAAGTAACCAATTCATAAGTTTGAAATAACTTTTATTACAGAGTACTACAATAGTTCTATGTTACTAGCTAGTTATTTTAGTTAATATCTTAGTTTGCCTAGTTTATAAATTACACTATCATAGGGATGGATAGAAAAGAACAGATGTAGTATATATCGGGCTGGGTACAATCTGCAGCTTCAAATGACACTGGGGGTCTTGGCACTGTGATAAGCAAGGACTGCCTACTATAGGCCCTAATCTGTACTTATTTCTAACTCTTTAAAACAAACGTGAGGATGGAATTACTACCTGTATTAGTTACCTTTATGTGGCTGTGATAAGACACTATGACTGAAACAAGTTGTAAAAGAAAGAGCTGGATTGCAGATCCAGCCAGTTAGAGTCCTCGGTGCCTGTGCAGAGGCGTAGGAACAGCTGGGAGCTCACAGGACTGAGGTGGCTCAGAGCCCACTGAAGATGCCAGGAGAAGGCACAAAGTTTCTGTAAAAAAAAAATTTACTTTCAGGTTATTCAAGTGCTGATTTCTCTGCCCTCTTATCTGGTTTCAATCCTGGATTCATCCTTGTGGTGCTCATACCGGGAATCTCCTGTCTCAGGTTTGTGTAAACAGTTCTTACCATTTATTCTCTGCCTTGTCAGTAAATGCTGATCACCCAATGGCTGGCCAGAATAGAAAATAAGGCGGGACATCTGCCTACCAGAGGAAGGAGAGAGGGAGAGAGAGAGATTCAGAGGAGCCAGGAGGATGGAGGGATTGGAGCCACGAAGAAGGGGTCCGAAGAGCCAGATCAATAATAATATGCTAGAGTCTTGGCATGGAGCTGGGAAATAGCCAGATTAGCCTAGAAAGTAAAGATAGATCACTTAACTGCTCAGATATTGAGGCACGGTTTTAAATAAATCTTGGTTTTCCTGTGCAGTTATTGGGAACTAGTATAAGGTAAAGAAACCCAACTGCCAGATTAATTCACTGATTTCATTATTTTAAGGATAATTCATTTACAGGCAACTTCAAAGTTCATCCCTCTCCCCTTATGACAGACCTCCACTACCAAAGCCAGCCTTGTCTCTTAATCCTTCCCCCCAAGTTCCGTTATCTGGGAATAAAGTATTCAAACAGAGAAGCCTATGAGAACCATTCTCACCCCACCACACTGTCTGCATTTAAGGTCCCAAGACCTTAGAACATATTTTGGCAGATTTTCTAATGCATGCCATCAGTTTTGACTCCCTCTTCAAGGATCCTGTGTCCCCCGAATAAGAGCTAGACAAGCATCCTATTCTTTTTGTAAGCAGTTGCTGCAGATTAAAAAACAACCCCATTTTCTGATGTAAGTCAAAGTAACTCAGGAGTGGTAAAGATTAATGTTGGCTCCTTTAACTCATTTTTATCAGAATCTCATTCACAGATAAAAAAGGGACACCTATACGTTTCGTGAAGCTAGGAAGCAAGCTGTCTGTGGAAAAAAGAGGGCTATGTGGAAGTATGTTAGATTAGATTAATCATCTTTTAAGTGTCTTATTTTATGCACATGGGTATTTTGCCTGCTTGTGTGAGTGTGTCCCTGCTGCCCCCAGAGCCCAGAAGACAGCACTGGATCCCCTCAGACTGGAGGTACAGATGTATGTGAGCCACCGTGTGGGTTCTGGAACTCTCGGCCATGACTTCTGGGATCACAAAGCCATCAATCCAGCCCCTGGATCAATCATCATCAATACTGTGTGCGCCTGGACTTTGGGGGGAGGGGTGCGTAGCTAAAATATCCCTGAACAGCCTTGCTTATTAAAACAGAATCCTAAGCACCCACCCTAGTCAATCGAAAGGTGAAAGGCCTCGTGGCGATGCTCTTCAATATGGAGGCGAATTGTATTGCAGAGTGTTGACCCGATTTTTCCCTCTGTGTGTGTGTGCATGTGTGCGTATAAGAGCACGATCTCTGTACATTGTGGGGGAGGAGCAGTGAAGGCCAGAGGACATTAGATGTCCTGCCCTATCACGATCTGCCTTATTCTTCTGAAACGGGCCAGCCCTCTGACCCAGAGCTGTGCGGGGAAACCAGTAAGTTCCAGCAATCTCTCCCCCAGCTCCGCTCCCAACAGAACTGGGATCTGCAGGCACCTGCAAGGCCACGCCCATCTTTCTATGTGGGTGGTGGGGGTTTGAACTCAGATGCTCATGCTTGCATAGCAACTGCTGTTACCCACAGAACCCTCTCCACCCCCCCTCCTTCCCTTCCTCCCTCCCTCCCTTCTCCCTCCCTCCCTCTCTCTCCCCCTCCCCCCCCCCTTTCTCTGGAACAATTCTCAGAAATATTTCCACTTTCCAAGAAACCCAGCCTGTCAATCCTGACAGCATTATCAGTACAGGGTTCTTGAAGAAAATAAACAGTTTCTTGGCCTGATTCAAAGTGGAGTGTTTGCTGACTGCATTGGACGGCTGTCACGTTTGGATCAGGAGCCGGTTCAGCAGGAATTTTCTGTACACAATGGTCTGATTCAGACAAGAAGTATTAAGATTGAAACTTGAGGGTTTTTTTCTTTTTACAAAGCCAAATTTAACTGATTGTCTGATATTTTCCCCATGACTACATCCAGCCCCTGGAGAAATAAATCCATGACAAGAGCACAAAAAGGTTTCTTTCTGGATAAATAAAAAGAGACTGACCATAGCAAAGAGTAGAATCTATTGCAAGATGTATCCTACAAATGTGTATTAGTCTGTCTTCCATTTCTCTAGCAAATGCCTGAACAAACCAACTGTGTGTGTGTGTGTGTGTGTGTGTGTGTGTGTGTGTGTGTGTGTGTGTGTGTACAGCAAGCCTTTGGAATCTGCCCTAGAACTGGAGGCATTAATATGCCTCATAATGCCCAGGTCTTTTATGGGCACTGGGAATAGAGCTCAGCTACTTGTTCTTGCACAGAAAACACTTTCACCATTGAGCCAACTCCTCAGTCCAGGAAAGGGGTTATTTTGGTTCCCGGTTTTGGAAGTCTTTGATCTATGGTGGGTTTGCCTCACTGCCTCATCCTGTGGGAAGGCACCACACCTTCATGTGCTTGTGAAAGGGGTTCTCAGCCTAGCAAAGCCACTTCCCTTGTAGCAGGGAAATAAAAAGAGAAAAAAGGAAGAAGAAAGGAGAGAAGGCTCTGTTGCTCTCTTTAATAATGTTCCCTGTTGGGCTGGAGAGATAGCTCAGCCATTATAAGGATTTGCTGTTCCTCTAGAACACCACAGATTAGCTACCAGGACCCACATCTGTTGGCCGACAACCAGCAGACACTTCAGCTCCAGGGCATCTGACACCCTCTGTTGGCCTCCACAAACATACAACATGGCCTCCACATACACACTCATGATGTACATTCACACAGACAAATACACATGTGCACATCAATAAAAAGAAATCTTTTTAAAGTATCTATTACCAAATGGTCAACCCTGAAAACATACATCTACAAGTAACATACAGACTAAGTCAGTCGTATTTGTGTATTTAGGAACACACACACACACACACACACAGGACAATCATTAATTTTTTTTAAAAGACCAGGAGTTTGAATGAGAGTAAGGAGAAGTACACAGGACAATTTAAAAGGAGAAAGGGGAGGGGGTGATGGCATTATTATAACCTCCAAAAGTAAAAAATAATTTTTAAAGAAAAGGATGTGACCTCCACCTCCCAAAATTTATACCACCTTCTAGAGAGCAGTGTGGGTCTCAACCCCTTTGGTGTTTGAACAACCATTTCATGGGGGTTGCCCAAAACCACAAGAAAACACAGATATCTATATTACAGTTTGCAGAAGTAGCAAGATTACAATTACAAAGCAGCAATGAAAATAAACTTATGGTTGGGGGCCATCCCGACGTGAGGAACGGTATCAAAGGGTCCCAGCGTTAGAACGGCTGAGAACGACTGTGCTACGGCACAAGCTGAAGACCACAAATTTGATGCATGAGCCTGTGGAGAGCCTTTCCGTTCTTGACAATAGGTCTCAGAAACTAAGATGGGTTCTGCGCGAGGACCAGAGACCCGCCATCACCTCTCGTAGTGTTGCTGCTGTGTGAGAAGGTCCATATATATTCCTATTTCTGTTCATGTGTGTGGTATATGTGTGCCTATACATTATATGTGTGTCTAGGTTCAGGTGCTCTCAGGGCATAGGGAAAAGTTCAGTTATAAGCTATCTGTTGCATGTTCTTCAAAGAGCATGGTGAACTCCTAACTGCTGGGCCCTCTCTTCATCCATTCAATGTTTTTGATGTTTTATTTGGTTTTGTTTGTTTGTATTTTAAAGACAGGGTCTTGCTATATATCCCTGGCTGGCCTGGATCTGGCTAGGTAGACTAAGCCAGCCTTAAACTACCTGCCATTGCCTCCTGAGTGCTGGATTTACAGGCATGTACCTCTAGGCCTGGCACTTACCAGAGTTTATAAAAAAAATAAATTACAGTGCTGGAAAGATGGTTCGTCCATTAAGAGCATTTAATTCTCCCTCAGAGGACCTGGGTTTGATTCCCAGAACCTACATGGCCGCTCACAACCATCCGGTTCCAGGGGACACATTGCCATTTTCTGGCCTCTGACGATACCAGGCACACAGCAATATACTTACACATACACCTGCAAGACCATCAAATAAAATATACATTAACATAAAAGTACACATAAAATAAAAACAAACGCAAGCTGAGTGAGCTGGCACACCCACGTAAGCTCAGCACTGGGAGGCTGAGGTAAGAAGACTCCATGTTTGAGACCATACTGGCCAGAAGAGCAAGACCCTGTCTCAAAACAACAACAAAGTGCAAACATTGTGTATGCACGTGTGCTTGTAGAGGTCAGAGGAGGACATGGGACGTCCCTGTCCTGTGTAGTGATAGCCTCCCTCTCCTTCTTCTGAGGCAGGATCCCTTGGTGAACCTGGGACTTCACCTTTTGAAGCCATGCTGGCCGAAATCCTCAGCGGTCCTCCTGGCCTGTCTCTGCCCTGACCCTTCTCAGCACAGGGCTCACAGGCCTGTCACAAGACCACACCCCTTAGGTGCTGGGGATCTATTCTCATACTGGATGGACAAGTGTACTCACCTGATAAGCCATCTCCCCATGCCTTAAATATGCACACTTATGTTTTGTAAGCACATGAATTCCCATGATTTGTAATGCAAGCTGAGCCCGCTGGCTGTGGCCTAGAGAAAGCTCAGGCAGGCCAGAATGAAAGGGGGGTCTTTGTTGTGCATGTGTGGATTACCTGGGAGCTAGGAAACCCTGAACATTAGTAGATGTCTACTCCTCGTCTGCATTTAACAAACAAAAACCCAGCCAGCTCTGTGCTGACCACCCCTAAGAGCTGTGCAAAACCGGCTGTCAATAACTCACAAAGGAAATTTTGCTGGAAAAATAAATAAATAAATAAAAAGAAAGGTTGGGAAGCTGAAGTAAGAGAATTAAGGAAACCACAAAAGCGACAGATTGAACCAAATGTATATAGAACCTCTTAAGCCAGGACTAAAATAATCATGTTTGTCTTAAATGTTTTCAGTTCTGCCAAATGCTTTGTCAGGCTCTCTCACTCATAGTTATAAACTTCTTCTCCAACTGAGAAATTTGGCAATCTGTGGCTGGAGATGTATTTCAGTTGGTAGAGTACTTGCTTAGCATGCGTAAAGCCCTAGGGGTCAGTATCTAGCACAGCACATAAATCAGACACAGTCTCACACACACTTCCAATATCAGCACTCACAGGAAGATCAGAAGCTCCAGCTCATTAATGACCAGATGCATGACAATTTTGAGGCAAGCCCAAGGTTTGTAAGATCCACTTAAAAAAGAGAAAAGAGGCTGGGTTGGATGGGGCATGCCTCTAATCCCAGCTCTTGGAAGGCAGAGGCAGTCAGATCTCCGGGTCAGAGGCCACTTCTAGGGAAGGGAGGCATAACTAGAGAAACCCCCATCTCGAGAAGGAACAACAACAACAAAATCAAAAGAAAGGGGAAAAAGCATTAAACAAGCAAAGACGAAAGAAGAATGTGGGCTGGAGAGATGGCTCAGTGGTTAAGAGCACTGACTGCTCTTCCAGAGGTCCTGAGTTCAAATCCCAGCAACCACATGGTGGCTCACAACCATCTGTAATGGGATCCGATGCCCTCTTCTGGTGTGTCTAAAGACAGCTACAGTGTACTTATATTTAATGAATAAATAAATCTTTTCTTTAAAAAAGTGTGTGTGTGTGTGTGTGTGTGTGTGTGTGTGTATGTGTGTGTGTGTGCGCGCGCGCGTGTGCACATGCAGAACTGGTTGGTGCAATAAGAAAGCAATAATTGCTTTTTATCTGTTTTTGTAACTAATAGAGTTAAAATAAGATAAGACAGACCATGTCTCAAAGGGGTGGGGAGACTGAAGAGTGGTTAAGAGTGCTTACTGCTCTCGCAGAGGAACTGGTTCCTGTTCTCAGCACCCACTGGGTAGTTCACAACTGACTGCATCTCCATCTCCAGGAGATCCAACACCCTCTTCTGGCTTCCCACAGCATCTGCATAACCCCTTGAAGATACACGGGCATGCCTGCAATTTAAAAATAACAGAAATAAATATCACACAAATTGAAGAAGACAGGCAATCTTGTGATAAGCAAGTTTGGGAACTTAGCAGGGAGTGACACTCCTGTGATCTCAGCACTTGAGAAATAGGGGGCAGTGAGGTGAACTGTGCCTGAGTTCTTAGAGGCAGCATGGAGCGCCAAGTTAGAGGTCCCTGTAGAGCATATGCCCCCCCCCCATGCCCATATTGGCTAGGATAAAAGTTTTCCACTTTTTAATATTTACAGAAACAGTTTAATAACATTCCTGATTTCACTAGTGCTTATCTGTGAACACATGACTTACATGCCTCCTACACATGTGTGCTTATATGTATGTGCGTGTTTTTCCTCAGTAGCTGTAAATTTTATTTGTTTGAGACAGGGTCTGTCATGGATACCTAAGGCTTCTGATCTATGCTAGAACTGTCTTGTCGGTGAGCTTCAGAGATATATCTGCTCATCTCTGCCTTCTCATCACTGGGATTACAAAAGCCAAACACCATACATGCCTGGCTTTTTTAAAATGTGGGTTCAATCTCCCCTTATTCTTCCATGTCAGGAGCCTTATTGAGCTATCTCCCCATCTGTGGTTTTGTGTGGCCACTTGAACAGCGTCCTCAGTCTTTGAACACAGACTTCAAGTAAGGGTCTAGAGCAGGGGTTCCCAACCTTCCTAATGCTACACCCCTTTAGTACAATCCTTCATTGTAGTGACACCCCCAAAATAAAATTACTCTTATTCCTACTTCATAACTGCAATCTTGCTACTGTTACGGATTGTAATGTAAATGTAACTGGTAGGCAGAAGATCTTGTCTATGAGCCCCAAAGGGGTGGAGACCCACAGGCTGAGAACCACCCATCTGGAGGTTTCTAGGGCTCCTTACACAAGGGCCGCATTAGTTGTTCCATTCATTCTAAGGCTTGCAACTTTTAAGCACGTATGGGGTTTCTCACTCTCCTGACAGCAGGTGGCCACTGTGGGACTGTTGAGCCTCTGGTCATGTCACTAATGACCTGTTACAGTTGTACATACACGCTCTCTGTTCTGCTACTCTGGAGAAGCCTATTACAACTTTTCAGTGGGTTTTCCTGGTGTCTCAGAGTCACTAATCAGGACAGCTGTCTCTTTGTAATGGATTGTTGCCATAGAGATTGTAGCCTACTGGGTTAAATCTCTCATATTGTTGCCATCCTGACAACTTCTTGGATTTTTAACAGGGGAAGTGGGGGAGCTCCATCCTTGTTTCTCACACATTACTCTCTTTTATAGATGGACACTGCGGCAAGCACATCACCTCCTGGCTGGCTAGTCCAAAAGATTCCAAGTTTCTATTTGCCTCTGAGATCTTGTTCTTTCAAAAAGGAAACCACAATATATCCAAATTTTCCTCTTATCCAAATGACTTGCCCAGAGTCTTTTTGACATCAGCTAAGAATCTTTTGGTTGTAACACGAAGATACATTTAAATGCATTTTCAGAGTAACAACGACAATAATAATATTCTAGCCAAATATCCAGGACTTGGTTTTTCTGTTCTCGTACGGGCCATTTGTCCCCTCATGGCCATAAATGGCTGCAGAAATGCCAGCCCTAACAAGTCCTCAAGTTCACAGCCAGCAGAAATAGTAAACTTGCCTGTCGGTGGTGGGTGACCTTTCCTCTGTTGCACTAGTGTAAGTCCTGTGGTCCCTGCAGAGACACATGACTCCTGCTCCTGATGGAAGAGTTTAGACTATTGCTGGGACCTAGGAAAACTTTTAGTGGAGGAGAGAGAATTCCCAAGGAGGAAAGGAAACAGGAAGGAGTAGGCTAAGAAAAACTACACGGTTGTCATAAACACCACAGCAGACCCGGGATTCTCTACTAAGAACCCAGACCATTAGTCATCTCGGACAGCTGTCCTTGAAAACAGAGAATATCTGGGTAAACAGAAGGATCAGGTTTCCTTTCAGTCCTAAGAGCTTGGCGAGAGACAAATAAACAGGGACAGACAGACCTGTGGAAATGAGTCTTGCTCAGACAAAGCGTGAACTTGAGGAGGCACTTGGAACTTTATATGGAACAAACAGAAAAAAGGGAGGAGGGGGTAAAGACACATCCTTTCTCTTACCAGAGATGCCTTTCTTATCTACAGAAGAAAGTGTTTGAGTGACAGGAATGGTAGGGTAGGGAAATGGAGGAATCAAAGCATGATTTTAATCAAGTGGTTCTCAGCCTGTGGGGCTGTGATCCCTTTGGGGGAGGGGGGACAAATGAGCCTTTCACAGGGGTCCTACATATCAGATATCCTGCATATCAGATATTTGCATTATGACTCATAATAGAAGCAAAATTATAGTTATGTAGTAGCAACAAAAATAACTTTATGATTGGGGGTCACCACTATATGAAGAACTGTATTAAAGGATCACAGTATTAGGAAGGTTGAGAACCACTGCTTTAGACTAAAGCAGTCTATACAGAAAGAAAAAAGAAAAAGAAAAGAAAAAAAAGACACTTGGGATAGATGTAGCCCAATATTACACATAAAGCACAAGTCATTTTGAACATCTGCTGCTTTTACTAGGCGAAAGGCAAGTCATTTGTGGTCACTTTGTTTTATGCCATTTTGAATGAGATGTTGGGGACACTTATTAAAATTAACTTGTAACAATAAAAACAAAATTAGCTTTTGACCATGTAAATTAAAACCAGGCTTAAAAGAAGCCACCACAGGAGTGAGATTTCTCTCTTGGAAAATAACAGAAACCCCTAGTCAAACCAGTGTAGGCAAAAGGGAATGTCTGTGGGGAGACTTGAGTGACTTACAGACCAAAAAAAAAAAAAGCATCTGGAATCTTCTCTCACCCCACCCTCCTCTGTCTCCTTGTGTATGTTCGAACTCAAGTTCATGTGTGCGTGCATGAGTGTGTGTGTCTGCATGCATACTGGAGTGTGTATGCATGTACTGTGTGGTGTGTGGAGGTCAGAGGACAGCCTCTGGTTTTGGTTTTCACCTTCTACATCTTAGAAACCAGGGTCCCTTGTTGACTCTTTCTGCTGCTGCAGAGCAGGCCGGGGACTTCAGGGTTTCTCTTGTCCCCACCTCCCATTTGTCTGAAGGAGTGATAAGATGAATGGATTACTGAATCCCGTCTTGTATTGGCTCTGGGGAGTTAACCTCAGGTCCTCATCCTTGTGTGACAAACACTTCACCCACTGAGCCCTCTCCCTAACCTCAGAATCTTCTCTTTTCATCCGCTTGTTCCGATGCACCTGCTTTCTTCTGAGGACTTGTGCCACTAGTAAATCTGCTGTCCCATCTCTCCCATCTGTCTCAGAGAGAAAAGAAGCCCATTGGCCCAACTCTGTCTTTTCAGATCCCGAAGAAGGGATCTCATAGCCCATGCCACATGCTCAGAATTAAGACACTCGACTAAGGGTTGGTTCATACGGGGATGGGGGAGTCCCCCTTCTCAGAGGATAAGGGAAGGTAGCCTCACAGAAGAAGCTGTGGGGAGGGGGCTGAGAAGAGAGGAGCTGCAGTCAGGATGTAAAGTGAGTAAGTATACAAATTAAGGGAAAAAGATACTGGACTTTGCTCAGGTCAACTGTATGCCGTGGCTACTTTGTTTGAGCTTAAGCAACTATGTTAAGAGGTAAAGATCCCCTAGAGAGGAAGTAAGAACAAAGTTTGAAAAACTGAGTCCTTAGAGATGTTTATATCAAACCTCAACTTTGCTACTCAATATTCACATATAGTAAGTCAAAAAATGTTTTTATTAATAAACAGTTACTGCATTAGTAGAGCTCAGAGGCTAGGGTACCACCTTATCACAGGCAGATGCCCAAATGTTACCCAGGTGGCTATTCCTGGGTGTCAGCTTGACTATATCTGGAATGAAACACAATCCAGAATTGGAACACTCACCTGTGATCCTGATCTTGAGGCTGGGAGATATATGTTTCTGACCTGGTCTTGGCTTGGAGATCTTGAGGCATAGTGGCTATGAATCCCAGGAGACTGAGGCAAGGAGATCTCTAAGTTCAAAATCATCTGGGACAAAGCAAGTCCGAGATCCAGATGTGGTGTACACACCTTTAATCTAGGACACACCTTCTGCTGGAGACCTACATAAGGACATTGGAAGAAGAAAGACTGACTTCTTTACCTGCTTGCCTTGTGGGACTGAGCAACTGCTAGATTGTTGGGGAGTTGAACTACAAGCTGTAAGTCATCAACAAATTCCCTTACTATAGAGATTACCCATAAGTTCTGTGACTCTAGAGAACCCTGGCTAATACAGCTAAATTCTTTTTAAAAGGGGGATGGCTGGAGAGATGGCTTAGTGGTTAAGAGCTCTTCCAGAGGTTCTGAGTTCAAATCCCAGAAACCACAACCATCTGTAATGAAATCTGATGCCCTCTTCTGGTGTGTCTGAAGACAGCTACTTATATATACTTATATATAATAAATAAATAAGTAAATCTTAAAAAAAACAAAAACAAAAACAAAAACAAAATCTCCCTGCCCTGAGACCTCAGGGGTTCTCTTTGGTATTCTGGGACTCAGACAGTAAGCTGACACCGAGCGTCACCTCTCAGTCTCTGTTTTACTTGTCTTAGAAGGAGGAAGAGGGCGAAGATGACAACAGGACCAAACAATGTGGCTGCCTTTGATCTTGTTATGTAGCTGAGAATGGCCTTGAACTGCTGATCCTCCTTTTTATGTGCTGCTCAGCATCAAACCAAGGCTTCCAGGCTTTTGAGGCAAGCCCTCAACTCACTGAGCCCTATACCCAGCCTTTGCTCACCTTTATCAAGGTTACATTTTCACTCTCTCCTTCCCTACCTTCCTGATTGGCTAAAATCACAGCCTCTTTTCTGAGAACTGTCTGGCTGTCCTGGAACTCACTATGTATGTAGACCAGGAACTCACAAGATATCTGCCTGCCTCTGCCTCCCAAGAGCTCGGATTCATGGCATGCTCCATTATGCCTAGTCATAACAACAGCTTTAAAAAAAAAAAAAACAGAGAAGTTTCTTTAAAAGAAAACAGGGAACCAGTTCCTCATTTCTAAATGCTATTTTCCACTAAAAAGAAGCAGGGATCCTTAGAATAAAGGTTGATTCCATAGCTAGGACTGGAAGCATGTCTCTCCAACTTCCGTGCAACAGGATAAAAGGATGTGCAGACATGATGGTGCCAGTCAGCAGCCAGGGAGCCTCATCTTGCCTGACTTTCAGTGTGTGTCTGAAACCAACAAGCCCATCTGCCATCTAGAAGCTCAGCCCTTCAACTTCTGGCCATCACCTTTGATTCTGCTTCCTCAGACATCTGCTAGGACATCTTCCCTGTCTTGTAAACATATGGGATCTTTCTTGGTTCTCCTCTCTCTCTCTCTCTCTCTCTCTCTTCCTTTTATTCTTTTTTCTATTTCTCATTCAGCAATCTTGGCTCCTCCCAGCTTCCATTGTTAAATGAAACCTCTCAACCTCTATTTCCGAGTATATTGGTGTGAGAGCTGTAGTCACAAATGTTACTTAGAAGCTGCTTTTGTTAGGAAGTATCACTTCTTCCCTAGGCCCACAGAGTAACTAAGAGCAGAGGGCTAGCCTGGCATCTGAGCCTCGGCCTTCATTTTGAATCAGCCTTCATCTTAAAACTGTGGGTCTCACACATGCACAAAGCAAGCGCGCGCGCACACACACACACACACACACACACACACACACACACACACAAAGCCTGGCAGTGGTGAGGTATGCCTTTGACCTCAGCATTCTGGAGGCAGAGGCAGGTGGATCTCTGTGAGTAGTTCAAGGCCAGCCTGGTCTACAGAGCTAGCTCTAAGAGAGCCAGCACTATACAGAGAAGCCCTGTTGTAATGTCAGTTTTGGAATTGTGGTTTCTTTAAAAAACAGAAATCCCAGGTGTGGGGACACGGAGGTGCCTCACATTACCCACAACTGTTGACTGTGCTTTGCCTCATGACTTTATCAGAGGCAGATAGTTTCTGCAATTGTGCGGTGTTTGGAATCCTGGGAACTTTTCAGAGGGTACAATAAATCCGAAAGTTCGGAGATGCAAGGTTGTTGGTTGTTTGCTGCTGGTTGTTAGTTGTGGTTTGTCATGCACAAAGGAGAAAGAAATGAGATATCTTGACAGCAGTGAAGAGCAAACTTGCCCCAAGGATCTTGACATCCCTAATCACTCTAACGATATCATCTTTCCTTCTGTTCTTTCTCTCCTATCTAGTGTGAGGGACTAGAAAGTATGGGAAAAAATAGAAAAAAAGTGGGAGAAAGAAGAACCCATAAAGTAGCAAAAGACAACTACACCTTATCTCTGGATTAAAAAAATAAAAGAAACAAACAAACTGAAGACATATAGGTTAGAGTGAGCGGCGTCTCCCTGTCAGCCTTTGGACTACCCTGTCTCCCTCCCTGACAGGTTCCCTTACACCTTTTCCCACCTTCCAGTCCCAGAATAGCAAAGTCTCACGGGAAGATCACACTGCAATGATATCACCCTCCGATCGATAAGGGCCCACTCAGACCACCTCAGAACTGAGGCAACAGTCAACTAGAGTACAGTCTGACAAAAACTGCCCTCTATGACGCTTCTACACTTAAACCCAAAAAATCAGGATGGGCTGAGATGCTCACTAGCCATCTTCTCAGCATAGCTAAACGTTGACTAAAATCATTTTTACCAAGATCCCCAGAATCGAACATTTGTCCCAGGTGGTTACTAACATAATATCTTCGTTACTATTTCTATTGCTGTGAAGAAACATCATGACTTAGGCAACTATAAAAGGAGACATTTAATTGGGTGCTTGTATCAACATACGAAGATTTATATACCAATGAAAACCTAAAACCTGTATCAATATACAATAATTCATATCAGTGTAAACAAAATAATCTTATTCAAGAATAGCAATAGCTCTACTTTGAAGAGCTACCCCTTGATTCTATTATTCCTATATGATAAATTATACTTTATTTATATAAATTATTCTTACATCCATATTCAACCACAGACTATCAGGAACACATGTGGAGCTAAATGAATTGAGTTTCTCATTCAACACAGCAAAAGAGAACAGTCAACATGGGCAACCTTGAAGTATCTCAGAAGAATGTGCAGGAAATCTGCTGGAACACTTGGGATTAGGTTGGTTGACAGTGTACAGCATTTAAGGAAGCAGGCTTAGCTCTACATTGAATACAGTCAGAGAGCAGGAAGCAGGCTTAGCTCTACATTGAATACAGTCAGAGAGCAGGGGTATTTTATGAATGAGAATCCTAACAAGCCTTTTCTCCAAGGAGGGCAAACCAAAGCAAGGGTAAAGCTGAAGCCTGTGCTCATGTTTCCTGAGAGGAGGATTATTAGTCATCTTAGGGTTGGTACAGTAATTCTAACTATGCTAGGTAAATCGTGAAGTGAACTTGGGTTGTCTCATTTCATGCAGGTCCCAGAGACGTTGCCCAGATGTTGGGATTCTGTAATGCTGGGTCATCTGGATGTCAAGAGCTCTGTGTGTGTGTGTGTGTGTGTGTGTGTGTGTGTGTGTGTGTGTGTGAGTGTATGAGTCTGTGAGTGTGTAAGTTTGTGATTGTGAGTATATATGCGTGATTGTGTGTGTTTATAACTTGTGTGTGTATGTGACTGTATGTGTGTGAGAGTGTATATGAGTGTGTGAGAGTGTATATGAGTGAGTGTGTAAATATGAGTGAATGTGTGTATGTGATTGTGAGTATAGTGTGTGACTGTGTGGGAGTGTATGAGTGTGAGTCTGTGATTGTTTGTGTGTAAGTGTTTATGAGTGTGTAACTGAGTGCGTGATTGTATATGAGTGTGTGACCCTATCTCATCAGTCATCACTCATGTTCATTCCTGTACAACTTAGTGGTCAGGTCCTGCTCACATTGCTATGTCTCTCTGGAATCCAGCTCCTCTTCATCCTTTCTGCTGTCTTCCTAATCACTATATCACGTAATGGTGGCCCTGGCATTCCATCTTGCTCCTGTTCCAGTCTGTTCTCCTCTATCCACCCTTCTGCAAGAATGAGGTTTCTAAATGCGTCATCCCCTGCTAAAACTCCTCCTCGGTGGTATCGACAGCTGTGTGCTAACATTACATGGCAAAAATAAAAATCAGTGTGGTTAGCAACGCAAACAAATGTTCTCCTTCTTCCCAGCAGGGAATCTAGAAGGGCAGGAAGTATATTTGCATAAAGAATCTGACTTTAGAGCCTCTTTTTGGTATTGATTCCCTCTTAGGATATTATGACTCAGTGAAGATCTGCTGAATGACATGACTGCTTCAGAAAAAAAACTTAATGTGTTATTGGCACCATTAGCACAGTGAAAGCGTCCCGAGCAAGAAAACTGTGCTCAGTTCTGGGTCACACATTTTCAGAGAGATGCTATTAAAAGAATGAATGAATGCATAAGCTCAAAGAGATATAACCAAGAGAGGGGAGATTCAGAGAACATGCCATATGGATGATCAGGGGAAAAAATGAATAAAAAATATAAAGAGATCTGAGAAATGTTTTTAAATATCTAAAGAGCTGTCTTTGGGAGATGGAGTTCATTTATTTTATAGTTTTAGGGGCAGGATCAAGTTTGAGAATGACGAACCATAGAAACACTGCTTTCGACCCAAGGAAACACTTTATAATAAGACTGTCTAATCATGGAGTAAAGGTCACAGACTTGTATTAGAAGGGTTTATATCACCAGAGGGAAAACAGGGTTATGAAGACAGCAGTGCAGACCATTACGGTCTCTGTGGATTTTCTCCTTCCACCTCTATGTGGGTCCTGGGAAACAGTTGGTTTGCTGGGCTTGAGCAGTAAGTGCCTAAACCCACTAAACATTCTCACTGGCCCGACTTTCTCAGTAAGAGCCCCATAGGAGAGGAAATAGGATGAAGAATTAATAAATGGGACTAAATTAAAATGCTTCCACACAGCAAACAAAACAACCAATAGAAAAGACCACAGCCTACAAAATAAGAGAAAAAGAGAAGCGTATTCATCTGATAAGGAGCTAATATCTAGAACATATAAAGAACAGTAAAAGAACAAACAATCCAACCAACTAGTAGGCATATGAACAAAAGAGATACTGATTATTTTTTAACAAGGCCAATAAGCACATAAAAAAATGTTTGGCATTCTTAACCATCAAGAAAATGCAAATCAGAACTACACTGAGCAAGGTCCCCACCTATAATCCCAGACCTTGGGGGTGGAGACCTACACCACGAGAGATCCTGTCTCAAAAACAAACAAACAAACATTCCTACAAACAAGCAAACAGACAAACATTCCTACATTGCAGTTTCATGCAATCCAAGTCAGAATGACTTTCATGAAGAAAACAAGCAATAATCGCTGCAAGCTGGCTGTTCTTGGTTGGTTGCTTCTTTTTGAGACAGGGTTTGTCTGTATAACCCTGGCTTTCCTGGGGCTTGCTCTGTAGACCAGGCTGGCCTCAAACTCAAAGAGATCCACCTGTCTCTCCCTCCCAAATGCTGAAACTAAAGGCATGTGCCAACACTGCCCAGTCTTTTTCTTACAAATATTTATAATCAGGGTTGGAGAAATTGCTTGTTACAAGCACTTGCTGCTCTCCTACAGGATCCAAGTTCAACTCCAGTACGGCTTGCTTTCCGTAACTGTAGCTCCAGGGAGTTTGGTGTTCACTTCTGGTTTCCATGGGAACTGTGTGTGTATGTGTACAAATAAAAAATATACTTGGTGTTAAAGATAAAGATGTCTCCTAGAACATATAGAAGCCATCTTGCATATGAATATTATTTCAGCCTTAATGTTAAGGTAATCACATTAAGCAGGTAAAGTTGAGGAAAGATATAAAATATTTTAATGAGCAGATTAAAGACTGCACATTCTATGGTCAAGAAAACACACAAATCAACAATCTCAAATTCCTCCAGACTCAGGAAATTTGTAGCTACATTTCCATCCTGAATCCCATGGGAGCTCCTTACATTAAAATCCTCTGTGCCAGGGCAGTTTGCTTTTACAAAACTACCTTGGGATGATAAACATTCCAGGCAGGGTCAGGCACTAGGAACCCTACATGACACATAAGTAGACAAGGTCATCTGTCCCAATTGTGAAGGTCACAGTTTAGTAGGAAAAACAGACATACATCAAATAACCACACTTGAAGATGCCCAGGTGCCTGGTGTGGTGACACATGCCTTCAGACTCAGCATTCGGGAAACAAGTAGGTGGCTCACTAGAGTTCAAGGCCAGCCTGGCCTACACAGCAAGTTTCAGGCCTGCTAGAGCTCGTCTTAACAAAAATAACAAAAGAAGATGCCTAACAATGGGGTTGTGAACTGGTTGATGGGTAAGTGCTTACCACACAAGCCTGCTGACCTGAGTTCAATCTCGGGAACTGACTTCTCAAGTGTGTCCTCTGACCCTCACACAACACCAGGGAACATAGGAACACACACACACACACACACACACACACACACACACACTCACTCACACACTCACTCACTCACTCACTCACCAGGAATGGAAGTAGAGGAGATTACCATCAAGCCTGCCTAGTTCAATATCCAGATCCCATATGGTAGAAAGAATTGAATACCCACCCACCCTTCATACATTGAATAAACGTTTACAACAACCACAAACGATGAAAAGCAAGCCTACTGGCCAGTACCAAGTCCTGAGCTGCCTTGTCCCCATGGTGCAGCTTCACTTTCCCACAATCCTGATGTCCACCTCCAACAGATTCCCATTGCTGGACTCCGCTGGTGGCAGATGGGCTTCTGTCTCAGGAAATCAAGAGTCTCAACTGATTCGTCCGTTTCCCGTTGCCGACTGGGACCAGAGCACTCTCAGCCAAGCTGTTAGTTTCTTAGGAAACTAGGGGTTTGTATGACCAAAGGAAGGAGTCACAAATCCCTTAGGACGCCCTTTGTTATGTGAGGAGGCAACTCAGAGGCACAGGACTTGACTAGCATGTGTAAACCTGAGGTCACTCCCCAACAAAATACATAGACACACACACAGAGAAAGACAGACAGACAAAGAGAGAGTGACAGACAGACACACAGAGAGACAGAGAGACACACAAAGAAACACAGACAGACACAGAGACAGACAGACACACAGAGAGACAGACACACACACACAGAGACAGACAAACAGACACACACACACACACACACACACACCATTTGAAATTAAAAACCAAAAAGAAAGAACAAGGGCTGGAGAGATGACTCAGTAGTCAGGAGCACAGGCTACTCTCCCAGGGGACCTAAGTTCAATTCCCAGCACCAAAATGTCAGTTCCCAGCTGTCTGTAACTACAGTCTCAGGAGATACAAGAACACCAGACACCCACATGGTACACAGACACACATGCAAAGAGAGCATCCATACACATAAAAAAATCTTTAAAATATTATATATATATGAAAGTATAAAAAAGCTAACAATGTTATCTTTGAGTAAGTCAATATTTTCTACATAAGCTCAGTTTTTAAAAAATGATAGTGAATCACATCCATGGTTGGAAAATGTCATTAGAAAAAAAAATAGCACAGTTGATATTCAGCAAGTACCACTGATCTTAAGGACCTTTGCATTGGCCAACTAGAAAGCAGGTCTTCTCACATCTAGCAGTTTTATAAATACTTAATTGTAGACTAGTAGAATAACTTCCGGCAGTGACATTCTCAAGGAGGAATATTCCAATTCTCTGCCCATCTGGCACTTCAAAGTCACAGCCACAGGGTAGGCAGTTCAGGCTGAACGCTGTGTCACAGTGCCCTCTGGTGGTTCCATCAAGAATGTGTTCCACAGGTTGAGGCACCAGCCTTGTCAGTAGGAAAACTGACAGCTCTTCATAGAGATGCATTTAAAGGAGCATCCCACACATGGCCACTAAAACCCAGGAGTGGTCTTTCATAGAAGGGTAGTGAGAAAGATAACAGTTTTGTCCCAGCCTTGGGAGAGACAGGGAGATACAGAGGAAGTCAGACTGTGATGGGTTACTATTTATTTAAAAAACTCAAAATCAGCAACACATGAAAGCCAAATTCAGAAACTACAGTAACCTATATTTTCAGTACATTAAAGTGTAATTCTCTAAAGCACTCACACATGACTGTGGGTCTGGCATTCTAGAGTTCAACAACTGGTCGCCTGTGACTTACAGAAACATGTTTAAGCCATTTAATTTTACTTCAAAGCCTTATTCTTTCAATTTCATAGCATATCTTGATCTTTGTAAAATGTTTAATGTGAATCAATATAAAATTTTTATAATAGAAATCGTTTTGTTCTGTATAAATTTGAACAAAACTAATCATGTTTTAAAGTTAACAACAAAGTTGGTATTTCTGACAAGCTTGTATCAGGCTTACTTTCTTTGATACAATAAAAAAAAAAATAGAGATCCTAAATGTTCCCTTTGGATAAGAGGTTCATATTATTATCAATTTTTACTAACATTTAACCTCTTCTGTTCACTATTCTGTTTTTTCAATCTTTCTAAGTTTTATTCTAAAAAGTTATGTGTTAAGATTAAGTTGTTTAGAAAGATGTTTACCATTACAATAAAGCATCCAATCTGACAGACAATTCTGTATGTAATGCCTTATTTCCCTGATGGGCAACTTAAATGTAATCTTTCTTTTTTTTTTTTAAGATTTATTTATTTCATGTATGTGAGTAACACTGTAGCTGTCTTCAGACACACCAGAAGAGGGCATCGGATCTCATTACAGATGGTTGTGAGCCACCTTGTGGTTGCTGGGATTTGAACTCAGGACCTCTGAAAGAGAAGTCAGTGCTCTTAACCACTGAGCCATCCCCCTGGCCCTGATGGGGACTTAAAAAAGAAAAAAAAAAAAAAAAAAAAAAAAAAAATCAAGAAAACCTTTCTGGGTTGAAGGCCAGGACAGCTTCTAACAGAATTGATACCTCTAAGAAGTTGTAAGATCCACTATTTTGTCTATTTATCCTTTCTGTTCCTTTTTTTTTTCTCCTTCTTCATGCCTTTTGATCAACTGTTCTGCTTGCTTTCACTTGAGGACACGATCGCCACCATTCCAGTCTCTCTCGTCAGGGTGGCCATTTCTGCTTTTTCAGATGCTCTTACTAACACCCACTGTCTTATTGACCACCTTGATAGCTAGAGCTAGTGCCGACTTCAGAGTCCTTTTGCCTGCTTTGTCGTCTGGTTTCAACACTTACACGGCTCCAGTACTGCCGTCTCCAATGCATGGGCTGTCCAACCCAGTAGCTTCCATATGGGTCACTCTAATAGAGCTGCAAGCTTACCCCATCCAATGTACAGCAAACAGCAACGTGACTGACTGCATATGGACACTCCGAACTGCACATGCCCGTTTAATATGACAGTGCTGTGAACGATGACTCACATGAATTAGCTCTGATACCATCATAAATACCTTAGCAATAAGCCTTAGTTAGAACGCTGGTATCAGATGTTATGCCCACCACACTGCCATGTCCTCACTAAGTTTATACATTGTTCCAGAAAAAGAAGAGTTCATCAAAAAGCTTGTGGGATGTTGCACCTCTCTACTGCAAGCCAAACTCCATTGTTGGCTAAAATTCCCAATAGCTTCCATGGCATATTCTATGTGGTATAAGTAAGCAGCCTTCTGGAGAAAATACTGTGGTCCTGGAGTCATATCTTTGAAACATGGCTTCTGAACTTTTAATATTTAATATTAACAACTTTAATATTAATAATATAAATAACTTTTAATATTCAGTGTAACACATATCACCCTGGAGGAAGATACTGCAGGTGCAGATCCATGCTGCTCTCCCCAGCTGGAGAGCCAACCACTGGCTACTTACTCTTTATACTGCACTGGCTACTTGGATGTCCAGTTCCATTGCCTTCACTAAACAAACTGGATTAGGAATAGATTTTTAAAAAGAAATTATTTTCACTCAATTTTAACATTAGTCTTTACATTAGTGCGATTTAGATTACTTTACTGACTCTTAGGAAGGGCCTACTGCCAAGTCTGATGACTACCAAGGAGTTATCCTCTGACTGACTCTTGGGGGTCTGGAGAGCTGGCACGGCAGAAGAGTACTTGCTGTTCTTCCAGAGGACCCAGGTTCGATTCCCAGAACCCATGCATGTGGCAGCTCACAACTGTCGGTAACTCTAGTCCCAGAGGATCCAAGCCTTCTGGCCTCTATAGGAACCAGGAATACACATCAAACACAGTCACACATATACACAAAAGACTCACACACATAAAATAAACAATAAAATAATGAATTCTATGGCATCACATAAAAAAATCACAAACACGTATAAATAAATAAATGTTTCTTTCGGAGATTCCTTACCAACTAAACAGAAATCCCAAGGAAGCAGTGCTATCAAAGAACACAGTAATTAATCTGAGAACGCTCCCATAACGCCAACTTGCTGAAGAATTCTAATCACAGGTTTGCAGCTGTTTGCACAAGACTCTAAAGCAATTTTGGGTGGTTTTGTTTTGTTGGGTTTTGTTTTGTTTTGAAGACAGGGCTCAGGAAAGATTGCACAATGGGGGATGAGCCAAAAGACAGAGACGAGAGCTGTAAAATGCCTTTGGACTTTACGTACAAATTTCGCTCCTGATTCAGAGCAGGTACGATTGATTGTCTGCACAAGATCAAGTCAGTCAAAACTGCCAGCATGGGGGCAGACGGAGAGATGGCTCAGTGGTTAAGAGCACTGGCTGCTCTTCCAAAAGATTCACACTCAATTCCTAGCATGCAGTAACAATTTTGGAATATTGGTTTTAAAACAATATTAGAACAAAGTGTTTCTGTTTTAATCCCAGGTGTGGGATGTGGAGCTGCTGCACTGTCCACGGCAGCTGACTATGCTTTGCCTTGTGCTCTAGCAGGGGTGTGATTCTGCAAAGTTTCTGTCTGTGTGGTGTCTGGAATTACAGAGACGTTTTAGAGTGTGTACACGCGCTAGTGTCCTGAGGCAGGGTGAGTTGTTGGTTAGTTATTAGTAGTCATGCACAAAGAACAAGAAGAAATTAGATATCCTGACAGATAAGAACTGGCCCCCAAAGAACTGGACACTCCTATCAGCAGGACTTGCTTGGTCTGATAACATCATCTGTCCCCTTTCCAGCCTGACTTTATCCAGGGATCTTTTTTCTTTCTTCTCTGCCCGTTTTTCTCTATCTAGTGCTAGGGCATTGTAAGGGTGGAAGAAAGAACAACCCACAAAGTAGCCAAACTATTTTTGTAGACAGCTATACCAGCACCTATATGGTAACTTACAACTATATATAACACTTTATGGCAACCTGACACCATCCTCTGGCCTCCTAGAGTACCAGGCATATATGTGGTGCAGACATGCATAAGCCAATACACACGCACATGCATGAACAAGGGAGGAACTCATGAGCCACCCCTAACTGAGAAACTATTGGCAGCTGATGGCTGGTGGAGGAGTCATTAGTCATTAGTGGTGTAGCCACTAGCAAGTTTCCTGTGCTCCAGTAAATAACCCCTCCCACACTCATGTAAGCAACCCTATTAAACCCAGCAGGCTACATAAGACCTGAAAGGAGGAAGAAGAATTGGGAAGAGATTGAGAGAATTGAGATTGAGAGTGAGAAGGGATAAGTGGGGTGAAAATGACGTGTGTGTGTGTGTGTGTGTGTGTGTGTGTATGTATGTGTGTGTATAACAAAACTTAAGAGAAATATGTACATTTAAACTATGCTAACAGGCTGGAGAGATGGCTCAGAGCACTGACTGCTCTTCCAAAGGTCCTGAGTTCAATAATAAGCTCACAACCATCTGTAATGAGATCCAATGTCTTCTTCTGGTGTGCTTGAAGACAGCTACAGTGTGCTCATATATATAAAATAAATAATTATTTTAAAAGATGAAAAATAAAACTACGCTAACATATTAACAATGGTTCACTGATCATGAATAGTTAATCGTCCTGGGTTTAGGACAATAAATGACAGGGCTGTGCAGGTGGCTCATTCCTGCGACACTAGCACTTCTGCTAAGGTAGAGACGCAGGTGGGTACAGAGACTGCTTATATAGAGACTGCACCGAAAACCTTCTCTTCCTCCTTCTCTCCTTCCCCCACATCCCTTGGTTTTTGTTTTTACTTTTGGCTTGTTTTTTGTTTTTCCGAGTTCTGTGTGTAACGCTGTCTGTCCTGGGACTACTCTGTAGACCAGGCTGGCCTCACACTCAGAGGTCTGCCTGCTTCTGCCTCCTCAGTGCTGAGATCAAAGGTGTGTGCCACCACACTCATCATGTCAGGTGGCTCACAGCTGCGTGCATGTGTTCACAGACTTACTAATATTAGAAATAATAAAATAAAATAAAGAGGTAGAACCGGGTGGATCTCAAGGCCACTCTGGTCTCGGTCTTGTTCCAGGACAGCCAGAGAGATCCTGACTCAAAACCCAGAATAAATAAAGCGGGAGGGGGGACTTTTAATGTTTCAAAAGGAAAACGAGATAAAGTAGGGATCATAAATAAAAACCTCAAATTCAGAATCAATACAATGAAGTATACACTTGAATACATGAAACAATATTTTTATTATTTTCCTATATACCACCTTAATGAATACACATTTTCTCAGCTGACAAATAAGACACAAAGCAACATCTCCTTGGGGCTCAGAGAATCAAGAGTAATCATCTGTCTTTGGGAGGATTCAGGTTCTTACGACGTCTGTGGTACCTTGAGAAGAAAATATTACAGGTAAGATTATTCCAGTAATTAGTTACTCCAGGTAGACAGCTTAAATTTCTGTGGTTATTTTCTATGTGTTAGAAATTATTTGAAAAAGTCAATAAAAGTTTATACACAGGGCTGGAGAGATGGCTCAGTGGTTAGAGCACTGTCTGCTCTTCCAGAGGTCCTGAGTCAAATCCCAGCAACCACATGGTAGTTCACAACCATCTGTAATGTGTGTCTGAAGGCAGCTACAGTGTTCTTATATTTAATAAATAAATAAAATGTTAAAAAATAAAGTTTATGCACTACTGCATACTTCTCAGATATTTCTTAGTAATAAGCCACAATTCCCCATTACAAAAATTATTTCCTATCAATTAAACAATTTGGAAAATCTCCTTTCAGATCTTGAGGACAATTTCACAACCTGGATTAAAAACAAATGCTTAGGGCTGGAGAGATGGCTCAGTGGTTAAGAGCACTGACTGCTCTTCCAGAGGTCCTGAGTTCAATTCCCAGAAACCACATGGTGGCTCACAACCATCTGTAATGGGATCTGATGCCCTCTTCTGGTGTGCCTGAAGACAACTACAGTGGACTCATACATAAAAATTAAAAAAAAAAAAAAAAAAAAACAAATGCTTATCTTTAAAGAAACCTTATGTCATAAATATGTTCTATGAAAATTTTATTGATAACACAATTATTTCCACTACAAAGGCTAGAGTGGGGGTAGAAACGCCCGACAGTTATTTAAAAGCAAAGAGGGGCAAAGCAAACTCCCCAAATAATAATGTCTTGTCTGTTTTGTGATTATCATGTCTAAACATGACATTTACTTGTATTTCATATATGTACTATGTACATTTTGTTTGAAAATAGTTTTATATAATATTTTTAGTGTGGCTGTGACAAGTACAGAGTTTTCTACTTGAAGAATCAGGTCATTACTCAAAAAGACTTGGAGAGCCAGGAATGGTGCCCACCTTAATCCCAGCACTTGGGAGGCAGAGGCAGGCAGATTTCTGTGTTTGGAGCCAGCCTGTGTCTATACAGCATGCACTACCAGGTCCAGCAGACAAATGTATTTCTAACTCTGGAAAATTGAAATTAAAAATCCATACTGTTTACAGTCACAATGAAAGCACTTTTTGAGTTTAATGTATACATTGCAACCTATAAATGACTTCAGAGCTGAGTTGTGGCACCCTCTTGGGGTCCCATGTCCTCACAAGCAAGAGGTAGGAAAGACAAGTCTGAGTCTAATTTGGGAAACTTTGCAAGACTTGTCTCCTGAAACCTCAACCTTGAAAACACATACATTATATGGTCTGAGCAGGTTTTGTTTTACTATTTAGGAATATATGTAACTATTTACATGAATCACATGTATGTAACAACAATTAAAGGAGAAAGTCATGAATTTGAAGGAAAACAAGGGTGGAAACAAGAGAGGTTTGGGGGGAGGAAGAAGGAGGGAGAAGGGAAGAAAATGGGGTAATTCCATTAAAATCTCCAAAAAAAAGAGCAAAATGATTAAAACAAAAATAAACAACACACACACACACACACACACACACACACACACACACACACACACACGCACGCGCGCGCGCAAGACAACCCCCCCCAAAAGAAACCACCATTACAAAAGTTTTCTAACCAAGTAGTACTGAGGCATTCCCTTAATCCCAGTACTCAGAAGGCAGAGGTAGTTTGAGGCTGGCCTGGTCTACAGAGCAAGTTCCAGGAAAACCAGAGCTGCACAGAGAAACCCTATCTAAAAAAGGAAAATAATATTTTTTTCTCAAGACCTAAGTAAATGGAAAATGTATCATTTTTAGAGATATAAATATCTATGTAAGGAACCAACTAGCCTGAAACTGGCCTGGTGACCAAATATTATCCTGTTTAAAATTCCAGAAGGCTTTTTAAGGAAAAGGCTTTTTAGAGATGTGCTGATGTACTGGCTGGTTTTGTATCAACTTGACACAAGCTGGAGTCATCACAGAGAAAGGAACCTCAGTTGAGAACATGCCTCCATGAGATCCAGCTGTAAGGCATTTTCTCAACTAGTGATCAAGAGGGGAGGCCACCCTGGGCTGGTAGACCTGGGTTCTATAAGAAAGCAGGCTGAACAAGCCAGGGGAAGCAAGCCAGTAAGCAACATCTCTCCATGGCCTCTGCATCAGCTCCTGCTTCCTGACCTGCTTGAGTTCCAGTCCTGACTTCCTCTGGTGATGAACAGCAATGTGGAAGTGTGAGCTGAACAAACCCTTTCCTCCCCAACTTGCTTTGTGGTCGTGATGTTTGTGCAGGAATAGAAACCCTGACTAGGACAGCTGATTTCAAAATATAGATATAAATGCAAAAGACAGGATTGCTAAGAAAACTTTGAAGAAAACAAGAGTTAGAGGGCTTGAGGCATCACAAGGCACATTTCTGGTCCCTAAAGTTCTACAGAGTAAGGGCCAACATTCAAGTCAACAGAGGAGCTGGGGCATGTGGCTAGAGATGGCAGCAGTAGGGTGGGGTATGTGTGTGTATTACATGGTGTATGACCTGTTCTGATGCAGTTACAAAGTTGCTCTCCCAGGAAAGAGCGGTGCTGGAGTTCAAACAGCACAGACCTGAATGGTACAGCACAGGAGCTACCCTACATTTACCTGCAGGGACTGGAGTGTGAATGGAATAGGAGATCTCCATTTTGTACGTTACACATCTTTAAACGCAAAATACCTCTAAGAACACTGAAAAAGATTATATGTCTCATTTTTAAATCATAGTGAGTTTCAGGCTATATCTTAAAAACTATGAAATACTAACAAGTCAGTCTATATACTACTGCTAGAGCGTTTAGGAAAAATGGTTCACTAATGTTCAGAAATGAATACTTTAATCAAAATAAGCATGTAGACAAGACAGATCAGTGAGTAAAGGTGCCTGCTACACAAAGCTGGCAACCTGAATTCCATCCTTGGAACCTAAAGACATCATGCACAAATGCTAATAATAAATAAAATTTTGTATATATTTATATGTGTGCATGCATACAGATACTAAGCAAATATGCTCTGGATGATCTGAAAGGACGATAATTCTAGGCTAGATCCTTTTTTTATGCATACCAACTCTGGGACTTTCTGCTGAGCTCTTTATTGGGAGAGGTATTGAGACAATCAATTCTGCTTAATTAAAGTCTGCTTATAATTCAAAGTGCTTCACGATCCTGAGGGGTAAAGATATACTAGGAGATTACATTAATTAGCAGTCAAAAGCTAATTAGTAGCAATTAGATTAAAGTAAATTAAGATTAAACATAGGTAAGATCCTAGATAACACGCTCTGAATGGTCTCCTTGCCTTTTAGTCTTTCTCCTTCAAGTGAAATACAGTCAGGGGATTTTCACAATTTCAGTGACTTGGTTATGAACAATGTTTACAAAAGATTAAAGCAATCTGAATGCTCAGGAAAGAAGCATATAACAAAAGCCAGCAAAGATGTTGAAAAGTAAGCTGGATTTCAAGTTTCTGGATAATGTGCAAAAATAAAAGGCTGGAGGACCACTCAGTCATGGAAGTGTTTGCCTTGTAAGCCTAAGGACCTGAGTTCAATCCTGAAAACCCATGCGAACAGAGCTAAGCAGTATGGCACAGGACTGTACTCCAGAACTGAGGAGATGGAGACAGGTAAGACCCTGGGGCTTCCTGACCAGCCTAGTCTAGCTGCTGAGTTCCAGGCTACTGAGAGATTGTCTTTAAACTGTCTCTGCACACCTGCATACAGCCCCTCCCCCCATGGACTGACAGGTAGATATTGTCAGTGTAGTATGAACAAACACATCCACATATCTATACACACACACATAAATAATAAAATAAAAGCATTTTAAGAAAAATAAAAAGAAGATGCAATGAGGCCATGAATCATGTCTACACATCTAAGAATATAATTAAAGATACAAAGCTATAGGATGGCTTTTTAATTTGCTTTCATGAACTCTTAACAGTTACAAAGACAGGCGAAAATCTAACACTATACATAAACAATATGAGTACTAAGAAATAAAAGTCAAAAATGGAGATTAAAACAGAAAAGGAGCTGGGCAGTGGTGGAGGCAGAGGCAAGTAGATTGCGGAGCTAGACCAGCCTGGTCTACACAGTGAGTTCCAGGACAGCCAAGACCACACAGAGAAAAAAAAATTGAAAGACTATAAATTGGGAAGGAGCTGAGGGGAGATATGTGATCAATACATACAAGCATGAAATTATCAAATAAACATTAGATTTTTAAAGTTATCCTACCACAACTGGCTTACTCAAACACAGTAAAGCCTACTTAAGACACTTTTACATTTAAAAAAGAGAGAGACTGTGTGGGCGGGGTGGGTGCTGCTTATTAAAATGCTAAATTCAGATTTAAATCCCAAGACCCGCTGCCCCAAGGAGTGAGAAAAAGTACACCAGCTTTTGTTGTGCAAACCTTGCTCCCCAAGTTCATTGGTCAGTAAAAGGCTAAAGCCTGTGATTGGGCAGTAAATATGGGGTATGGGGGGGCTCTGGGCGGGAAGTTACCTAGCTGGGAGTCCCAAGCAGAGAGAAAAGAGAGGCAAGCAGAAGAGGAGAGAGAGACTGCCTTGGGATAGGTGGATGGAGAGCACAGAGCGGCTCAAGCGGAACGTGGTAAGCGATATCTCGGGGATCACCACAGGGAAGAAGACAAAACAGCACAGAGGGTTGACATCTGCCCAGCTCTAGTGCTCTGAAGCTTATGATAAATCTAAAGGTTTCTGTGTGTTTCATTTGGGAACTAAATGATCTGAAATGGACCAGAAACTCTTAATAGATACTCAGTAATACGGTATTATATACCCCCAAAATAATAACAACCACGTGTGTTAGCTAAAAACTCTAATGTTTTTCTTAGAAGAGAGACACAAATATATCACCTTTAACCTGTAATCCAAGTATTCAGAGACTGTGACAAGCTCCAGAGATGCCTGGACTACAGTGTTGATGGAATTCCGTAAACCCCACCCCACAGTTACCTGGCAACAGCCTCCACCCCACTTACCTGACACTATAAAAGGGGGTGCTTGCTCCCTCCTCTCTCTTGTGTTCCTGCTCTTTGCTCTCCAGCTCTTGCTCTCCCCCCTTGCCCCTCCTCTCCATATCCCCTTCCCCCCCCATGAGCTCATGGCCAGCCTCTACTTCTCTACTCCTCTCTCTCTCTCTCTCTCTCTCTCTCTCTCTCTCTCTACTTCTATCATCCTCTTAACTCCCCACCCCATGCCCTGAATAAACTCTATTCTGTACTATGCCATCCTGTGGCTGGTCCCTCGGGGGTAAAGGATTCCCAAAATTGGTCCCCCAGAAACATCCCCTTACCCCCATGCCACACCACACCTCCATGAAGCATATCTCCTCCATTCTCTTCATCTTTTAACTAACATTGGTGGCGAAACCTGCGACATCATCTTTTTCCTAACATTCTATAAAAGCAGCATTGGTGCCCCATGTGAGATTACATTTCTTCACTACCAGACATCTCTCTTTCCTTTCATTGGTGCTGTATTTAAAAACAAGTGTGGACTACAAAGTAATAATATCCTGTCTCAAAACAAAGCAAGAGCACAGTAAGGATCCTGCCCCTTCAGTTCTTATAGATTGTTAAGTGAGGGGCTTCTTTAGATGAGGGAAAGAAAAGCTATTTTACTACACAGAACCAAAAACTCTGGGGAAAGTCCAACTTAAAAAAATGTTTCCAGGTGATAGATGATGGTTCACCTTTAATCCCAGCATTCCAGAGGCAGAAGAGAGGCAGGCGGATCTGAGTTCTAGGCCAGCCCGTCTCAAAGGGGGGGAAAATTAAGATGTATTTATTTTATGCCTGTGAGTGTTTGCCTACAGATGTCTATACACCACACGATGGTCTGGTACCTGTGGAGGCAGAAGAGGGCATCAGATGCATTAAAATTGGAGCCACAGACAGTTGTGAGCTGCCATGTGGGGACACTGGGGCCCAACCCATGTCCCCTGTAAGAGCAGACAGTGCCCTTAAGTGCTCAGCCATCTCTCCAGCCCCAAGTTTAAAATATTTTAAGGACAGCTACACTGAGGAGATTCTAAACTGTACAGCACAATGGGTTGTATGTCATGCATACAATGATACAATGACTGTACAGCTGATAAACAACTTCAGCAAAGTGGCTGGATATAAAATTAACTCAAACAAGTCAGTTGCCTTCCTCCACTCAAAGGACAAACAGGCTGAGAAAGAAATTAAGGAAATGATACCCTTCACAATAATCACAAAGAATATAAAATATCTTGGTTTGACTCTAACTAAATTAAGTGAAAGATCTGTATGACAAGAACTTCAGGTCTCTGAAGAAAGAAATCAAAGAAGATCTCAGAAGATGGAAAGATCTCCCATGCTCATGGGTTGGCAGGATTAATATAGTAAAAAAGGCCATTTTGCTAAAAGCACTCTACAGATTCAATGCAATCCCCATCAAAAGTCCAACTCAATTCTTCATAGAGTTAGAAAGAGCAATTTGCAAATTCATTTGGAATAACAAAAAGCCCAGGATAGCAAAAACTATTCTCAATAATAAAAGGACTTCTGTTCGAATCAACATCCCTGACCTCAAGCTGTATCACAGAGCAATAGTGATAAAAACTGCATGGTATTGGTACAGAGACAGGAAGGTAGATCAATGGAATAGAATTGAAGACCCAGAAATGAACCCACACACCTATGGTCACTTGATCTTTGACAAAGGAGTTAAAACCATCCAGTGGAAAAAAAGACAGCATTTTCAACAAATGGTGCTGGTTCAACTGGCAGTCAGCATGTAGAAGAAGGCAAATCGATCCATTCTTATCTCCTTGTACAAAGCTCAAGTCCAAGTGGATCAAAGACCTCCACATAAAACCAGATACACTCAAACTAATGGAAGAGAAAGTGGGGGAAAGCCTCCGACACATGGGCACTCGGGAAAATTTTCTGAAACGAACACCAATGGCTTATGGTCTAAAATCAACAATTGACAAAAGGGACCTCATAAAATTGCAAAGCTTCTGTAAGGCAAAGGACACTGTTATTAGGACAAAACGGTAACCAACAGATTGGGAAAAGATTTTTGCCAATCCTACCTCCAATAGAGGGCTAATATCCAATATTTACAAAGAACTTAGGACTCTAGAGACTCAAATAACCCTATTAAGAAATGGGGTACAGAGCTAAACAAAGAATTCTCAACTGAGGAATAGTGAATGGCTGAGAAGCACCTAAAGAAATGCTCAATATCCTTAGTCACCAGGGAAATGCAAATCAAAACAACCCTGAGATTCCACCTCACACCAGTCAGAATGTCTAAGATCAAAAACTCAGGTGACAGCAGATGCTGGTGAAGATGTGGGGAAAGAGGAACACTTCTCCACTGTTGGTGGGATTGTAAGCTAATACAACCACTCTGGAAATCAGTCTGGCGGTTCCTCAGAAAATTGGACATACCTGAGGACCCAGCTATACCACTCCTGGGCATATATCCAAAAGATGCTCCAACATATAATAAGGACACATGCTTCACTATGTTCATAGCAGTCTTATTTATAATAGCCAGAAGCTGGAAAAGAATCCAGATATCCTTCAACAGAGGAATGGATACAGAAAATGTGGTACATTTACACAATGGGGTACTACTGAACTATTAAAAACAATGTCTTCATGAAATTCTTCAGCAAATTGATAGAACTAGAAAATATCCTGAGTGAGGTAACCCAGTCAAGTCACAAAAGAACACATGGTATGTACTCACTGATAAGTGGATATTAGTCTAAAAGCCTGATTATCCAAGATACAATTCACAGATCACATGAAGCTTAAGAAGAAGGACAACTAAAGTATAGATGCTTCAGTCCTTCTCAGAAGGGAGAACAAAAATATTCTCAGGAGGAAATATGGAGACAAAGTTTAAAGCTGGGACTGAAGCAAAGACCATCCAGAAACTACCCATGTACAACCACCAAATCCAGACAATACTGCTGGTATTAAGAAGTGCATGCTGAGATGTGGACAGCTTTTTGGCACCACTGGACAGTTGGTGGTGGGAATTTTGACATCACTGGGACAAAAGATGTAAACTCAAGGCAGGAATCTGACTCTGGCCCTGGGCTCAGGAAACTGACCTGGATTAAGAACATTTACATTTAAAGCTCAGGGCAGGCTCATGGGATGTATGTGTGGCAGTCCCTTTTGTCTTGGTCTCCCCACCTAGCCCCCAGAAAGATGTTTAGAGAATTTTTGATTATTGACTTGCTTGTTCCTTGACTCAGAACTGGTCTTAATCTTTCTGCATGTAATTATAGTGGTTTAAAAGCATACTGAAAAATAAAAAGTTTGCTTCAGCCTCAGAACTAGCTGAAGTCATATTATAGTTTTGTCTAATTGCCTCTCTTTTCTTTCAATCCTTGCTCCTGCCCTGAGGAACCTGTTGATTGACTGAGCTGGATTTGGTCACTGAGAGGAGCCTGATATAGCTGTCTCCTGAGAGGCTCGGTCAGATCATGACAAATACAGAGGCAGATGCTCACAGCCAACCATAAACCTGAGAATGGGGTCCCCAATAGTGGAGTCAGAAAAAGGATTGAAGGAGCTGAAGGGGTTTACAACCCTGTAAGAACAACAATACCAACCAACGAGAGCTCCCAGGGACTAAATAACCAAAGGGTACACACAAGCTCCAGCTGCATATGGAGCAGAGGATGGCTTTGTTGGGCATCTATGGGAAGAGAAGCCCTTGGTCCTGCAAAGTGTGATGCTGCAGTGTAGGGGAATGTCAGTTCGGGAGGTGGGAGGAGGTGTGAGGGCACCCTCAAAGAAGCAGGGGGGTGATGGAATATGGGGTTTATAGAGAGGAATCCGAGAAAGGGGTAACATTTGAAATGTAAATAAAATATATCCAATTTAAAAAAAAAAAAGCCACAAGTTTAGCTGAGCATAGTGACAGATTTAATTGTAAGCAGAAGTCCGTGGATCTCTGTGAGGTTTGAGCCAACCTGGTCTACACAGAGCCACAGCTAACTACACAGTGAGACCTTGTCTTTAGAAAAAAAAAAGAGTTGGACAGGCAAGATGACTGTGTTGGTAAAAGTGCTTATTGTGAAAGTTAACAGTTCCATCTCTGTGAGCAGAACGGGGGAAGGAGAGCACCAGAGCCTGCATGCTGTCCTCTGACCTCCACATGCTCAGCAAGGCACATGCCTGTCCTCTAATAAAAACAATGGCAGGGCCAACTTCACCAAGAAAGGCAGTATGAAGTAGTAACCATAGAAACCCTGCCATACGGAAAGACGGGACAAAGGATCTCCTGAAGAGGAACTGAAACAGTAAACAGAGCCCGGGATCCAGAGTTTCATCTAGGCACTTGTAGAGTCAGCATAATTAAAAATGGTTTTATCTTCCTCACTTCCCCATTCATATTAATGGCACCAATACCAACTAAAATACCCCAGTCACAAACAACCCCAACGCTCCCCAACCCCAGGTCCATGGTTTCCTGTCACACACTTACTACTAATGAAGTTCTTAAAGCACAGCCTGTTTTTCTTCACAAAGCACCTATGCACCTCACTTCCCCCTTCTCACTCTTGGTGGTGGCCTGATAAAGCCAAGTCTTTCACTAGACTATTGTAATGGCTTCCAAACAAGTCTCCTGGACCAGTCTTTCCTTCCATCGCTTTGTCTCCTCAAAAGAGGATTCTTAAAAATGTTTTATGGCATAAATGCTGGACATGCAGGTCTGCATTCTAATTCCTCAGCATAAAATCCTCACAGACCCTTCCTACATCCACAGAAGGCCCATGCCTGTGACAGGGGAGCTGGAGTCTGGCAATTCTCCCATGGTGCTATGATCAAGAAGCAGAGAAGAGGCAGGGCCAGGCTTCTGTCCCCAGAGGACCATAGCCACTGACACACATTTAACACGCAGACCCTAGCTTCTGAAGGTCTTATGATCTCCCAACACAGCATCATCATCTGGGGACCAAGAGTTCACATGTGAGCTTACAGAGGGACATTTCAGATCTACCATCCTATGCAAACAGAGCTACTGCGGTTTCCTCCTGATTTCATCTGACAAGCTAATCCTTCTGCCTGGGGAGTTGTTGCCATTTCTCACACGTATATCTGAACCATCTTTCATGGCTCAACAACACTTTTAGCTGTCTGTACTCTATTGTCTCCACTCCTCAACTGTGACATCTGCAAACGAGGGCTGTGTTTCCATCACCGAGCGCTCACTGGACAGTCTACGACTATACTCAGGAGCACAGTGTCAGCTCAGCGGTGGTTACCGGATTGCACAAGAGAGTAAGAGCAGAGCTTGCTCTGACAGACAAACAGAAACAACAAAGAATACTTCACAATTTGGCTTGGAAGAAGAAAGACGTGAGAGAAGATTCTGGGCTAGGAGTTTAGCTCTGCAGCAGAACACTGCTTGCATGTGTGGGCCCTTGGGCCGGTCCCTAGCATCACAAGAAAAGAAACAAGGAGTTTAGTAGGGATAAGGGGAGGTGGATGCGGGGACTGAGACTATAGCTCAGAGTTCAAAGACTGCCTCTCATTCACAAGGCTCTGGGTTCAATTCCCAACGATACAACAACCAAAAAATAAGCAAATAAAGTAAGCATACTTCTATTTAAATGGGGTGTAGGGTAAAGGTAAAATGGCTTAGTGGGTAAAGGCACTTGCCTTCCAGCCTCAGGACCTGAGTTTGATCTTTGGAACGCATATAAAAGGTGATCACCAACTCCCCAAGATGCTCCAATTGGCCCGTGCTTCCCCCACCCCAAATAAACAAATAAATGTAATAAATTATATCCGAAAAGAGAATAAACAAACAAGCAAACAAGTAAATAGAAGGGCCGGGGAGCTGGCTCAATCTTTAAAGTGTCTTCCGTGCAAGTATGAAGACCAGAGTTCAAATCCCAGCACCTATGTAAAAAGCAGCCAGAACGGCAGTGGACACTCATAATCCTAGAACTGAGGACGCAGAAGCAGGAGCATCCCAGGGTCATGCTGGCCAATCAATCGATGTAATCAATAAGATCCAGGTTCAAGAGAATGACCCTGTCTCAAAAAATAAAGTGACAACTGGAGAGATGGCTCAGTGCTCAAGAGCACTGGGTTCAACTTCCAGCACCCTCTTGGTGGCTCACAACCATCTCTAACTCCAGTTCTAGGAGAGCCAATGCCTGGCCTCTTCTCACCTCCTGAGGCTCTGCACACACTTGTAAGTAGGCAAAACAAGCACATAAAATAAAAACAAATGAATTGTTAAAAATAAGTAAATAGGCTGTGGGGTTGAGAAAATAGTAAACAAGGTGAAGAGTGACTGAGGAGGACTCAGCATTCATCTCTGGCTTCCATGTGCATGCACACTAGCACAAGAGTGCCTGCACACACACACACACACACACACACACGGGATGGGGTGACTAACTTAATCTCACAAAAAAAGAACACTAAAACCACAGTCAGACACAGAATAAGAATAACACAAAGTGCTAGGCAGTCAAGGCACACCTTCAGCACTCTGGAGGGGAAAGCAGGCAAATCTCTGAGTTCAAGGTTAGCCTGGTCTACACAGTGAGTTCCAGGACAGTCAAGGTTACACAGTAAGACCGTGTCAAAACACACACACACACACACACACACACACACACACAGGAGGGAGGGACAGAGGGAGGGAGGGAGGGAGGGAGTATAATACTATATAAGCCCTATAAACAGAACTAATGGCAAGTAGTTTTTAAAGGAATTAAGGATAATATTTACTGACCAATCAGACCCTGCACAATTGGGGGGAATAATAATTCAAAAATCTGTTAGAAGTGGATAAAGGATATCTGGGAAGATGGCTCAGAGGTTAAGAGCACTTGCTGCTCTTGCAGAGAACACAGGTCCTATTCCCAGTGGCCACATGGTGGCTCTAGTTCCAGGGGATCTGATGTATTCTTCAGGCCTCCAGGGGTACCAAACACACATGTAGTGTACTTACACGAACAAATCACTCGTACGGTTAAGATAAGAAAATAAATAAATCTTTAAAACAAAGAAATGGATAAAGTGCTCAGAATAAGGTAAGTTATTGTCAGGAAGGAAAATGTAAAAATCATAATAAAGGACTAGCATAGACTCGAATAATTTCTGAGAAACTCTTGTATTAATAAAACTTAAGGGGCTGGAGAGATGGCTCACTGGTTAAGAGCACCGACTGCTCTTCCAGAGGTCCTGAGTTCAAGTCCCAGCAACAACATGGTGGCTCACAACATCTGTAATGAGATCTGATGTTCTCTTCTGGTGTGTTGAAGACAGTGACAGTGTACTCATATACATAAAATAAATAATTCTTAAAAAACTTACCAGTCAATGTAAATAAAAAGATTAAAAAAAAAAAAAAAAAAACTTAAGTGTTACTTCGTTTTAACTCCAGGATATGCAGATTGAAAAATACACCATAGTATACCTGGTCGATGTCCCCACACAGCAGCACTGCAGTTGTTAATGCAAAGGCAGAGGTGAGCATGTGCGCAGGGAGCTGAGGAGAGAAATGAACTTACTGTCCGTATGGGTACCAGCGATGCTTTGTGGTGAAGAACACCTTGCTGAGCTGTTCTATCATGGGCCCTTGCTCGAGATGCTTGTGGTTCCCATCTAACTTAGTTTTCAGTATCTGCTCATGTGTTTCCCCGTTATTACACAGAAGATCTGGTTGAGGGATAGGCTATAAAATAAGAAAATTACAAATGATGAAGTGTAGAAAAGTAAGCCAGAAACTGACCAGCTTTGTGACAAAGCAGCGACCACCCTCGGCAATTCACCCCACTGCATTACAGTGAGTAAGTTACCAGAGCACCTTCAGGTAGCTGGGTTATTCAAAGTCAGAAAGACTCCTCTACCCACAAAATGACTCAAGTTTATTTTCCAATAATAAAAGTTTTACCTAACTGATGAGGTAACTTGTTATTTTTGTTTCTATTTCTCCAACATAGATACTGCGGCCCATATAATTTTTTTAACTTGCAATGTGATAGTTTATCTTACATATTAAGGAAGGAACAATGCAAACATGTAACAGGCCTCTGTGGGGGTTTGGGTAAGAATGGTCACCATAGGCTCATGTGTTTGAATGTTTGGTTCCCAGTTGGACCTGTCTGGGAAGGACTAGGAATGTGTCACTGGATGTGGGCTTCAAGGTCTCAAAAGCCCAATGCCAGGCCCAGTCTCCCTCTCTGCTTTTAGATTAGATATAAATTCGTGGCAACTGCTCCAGTGTCAGGCCTGATTACCTGTCACCATGCTCCCTCCCATGATGAACTAACCCTATGACACTGTTAAAAAAAAAAAAAAGCAAGTCCCCCTTTTTTAAAAAGATTTTATTTATTTTATGTATATGAGTACACTGTAACTATCTTCAAACACACCAGAAGAGGGCATCAGATCCCATTACAGATGGTTATGAGCCACCACATTGCTGGGCATTGAACTCAGAACCTTTGGAAGAGCAGTCAGTGATCTTATCTGCTAAATCATCTCTCCTGCCCAATAATTTCTTTTATAAAGCTGTCTTGGTCTCAGGTCCTGCAGCTAAACCCTCATTTTCCTTTCTGTGAAATCGGGAGGAATATCTGACTCAGAATGCTGGATGTAGACAAGCAAATGGGAATGTACTGTGCTTGTTCCTCAAAGTCTTAAAGATTCCAATAGATGGTAGTTACTGACATTTCCCTTAAGCCCCACCCCCCAAGATACAAGCACTAGAATTGTATTTTAAAGAAGTACTCCTTAGAAAATTAAAAATCTTAAAAGACCTACTCTTTTACATAAAGCTGAACATTAGTCATTGTAAATAACTATCCCTGAAAGGGTCTATCATTGTAGCATTAGAGCTGTAAAAGCTGTCAGAATCAAAGTAGCCACCACAAAAGTGCATGTAAACCAAGTTGGGACTCTGGGAAGCTCTCACATAAATATCTGATAGCAAGAACTAACAGAGACTCACTTGAAGCCACAACCCTGCACAAAGTCCACTGCAATTATGCACCAAAATGACACGCTGCCCAGCAACTGCCTGGTTGGCCTTGAGCTACGGCCACCCTTGTCAGTGATTCCTGTGAGGGGAACAGGTGTTGCAAACAACTCCTGTCATCCTCTTCAGCTTGCCTGCAGAAACATCCCCTTGCTCCAGCCTACCCAGTACAGCAGCGCCCATTGGCTCAGTGTGGGGCTCGAAAATACACTGTGCCTACCCCTGCGGCTACTTGGCTGACAGACCCTTAAATAAAGTTTTCTCTTTTAGGTCTTGATATCTGTTGCTAAAGGTCAAATGTTTTAAAGCAGGCATGTTAGCAATCACCTGTAATGGCAACACTGGGGAGGCTGAGACAGAGGACTGTCATTAATTTGAGGACACTCTCAATTACAGAATGAGTTCTAGGATAGCCTGGATAACATAAATAGATCCAGCCTAGGCTACAGTGAGACTGCCTGAAAAGACTTACCAACTGTTTGTTGTTTTTTTGAGACAGGGTTTCCCTGTGTAGCCCTGTGTCCTCTAACTTGCTTTATAGACTAGGCTGGCCTCAATCTACCTGCCTCTGCCTCCTGAATACTTGGATTAAAGGTGTGTGGCACCATAGCCTGGCTAGACTTCCCCACTTTAAAAAAAATGTAATTATCAAAAAGGTGTTCACAGGGCTGGAGAGATGGCTCAGTGGTTAAGAGCACTGACTGTTCTTCCAGAGGTCCTGAGTTCAATTCCCAGCAACCACATGGTGGTTCACAACCATCTGTAATGAGAGATCGGATGCCTTCTTCGTGTGTGTCTGAAGACAGCTACAGTGTACTCATATAAATGAAATAAATTAATCTTTTAAAAAAAAAAAGGTGTTCACAAATAATATAAAATACATTGGTGTAACTCTTAACCAAGCAAGTGAAAGATCTGTATGACAAGAACTTCAGGTCTCTGAAGAAAGAAATCAAAGATCTCAGAAGATGGAAAGATCTCCCATGCTCATGGGTTGGCAGGATTAATATAGTAAAAAAGGCCATTTTGCTAAAAGCACTCTACAGATTCAATGCAATCCCCATCAAAAGTCCAACTCAATTCTTCATAGAGTTAGAAAGAACAATTTGCAAATTCATTTGGAATAACAAAAAGCCCAGGATAGCAAAAACTATTCTCAACAATAAAAGGACTTCTGGGGGAATCACCATCCCTGACCTCAAGCTGTATCACAGAGCAATAGTGATAAAAACTGTATGGTATTGGTACAGAGACAGGAAGGTAGATCAATGGAATAGAACTGAAGACCCAGAAATGAACCCACACACCTACGGCCACTTCATCTTTGACAAAGAAGCTAAAACCATCCAGTGGAAAAAAAGACAGCATTTTCAACAAATGGTGCTGGTTCAACTGGCAGTATGTTGAAGAATGTAAAATGATCCATTCTTATCTCCTTGTGCAAATCTCAAGTCCAAGTGGATCAAAGACCTCCATATGAAACCAGATACACTCTAAGAGAAGAGAAAGTGGGGAAGAGCCTCAAACACATGGGCACTGGGGAAAATTTTCTGAACTGAACATCAATGGCTTATGCTCTAAGATCAAGAATCAACAAATGAGACCTTAGGCAAAGGATACTGTCAATAGGACAAAACAATAACCAACAGATTGGGAAAAGATCTTTACCAATCCTACATCTGATAGAGGGCTAATACCGAATGGCTGAGAAGCACCTAAAGAAATGTTCAACATCCTTAATCATCAGGAAAATTCAAATCAAAACAACCCTGAGATTCCACCTCACACCAGTCAGAATGTCTAAGATCAAAAACTCAGGTGACAGCAGATGCTGGTGAGGATGTGGAGAAAGAGAACACTCCTCCATTGTTGGTGGGACTGCAAACTCAAGAAGACCAAAATGTGGATGCTTCAGTCCTTCTTGGAAGGGAGAACAAAATACTCACAGGAGGTAATACAGGAAGAAAGAGTGAATCAGGGACTGAAGAAAAGTTCATCCAGAGACTGCCCCATCTGGAGATCCATCTCATATGCAGCCACCAAACCCAGTCACTGTTGCTGATGCCAAGAAGTGCTTGCTGACAGGAGCCTGATATGGATGTCTCCTCCGAGTCTCTGCCAGAGTCTTACTGATACAGATGAGGATGCTTGCAGCTAACCATTATTAGACTGAGCATGGGGACCCCAATGGAGGATTTAGAGAAAGGACTGAAGGAGCTGAAGGGGTTTGCAACCCCATAGGAAGAACAGTATCAACCACCCAAACCCACGCAGAGCTCCCAGGGACTAAACCATCAACCAATGTGTACCATGAAGGGACCCATGTCTCTGGCCGCATATGTAACAGAGGATGGCATTGTCTTGCATTAATAGGAGGAAAAGCCCTTGGTCCTGTGAAGGCTCTCCCGTTTCCCCAGTGTAGGAGAATGCCTGGGCGATGAGGTGGGAGTAGGTGGGTGGGAGGGAGTGGGAACATCTTCATGGAAGCAGGGGGAGAAAAGGGGTTAGGACAGGAGGAAAGGGGGATAACATTTGAAATGTAAATACATAAAAGAAGGTGTTTGGGGCCAGCAAGACACGGAAGATAGAAGTGCTTGCTGAGAAAGCCTGACAGCTTGATTTTGGTCCTTGGCACCTACATAGAGAGAGAACTGAGCCTACACGTTATCCTCTGGCCTCCACACTCATGCCATGTGTCTACTCACTGTTCTGTTGCTGTGAGAGACCCCATGGCACAGCAGCCCTTATAAAGAAAAGCATCTAATTAGAGCTGGCTTACGGGCTCAGAGGTTTAGTCCATTATCATCATGGTGGGAAGGATGGCAGGGCACAGGCAGTAGCTGGAGAAAGAGCTGAGAGTTTATATCCAGACTCAAAGGCAACAGGAAGAGAAAGACTCTGGGCCTGGCTTGGGCTTTAGAAACCTCAAAGCCCACCCCCAGTGACTTTCTCCAATAAGGCCACACCCCCTAATCACTCTCAAGCTTCTTGAATGCTCAATGGCCAAGTATTCAAATATATGAGGCTGTGGGGACCCACTTGGTGGTTGAAGATAACCAACTCCCAAAATTTACTCTCCTACCTCCACACAAGCTATAGACACGCACACACTAATGATGGGCTCTTAAAGAATAGAAAGGGGCTGGAGACATGGCTCAGTGGTTAAGAGTACTGACTGCTCTTCCAGAGGTTCTGAGTTCAAATCCCAGCAACCACATGGTGGCTCACAACCATCTGTAATGGGATCTGATGCCCTCTTCTGGTGTGTCTGAAGACAGTGACAGTGTCTTATTTATTATTAAATAAATAAATCTTTTTAAAAAAAAGAGTAAAAAGATTATCAGAATCAACAGCACAAAAGCTGTAAAGGAGTCTTTCATGATAGATGGTGATATCAGATATATAATATATTTTACAGGTTTATTTTGTGCATAAGTGTGATACTGGGGATTCAACCCAAAGCCTCCCAAATTCTAGATGAGCACTCTACCAATCTCCTATATTCACAAAGCTTTAAAAAATTAAAATGTTAAACCAGGTCTTGCTAAGATGAGTTTGAAATCCTTCTGCTTCAAGCCAAGTGGTCGGGATTACAAGTCTCTGCCACAAAATCTAGTTTTTATCAAATTTCTTAGATCAGAAAAATGATCTCCTAATTCCCCTTAAATAGTTCCCTTGTATACTAAGAAACTTTTTAGGAAAGGAGATAAAACTAAGAGAAAAAAATCAAAACCGTTCACTAGAAAAGCGATGAAGGCTATCAGACAGGCCTCCTTACGTACTTTGGTGTGTTCGTAGGGGATGTCCACAGAAGGGTGGTAGCACACTATTGTCCTGCCGTCGGATGTCAAAGCGAGCTCTACCTTGCTGAAAAGGAATGTTTTAGAGATACAGTTAAACTGTACCCAAGGCAGCATGGTTACTTTTAGGTCTGGCTTTGGTTTTTTTGTGACAAGTTCTCATCTGTAGCCCAGATTGTCATAGAATTCAATATGTAGCCCACGCTGGCCTCCAAAGCACGGCCGTCCTCCTGCCTCTGCCTCCAAAGTGACTGGATAACAGACACGTGCATCATACTAGCAGAGCAACTTTCATTTTGAGATAGGATCTCGTGCGTCCCAGGCTGGTTTCGAACTTATTATTTAGCCAAGAATGACTGACCTTAAACTCTAATCCTCCGACTCTTGTCTCCAAAGTACAGGTATGCCCAGCTAGAATACTTCCTCCTAATGAGAAAATTAATTAGGATCCGCCTGCCCCACATGCTACACTGCAAGCTGAGCCTCTGGCTGCTGGAGAAGGGCAAGGGCAGTAACGCCATAAAACCTGGCAGTGGTACAGGCTCCACCCACAGCACCAATGTGCTAAGGTGGCTCAGTTCACTGTAAGCCACAGGAGCAAATGTAGCCCAAGGATATGGCCACTGTTTCATATGCCATCAGGAAACAAACCAAGTCCTTCTGGGATGACTTTCATAAAGCTATGAATAGCTGCACATCTGCCTGGTCAGTCCACCTTGGAAGTTCCACATTACAGCAGAGGGCAGTCTACAGACTAGAGTGTTTTGAGAAAGCTTTCTAAGATAACCCCAGCCCTAAACCCCAAATTTCAAGATGCTATTTTAGGCTGGGTGTGCTGGCACACTCCTTTAGTCCTGGCACTTGAGAGGCAGAAGCAGACAGGTCTCAGAGTTAGTTCCAGGACAGTCAGGGCTACACAGAAAAAAACTTTCTCAGAAAAACAAACAAAAATCAACAACAACTAAAAAGCATCCAAAAAAAAAAAAAAAACCAAGAAAGATGTTAAGACAGATTATTCTAGACAAAGAAGAAAAACAGAGGAAAAATACGGAAAAGAGTTACTGGACTTGTTAGCCTAACTGAAATGTTAACTGACGATTTTTACAGCTGGGTCTAGTCTGGAGGAGGCTCTGAGCAATGTTATGCTTAAGGAAAAGAAATTCCCACAAACAGAACTAAAACTGGACAAACTAACAGGGGCTGGCGAAATGGCTCAGTGGATAAAGGTGCTTGCTGCCAAGACTAACAACCTGAGTTTGAGCCACAGAACCCACAAAATAGGATGGAAATAGAGCTGTCTTCTAACCTCTACATGCATGCATGGCCCATACATGCTCACACTCAGCCAAAGAAATGTAATAAAAAATGTATTTATGAAATGTTGCTAATTTCAGGCTGAGAAGCTATATTGAATATACTTGTATGCTACAAGTATACAAGTATTTAAATTTAAATAGTAAAATTAATTAAGCACAAATTTTGAAAGTGAACCTGTGTTGCTTGATTGGAAAGTCTAGCACCTATAGCATAAGTGACTGGAGAGATGGCTCAGTGGTTAGAGCACTGACCGCTCTTTCAGAGGTCCTGAGTTCAATTCCCAGGAACCACATGGTGGCTCAAAACCATCTGTAATGGGATCTGAAGCCCTCTTCTGGTGTTTCTGAAGACAGCTTCAGTGTACTTAGATATAAAATAAATAAAATAAATCTTTTTAAAAAAATAAGTGAGGGACTGGAGAGATGGCTCAGCGGTTAAGAGCACTGACTGCTCTTCCAGAGGTCCTGAGTTCAAATCCCAGCAACCACATGGTGGCTCACAACCATCTGTAATAAGACCTGATGCTCTCTCCTGGTGTGTCTGAAGATAGCAACAGTGTACTTACATATAATTAATAAATAAATCTTTAAAAAAAAAATAAGTGAGAACTAAGGTCATAGCAGAGTATGCTAACTAACTACCATAAAAATAAACAGTAATGCTACCATAAATAAGACAATTTTCAAAACAAAATTAAAGACAGAATCATCAGAAAAGCAAGTGTAAAATAATTTCAGACCTGGCTAAGACTGCTATGTGAATTTTCATACGTACCAATTGTAGTCATCTGGAAGAGAAGAATATGTAGATTTGTGACAAGAGCTAGATAAAGCTCCATCTGCAAAAACCCAGAGTAAAATAGTTTAGTTCGCTGGAACATAAAGGTAAATCTACATATCAACCAATAGTCTCCTGCTTTCTGTAACAGACGGGGGAGGAGGGGAAGAGGTTTAAGGCAAAGGGACAAAGGGGAGACCGGAGGCAGATGAAGAAAGGGATGTCTTCTCTCATACAGAAATCTAGCAATAAATTTATGTACAAATATATGAGAAAAAAGAAAAGGGGGTCTGTTAGGGAGAGAAAAAAAGTCAGCAAAGGGGAGGAGAGAAAATGGGATTAGTTACAAGGACTATGTATGCACAAAAATGTCAGTGAAAATGAGGAGAAGAGTGTTGTCCTTTGTTTTGTTCAGGTTTAGTCTGGTTTTTCAAGACAGGGTTTCTGTGTGTAGCACTGGCTGTCCTGGAACTTGCTATATACAGACCAGGCTGGCTTCAAACTCCAGAAATCTAGTGCCTCTGCCTCCCAACCTTAAGCATTAAAGACATGCACCACTACCACCCAGCTGATGAAACTTTTAAAGTCACAGATAATCAAAAGTTAAATGTGTATGGCTTTTACTTTAGTTTATGGCTACAATCTTTAGCAATAGTGTGCACTCATGAACTAATTTTAAGCCAAGCACTGGTGGCACACACCTTTAATCCTAGCATGCAGAGGTAGGGACAGGCAGATCTCTGAATTCAAGGTCAGCCTGGTCTACAGAGCAACTTATAAGACAGCCAGGACTACAAAGAAAAATAGTATGTGATAAACAAAATAATGTTCAGAGCTTTAACTATGAGGAGCAGGTGAGCAAGGGAGCAGGGGACAGAACTTGAAACTTACATGTCTGTCTGTGGAATTGGGTCCCTCCTTCTATCATGTGGGCTCCAGAGATGGAACTCAGGTCATCAAGCTTGGTGGCAAGATGAGAGGAAGATCCCTGCTACCCAGCCTTCTGCTTCCCTAAGAGAGCCCAGCCCCAGGGTGCTGAGAAGTCAGACCCAATACAGCCCGCAGTCTCCACAGCAGTTAATGGGAAAACTACCTATGTGTCCCTCTTCACTGAAAAGACTTTTTTCTGTCAGGTTTCCCACTGCGTTTATATTGTGGCCCTAGTGCAAATTTGACACCCTTAGTCCCTCTTGCACACAGCAGGAGATTTAGAAACGTTTGATTAACTGATAGGAGTGCCAGGGATGGTCAGAAAGTTCAGTTAACTGTGAGCTGACCTGAACTGCTCCCAAACCCAGCCATCCTAAGGTCCCGTGACTAACCTGACAAGGACTCCCTTGTCTACACAGCCTCTATTAGCTTTGAAGTTTTATGTGAAAAAGGATGTTAACATTGGTAGCAAAGCAAAATCCACAATTTGAGGAGAAAGTACAAAGAGCATCAAGAAGACGACCTCCCAAGTGAGAGAACATTCAAAACTTTTGCATGCAATCAAAATCAGGTATGGATGTTTATTTATTTATTTATTTTAAAGCCTATGAAGACATTTGATCTCATAACTTAAGGACAGAAAAGGAAGACAGAGAAGGTATGACTAAGGTCAGGTGACTGAAGGTTTTCTATAAAAGTGGGATTAGGTAAATTCCAACAGTTTTAAAAAGAACTTTAGTGAGCAAAGCAGATTTGCCTTGCCTCAAATGACCCCAACATACCTATGTATTGCTTTGGGGAGGTAGGGTGTGAAAGTAGCTAGCTGTGATGAACAGGACGTTTACATTCTGTTTATTTAGGAGCCAATATGAGGCACGTATTATAGACTCTCAGGAAAAATGCTCTTTAAAAAGGAAGCACATTTATTTGTTTAATGGCCACATCCACAAGGAAAAAACCTTCTAAAGTAGTAACAGTGATTATTCTTGGAAGATGGGGCTGTGGACTTTCCTTTTACTCCTAAGTGTTGAGAACTACTAAAAGAAGTTAGCAGGTGGAAAATGTAGTGGGTCTGAAGTGTTCTTCCTGAAGGGGAAGTTACTCTCTACCAGTCACCTAATCCTTCTTGTACCTTAATGATGGCCGATGACTAGCCTATATCTTTCACTCAACATTTATGCATGTTTGTATACACACATGCACACTCATACCTATACACACACACACACACACACACTATCTCTTAAGCCCACAACAGGACCATTCTCTGACAAATCAAGGTTTTTTTCTTTCTCTATTTAGTGATCTTTCCATGTTAATAACAGTTACATGATATTCATAGTCAAGATGTAGAATAATTTATTAGTTCCTCTTTTGACTGACATTTAAATTTTGTCCCCTCTTTATGACTGCAAGTAGGAGTCATATAGAATAACCAAGTGCTTTAAATATTCTACGTTTGAAGAAAACCACAAAACATGTTTAAGCATTTGAAAAAAAGTCTCACTTACTTTGGATTGGAAATAAATGCTTCCAGATAGTCCTGTTTGATATCACCCATTTTACTGCCATCGCCATGATCCTTACCAAGTGATTTGAAAAATGATATTGTAAAGAGAAGCCGCCTCTAAAACCTGTTGCTAGGCACACAGATAAAGGAAATCAGCTACAAAGGTAAAGTTAAACACTACTACAAGACAGTAACCATTAGCTACGGCTAACCACTTGAAAACAAGGCTTTTGAACTTGGCCTATCCAAGTTAAGGACAGGACAAGGAGCACTTAAGAGAACAACATAAGAGAAACCAGGCAACTGCGTCCACTCACTTCTCTCTCAGGACTCTGTAGTTCACTTCACTTACAAAGTGCTCAGCAAACATGTAATCACTTAGCCTTTCACACATAATACACACTGCAAACTCTCCCTCAAACACCAGTGGGTCTACCTACTAATTCCCAAGTCCCACACATAGGACCTTAACACTTACAGTCATACTGTTTCTGATTCAGCATGACCTGCTTTTGGTCCATGAAAAACTTAAGAGGAACCCGTCACCATCTTAGATGGTTTTTTCTTTCCTTTTTTTTTTTTTTTCAAGATTTGTTTATTTCATATATATGAGCATCCTGTCCTTTTTTTTAAGATTTATTTATTTCATATATGAGTATCCTGTCGCTGACACACCAGCTAAGGGCATCCGATCCAATTACAGATGTTTTATGGACCACCTTGTGGTTGCTAGGGATTAAACTCATGACAGTGCTCTTAATCACTGAGCCATCTCTCCAGCCCTATCTTAGGTGGTTTTAAACAAAGCACTTTCATCACCATCTTACTGGCATAGAACATTTAAAGATATGACAGGCATATTTATTTCGAATTATGAAAATTTAAAAGGACTTGCTTCCAAAGACTTAGAAGTTGCTCACTTACAAATTGGAAGATCTGAGGCAAGTCATTAACTAAACGACCTTCCAATTCTCCAGTGGTAAACTTGCAGAAGCAAACACAATTTTCATGAGATGTTGTAAATAAGGAGTATATAATTACTGTGCCCTGGGTCTGTATTGGTATCAAGGACTATGTGTGCTCTTCCCTACCTCAACAGGCATGAAAGGGATTAGGACAGGGGCTCTCTTTATTGGCACACAGATGCCTAACATATGAGTGCTGCGAACTGCAAACCCGAGTTCATTCAGCTGGCTATTTATTTATGCCTTGCAACCCACTTTCCTTATATTCTGTGCTTTCAGACAACTGATTAGGAACGAAGGCTGAGAAAACTCAAATGCTTTATTATTTTAGTAGTTCACTGTTTAACTGGTGGCATGCATGGGAAGAAAACTTGTCTTCTGATCACAAGTCCAAAATCAAAATGTTTGTGGGGGACAATCCTCTGCTCGATTCTAGCATACCCAGGAGAGAGTCAAACTCCATTACTCCAAAGAGAGACTTTCCAGGATGAGCCCCTCGGCACCGAATTCAGTTGCAAATCAAACACCCTGGTTGGTCTGAAGTTTGAGAAACAGAACACAGCACTACCACCCATGAGCCGGTTTAAAGACTTGATTCAGGAAGAATCTCAGGAGTCGTAAGGTCAAAGTGGTGCAGCCTGACGGCCTCCTGCACGCGGCGGTGTGCTACAGTGAGGCCGCAACCACACGCCGGCCCTTCTGCTGGATGGAGCCTGAGGACAACGGCAGCCTCGCCCTGCGCCAACCGCAGACAGAAAAGCCCTCAATGCCTACGAACAAAACTTCCAGGCCTGTCCCAGAGAAGAAGAGGGCAGCGGTACCTCCACAGCTACTCACCGCTCGCTCGCCATCTTGCTTCGATCTGGGTCCTAAAGGCGCCGTCCAGCGCGCTACGGGTCCGCGAGGCACTCTGGGAGTTGTAGTCTCCGCCGGGAAAGGCGCCGGGTTGCAAAAGGAAGGCGGGGCCAGCAGGTGTATCCTTGCAGCATTTGTTGTGGGCCCTTGGACTCAGGATTTCCAAAATGCTCAGACAACAACATTGCTACCCTCCCGATTTTAGTAGCAGGAACTATTTAGAATAACATCAAAAACACTTTTATGTTATTTAGAGAATATTGACATTTTCTAAACATTATGAGCCCATTGGCACCAAATTCAGTTCTAAACCAAATGAATGAATTTGTTTTCCATAATGGATGGATTAAGTTTTCTCAGGGGTTGGGGATTTAGCTCAGTGGTAGAGCGCTTGCTTAGCAAGCGCAAGGCCCTGGGTTTGGTCCTCAGCTCAAAAAGAAAAATAAAATTAGCCTTCTTAGAGAAGGCAAAATGCCGGAAGGCTAATCAACAGACAGAAGTTGTCTTTTAAGTGTGGGAGTGAATTCCACTCAGGAGTTGTTGATTTGGGGATTCACCTGAGACACACAAGCAGCGATCTAATGAAGCAGGCTGGTAGAGAGGTTTGTTTAGAGAGTAAGGGCTGGGCTACATAGGAGTATAAAGCCATGGGAATGAGGGTTGAGTATGTAGCCTAGAGCATGTAAGAGGTCACCTAGCGTGGGAATATCTGAAAAGAGACAGTCCAACAAACTATTGTTGCTATTCCTTCTAGATCCGCCCAACAGTTACCTGGCAACAGCTTAGGTAGGCCCGGCTTGCTATAAAAGGGACTGTTTAGGGCTGGAGAGATGGCTCAGCTATTAAGAGCACTGACTGCTCTTCCAGAGGTCCTGAGTTCAATTCTGGTGTGTCTGAAGAGAGCTACAGTGTACTCACATAAAATAAATAAATAATTCTAAAAATTCCTGGCCAGACTCTCCCCCCTCTCATCTTTCTCTGTCTCCTCTCTTTCTCTGCCTCTACTCATCTCTCTCAACTCCTCTTCCCTTACTCCCAAATAAACTCTATTCTAATCTACACCTGTGCTATGGCTGGGGAGGATGGAGATGCCTTAGCATGGGCCACTAAGGCAACCCCTCCCACCTCACCATACTACACTATAAGGATATCCTTGGCTTTATAAAAACACATAATAAATAAATACATAAATACATAAACTCAGAACACAACCAAAGAGCTTACATTGGCACACATAAAAGTAGTTTGGCCTGCGATAGTGGCTTATGCTGTTAGTCTCGACACTGGGGAAATAGAGGCAGGTGGATCTCAAGGGTTTAAGGGTAGTCTGCCCTACATAGATCATTCTAGGATAGCCAGGGGCTCTACAGAGAAACATGGTCTCAAAAAACAAACACCTTAAAAAGTACTTTGAAATTTAGAGTAATAAAATGGCAATCTAGACAAAATCCCAGAATGAGGTAACTGGCAGGGAATGATGGGACAGTTCCCCAGTGTGTGATGACTTTGCAGAAACACAAGCCCTGAACGTCCTGCCGCAAATATTTGACAAGAGAGAGACGTGCCAGGTGGGTGACACAGGATTGTGATCTCAGTACTTAGGACCTAAATCAGGAGGATTCCTGTGAGCTCAAGGCTAGTCTGGGCTCTGCATAGTAAGTTCTAGACTTGCTAAGACTAAATAGTGAGACCCCCTTCTCCATAATAATAATTATGTAATTATTATTTACAATATTAAATATAGTATTATATATAATAATTAATAATATTAGAATTATTAATAATACTCGAACAACTAAATTATTTAAACAATAACAATGGTTTAAATCATAAGAGATTTGAGGAAAGAACTGCAGTGACCAAAGTGACATCTCCTAACCTGACTCTACTCTGTGTCTGCTTAGATACTTTCAGCCTTCTATCCCACTCCCAACAGCCATGTTCATCTTGGTAACACATTTGGGATGTTACCTGACCATGGTCCAGATGTATTAATCAAAATAATTAGTGTTTGTAGAACCTGAACATGAACTAGAATAACTCGCAGGGGTATAAATCACAATTAGTTGTTGCACAGTGTCTGCAGTAACGATATTCTGCCCGAACAGATATTGCAAGGTACGCTAACCTTCATATAACATTGATTTAATTGTATTCCATATGGCCTTTTGCCTTTAACAGTGCTGTTCCCCAGAGCTTCAGCACCAAGTGTCTGTGTGAGGCACTAACCCACTTTTGGTCACTAGATAAAAATGAAGGACTCGGGTATGAGAGATAGCTCAATCGTTAAGAGCACTGACTGCTCTTCCAGAGGTCCTGAGTTCAATTCCCAGCAACCATGTGATGGCTCACAATCATCTGTAATAAGATTTGATGATCTTTTCTGGTGTGTCTAAAGATAGCTACAGTGTACTTAAAATAAATAAATAAATATTTTTTAAAAAGAAGAAACATAAATGACTCTAAATTGCATGGTGGTCAGTAACTTTCTCAACTACACTAGAAAAGTACATTCAAAAATTGGGTCTGGTTTTTCAAATATAGACTATTTAAAGCATTGGATTATTCTATATGCCTCCTATTTGCAACCATAAAGGGGGTGCAAGATTTAAAGGTCAGTCAAATGGGATTAATAAGTTATGCTACATCTAACTATGAGTGTCAGGCAGCTGTTATCATCATGGAAATATCACCAAATGGAGAAAGAAGAAAACATGATTTATCAGAGAATGGTCCTGTTGTGGGCTTAAGAGATGGGGTGTGTGTGTGTGTGTGTGTGTGTGTGTGTGTGTGTGTGTAGGTATGAGTGTGCATACGTATATATAAACATGCATAAATGCTGAGTGAAAGATGTAGGCTAGTCATCAGCCATCATTAAGGTACAAGAAGGATTAGGTAGGTGACTGGTAGAGAGTAACTTCCCCTTCAGGAAGAACACTTCAGACCCACTACATTTTCCACCTGCTAACTTCTTTTAGTAGTTCTCAACACTTAGGAGTAAAAGGAAAGTCCACAACCCCATCTTCCAAGAATAATCACTGTTACTACTTTAGAAGGTTTTTTTCCTTGTGGATGTGGCCATTAAACAAATAAATGTGCTTCCTTTCTAAAGAGCTTTTTTCCTGAGAGTCTATAATACGTGCCTCATATTGGCTCCTAAATAAACAGAATGTAAACGTCCTGTTCATCACAGCTAGCTGCTTTCACAACCTACCTCTCCAAAGCAATACATAGGTATCTTGGGGTCATTTGAGGCAAGGCAAATCTGCTTTGCTCACTAAAGTTCTTTTTAAAACTGTTGGAATTTACCTAATCCCACTTTTATAGAAAACCTTCAGTCACATGATCTTAGTCATACCTTCTCTGTCTTCCTTTTCTGTCCTTAAGTTATGAGATCAAATGGCTTCATAGGCTTTAAAATAAATAAATAAATAAGCATCCATACCTGATTTTGATTGCATGCAAAAGTTTTGAATGTTCCCTCACTTGGGAGGTCTTTTTCTTGATGTTCTCTGTACTTTCTCCTCAAATTGTGGATTTTGCTTTGCCCACATCTGAAACTGCTGGACTGCCATACTTATCTGTCTCACCTCTGAGATAAGAAAACAGTCTGGTGGCACATGCATTTGATGCCAGCACTCCAGAGGCAAGGCCAACCTAGGGTACCTAGGGAATGTCAGGTCAGCCATGACTACCCAGAGGAATACTGTTTCAAAAAGGGGTGAGGGGGGAGCAGAGCTGCAGAGATGGCTCCGTGGTTAAGAGCACTGACTGCTCTTCTAGAGGTCCTGAGTTCAAATCCCAGTGGTGGTGGCTCTCAACCATGTGTAATGAGATCTGGTGCCCTCTTCTGGTGTGTCTGAAGACAGTGACAGCATACTTACATACATGAAATATATAAATCTTAAAAAAAAAATAGAAAACAACAACAAATCCAAAAAAAAACCAAGGAACTGGGTCAGCTCAACCTAGCTTTGTCCCTTCTTTCTCCATCTTTTTTCTCCTTTCAATGCTGAGGTTGAATCCAGGACCTCAGGAATGCTAGGTGAACACTCTTCCATTGAGCTTCCCCATCTAAAAACAAAAACAAAAGCCAAAGGCTTCACAAATTTGTTCAGTCCTTCTAGAACTAAGTGGGTCATTTCCTGAAGATAGTGATGTGTGCAGGAAATGTTTGGGTCTTGAGACAGAGACTCCTGCTGATGGGGAACGAAAGGTGCTGGATGGGGTTGCCACACAGACTTTGGTGGGGTGTCTTAAGTGGGAGGAAATTATGACCAGGCAGTTTACGTTGAACAAGTTGAGTGTACAGTCACCAGGCAGAAGCTCAGGGACTTCTGGGAACCCGACAGGGTGGCGCACGGAGGCAGCGGAGTGGCTCTGCTGTTACCTGTCCTGCAAAGCCTGTTGCCAAAAACTGAGTCACTGTCTTCTGGAATTCTCTTTCCATTGAGAGCTGGCCCAAAGCATAGAGAGAAAAGCGTGTCTTAGAAAACAGAAAGCATCAACAAAAGCTACTATCATTACCCAGAACTTATCTCCTCGCATTTGCTTTCTATGTTAAAAAGGTTCTCAACCTTAATGTTGTGAAACGCCGCCCCCACACACACCATAAGATTATTTTTGTTGTTATGTCCTAATTGTAATTTCACTACTGTTATGAGTTGTAATGTAAATATCTGGGTGGAGTTTGTTTTGTTTTTTTTTGTTTTCATTTTGGGGTTCTGTTTTTGATTCATGGTCCTAGGCTACCCCTATGAAAAGGTCAATTGAGTTCAGGTGGTCGCAACCCAGGGGTTGAGAAACATGGCTGTATATTGAGTTATTACCTTTAAGGACTGATGGTGACCCAGGATGACTCTCCTCATATTCATTCCTTGGGTCCTGTGTTGCTCAACAGTCTCTACGTGTTTGGTGTCTTACGTTGGAGGCATAAATGTAAGGCAGCAGGAATTTTTCCTTGTCTTGTTTTGTATTCAGCCTTGTCTTCCTCCCCACCCACGGCCCGCCTGAGTCAGTGCACGTGAACCCTTCCCTCACAGAAACTTCTGTCTTGACCGCCCACAAAACAGTTTCCCTACACCGCCAGAAACAATAAGGGAACTTGCAAACAAATACTGATGGTTGTTGTGAGCTGAAACAGGGCTTCTATTAAAGGTGACCGATAGACCAATTTTTAAATGAAATTTTCTCCTCTCTTTCTCCTCTTTGTTGGGTATTAGTTCTAATGTTTTGTCTTATTTCAGCTCCCCAAAGCCACACTTCCAGACCTGGGGGGTCCCTGCCCCCAGCTAGCTTCGACTCATGATAAAGAATTGCCATGCAGTCATACAGAGAGAGGTGACTGAGAGATGGACAAGCTGCAGGATGGCAAAGCAGAAAGATGAGCTTTAAGGGTCCGCCGGCATTAAGAATCAGAGAAAGTGGCTCTAAGGGCCACTTCCCTGTTGGGTTTGGGGTAGCAAAGATGAAGTAAAGATTTTTTTTTTAAATGTTAACTCAGGAATACTTGAGGGGAATGCCTGCTAGCCTTGGGGAGACTTAGAAGTCCCCAACCATTGAGCTAGTCAAGGCATATCAAAATTAGCATATGTATGTTTTTTTATTCTCAAATCCAGAGAGCTCTTGGGCCCCTGCTGAATGTGCTGCATTCAGCCACCAGGAGCCAAAGCCTCGTCCTCCTCCTCTCCCCCTTTACATCAGAGAAGGCAGAAGTTCCCCCTTGTTAGCTATTAAAAACAAAGACAACTGCAGGCAAATGGATAGAACTAGAAACTGTCATTCTGAGCAAGGTAACACAGACACAAAAGGACATGCCTGGTATGTGCTCACTTGTTAGCTTTTCTCTGATCTAATTGTTAGAGGTTTTAGGTTTCCTTACTTCCACAGCAAGTGTTTTTACACACTGAGCCATCCCCAGACCCTCCAAGAGAGGTTCTCTTAGTCAGGGTTTCTATTCCTGCACAAAACATCATGATCAAAAAGCAAGTTGGGGAGGAAAGGGTTTATTCAGCTTACACTTCCACATTGCTGTTCATCACCAAAGGAAGTCAGGACTGGAACTCAAGCAGGTTAAAAAGCAGGAGCTGATGCAGGGGCCATGGAGGGATGTTACTTACTGGCTTGCTTCCCCTGGCTTGTTCAACCTGCTTTCTTATAGAACCCAGGTCTACCAGCCCAGGGATGGCACAAACCATGATGGGCTGGGCCCTCCCCCCTTGATCACTAGTTGAGAAAATGCCTTACAGCTGGATCTCATGGAGGCATTTCCTCAACTGGGGCTCCTTTCTCTGTGATAACTTGAGCTTGTGTCAAGTTGATACAAAACCAGCCAGTACAGAGGTCTTTTGGCCAGTGTTAAGCCCTGGAAGAGAACATTGAGATTCTAGCTACTTGTCTTCCTTTAATTGCTTTTCCAGCACCACAGTAAGTCCTTTCCTCTGTCACATGTTCCTCCTATGATGCTTTTTTCTCCAGAGGCCCCAGACCATCAGAACAACAGACTGTAGAGTAAGCCCTCCCCTTCTTCCTCCTCTGCTTTTGTTTATTTTGAGACAGGATCCGATGATGTACAGGCTGGCTATTCAATCCAAGTTCTCCTGGAAGGCCTTCTGTCTCTGCTTCCAGTTTAGGAATTAATGCGAATACCAGCTCATCTGGCAACCTTTCCCCATCTTAAATTATATCATTTTGTAATAGAACCTGAAAACTAACAAAGAGTCCAAAGTCCCCATTTTATTCTGTGTTCTCTATGTGAGAACTCTTCTCTGAAGAAATGAATGGGTCCAGTTGGTTTTATAATTGTTACGTTCAACCCTATTTTGTGGATATTTTAAAGATTTATTTATTTATTGTATGTGAGTACACTGCCACTGATCCCCATTACAGATGGTTGTGAGCCACCATGTGGGTGCTGGGGATTGAACTCAGGACCTCTGGAAGAGCAGTCCATACTCTTAAGCACTGAGACATTTCTCCAGCCCCCATTACTTATTTTGACTTGATTTTTTTTAAAAGATACATTCATTCCATTTATTTATTTATATGAATACACCGTAGCTGTCTTCAGACACACCAGAAGAGGTCATTGGATCCTATTGCCCATTATTGATGGTTGTGAGCCACCATGTGGTTGCTGGGAATTGAACTAAGGACCTCTGGAAGAGCAGTCAGTGCTCTTAACTGCTGAGCCATCTCTCCAGCCCCCATTACTTATTTCGATTTGATTTTTTGACACAGGGTCTTATGTATCCCAGGCTGGCCTTCGAATCATGATGTAGCCGAGAATGACCTTGAACTTCTTTAAAAATATCACTAATTAACTTAAAATACCTTGTGTGCATTTCAAAGAAAGCATTTAATCGAGGGACTTTGCTTACAGATTCAGGGGGTTAGTCCATTTTCCTTAGGTCAGAAAGCATGGCCAGGGTTAGTCAGGCAAGGTGCTGGAGCACTCAAGGCCACACCTCCTAATGTTTCCTAAGCAGTTCCACTGACTGGAAAACAAACCTTCAAATACAGGAGCCTACAGGGGCCAGTCAGAAAACACCTCTTTTGTGTTTACTTTGGTTTTTTTTTGTTTGCTTTGAGTCTTGGCCTCTCTGTGTATCCCTGACTGGCCTAGAGTTCACTCTAAACCTGGCTGTCCTGGGGTTAAATGCAGGCACCAACACACCCTACTAATATTTTGTTTTTATTTCTGTCTTGAATATAGCAAATAGAGTTCTAAACTAGCTGTTCTGTATTTGTGTGTGTGGGTGGGTGCATGTGGAGACCAGAGGTCCACTCAGGACATAGTTACCCCAGGTGCTGTTCATCCTTTTTTTTCCCCTCACTAGCCTGGAACCCCCTAAGTGCCCAGCCCTGCTTTTAATCACAGAGCCTGCCATTCCAGATTTCTGGTCACTTGAAATTCTCCTTTTCAAGTTCTCATTACTCCTCGGCCTTCATTTCTAATCTAAAAAAAAAAAAAAAAAAGCTGGGTGACTATGCTGACTGGCTCAGCAGTTCAGAGCATTAGCCACTCTTCCCGAGGACTTGGGTTTGGTTCTCAGTCCCCACACGGTAGCTCACAACTGTCTGTAACTTCAGTCCCAGGGAATTTTATGTGGTCTTCTAATTTCCATGAGCACTGGGCCTTCACTCTGATGCACAGACACACACAGGGAAAACATGCACATAAAACAACAAAAAACCTTTTAAAGGATCTGGAGACAGTACCTACATCATATGCTCTACAAGCATGTTATTTCATGTGTTTTTTGTTTTTTTTTTTTTAATCACACCCAGCACAAAACATTCCTCATGTCTTTACTAGGTTTTCTGCAATCACATTTTCCTTAGTGTATTCCCTCTCCCTTTTTAGCATAGACCTGGTTCACAGACTATTTCTATCCCTTAGACTCCAACTCATCACTGAGAATAGTGTTGTTCAGCTTGTGGGCTGCAGTGCCTCTGGGGATGGTCAAAGGATCCTTTAACAGGGGTTGCCTAAAACTATGGAAAACAGATATTTACACCACAATTTGTGATAGTAGCAAAATTACAGCTATGAAGTAGCAACAAAAATAATTTTATGGTAGCAGTGCTGGGAGCCATTGTTAGGTAATGTTAGGTTTCAAACCTGGGACCAATAGTTAAGTTACTTATTTAACAAATCAAAGGAGACCCAGCTGCCAGGTTCTCCCAGCATCCTTAGGTTCCTAACTTCTCCATCCTGGAGGCTGGGCTGTCCTTCCCTGTGTAATTCAACTGTGTTGGTCACATGGCCCTTTCCTCTACTTCTTGGCTTCCTGGCTGCTGCACTTGGTTCTCCTCTCTGCTGTCTCTGCCTCCCCACCCCCCACATGGACCAACTCAAGTCTGGTCATGTCCACACTGGATTCTCCCAGATGTCCCTGCCTCTCCCTCTGCTCTACCTTTTATCTACAATAACCTTTCTCACCCATCATACCTAGGACCAACCATGTTCCTTTCCTTTTCCTTTTTTTCATTCAGGTAAAGGCCTGTGTTCTGACAGACCTTCTTGGGAGAGGAGCTGTACTATTTCGCTATAACCTTGGAAAATGTTAAGCCTATCTAAACAGCAGTGCCATGAGCAGAGCTGGAGAGATGGTACCTGTTGCTCTGGCAGAGGACCCAGAGGGTGGCTCACAACCATTCTTAACCCCAGTTCCAGTGGCTGTGGCTCCTGAAGGCACCAGCCATAAATTAGCATTATTCACATGATAGGCTCTAGAAACACCTCTGGTCATGCCTGTGGGATTGTCTTGATTTAATTGATAGCCGTCTTAATTGTAAACTGCATAAATGAAGAAAGCTGAGCATTAGCATATAAGATTCATTGCTTTCTGTTCCTATGTGACCAGCTTTCTTAAATTCCTGCTGCTGTGATTGTCTCCCTGTGGTGGACTATCTATAACCTGCGACTTTGAGCCAAAATTAGCCCTTTTCCTTTAAGTTGCTTCTGAGGGCAGAGGAGGGGCGTATTTCATCACAGCAACAGGAAAATAAATGGAAATGTCCAGCAACCCCTTTGACACACCTCCACTGTTTTAGGGCTCTCATTCTGTGAGTAGTCCAATTCCTTTGGAGATTACTAAATTCTCTATCCTCTTGATGAGGTTAGACGGACTCCATTGCAGGCTTCAAATTTGACAACTGAGAAGAGGGGGAACTTGACAAGTCCAGACCTCAGAAGCTGCCCCAACACCTGGCAGTTTCCAGACTTCCCCAGTAAGTTTTCAGCCTCTCTTCACCATGCCCCAGCAATGGTTTTGGAATGTCCTTCGAGATGGAGCAAAGATTAAGATAGAGGTCACCTACCCTCTATCTTAATTCCCAGAATTAATTACCCAGAATTCTCCTACTGTGCTTTAAATCCGGCCTGTGAGCTCACTCTGAGGTCTCCATCTTGGAATGAGAGACACCAGCATGCTGGACTTTTGCAGAATAAAAGACTTTGCATTTACATACTATGTGGGTCCCGGGTATCACTCTTTGGCCTTATACTAAGCAGATCCTTCTTCTAATTAGCAAATAAATCCCGATTGCCAGGCTCAACCCTAAGTGGTGGCACAAGCCTATCTACTCAGAGGCAGGAGAATCATGAGTTCCAAGCCAGCTCAATGCATACATTAGAGCACCAGGCCAGACTTGGTTATATAGGGAACCACAAACACAAAGACTAAGATTCCTGGGGGGCCAGGCGTTTAGGGGCCGTGCCTTTTGCCTCCTCCCTTGTTACTAAACCCTGTTTTGGGGGACGCCAGAGAGGCTCCCCTTTTATATGAAATTTAAACATTTAGAATTCCTGTTTCGGGGCCTTGGCAACTAGCGAGATTCCCAGTTAGAAACTTTGGCATAGACTTCCGGTCTGCGCGCCACTTCGGAGGAGCGCGCGATCCGCCCGGTCCGCAGGGAACTGCTGCAGCGCCAGCCCGCCACGCGCACTGCGGGCACGTTGAATGAAGAAACGGAACGAATGAATGAATGGGCTGCGTCGGGGGCCGGGCCTTTGTTACGTTGCCCACCGACGCAGGCGTGGTCGCACGTTCACCGTTCGTGGACGCCCGACGCCCAGTCTACTGCGGCGGGCGAAGAAGCTCGGCGCCGCCTCGCGCCGCCTCCCCCAAAGTCCCTGCCCCGCCGCGGAGCGTCACTTCCGCCACCCCCGACTGGGGTTGGGGCGGGGAGCGCGGGGGAGGGGGCCACCAGGTCGGAGGGAAGGCCGCCCGAAGCCCGCGCCCTAGCAGGGACTACATTTCCCGAGGGGCCACGGCGGAGGCAGCGACGGCGGGCGCGGCGACGTTCCCCGGAAGTGGAGCCCGGGACTTCCACTCGTGCGTGAGGCGAGCGGAGCCGGAGACAAGAGCAGAGGCCGAACTCGGGATCTGACAAGATGGCCGGGCTGCCCCGCAGGATCATCAAGGTAACCGCCCAGGCGGGCTTCGGGCCTCTGGCTCTTCTCTCCTCCTCCAGCGCGCCAGGCCGCGGGGCTCTCTGCTTCCCTCCGCAGTTCCTGAGAAGCTCGAGGCATCGCGGAGAAGGGTCTGGCCTCGGCGGCGAGGAAGTCGGGCGCTGAGGAGGGGGCGCCGGGGAGACTTCCGGCCGCCTCTGAACGCCGGACACCCGGGACTCCCGGGCCGCGAGGCCACGGCCGGGGAGGCCTGGCGGCTGCCCGGTAGAGGGCGGGGCTGCGGACTTCGGGTCCTCCTTCGGGGCGCGGGACCGGTGCGGGCCTCGGCAGGTTCTGTTCACCCGCGGGCGGGAATCGCGGCGTGGCCTGGACTCGGGGCGCGAGCTGTGGACCGGGCCGGCCGCTCTGTCCCGGAGCTTCTCTTCCTCCGCAGGAACGCGGGGCTGCGGCAGTCCCGAGTACGGAATGAATGGACGGACACCGGGAGCCGGGCGGGGCCGCGGGCCGGGAGAGGCGGCTCCGGTAGGGCCGCGCGTCCTGCCCGCCGACCGCACATGTTCGTCCTGACTGCCCGCACCTAGCGAGGTCGGGGGCTTGCCGCCCGGTTGCCCTGGCTTCCGTGTTCGCTTCCCGGTATTTCAGCTGGCTATCACTGAAGTGATTTTATTACTCCGGTTGGCAAACTCTTTGGAGACTGTTTTCTGTTCAGAGTCATGGGCCTCAGTTATGGGGATAATCTGTGAAATAGTTTGCCTCGCAGCTTTTGTGCGCCTTATTTGAACGGCCCTGTGGTTCTTTAGGGATGCTGTATTTTGAAAAATACATATGTAACCACGGGGTGGGAGCCCTCGTATCTTGATTTCCTAAAGTCTTTACATAACACCACTGAGTCTTCAGTTTCCATAGGTGTTATAACCCAAGGAAACTAAATCTTAAATTTTTTTTGGCATTTGTGTTTTATGAAGGAAATCGGTTAAAATACCCACTGCTCAATATGCCAGTTAAGTGTCCAAATTGAAGCTTCACTTTGCTTGCTGTAATCCAGTGTACATATATTTATAGCATTATTCCACTCTTCCAAAGTTTTAGGGGAAATTTGTACTAGGTAAATGGAGGGCCTCTTTGAAGGGTGGGAGACGCAAATGTCTGTGAGGCTGGGGTGTCAGTGACAGAAAGGTGCTTAAATTAGAAAAACGACCTTTTATAGGATAAAAATTTTTAGGAAGGAAGAATACGTTTTTCTTGAGTACTAGAGCCTTAACACAATGTTTATTACAGTTAGGAAGCTCAGAATCTTTTCCAAGTAGGTTTTCATGCATTGGAAAGGTCCATAATAAATGCACAGAGTCACTAGTGATCATATTCACCAGGATTTCATTTGAAAAAGACGACTGCTTCTCACCACAGACCATCAATTTTTTTATTTATTGTTACTTTCGATATGCACTAAACAGCAGAGATTGATAATGAATACAGTTCTCTAAAAGCTTGGTAAATCGAACAGTTGATCTAGTTTTTTAGTTTTGCTTGATTCTGGAGATTGATATTCCACAATAATATGAAGGCCTTGAATGAGAAAATAAAATCTGTGGAATATATTGGTTATATGCTTACAGAAATGGTTTAAAGCAGGAAATTGAAGTGTTCCTACTTCAATTCATTTAGCACCCAATGCTTGCTTGCTTTTCCTTATTTAAAACAAGATAATGGTGAACCCATGCTGTAATATATAATAACTTTATAGTACGTTATTTATAGTACGGTATCAATTGATCTCAGTGCTTTTAGCTTTATGCCCCACCCCCCAATTACTAAGGCAGATTATGAGATTAGAGGTTTTTTTATATCCATTTTTTGTATTATCGGTAAATCTTTTTTCTAGTTTTAGGGATTCAGTTGAAAATGTATAAGGGCTTTTATATATGCTATGCAACACCTCAAGCAGAAAATATTTACATTAAAATTTATCTTGAACAGTAACTTTAGGGCTGGAGATGTAGAGGTTTAGCATACCTGAAGTCCTGCTAAGTTCCATCCTCAACACTGCACTTATATAAACTAGTTTATGTGTTATGGTGTTATTTTTTTTTTTTTTTTTTTTTTTTTTGAGACTTTCTCTGTAGCCCTTGCTGTGGTGGAGCTCTCTCCGTAGAACCTGTTGGCTTGGAACTCAGAAACTACCTGTCTTTGTCTCTCTGGGGTTAAAGGTTTGTGTCACCACACCTGTTTCAGTCATATAGTGACTAGAGACAGGTGGGTTTAGAAGTTAATCATCCTTGGCTGTTTAGGGGCTTGAGGCCAGCATAGGAATGTGGGACCTTGTTTCAAACAGATTGCTATTGTATAGGGAGGGGTTCTTGTGACTAGGACAGTGGGTAGGGATAGCTGAGGCACAGAGACGTACTTCTTTTAAGAGACAAGACCTCACTACATTGGCTTCAAACCCCAATTTCTCTGCATCTGCCTCTGATTTTTGAGATTAAAGGTGTATTCCACCATACCTAGCAGTATTATTTTTATCCTGCAAATACTAAGTAGTTTGAGTTAGGTGGTTTGGTTGGTTTAGGCAGTTATTAAAATGATGCTTTCTATCTCATGATCCTGGCCTGTTGCATTAGTCTATTTGTGAGCAGTAGGTAGTGTTACAATTTAAAGATATAGATCATGTTACTGTACTGCTAAAAACTAGTGACCCATCACATAATAAAATCTACATTTTGACAACCCCTACCCCAGCCCAAAGCCCTACACATTAGGAATCAGCTATTCTCTTAATATTTGAAGTTATTTTCCTATAGTTATGGTGTTGGCTTTGCTCTACCTTGGACAATGAATGGTTAACTTTTCCAGTCATGAGGCTTCGCTGGTATTTTGCTGTATTGCTCACTTTGCTATTGTATTGTGTTCTTTTTCTCACAAGTCTACCTCAATTTTAATTGTCTTGTTTCTGTGTCCCCATAATCCCCTCCTTTTCATTGTATAGCACTTAACACTGATTAAAGCTGTAATGTGGCTTTGGGTGATCTTGGCATCATTCATTAAGGCCAAGAGAATCTTTGATACATATATGATGGAAACTGAAATACTAATTGACATGAGATTTGTTTGGAAGAAATCTTACAGTAGCTGTGATTTTATATTATAATTTGGCATTGTTGCTGTGTTTGGTAGCATTCATTTGGACCAGCACTGTGTGGAAAAAAATATTTTTCTTCTTTCTTTGCACACAGGATTTTATGTAAACCAGGCTGACATCAAACTTCATTTGTAGCTGAGAATGACCTTGATCTTCCTGCCTCCAAGTGTGCCATTGTACCTAGAATTATGTGGTGCTAAGTGTTGAACCCAGGGCTTTTATGCTAGGCTAGGACTCTGCCAACTGCTCTGTTTCCAGCCATGAAACACCTTGTTTTCCTCCTCTAAGTTCATCAAACAACAACAAAGACTAAGACCAAACTGGTCAAAGGCTTAGGAGATATAGAGTGGATAAAGGTCACACATGTGCTCCTTAGCATTCCAGTTCTCCACTACAGACAACCAGTGTTTTATTGTGTGTCCTTTCAAAAAGACCACAGGACTTGTTCATGTGTGTTCTGCTGCTTCTCCTACTCATGCAAATACTTGCTATCCTCTCCACCCATCTGCTCAACAGTTTACCTTCAAGATGACTCACCTTTTATAGAACTGCCTTATAGGGTTTTAACTAATTGCTTATTGATAGCTTTTAACTTGTGAAGATTGTGTTATCCAACATTAACAGTGTTGATAGTTTTGTGTGTGTGTGTGTGTGTGTGTGTGTGTAATACTGAGTTTAAGGTATTACCCCCCACCCCCATCCCTTGCTGCTCTCCTTTAAGTTCTTGCTAAGTACCCGAGACCGTCTTCAAACTAAGACCTTGCTTCTGTCTCCTGAATGCTGGAATTACAGAGAATTGGAATTTTTCTTAGTTTGAAGCTAACGAAGGCCACTCGAAAGTATCCTTAAAGTAAGAGATTTCTTTTACCTTTTTTTAATCATAAAGAAGAACTGGTTTGGGAACAAGTACATTTAGGTTTTATGTTACATTGATATGATATTCTGATCTTAAATTTTTTAATTTTTAGCAGGATGTGCTGGTGCATATCTTTGAACCCAGTACTTAGGAGGCAAAGGCCTGAGGATCTCTTGAGTTTGAGGCCACTCTGGTTTATAGAGCAAGTTCCACAAGAGACAGGACTACACATACATTCCCCTCCCCCATTTTTTTTTTTTAAAGCATGCACTTGCTTGATTGCTTGTGCACATATGGGCTATGGCATACTTAGGGAGTTCAGAGAACTGTTTTGGGTAGTTGGTTCTCTTTCTGTGTGAATTCTGGGGTAGAGCTTAGGTTGCCAGGTTAATGGTTACTCACTGAGCTATCTCCAGTCCTATTTGATTGATTTGGTACTAGGGTGGTCTTGTACTTGACAGCTTGTGTTAGCTTCCAGTGTGGTAGGATCACAGGCATACCATCACATGCAAAGTGACACTTTCTTGTGTTTTTAAAATTAGTCATGGACAATAAAATGGTCTGATAAAATAGCTGATTTACTCAGGGAGTTAGTTGACAACTTGATTAAAATCTAGCAAGTTAGGGGGAGGGATGTAGCTCACCCAATAAATGCTTGTCTAGAGTGTAAAAATCCTGGGTTTGGTGGCCCATGGACTATAGTTTGAATACTTGGGAAGTAGTTACAGGAAAATCTGGAACTTCAAGGTTATCCTTTTCTATTGAGTTCCATCCAGCCTGGAATACATGAGACCATTTTAAAAACAATCAACCAGACAACCTACCAACCTAGCAAGCTAGTTTCTTGAGATTGGACAGTCATTCTTTTTACCAATTTTCCTTTCTAGTATGGTGAGGCTTTCTGCTTCTCTCCCCTTTATTTCTTTTTGAGTCAGGACTGTGCAAGATGATTTTTGCTTGTGTTCCTCCTGTTTCAGCCTCCTAAATGCTGAGATTATAGAAGTGTGCCTGCTCAGCCACATTCTTAGTTCTCTGCTCTGTTACTTTATAGTTTAGGCTTGCTCTGCACATTTTAAGCATAAGCTCCTGCTAAGCTATAGCCAGCCCCTAAAGTACTTTGAAATGTTACTTTAGCATCTAATTGCTCATATATCTTGCTTTTAAAAAGAAAATTGGCTGTTCGTATTTGCAAGGTCTCTTTTAATTTTCAATGCTATAATTTGTTACTCTGGTTAGTTTTAGACAAATCGATTTGTATTTTCAAAAAGTATTTACAGATTTAGGGATCATAGCTATTGTAGCTAAGAAAATAAACCACTAAGCTAGTAAGACTCTAAGGACACATATTCTTCCATAACGGATTTGCTTGCCTTTTTGTCTTCTACTCAGTGTGGAGAGAAAGTAATGACATATCTCATAAGTCCAGTAACTGATGTATAACACCTTAAGTTTTAGGGTTGTTGAAAATCATTACTGTTTAGATGCTGTGTTCAGAGAGTTGGCATTAAGAATATAGCCAGAAATAGTAACATGTCACTGCAATCTTCTCTCAGGAGGCTGAAGCAGGAGGATAGTGAGTTTGAGTGTCATCTGGACTACATAAGGGATATATGAGAAGGTGGCTCAAAAAAAGAAAATAAGACTTTAGCTGGGTGGTAGTGGCACATGACTTTAATCCCAGTTCTTATGAGGCCAGTCTGGTCTACAGATACAGCCAGGGCTACACAGAAAAGCCCGGTCTCAAAAACAAAACAAAATGAAACAGACTCTTGATAAAAACAACTTAAAGAGAAAGGATTTTTTATTTTTTTAAAGATTTATTATATTTATATGAGTACACTGTAGCTGTTTTCAGACATACCAGAAGAGGGCATCAGATTCTATTGTAGATGGTTGTGAGCCACCATGTGGTTGCTGGGAATTGAACTCAGGATCTCTAGAAGAGTACTCTTAATCACTGAGCCATCACTCCAGCCCCAGGATTTTTTATTTTGAGAGTATTTTATTTGTATGAGCATTTTGCCTGCATGTATGTCTGTGTACCAAGTGCATGCCTGGTGTTCAGAGAAGCTGAAAGAGGGCATCACATCCTCTGGATCTGGAGTTAGAAGCATTGTGAGCTGTAGTGTGGATGCCTGGAATTGAACTCAGGTCCTTTGAAAGAGTAGCCAGTACTTTCAACCACTGAAACATTTCTGAGCAGAAGAAAGGGTTTATTTTGGCTCACAGTTAATGAATACAGTCCATCCTGGTGAGGAAGTTCTAAAGGCAGTTTGAGGCAGCTGATAAGGTTGTAGCTACACAGGAAGCTGAGAACAGTGAATGTCCACGTTCAGTTAACATCCTTCTTTTTTCCTGTGGCCCAGAAACCAAGCCCAGGAAAGGAATGGTGTTGCTATCCTTTAGGATAGGTCTTCCCACCTTAGTTAAATCAAGGTAATGCCTTATGGGTGTGCCTAAATTGTAACCTAATCCAAATAATCCTTCATAAGTATACCTAGAGGTTTGTCTTCTAGGTGATACCAGATACTGTCATAGTGGTCATCAATATCTAATTGTCATGCTCAGGCTGTCCTGAAACTTAGTATGTGGCTGGCTTTGGACTCTGCAGCCCTCTAGTCTAGGCCTCTCAGATAAAGGTATCATAGGCATATAAAGCACCATGCCAAGCTTTGTGGCAATGATTGTTTAAATAAGGTTGGTCATACAGGTTTTTTTATTCTCTATAATAATAATATCTTACAACGAGTTAGGCACTGTTCTAACTAAGCATGTTGCATGCATTAATTCCAGCAGCAACCTTGTTAGTGTATCATCCCTTTTTTATAGATCAACCATCTGCACAAGGGACCCATTCATTTGTGGAGCAATGATTTGAACCCAAGTGGTTTGGTTCCCTGGGCTAAGTACTCACGTGCATTTTTATATCTTGTGGACTAATGGATTGAAAATGTGTTCAAATTGCAGGATCTAGGTTCTTTAGAGAGAGTGGGAGAGTGTTTTGCTTGTGTTGTCTGTATGTGTACTACATTTTTTTCTTGGTGTCTGGAAGCCAGAAGAGGATGCTAGATTTCATGGGACTAGAGTTAAAGGCAGCTAGAAGTTGCCATGTAGATACTGAGAATCAAACCTGGGTGGGTCCTCTGCAAGAACAGCAGGTGCTCATAACAGGCCTTTTTTGTTTGTGTTTTGTTTTGTTTTGTTTTTTTAATCAGAACTTTGTTTTTATCAAAACTGTTTAACTACAGGCTTTTACCTAATATAGTGTTGAAGTTTTTTGTGGGTTTAGTCAAGTTCCCTGAATTCAGAGAAGTTTGTGGTTCTTTAAGAATGAACTCTGTACCCTGGTGATAGCTAGCTGCCAAGTGCTAGTCTCCAGATTCACTTCCGTGTTTTCTGTTTCCACTTCCATTTATCTCCACTGTCTGGTAGGGATTTCTCTCCAAACTCCAACCAGGACATTTCCTTTAGAAGTCTCCCCATGGGCTGGAGAGATGGTTCAGCAGTTAAGAGCACTGACTGCTCTCCCAGAGGTCCTGAGTTCAATTCCCAGCAACCACATGGTGGCTCACAACCATCTGTAATGGGATCACATGCCCTCTTCTGGTGTGTCTGAAGACAGCAACAGTGTACCCACATACATGAAATAAACAAATCTTAAAAAAGAAAGAAAGAAAGAAAAAGAAAGAAAGAAAGAAAGAAAAGGACTAAGAAGCAGTCACTACCACTAACCACTAGCTGTTTCTTGTATTCCCTTTGTCTCCTGCCCTCCCTTACCCTATGAGGTCTTGTTGTGTGGCCAGCATTCTCAAACAAGCAGTCCCCACCTCAGCACTCCTGAATGCTAGGATGTGGTGTAATACTATATGATACCATATTTAGCTGATTCTTACCAGGAAGAGATATTCGAGATGTTATCACATCACAGTGAAACCATTTTAATGTTAACTTTAACTTTAAACAGAACTAAAAGTAGATTTAGACTTTTTTTTTTTTTCACCCAGTGTTCTCAACTGAGAGAAGGTATTTGTATCTGACTGGCTCCCTTTTGGAGAGAATAAGAAAACCTACCTTCCTCATATAGCTTTCTTTTGCCTGCAAATAATATTCTTGGTGTTGGCTTAGGGAAAAAATACTTTATTTTTTGCAGTTGGAAACTGGTTTACAACAGTAAGACTTAACATTTCTTAATAATGTTGGCTGTAAAAGCTATACTTATTAATGAGCTCTCCCCCAATAAAGGCTTATTTATGTTTTGTTGTTTTTGTTTTGTTGTGATGGAATTGCAGCTAGGACCTTGTGTATGTATTCTGTTGTTGAATTATCTATCACCACCTCACTCATCCCTTTTATTTTTTAATTTTTGAGACAAGGTCTGAAGTAAAATTGCCCAGACTAGCCTTGAATTTGAGCTTTTCCTCCTTCAACATCCTGCTCCACCAGGTCGAGCTGGTTGTTATTTTGATTTTTAAGATTGGATCTCATGTATTCCAGACTAGCCTAGAACTTGCTGTGGAGGATGACCTTAAATTTGTAATCATCCTGCTTCTTTCCTTTTAGAAGTTTGTCAATATATTACTAAAGATCCTGTTATTGTACCAAGCGTTAAACACTAAAAAAAGTAGTAATAGAAAATGAATAAGTCTTTCTCCCTTTTTTGCTAGTCCAGTCTCTACTGTGTAGGTAAAATGTCTTCTCACTGAATATTGAAAGAAAAACTAAGTTATTCATTTGTTTAATTTTAATATATAATTTATATAACAAAAATTAGCACTTTCAAAATTTGAAATTCAGTGTTTTTTGATACATTCAGAGCCATGTTACCAACACCACCAATTCCAAAGAAATATTTTCATAACATGTGAAAGAATCCTCTACATACATGCATTGCTGTAGGACTGGGCATCTTTGTAGCTCAGTTGCTAAAGGGCTTGCCTAACCTGTACAAGGCCATGGACTCAGCAGTACCCCATAACCTGGGTGTGAGGGTGTGTACACATACTCATCACTGAGGAATTAGAGACAGAGGACCTTGACTCTGTAGTGAGTTATAGGCTTATGGCTGCCTGACCAAAAACACAGAACAAACTGTGTTTTATGCTTATATCATTTCATTATTTTTGTCTCCACTTAAAAGTCTTTTACATTTCATCCAACTTTGTTTTTATACAGAAATATTTGTTTCTGGCCAGCTCTCTGAAGTGTGTATGAACACTGCTGGTGATTCTTTTATCAGCTTCACCAGTATTACTTAGTGGTATAAGATCCATTGACCTTCCTCCAGATTGGTTTCTTTGTGGGGGCTTTTGTCCTCTTCTGGACTTAAAAACAAACAAACAAACAAACCTATAATCTGTGAATTGTCAACCTTTTCACCCTGAAACATCTAAAAACATGATCTTGAGGAGTCTAGGGGTCTCTATTGTGGGTAGAATTGGGTTCCAACTTCATCTGCTATGTAAAACCTCATAGGCTGATGAGATGGCTCAATGAGTAAAAATGCTTGCAGCCAAGCCTGATGACCTGAGTTCACTTCTGGGACCATCATTGTAAAGAGAGAACAGACTTGTGCAAGTTTAAGTTTTCTTCTTACCTACACATCCATGTGCAGTATACACATGCATACTAGAAAATAAATGAGTCTTCCCTTTCATCTAAGTTCATTGACAGTTCCTTTCTATGCTTCCTTTGCTATGCAATTTCTATGTTTATTGATTACAGTGATACATTTTCCTGCTCCTGAGTTAAATCATGGTTGGGTGTCTAGTGAGGAATGATGATTAACTTGGTTCTCTCAATATTGGATAAATTCCAAATTGGATGAATATTGGGTGATAATCAATAGGAAAAGAATCCTTGAACAAGTTTTCTGTTTCCTTTGACCATTTCTTTGTTTAGAGTTTAGCAGTTATAGAAGGATAACTGAGAGCTGTTGACTTCATAGCCAACAGTTTGTTTTTTTTTTCCCACCAGTGGACGGTTTTTTAAGGCAGAAAAGAGGCTGACATGGCCTTGCCTATAGATAGTAATAAGATATTCTTGTGATGTTTTAGTACTTGGCTTGGCTTCAGTTCTGCAGATTTGTAGGTTGTTGATTAAGCTTAGGACTGCACATGCTAGTATAACTTTAAGTAATCACTTCATATTAGATAGAAATGAATCTAATGTGATCTAAAGTCCTACCATTGTAGATGTTTTTGTGTACATTTCTGTAAGATGATTTTGGAGCTGGTTCTGGGGATTAAATAGTTTATGTGAAGATACAAATTAGTGTCAAAGATTAATCCCCACCTTATATACATATCTAGCTAAATCTATCTAGCTTTCTCGTATTGTTTTATTTCTTGTTTTTATTTATTTATTTATTTGGTTTTGAGACAAGATCTTACAATGGCTGCCCTGGAACTCAAAAAACTCCTGTCTCTGTGTCCTGAGCACTAGGATTAAAGGTATGAACCACCACGCCCAACCTTATCTAAACTTTTAAATATGTGTCAAGTGTGTATGAGAATGTGCTCATGAATTTAGCTCTCTGTGGAGCCCAGAGGTGTTGGATCCCCTTGAAGCTGGAACAGCCACCAGTACCTTAAAATTGTCTGAAATCCCAGAGCTCTGAGGTTTAGCTGTTTACCAAGTAGTTTAGCCAGGATCTTGAGGATTCATTTTGTGGTTTTAGGGTACATGCTGTTAATATAAGTTCAGTCCTTTCAACAGAGGAATCCACTTACTCCAAACATTGTTTAAGTCTAGAGTTTGTACTGAAGATTTAAGGAGTTGAGGTCAACTACAGTGCAGAAACTGACCATAAGCCACCCACTGACTCTTAGTGCGTTTTCTTCCTGCTTTCCTCTTGGGCTGCTCCATTGCTCAAGTCTGAACAGGATACATGTTCAAACAATGGGGCTGGCCATGTCCCCAGATTAAACATGTCCTCTTACCAAATTAAGACTCACTTCCTTTTCCAGTAAGCTCAGCATGTTTATAATATTTTTAAGTTAACTTTATTATGTTATGTATCTATTTTAATTTATAATGTGTAAGGTTTTTTGTTTTTCAGGGTTTTTTGTTTTGGTTTGTTTGTTTGTTTGTTTGTTTGTTTAAACCAGGGTAGCCCAGATTCTTTTCAGACTTAACATTCTTGCCTCCACTTCTCAGGTTTTTGAGAGGGAAATGCCACCATACCTAGCTACTATTTGAGTGGTTTTTGTTTGAGACAGGGTCTCAATTAGCCCATATCATGCTTGAATTGGAGGCTGAAAGGCTGGCTTTCAAACTCCTGTCTTAAACTTCCAAGTGCTATGTGCCACCAGCCCCAGGTGAATGCTAAGAAATGTATACAGTTGTGAAAACATACCCCTTCACTGAAGCCTAATACTTAGAATTGTACTGTTTCAAAGTACATTAAATGTTAGCATTGCTTTTTTTCTTTTAATTAATTCTACATGTTGTCAATTGCAATGGAAATGAGGTCATTTTCAAAACAGGATTACTTTAAAGGTTTCTTCTGTTTTTTACTTGATTTTATTTTGCTTTGTAGAAAGTGTTTATATTAGATACATATTTTATATGTATATTAATATTAGTGTTAGATACAAAGCTCAACAGAAAAGTAACTCATTTGAAAGATATCTTCTGTTTTAGGACATTAGTCACCCTAACACCCTGTAGAATGCTTGCAACAATGTATGTTCGTTTATAGTTATATAAACCAGTTATCCTAGAGGGAGATTTTTTTTAAATTATTTTTTAAACTGGTAACATGAGTTAACGTTTATATTTTTAATTGTTTACATGTATCTTATTTAGTTTAGTGGCAGACACCTTTCATCCATCGAACAATCTTACTAGCTCCTGTTTATTTTTAATTATTATGTGTATGTGAATGCAGGCATGAGTGCAATGGCATGAAGTCAGGATAACCTTTGGGCATTGGTGCTTTTTGTCCTCTGAGTTTTAGGGATCTAGCAGTGCTTTTTACCTGCTGAGCCATCTCACTGCCCCTCCCCATTTATCTTTTTAAAAAAATATACTGTTAAATTATTTCAGGGAATATTTTTAGGTTATCCACATGAAGTGATTGAATTTGACTTGATAGTTAATTGTGTAGTGTACCCTGTGTACTTGTGGGAGTCATTTCTCGCTACCTTGTGGGTGGGTCTTAGGAGTCGAATTCAGGTTGGTAGGCTTAGGGAGCAGTGCTTTGCTTTTTACCAGTTAAACCATTTCACTTGCTCCACCCTTACCTCTTTATATGAGTCAGATTTCACTTAGTTGCTCTGGCTGGCTTCCTTTACACCCTCCTCCTGTCTTAGCTTCCTGGATAGTTGGAATAGAGCAGATAGCACCATGTTCCAAGTTTTGTTTCTCAAGCTGTTTAATTTCAAATTCTGTTACTTAATGTTTGTTTATATCTTATGGGTATGAGTGTTTTCGATGCATGTGTATGCACCACGTGAAGGTGGGATCCTTTGGGGTTAGAAGAGAGGGTATCAGGATCCCCTAGGAACTAGAATTAAAGACAGTTGTGATCTGCCATGTTAATACTGGGAACCATACCTGGGTCCTCTACAAGAGAACCTGAATCATCTCTTCAGTCCTTCAAATTCTTTTAAAAAAAAAAAAATTAAAACCAAACTAAACAACAAAAACTTTGAGGAAGAAAACAGGCACTAGCAGTGATCAAGTATCATTCTTTAGGAGCTGTCAGTCTGGTTTTTAAGATATAGATCTGGACCTGGTTAATCAGCTAGGCTGGCTGATAGAGAGCCCTGGAACCTGCATGTCTTTGTCTCCATGGTACTGGGATTATAAATGCACGGCTGGCTTTGCCTAATGTATTAAATCCAGGCCATTTTACTGCTGGAACACTCTTCCAGTCCTTAACAGTCCTATTGAGGCCATGTTTATTATTGACATCAGCCTAAGTTTGAGACCAGCTATGACTACATAGTAAAACAGCATTAAAAAACAAAAGAGGGTGGAGGAAGGAAAAAGCAAAATTGGGGAAGGGGAAAAGGGATGGAAGATGGACAGATTATCAAAGCAGTTTGGAAGAGAGAGCAACAGAACCTGGTGACTCTGGCTTTGGTCCTTGTAAGTGTATAACCTGTAGCCACACTATAAAAGGTAGAAGGCTGTTAAATAGAAATGTAAATGGTTTGTGAACGCCAGAACAGTCTGTCCCATTATCATTTCCAACCCCCACCCTAATCCCCATACACATTTTCTACCATTTATAGCTACTCTCTGGTTTCCTAAGTCCTTAGACATAAATTTTTGGGAGTTCTCATCTATTCTCTTTCCATTTCCTCGTGGAGGTACTCATTTCTTCCACCAATGTAATAAGTGAGACTCAAACATGGGTACTTTGGGTTCATGCTTTTGTGGAGACAGCATAAGGTAGTTAATTGTGTCTTCTACAGAAGGTATATTCTGAAGTATAGTGGTACTCAGTAATACTTATGGATTCTTTAAACTAGCATTAGACTTTCCAAATGATGAAAATGTTGGCATTTGGGCTTAGATTTATCTTCTAATACTTAAAGCAAATTGCTGATTCTTTTAGAGAATGTGATGTGTGGTTATGTATAGTAGAAGCACAAAACCTGGGGCCAGATTGTTTTGGCTTGGCTTTTGCCTCTGTCAAAATAGTAGCTTGAGTACCCTCAATTTACCTTTTTGGGCGTGTGTGTGTGTGTGTGTGTGTGTGTGTGTGTGTGTGAGAGAGAGAGAGAGAGAGAGAGAGAGAGAGAGAGAGAGCATGAGGGAGAGAGAGAGAACAGATATTTGCATACTGTTAACTCTAGGATGGTTAAAGTGAAAGAACAGAGCCTAGCATGATGCTGAATTATATAGTGTAGATTCTTACTGTTAACTGATTTTACAAAGATTCTACTTCACTATAAAATACCTTACCATATGTATCCTACTGAGTCGAATTTTTGAGTCAATTACATAGGATACATAACACTAAGTTTAACTCTAAACCAAACATTTGAAAGCCAGTGATACTTACCAGCAGTGGTTAGGAAAGTGGGAATGTCATGTAAGAATCAATACGTAAAATTGTTTTTTATGAGTTAAAAAATAAAAAAAGTCAACTCTGGAACTAGCAAAATGACATGGTAGATAAAGTAGTCTGTTCCAAGTTTGATAACCTGAGCATAATCCCAAGGACCAACATAGTAGGTGAGAACTGATTCCTGTTCTACTTCCTATACCCCCCCCCCACACACACACTCTTAAGGGTTTCTCTGTGTAGCCTAGACTGTCCTGCAACTCCTATAGACTAGGCTGCCCTTGAACTTAGATCTGTCTGCCTTTCCTCATGAACTCTGGGATCAAAGTCATTTGAGCTACCATGCCAGGACACATTACCTCTTTAGTGTGGCATATGGTTTTGCCTCTTTGCTTTGGATTTTATTGCATGTGTCTGTCTCCGTGTCTGTTGGGAGATGGCACATGTGGATATCAGGGGAAAGTTTGTAGAAAAAGTTGGTTTTCTCCTTTCGTTATGAGTCCTGGAAATGAGACTCAAGAATAGATCATCGGATACAACAAATGAATTTACTCCTTCAGCTCTCATTGGCCCGTATGTCTTAATTCTTTTCTGGAACTAAATTATGCTGTTGGCATAAATGAATTGACTGCAGATTTAGACCAACATTACACCAGGAAATTTTATCTCTTACCAAAAAATTGAGCTGCTTTACTTCCCTTTCTTCTGTATGTTGCTAGACGCACAGATGTTAGGGGTATCTGTAGGCACTGCATTGTGTTGTGGTGGCTGCAGTTGAGATCTGAATTCAACTGAAAGAAACACTGTGTTTGCTAGGTGGCAAGACATAGGCTCTTGAAACCCCAACAGTACAGAGACAGTTATTGTTGAGTTGTCCCTGCTCTTATAAAAGTGTGATCACTAGCTTCTAGGGCATGGAGAGTTGTTTGCAGTGCAATTTGTGAAGAATGATGCAGCCAGATTGAGGAATGAAGCCAATAGTGCCACTGTCAGTAACAAGTGCAACTGTACAGTTTTAGTTTTTTTTCTTTTTTCTAATTTTTTTTTTGTTTTGGTTTTGGTTGTTTGACATATGGTTTCTCTGTATAACAGCCCTGGCTGTCTTGGAGGAACTTGCTATGAGACCAGTCTTATAAAAGTAGGCCTGCCTCTGCCTCCCAAGTGTTGGGCCTAAATTCACCATCATGCTTACCCTTAGTTTTAGGGCTTTTGTCTGTATAAGAATAACATTCTTGAATGTGACGGGTTGTGATTTTGGTTACTAGTATAACTAATCTCACATTTTATAAATAAGTTAAAACTAAAAACTTGGAACTTGGGTATAATGATACATGCCTGTAATCTAGTAATTCACTCCACTGAAGCAGGGTCAAGATTTAGAGGTCAGCCTGGGCTATAAACAATTATGCCTTCCCTCTAAAACAGCAACCACAAACACCAAAACTAGATTTCATTGGTAACAAATTTCTTGTTTAGAGAATGTACCTGGGACACAATTTATATATAGGATTATTCCTAAAGACTATCAAACAGTACTTAGAAGCCTCAGAAATACTACAAAAGGGGAGCTTCAGTAACAATAAGTCTTAACTTATTTTAATAATATAATAAAATGCTTAGTAAGTTTAGTGCCAGCGTTTTGGTGTTCAGAGCAGGCCTCAATTTTAAATATATCTTACAATTTTTTTCTCTCTCATAAAGTCTAATATTCCAGGCTACATAGCTGATTTTCATCTCTGTAGTATGAATTTAGTACTATCTTAAAACGATTTTAAACTATATAGGTCTTTGATAAGAGATTATAATTGACTTAATTTGTTTTTCCCTTCCCCACATAGAACCATAGGGGCTCACCCCATTCCCAGTCTGATAACTTCCTATCCTGCTCTGGTTTCTATTGCTGTGATGAGCACCATGACCAAAAAGTAACTTGAGGAGGAAAGGGCTTAGGGCTTGTCTTATGTGTTACAGTCTGTCAGGAGAGGCCAAGGCAGGAACTGAAGCAGAGACCTTGGAAGAACACTGCTTACTGGGTTGCTTCCCATCCCTTGCTCAGCTTGCTTTCTCATACAACCCAGGACCACCTGCTTGGGGTGGTATTTAATCTCTCCCCCAAAGTGAGCTGGATTTTCACACCAGTAATTAATCAAGAAAATGCCCCCACAAGCTTACCCTTAGGCAATCTGATGAGGGCATTTTCTCAGTTGAGGTTCCTCTTCTCAGATAATTCATTCCTGTCAAGTTGACTAGCCAGCATGTCCCCCTTTCACTTCTCTAATTTTAGAGACTATATGGTTACCAAGCAACCAAGGCAGCTTTAGGTAATTTGAGCAGGAACAGCATCTATTAGGCATCTCAATCATTCGGAGAGTCAGAGAGCTAGCTAGTAAGAGGGTTTAGAATTGGGCAGCGATGATATCACTGCATTGATGTATTCAGTATGCTCTACATTGTGTGTACTCTTGATTCTTGTGTCCAGTACAGGATGCTGCTATTAGAACTCTTCCACTGTTGGTTGTCTTGGTGTTAACTGTGGATATTCTTTCCAGAGTGGGCTCCTGGCTATTTGAATTCTGGCACATAGGTGTTTTGTTTTGTTTTGGTCTTTGTTTTAGACATGATTTTACATATCCTGGGTTACAAACCAATGTGTAGCTGAATTTTTTTTTAAATTCCTGATCCTTTTGCTTCTGACACCCAAGTATTTGATATTACAGGAGAATGCCTGTATCAAAAATTGAGGAATTAATATTTCAACTTCTATCAAGGTGGCAAAGCAATTCATAAAAGTTTGAGGGTGGAGTGTGTGTTACTGCCAAACAAGGGTATTTTCTTGTGAAGTGGCCAAAGGAATGATGGATGGAACTGCGGATATCTACAAGTCTCATTTTGCTAATACTTTACCATACAGTCTTTTACTGTGGCCATCATTTTGTTACCTCACTTTTCCATATTTTTCTACAGCCACAGCTCCAACATAATACTAAGGAGGAATAAGGAAAGGAAATATGTGTATGAACAAAATATGAATGTTCTGGGGGATTGTTTTTTAACTAAAGTTCAACTTAGTGCAGATCAGTTTTGCTAATGTGTTACATGGGATGTTAAATTTAACGTACAGAAATAACATTTAACAAGCAGCTCCCGTAGTTGTCATTGATGATGAAGTCAGACCTGTTTCTTCCCCTACCTTAAGTTACAACTATTCTAGGATATAAAATATGCAAGCTAAATATATGTAGCTGGGCTGGAAAGATTGCTCAGTGGTTAAAGCACTGGCTACTCTTCCAGAGGTCCTGAGTTCAATTCCCAGCAACCATATCGAGGTTCACAACCATCTGTAATGGGATCCAGTGCTTTCTCCTGGTGTGTCAGAAGAAAGTAACAATGTACTCAAACTAAATCTTAAATAAATAAATAAATAAATAAATAAATAAAGCCACCAATCACAGATGGAGCATGGGCAGGACCTACTCCACTGCAGCTTGGTTTTTCGTGCAGATCCCTCAACAACCGGAACGGGCTGCCCCTGAATCTGTTGTCTGTGTGTGGATCCCATTCCCCTAACTGGGCCACTTTGTCTGCCCTCACTGGGAGAGGATGACCCTAGTCCTGTAGAGAGAGACTTCATGTGCTGGGAGATAGGGGTGGGGTTCATACCTGAGAGGACTTCCCCTTTTCAGAGGAGAAGGGGGTGGGAGAATATGAGAGGGGGTCTGATTGGGATGTTAAGTAAATAAATAAGTAAATAAATAAGTCATTTTTAAAAGTCAGCTTGTCACATTTATTAGTGTTTTAGAAGCTTGGTCTACAGGAGTCACAGTGACTCCTGTAGTGTTACTCAGATCCTTTTTTTAAAGATGTATTTTTTATTTATTATATATTAAGTACACTGTAGCTGTCTTCAGACACACTAGAAGAGGGCATCTGATCTCATTATCTGAGGGTTGTGAGCCACCATGTGGTTGCTGGGAATTGAACTCAGAACCTCTGGAAGAGCAGTCAGTGCTCTTAACCGCTGAGCCATCTCTCCAGCCCCTCAGATCCTTTTATGAGCAGTGGAAACTCCTCATAACAAGCACTGGATACTCAGTAGCAGAAGTGAAGCAGTTGTGACTACAAGTGTGGATGCCTTGATTGAAAGCAGAGAACGTTTATGACCCTGAACACAAGTCTCCTTCCTTTTCTTGTCTTTTTTATCTTATGAGTGTTTTTTTTTTTTTTTTTGTACCACAGTTATAGTTGTTAGCTACCATGTGGTAGGTTGGGAATTGAACCTGGGTCCTCTAAGAACAAGCAGCTGGTGGTGTGCTCTTAGCTGCTGAACCACATCTCTCCAGACCCAAGGATTACCTTCTTTGTCTTTTGCCACTTTCTCAACAAATACACCTGCATTGATTTAACATCATCTCATTGGCTAAAAAACATTTCAGAAATGTTATCTGGGCAAACGGTGCACATGTTTAATCTCATCAGTACTTGGAAGGCAGAGGCAGGTGGCTCTCTGAGTTTGAGGCCAGCCTGGTCTACAATTCCAGGAAAGCAGGGCTACACAGACACCTTGTCTCAAACAACAACAAAGTGTTTCAGGTGCATGACCTTGTGTTGTCTGCCTGCAGGTTAGGCAAGCTTGGTAATCAATTTTTACTCTAAATGTTGAGGTTTGGTGGGAATATCAGGTATTAGCAGGCCGGGTTCTGTTCATCTGTAGCTGGGTCTAAGTTTCTGTTTTGAAAAAGCAAAAACAAAACAACTGTATTGTATTTTGTTTTTTAAACTTTCATTCAGGCTTCTGAGATACCGGCATTGGTAAAATTATTCCTGAGACACAGACTTTATGAAAAATAGAAAGATAGAATGCAAATTTTTGAGGTCTTTTTTGTTTGTTTTTTTGAGACAAGATTTCTCTTCGTGGCACGGGTTGTACTAGAACTCACTCTAGACCAGGCTGGTCCCAAGAAATTCTACTGTTTCTGTTTCTTTAGCACTGGGATTAAAGGCATGTGCCGCCTACCATCTAGCTACAGTCTTGTTTTAATGTTTTGAGTTTATATAAAAATAAGTTGAGCTGGGTGTGGTAGTGCATACCTTTACTCTCAGCACTGGGAAGGCAGAAGCCAGTCCAGTCTTTACATAATAATAAGTTCTAGGGCTACATGTGACTCTATTTCCAAAAAAAATGGGTGGGGGTGTTAAGTGTTTTTGTTACCTCACTCATCCAGTTAGGAACTAGAGAAAATGAAAATGAAGTCTAGCTGCCTTGAATTTAATTTCAGAGCTGGATATATTTGAAGGATAATTTTACCATCAGAAGTTTTGTGAGTGTTTTATGAACGAGTAGGGGATGCATCTTTAACTATGGTGTTAATATTTGGAAGTCTTTCGGAAAACAAAAAGATAGAGGTTTAAAGTACTTATTTGCCATAAAGCTTAATATATCTTTAGAAATCAATCAGCAAGAGCCCTAATCTGATCATAGCTTGTTATAACTTCTTGTAAGACCGTGATGCTCAAATTCTGAAATAAACTGACAGCGCTATCTCTGGGAGTAGTAGTATATTTTCATTTGGGTGCTGAGGAGACAATCTCATGTCTTCACGATTATACAGCAATACATTTACACTCAGCCTCCAAACTGAGCAGAAATTAACCTACCTTCCTTAGAGAAGGGAGGGAAGGAAGATGGGGAGAGAAATGTGTTTTACATTCCACTATCTGTAATCAGAGCACGATAGTTTACACCTGTAATCTCAAATGCTGAAAGGAAGGAGGATTGCCATGAATCTAAAGTCAGTGTGGTTACCATGTTGCTATTTTGAAATTATAATAGATAATTCTAGGTCAGTATGATTAATATAGCAGATTTCAACCAAAGAGTCTTTTCCTGTCTTTCATTTGTGTTAATGAAACTACCTTCTCAGTAAAATGGAGGAAAAGTGACATTATTGCTTAAATTTACTTCTTTCATAAACTGTTGATTATAAAGGTCTAAAAATAAGCACCCCCTTCTTTTAAAGCTTTATTCCGTATACAGTGTTCTGCATATATGTTTACAGACTAAAAGAGGGCACCGGATCTTGCCACAGATGGTTATGAGCCACCATGTGGTTGCTGGGACTTGAACTCAGGACCTCTGGAAGAGCAGTCAGTACTCTCAACCGCTGAGCCATCTCTCCAGTCCCCAAATAGCATCCCCTCTTAACTCCTGTGTTCTTCATTGCTCCAGAAGACCAGTTGGACCTTTATAGTTCACTGTCAATTAATTGCTTGTCTGTACCATAGAGATTAAGAAACCAGGTGTGGACTAGAGCCCAATCAATGCCTGTATTCAGTCTTGGCTCTGCTGTTTCCTAGTTTGGTTCTTTTCTAACTGGTTACTTTTTGTTCCTCATTTATGAAATGGGTATGAGGATTAATTCATGTAGAACATTGACTTGGCATGGATCATTGTATCCATTCTTATCTGGGAATAGTGTGTGTCCTTATCCTTAGGGAGTTTACAGATGTGAGTAAACTATAACAGTGGGTGTGTTTAGGTATGCTTATTTGAGGCAGAAAACTTGAGATCGTAGACAAGGAAATTAAGAGATATTAAGATTTTTTTTCTTGTCAGTATCTGAGTTAGCCTTAAATGCTAATTACTCTCTCTGCTCCCCATCCTTCCTTCCTCTCCCCCCACTCAGGCTGGCCTCACTTTTTAAACAACCTTCTTGCCTGAGCTTTCCCCAAATGCTGGAACTGCAGGCAGAAGACACCACGTCTGCCTTTAAATGTGTTTTGGACTAGACGTTTCCATTTTTGCACTTACTGCCATTTGCTCGCTGGGTTTCTTGTCATTAGACAGCTTAGGGCAAGTACGCCAAAAACCATTGTGCCAGCTTGGGTGATGATAAAGAGCAGGAAAGTGGAAATCCAGGAGAGGTTTTCCTTCTGTTTGTAGACCCGAGGAACAACCTGACAATCATGCATATATACTTAGCCTTTCAAAGCTTTTGTTCCTTGAACATCACAGAAGTATCGATTTCTAACTGGCCCCTTTGGAACTTTTCTTTGGAGACAAGGTCTCTATCCCAGGCCAGCCCTTCAGCTCACTTTGTAGCTAAGGATGACCTTGAATACACGTTCTCTTGTCTCTACCTTCTGGTGTGTGTGGTGTTCAGGATTGAGCTCAGAGCTCCTTACACACCAAGCAGAGTGTCTACCAACTGAGCCTCATCTTCACCCTCCATATAAGGCTTTTGCAGTACATTAAAAATCTCAGATTTAGTCCTTGGTAACATGTCTTAGAAAATACCTTCTCCCCTCCTTTGAATATGCCACCCAAAATTCCAGAGGGTAGAGAGGGGGAGTGTGTTTTGAGAACCATTATTTTCTTTTGATTTTTGGATAAGCATAGTCAAAAGGTTCCTATGGGCCAGTGACCTGTCTGGGATTGTAGGAGGCAAAGAAGGAAGCAGCACACAGAGACATGAGGCTAGCTTAGTCTGCTTGACTGCTTGCATTAGTTTCCTCAAACTCTTAAAAAGTTGCATTTGAAGTCCAGATCAGAATGGGCCCCTTTTAAGGACATTTACATTGGTGCCAGCTTTAGCTTAGAAAAGTGACCATATAGTAAATTTAAAGAGAAGGAAAACAAAGACTTCACCTGTTGGAGTGAAATAAAAAACTTTTTAGAAGAGTATTTTATGTTTCTGTCTCATCTGTTGATATCTTGTGTCCACTAGAGGGTGGTGTTTACTGGAAGAATTAAAATGTTTTTTTTTTTTTTTTTTTTTTTTTTGATTAGCCAATATTTCATCCTGTAGTTAATTGCCTTGCTTTTTTCTGTTTTCTAAAACCCAACTTGTCATTTACAGACAATGTTTTGATTGCAGCAGCCAGAAACTCTGACCTAAAGGGACTGGTAGAGAGCCTTCATGACCTATACCAGTTAGTGATGCCATATCTTCCTTTATTACAGATTATTTTTGAGTGGGAAACACTGGTAGTTTCAAGTTGCTCTACCAAAATTTACCTATGTGTCTGAAGCTCATTTGTTCTTAATGACCTGTCTATAATAAACTTACCTTATGTTTTACTTTGTAGGTGCTAGCATCTAGTGGCTATAGAACAGTTGAAATATGGCTAGCTTGTTTTGAATTGTTTGAATTGTTGCATGTGCATAGTGTAGATTAAAACCTGGATTTGTGAAGACTTAATGTGAAAAAAGATTAAAATACTCTGTTAGTATGAAATACAAAGAGTGGACTTGCTTAGAAACAGTTAACCTTGTGTTTGGTAGTAGGGAGAAAATATTTCCTTCTATTGTAGGTATGGAGTTCAGACACTGGTGTCAGGTGTTCTTACAGTGTATGCTAAACTTGGAAAATAAAGTGTTTCATTGGATAAAATTATCTTTTGTGTCAAATTTGAGATTTGAGAGGGATGTTTTATACATTTTATGATCACAATTCCAGTGACATTTTATGATCAGTAAGGTCACATTGGTACTTTGTACTTTTTGGTTTTTGAGATGGGGTCTTGTACTGTAGCTGGCCTGGGACTCAGTATTGTGGCCCAGGCCGGCCTTGCACGTAAAGCTGTCTTCTGGCCTTAGCCACCCAGCTGCCAGGACTACAGGTGCACACCACACACCTACTAATGCATTCTTTGGGAAGAGTGCCTGACTAAGAGTAGGTAAATGGATAGCAAGAGTGTGAATGTGGAACTTGACAACAAACAGTGATTTTTGAGCTATTTTAGGATCTGATCTTGGAGGTACTTGGGTACCTTGTTAGAGTTTTAAATAGCTGCTACTACGTATAATCTGGGAGTGGTGCTTGCTTGGACCCTTTTCTCCCTTTTCAGCCTTCTTTTTCATGGAAACTTGGGATAAAACAAAGTTGAGAAAAGGCTGAAATTGAAGAAAATTTGCCATCTAGGGTTTTTTTTTTTAAACTTCTCCTTCTCTGCTGATCTTTAACATATTTTTCCCCTTTAAAATAAAGGCTAGGGTCCCTTTTTGTTTTTTCCTGGGGGAAAAGGACAAGTCTTTGTCTTTGAAATAGAAATAATGTCTAGTAGGTTGAGGAAATGTAAGATCAAATGGGCTCAAACAAAAGTCTGGGTGTGGGGATAGATGAAGGTGAATTGGAAAGATAGGCAGAGTACAAGAATCCATTGCAAGGCTTTGACTTTTAAATAAATGTAAAAGTTGGTTCCAGGAAGTATAAGGTAGCAGGTAGAGGTTGGAAGCCAGGGATATGGCTAGGTTATTTATTTAGTCTGCCAGTTAGAGCTTGAGGAGGCTTGACCAAAGGGGTAGGAGTGGTGAGACACAGTATTATTGTCCTTGCTGGGGAATCAACCTAGGGGCTTGCCTCTGACCTTTACTCCAGTAAGCCTTGGTGGTTCTTCAAGCAGGTAAGAAAAAAATCAGGCTACATATATATATATATCGGAGAAGATGGATTACTGATGGGTTGACTTGTGGAAAATTTGGCCCCAGGGTGGGGTAAAGGTCAGAAAGATAAGTTTAGATTAGATTAAACTGGGCTGTTGTATGTTAGTCTGTTTTCTTCCATTGTCCTAAAATGTTGAAGCTGGGTGTTCAGAAAGAAGAGGCTGAAAGTGCAAGATGAGGCAGCTCAATCCTTTTGCTTCTGATGTATCATGCATGGCATGGCATGGCAGAAGACCCGAAGGGAAAAATGGTCATGTGCAGAAGATGACAAGCCTTTAGAGTGGCCTCATTTTATAGCCGTCTGTCAGGAGAGCGAGCTTTGTTAGTCCAGGTCTTGTTCTCTCTTATTAGGAAAAATAAAAGAAAATGTGTATGACTATAGGAAAGGACTGATTCTGGAGAGCTGTTGGAGTGTTGTTCTTGAGAAGGTGCGGAGAGATCTGTGCTCAAGGGGGAAAAGCCTTACTTTAGCAAAGTGCTCTGGTAGTTCAGAGTTAACAGGTAAGAAGCACATGGGTACAGAGGTAGGAGGTACATGTACAGATGTCATTGTGGAAACTTAAAGGATGTTTGCCTTCTTATGAAATAGGAAGCAGGGCTTCAGGAGAGGTGTAGAAAACAGGATGTAGTATAATTATTGCAGAGTATTAAAGGCCCTTCAGAGATTGTCAGTTTTACAGTCTTACCAGCATGTGCCAGCACACACTGCCTTCTTTTTCTCCATTTCTATGTCTTGTGCCCCACTTAAGTACCCTACAGGTATTCTGAGTCTTCCTCCTCCAAAGACAGGGTCTTAGCTATGTAGCTTTGGCTGTCTCTGAACTCAAGAGATGTGCTTGCATGTGTCTAATTGCTGGGATCCAAGGGTGTGTGTGCTGTTGCTGCCTTACCCAGTTTCCTAAACTTTTCTTCAGTACCTCTGTGGTACCGATCTGTGTCCATGGTTGGAAAACCTATGGCAGTGTTATGTTTATTGAACAAGAATTTTGTCATTCTTGCCTGTTTTGTGTATTGCTACTTACAAAACTTTCCCACTGTATTAAGCATTACAAGTCATCTAGAGATGGTTTGAAATATACAGGAAAATCTTTGTAGTTTAAATACAAATACTGTACTTTTATGTAAGAGACTTGGGCATCCAGAAATTTTGGTATTGATATTATTGCCCTAGACTACAAAAAAATGATCAAATTTTTAAGAAGAGTTTAATGGCTTGTTTTTTGTTGTGTTTTTTAAGATTTATTTTCCACTGTAGCTGTCTTTATACACATCAGAAGAGGGCATCAGATCCCATTACAGGTGGTTGTGAGCCATTGTGTGGTTGCTGGGAACTAAACTCAGGACCTCTGGAAGAGCAGTGAGTTCCCTTAATCACTGAGCCATCTCTTCAGTACAGTATCTTTCTTTTTAATAGAATTTAGAACAGGTTGCTTTACCTGTAAGCAACCCTGATGTCATTTTTGTAAGTGAACACAAAATTGGTTTTATTAATTTAATCTAGAATGTGATAATCTGCAGTTATATTCAGTTGGTTGTTATTACGTGTCTGGTGTTTGTTCTTTGGAAACAGGGTTTTTCTATATAACCCTGGCTGCCTGGCTGTCCTAGAACTCACTGTAGACCAGACTGGCCTCAAACTCACAAGAGATCCACCTGCCTTTTCTGGGATTAAAGGTGTATACCATCATGCCCAGCATAAAGCCTTTTATTCCTTTATTGTTTTGGGTGTATGATGGCATGATGCAGAGGTTAAAGAAATTCTTTTTTTAAATTTTACTTTTTATGTGAAAATTATGTCACTGGGAGAATTTCAAAAGGTGAACTTATTTTTAATTTTGGTGTCCAGTGAGATGACATTTGTTTTACAGGTATTCTTGTTTTTCTGTTGTAGGAAACCCAGCGTTTGCTGGCAGAACCAGTTCCTGGCATTAAAGCAGAACCAGATGAGAGCAACGCCCGTTATTTTCATGTGGTCATTGCTGGCCCCCAGGATTCCCCCTTTGAGGGAGGGACTTTTAAACTTGAACTATTCCTTCCAGAAGAATACCCAATGGCAGCACCTAAAGTACGTTTCATGACCAAAATTTATCATCCTAATGTAGACAAGTTGGGAAGAATATGTTTAGATATTTTGAAAGGTAAGTGTTGTTTGTCACCCTGTGCTTTTATTAACAAGTCCTTTCTGTCCTAAGCATTTCACATCTAGAATGTAAACATTGTAATCTCACCTATGCTAACAGCACCAGAATGTGGGGGGGAGGGGGGGGAAGCACAGCAGTTCTGGGCCTGTTGTTCGTGCTTTACTTTATCCTATACTGGGCCTGTTACCTTCATAGATAAGTGGTCCCCAGCACTGCAGATCCGGACAGTTCTGCTATCCATCCAGGCTTTGTTAAGTGCTCCTAATCCAGATGATCCATTAGCAAATGATGTAGCCGAGCAGTGGAAGAGCAACGAAGCCCAAGCCATAGAAACAGGTACTTCCTATCTATTCTCTTCCCTGCTTCTGCTTTTCACGATGGGTCTCTAATCATTTGATATTTTGTTTATGACCTCAAATTATTTAAAAATAATCTATAAAAGGAGATTGTGCCGTGTTTAACCACGTGTATGTAACAATAATGAGTATCTACTGTACTGGCAGTATGTGAAGATAGTAGAAAACTTGGCACCTGTTCTTTTTATGGTCCACTTAGAGAGTATGGAATCAGCAAACTTCCTCCTGCTACAAAAAAATTAGTGAGGGAACATAATCACCTATTGAGAAAGAAAAGAACTTTTCCCATTTGTTGAATTTTATGATGTGTTTATCTAGTCTGGGTTTATGATAACTTTAGCTAGTCCAGTCTATATATATAGTAAGAACCTTAGGAAAAAAAAAAACAAACAAAACCCCTTCTAATTAAATTGTACTGTTTGGTAGGAAGGCATTCAGAAAACTGACCCAACCCAGTTTATAGGGGATGGTAGGAATTTAGGAGGGTGAATATATAGCATGACATTTTCACAGGTTGTATTTGTTTGCTGTTTATGGTGTTAGGAAAGAGACTAACAGCTGCATATTTGTTTTTGTCCACAGCGAGAGCATGGACTAGGCTATACGCCATGAACAATATTTAAGTCGATCAGATCATCAAGTGTGCACCACTTCTCCTGTTCTGCCAAGACTTCTTCCCTTTTTTGTTTGCATTTAATGGACACAGTCTTAGAAACATTACAGAATAAAAGCCCAGGCATCTTCATCTTTGGTGATTACATGCACATTAGCAAATCTGTCTTGTCCTGATTCACTGTCGTAAAGCATGAGCAGAGGCTAGAGGTGTCATCTGGGCTGCTGAGAGATGCTGAGAAGCAGGACTCCTGTGCTGACTCCTTTCCCATCATGGTTTAAGTACAAGGCACTGTGAATGAAGGTAGTTGTCAGGGTTAGCTGCCAGGGGTTTGGTTTTTATTTTATTTTTTAGGGGGAAAGTAGTTTTATTTTAATTTTATGACCTTCTTTCCCCTCCCCGCCCCCCTTAAGGGATCTAATTGCAGTGGTTAAATGCAGCTAACCAGTTTTTTAGAATATGCTCTCTAGCCAAGTCTAACTTTAGACGCTGTAGATGGACAAGCTTGATTGTCTGAACCAAAATGGGAACATGAAATAAACATCACAGCCCTCACTAATAACATTGTGACTTTGCTGTCAAGTGTAGATTCTCCATCCCCCACCCCACCCCCAAAAGACGAAGAAAAGCTTGTGACCATTTTGTATGGCTTGTCTGGAAACTTCTGTAAATCTTATGTTTTAGTAAAATATTTTTTGTTATTCTACTTTGCCTTTGTACAGTTTATTTTACTGTGTTTATTTCGCTTTCCCGATGTGACAATCGTATTTAAAATTAAAATAGATGGAACATTCTGTTTTAGTCCTTTCCATCTGACAAATTGGCAAGAGGAGAATAATACCCGCCTGTTTCATTGATGCAGATTTGTGTTAGGATTCTACTGAGTGAGTATTTATAAACTTGCTCTGAGCATGCATGGAGCATCAGTATCTGACTTTTTTTTCCTTAAACCTAGAAAATTGAAATAAATATTACGTGATTCAATTAGGTGACCCTTGGTGTCTTGCCATGTTTGAAAGTTGACCACACCCAGCAGTCACTATGAAGGGGACAGTTACATATCACATAGGGCAGATGTAGGCTATGAATTTTCTTAGTTCTTGTCTGAAAACTATAAGTGACCATTGGTTTGTGCTATTAAGAAGCCCTAGTTACTTGATTTTTTTTTTTTTTTGCTGAGGCAGTTTTGAGTCCTCTTGCAGACCTAACGAACCCAGGCAAATGGCATCATCGGCTCTTTGGTTCCTGTGCGTTCGCCATGAGAGCTCCCTTCCTCCCTCTCTGTTTTTTCTTTTCTTCCCTTCCTCCCTCCTTCCCTCCCTCTCTCCCTCCCTCCCTTCTTTCCTTCAAGAGGGGAGTCTTGCTATGTAGCTCTGGCTGTCCTGGAACTCACTATTACAAGCCAGGCTGCCATCCAACTCAGATCCAGCTCCCTCTGCTAGGATCAAAGGCCACCGTGCCCAACTCTTCCTTTTATCCTTTAATTTGCTGTCGTAATTGTTTTCTTGTCAAACAATCCCATTGCACCTTTTTCCACATTGAATTTTTGATTCTTGTCATTTTTAAGTCATATACATGTAAATGCTAACCTCGTGGTCTGGAATCTTCTGCAGTATAAAGTTATGTTTATTGTAGCCCATCTGCATATTTCTTCATAACTTCTGAAGTTTTGTTTTATTATGTTCTTTGTAAGATGAAAAGTTCATATAAGAGCTTTTGACAACTAGTAACTGGATCCTTCCAAATAAATGTGTTTTGTTAACAAAGGTAAAGTGTAGAATACAATTACTAATGGCTCTAGCTGATACTGTAAAATTTTAAACTCTAACAGCAATTATTATAGTTCTTGGCCTGAGTGTGTCTTTGTCCATGGCTAAGACAGTCATCTTAAGCAAACTTGATGGGACTGAAATAAATTAACCATTCACCATTATATCCTGAAAGCCAGTACTGATTCTAGTTGCAGCTGGCGCCTTACACATTGCCCATGGCGGCCTAGTGTGCACTGAGGTCTCTGTTTTCCCAGTTTACTTTATGACTCTTAATTTCCTGGCATCACATTTTCTTTGGAGATTCTGATGAGACCCCATTGTTTGAAACTTGCTCTTTTGGCCAGTTGGAAAAACCAAGAATTGTTATGTATGCCTGAACTTGTCCTAAAAGACATACCAGAAACAACAGGTCAAGGTGGAGGTTCAACCCAGGTTGAACATCTGGCCTATGGGCCGGTTTTTGTAGGCCAGGAAAATAGTTGATTCAGAGCAGTAAATGGCAGAATTGCAGAAACTTGGCATAGTCACACAAAAAACATTTGTAACATTGGAATAGGATGTAGCACGAATAGACTAACCATCATTGCTTGGCACCTCCTGGCAGGAGCCGAGTAGCACCCCTGGATGATGTTATTCTCTTTTTCTGTTTAAAGCAGGTTGGAGTTGGAAATTCCAAGCCTGTTTCTGTGTGTGTGGTTCTGTTTTCTTGAAAAGCTTTGACTTTGTAGCCCCAGCAAAAGGAAGACACATTCCTAAGACAAAGCATTTTAGCATCTGTCTGCTGTTGATTGGGAAAGATGGGAATGAATAGTTTGGGCCTTGCCTTTGAAGGGACAGCATAGGTTTGGGGTAGTTGCAGCTCATCTTGAAAAGGCTAATCTTCTGGACTCAAGTCAAAGACCTCCAACCTCCAGAACTCTGCACATGTAGAGCTCAGAGAGAGAAGAAAACCAACTTTTCTCAGATTGGCATCTTGAAGTCAGTTCTGAAGCCCTAGGGTGTAAATTTGAGTTTTGTGGTTTGAATTTTTTGTTTTGTTTTGTTGTCTGTTTTGCTGTGGTTCACTTCTACTGTGAGATTAGTTATCCTTGGTTCTCTCAATCTTAGGCATTCTGTATATAATACTGAATATTCACACTAGACCAGGAATGTACTTTTAAGATAAAGTTGAGTGTAAATTGATATATTGGAACCACAGGGATGCCTTGGTCAGCATTTCTCAGAGGGTGGGGAAGAACATCTGGTGTTCTGTCAGAGTACTACTCCCAGTCAGCCAAGTGGACCTCAGTTCTGCCATGGGACAGTAGATTGGCTTTGTTTCTCTGATGGTTTAGGTATTGTTCTCTTGGTTAGTCTAATAACTACGTCAGTTTTTTTGACTACAGAAGCAAAGGTTTAAGGCTGCAACATAGGAAAGCTATCCACATACAAATTACAAAATGAGATGAGAAATTGGGCACCTAACCCACAATTCCGTAAGAAATATGTAATATTTCATTGGAATGTATTCTGGGGCTGGGAGCGACATTTCATTTAGCTATGAAGCATGCTGTCTTTTAAGGAGCTATATCAGGGTTTATATTTTAAGTAAAAGGAAAACATGTTGAATGTAATTTCAAAGTATAAACAATAAAAAACCATATACCAATTTGTGATGATTTGTCTATTTCCTGCACTCTGTGCTCACCTCTACACTGATTTCTGTATATCACTAAGGCTGAAGATAGTATTTGTTCTAAGAGTTAGCCTTTCCCTCTACATGTGTTTGTGTTACTGGGGATTGAACAAGGGACCTTTCTTGTGCTAGTTAGGCAAGTACCACCAAGATAATAAAAGTAGCCTCACAAGCTTCTTAACACAGTCTTTAAGGAATTCAGCCTATGGCATCATCCAGATTAATCCCATCATCAAAAGGCAAGTGATAGGAGTTCAAGTCCAGCACAGAATACATAGTTCCAGGACAGCCAGAGCTCTTTAGAGAAGCCACAGGGATGAGAGTACTTAGAATTTTTATATGAATGGTGTCTTGTTTATATGAACACCATGTTTGTGGTACTAGCCTCAAAGGCCAAGAGGGGGTGTTGTATCCCTATAACTAGTTTGTAAGCCAATATACTGGTGTTAGGAGTAGGATCCAGGCTGGAGATGGCTCAGCAGTTAAGAGTGCTGATTGCTGGTCCAGAGGTCCTGAGTTCAATTCCCAGCAACCACATGGTGGCTCACACCCACCTGTAGTGGAATCAAATGCCCCCTTCTGGTCTGTCTGAAAACAGCTACAGTGTAGTTACATAAAAAAGGGGGCACTCAACCTCATGTAGTTACTCATAGCTTGATTCTGCTAGAGGATCATTTTTTACATAAAAAGATGTCAAGGAAACTGCTGGCTGTGTGGACATAATCCCACCATTTCCTTAGCAGCTGGAAATTTCATCCAGTATGACTGAAAAAATTAGGTGGTTTCTCTGTAGTTTCTCAGAATGCCTGCTGCTAAGATTGAAGGTGCATGCCACCATGCCTAGCTTCTGACTTAGAAATTGCTGGGGCTACAAAGTCAAAGCTTTTCAAGAAAACAGAACCGCACACATAGAAACAGGCTTGGAATTTACACATCAGGCTAGACTGGCTGGCCTAAGAGCTCCAAGGACTCAATCTGCCTCTGCCTTCCTGTGCTGTTACCATCACATCTAACTTCTTACATGGGTTCTGGGAATAGAGCTCGGATCTCATGCTTATGTACAACACTACTAACTTGTCCAACGTGCATGTGAGTGCAGGTGCCCACCCATGGAGGCCAGATAAATCAGTTTTCTCCTGGAGCTGGACTTATATAGGCAGTTACAAATTACTCAAAATGGGTGCTGGAGGGTCTCTGTAGTCCTGGAACTCTATATTGGGACTACCAGGCTGGATCTAAACTTGTGGCTAGTATAGCAATACTGTTTGTTTCTCTCCATGCTTTCCAAAGGTAGGGGACTAAAGGCATGCGCTGTTACTACCCACCCAGCCCAAATTTCTGCTTCTAATCACTGCTCTGAAAGTTCTTTAGTATGCTTGAGTAGAAATTGTGGTAAGGAATGTACTAACCCTGTACTTCAATAGTAGATCACTCCTTTTACCAATCCAAGCAAGTCACAAATGAAGTGCATGAGAGCTTTGTATACAAGGTGTGTGTTTATGGCTTATGTGTTGTTCAGAGGCTAGAATATCAGATCCCCTTGGAGTTACAGGATGTTTGAGCTTTTTTATATGGGTGCTGGAACAGATACTCTTAACCCAACCCATTTCTCTAGCCCCCTGGTAAAGAATGCATCTAAAAGATGACTAACTTTGAAAACAGGCTCTTACACTAAAATAGACACACAGGTTATGTTTCCATTTTTATTTGTTGTTTCCAAATGTAAAAAAGAAAAGTCAAGATCCTTATAATTCTTACAACAGTTCAAATGCAACCATCTCACATGACCATGCAAAGCAATTCTTGTACACATAGAATTTCTCTCCAACTTTTCTGCTTAATGCAGTGTGATTGACAGAACTGGATGGCCTGTGCTCCGTGGGAAGATGCTGTTTCTTTGCACCACCATACAGGTCAATTCTGACAAGGTGCTTTGCTTTTTAACTTTAGCTGCCCCGTCCTATTCAGTGACCGCATAAATAAGCACAAGCAGCAGCCTCCGGGCTGCAGGAACCCGGCTGGTAGACTTTAGATGATTCAATTGATTTGCAGCAAAAGAACTGAACTGCCTTAGGTCTTTTCCTTTATAATCCTGCAAGCCTGGATTCCAGAATAATGAGGAACCCTCAGGTGAAAAACAGTGAAGTAGCTTTCTGTAGCATTCTGTAATTCTTTGCTATTTGCATAGACTAAAGACAGTTTGCTAAATGGCTCTGAAGAAAATCTTGACCCAGGTGACATGACTTAGTCCAAATGTTTCTGACCAAAGAAATTATACAACAATATTTATAGGCTAACTTTTAAAGAGATGGTTGGCATTAATACTGTACATATTTTACATGGCAATACACAGTTCAAGAGTTTATAAAATAGGTTCATGCATTATTACCTCAGAGTATCATGTACATATCAACTCCCAAGCACTTGTGATGGTTTATTAGCTGGAAGCAGTATTCTATACAAAACGGTCCAGTTTCTGTTGTGTTTAGTAATGGAGAAATTGCAGAGAATCGTGAGAAAGCCAAATGATAAAAAAAAACGTCAATCCGTGGGTTTCTTTTAAAACACCATAGTACAAGACCTCTGTACAAAGAAAATATAAAAGGTCTGTATGATCACGTTTGATTACACTACATAATTTAGAATAAAAACTACTAGCTGAGTTTTTCTGCTTTGTAACCTACTGTTCTGCTGCATTTGTGGCACAAGATCTCATTTTCAAAATGACAGCAGTCTTCCTTAAGGTAAGGGCGTTTTCAGCAGCAGCATTACACTTTAAAGGTTAACAAGTTACAAGACCATACTGTTTTATGCTCACCAGTTAGAGTATTTACAAAGGGCTAATGATGGCTAAAGATCTTTTCCTCTTCCCACCCACTTCACTTCCTCCATGACTTCATGAAGGAAATACAGATACTTTTTCATGGGGTAGCCAGTTGAGTGAGCACAAAGACAAGGTACAATGATTCTTGGCTCAATGTTCTAGTTCCCCCAGTTAACTTATCTGACAAGTTACTTATTGACACTTAGGCCTAGACCAGCTGAACAAAACAGCCATTTTTAGTGTGATACAGTCATCACTGACTGGCATCCAAGGTTAAGAGTCTAATCTAGTGGTAAACATTGTCACTAAATCAGAAACTGAAAATATATTTAAAGAGCACTCTCCATTAAGGGAAATGTGGCCCCTAATATATATAGTCTATGTCCAAAGGATTAGAAAGGGAAGAATAGCAGCTGAACATGCTAAATAGATTTCTATAAACACAATTTAGAATAAGCTGTGCTGAGCCACATGCAAGTTACTGACAGTTTTCCCTAAAAACAGAGCACTCTATTTCATATCAAATCACTGTATCAGAGGGGAAATGTCCTTGTACATTGTGACATAATTTTGTCTGTGAACAAATTCACAGAAAGAGTAAGCTCAGTGCTTCCTCAAAGGCTACTGACCCACACAAAAACAGCCAAAATCTACAGTTGGAGATCTTAAACAAGTTTTGGTTGTGGATGTTTCTTTAAATACCAAGAATATTTTTCATTAATTCCCAACAAAGATTTGTTGATATTGTAAGAAAAATATATTAGGGCAAAAACATACCCAACAACCAGTTCATCTGTCAAAATAAACCATAGACTGTTAAGTGGACAAAAGTGAAAATTTGAAAAAGGTTATAAAAATGAAAACCAAAGTAATGGGGCAGAGTTACAATTAAGGCTTAAAAAAATCCACATGGCTTTGGCATCTCAAAGTACTTTTGCTAGTTTGTTATTTTAAAAGACTTGAAAGCATCTGAAGTACATGCAAATTATTTGAAACCCCTGCATGGCAAATTTTTGCCAGCAGCAGTCAGGTGTGTTAGAAAAGTAAAAAAGCCTCTCCTTGGACATGTGCCATCACGCGATGGGGGAGGGGCCCCCAACTCTATCTTATACTGGATGGCACCCCAGAGGGCTGTGCAGCAGTCACAAACAAGGTGTTGTTATCTGGGAGGGAAGGGACTGTGGAATTTCCATTGGTCGGAGAACACCCCAGCTTCAGTTTTTCCAGATACTCTGCATGGACAGGCTTATGACACTGAAGAACCTTGATTGCATCTTCTACTTTGAACCACTCTCTTTTCCTTCCTAGAGAACAATACAGCAGCAGTTACTGTAGGGTCAGTATTAAGGCATATCTTGTTAATATACAAGATTCCCTTTTTCCACCCCTCCTCCAAAATGAGTTTTCTACCTAAGTGACTTGTGGTGTATGGTAGCGGAAAACAATAAGGTAATTCAAAAGTAGAGATACATGTTCATCTTCCCCTCTCAAATGAGTAACCAGAATATCAGTTAAGATGGAGTTACAAAAATGTCAGAGTGACTAAGTAAAGGACAGGAGCTCACCTATGTTAACGGAGTCTTCCCAGTCTTCCAATATTTCAGTGACTGTCAGAACGTACACATACGTTCTGTGCTTCCGGTCTTGATTCTGCTTCAATAGAAAAGAAGAGCATTTTAATTCACAGCTCTGGCAGTGACCAGCACAGCGTTGACAGTGTGACAGTGTATAGTGTGTGTCAGGCAGAAGTGTATATCCACCCTGAAATTGGCGTTGGCAAGACGGCTCAGCATATAAAAGCATTAATGAGTTAAGATTTTGGGAACCTACAGTGGAGAAACTTTCCCAAAAGTTTTTCTCTAACCTTTACATGTGTGCATACAAGAGCATGCACACACAGGCACACACTTCTAACTGAAAACAGCAGGCGTGGTAATTCATGGCTGACATCAGAACCTGGAGGGCCAAGGGAGGAAGGATCCAGTTTCAAGGCAGCCTGTACTATCTAGCAAGTTCCAAACCAGCTGAGGTCAGAGTTAAGGCCCTGTCTCAAAACAAAGACACTAGCCTGGGTATGGTAGTGTACCCCAGGAACTCCAGTACTTAGAAGACTGAGGCAGCCTGCATTACAGTGAAGTATCTCAAAACCAGAAACGGGAGGTCCAGCACTGCCAATGGGAAACTGCTAAAAATGTCACATGCTATGACACACTAGAAGGGAAGAAACATGCTGGCTGACAGTTCCTGTGAAATATTTGTGTTGTTTTCTTAACAACTTAAGTTTTATGAAAAACTGGCCATACTGACAAATGTAATTGGTATCCACACATTATCACAGAAAAACTTGTATTTCTCAGTTTAACCCGAAGATGGTGCGATGCAACTGTAAAACCAGTGCCAGAGGCACTGAGCAATATCTTAAGAACTATTTTTTAAAATTATTTTATGTGCCTGAGTGAGGGTCAGATCTCCTGGAACTGGAATTACAGACAGTTGTGTGAACCACCATGTGGGTGCTGTGAACTGAATTTGGGTACTCTGGAAAAGCTACTTCTTCAGCCACAGGAACTGGTTACTAATCAATTCCAAATAGTTTAATTCCTAAAGGCTTAAACTCTAAGGTTTCTATCAGAAGACTGAGCTAACTCTTAAACTTGAACAAGGGAAAATCCCATACTTCTGGGGTACCACACTGACTAGATACGCGTTTACTTTCTTCAAATTGTCCCCTCCCTGAGAATTCCATCCTCCCTCATTAGTAAGAGACACAGACAAGGTTTTTATTTTAGCAACTATTCCTTCTACCTGAGTTTTCTGTCTTCTGCTTCTTAAAGTCATTCTATGTTGTCCAGTCTTACATGCTAAACTGGACAGAACCCACAACCAATCACCCCCAGATCACAACTGCTGAAGATGCTTTGTGTGTCTAGATCCATGCTGAAGGCAGAGGGTGGTTTCTGTGTCAGCTCCACTCTATGGTCAGACATGGGTAACCACCCAAATGTCCCCCAATCTCCACCACTGAACTGCCTACTGGTAGTTTTAGAGGAACTTGCTTCAGGCTGCTGTTAGGAAAGAGTCACGAATTCTAGATCAGTAAAAGTGAGGGCTATTTTGTAACTCACCTCAAATATTCCCAGGAGTCTGCCCAATTTTCCTTTGACTCCAGCCTATTAAAAAAAAAAAAAAAGTCACGTTATCTTTCATAATAATCTTTCATTTATAAGCTATGCTTTGTTTCAACTTCTTAATTTAAACAGTTCAGGCTCTCCTGAGGTTAACTGCCTAACTGTAAAGTTTCTTGGCTATAGCAAGACTTATCACCTATGTATAGAATAACGGTTTCATTCACAAACAAATCCTTATCTCCTGGATTGATTAGAGGACTTTCACACAGTTGATAATAATGAGCTTATCAAATTGAATGAAAACTTTTCTGTATGAAAGAGTCCCCCATCCTTTTTAGTCAATTTAAAAAGAAAAATTAATGTATGAGTGTTCTGCTGGATATACATCTGCAGGCCAGAAGAGGGCATCACACCCCTTATGGATGGTTGAGCCATCATGCAGTAGTTAGGAATTGAACTCAGGACCTATGGAAGAGCAGCCAGTGCTCCTAACCTCTGAGCCATCTCTCCAGCAGGATTTTCTCCCTAAAAACCTGCCTTTCTCCTTTTCCAGGCTTAAGAGCTAAAAACTGTATGTTAATTTTAGAAAGGTCACATTCATTTTAGCTGTTTACCACATACAAAAAACAAAATAACTTCAGCAAAATGTAATCCTTTACAATATCCTTATAAACACTGTAGCAGATGACAACTCTTCTGTCAACTGCCGGGTAACACCCCTCAAAACACTCTTCATCTCACCTCTTCATACACCTCCCTCACGGCAGCTCCACCAGGCTCCTCCTCTGGCTCCATCCCTCCTCCTGGGACAATCCATTGGTCTGGGTACCGACTGCTACTCACCAACAGCACCTGTAAGACCCATGATGACCATATACTTAAGCAGCTAAGACATAATATTTTCATAGCTGTTACTGGACTCTGGATTAATCATGCTGAAATCTCACTGAAGTTATTAGGGCACACACCAAGATACATTGAGTCACATCGCTAAACCATCCTGCCTCTATGAGCTCATTTATACTTGTGTGAGGGGTTAGTGAGACACTGTCTCACTGTGTAGCTTTGGCTAGCCTTGAACTCAGGCCCCCCTGAAATCATTTAAACTACTAGATTTAAGAACAGCTTTGCAGTTCTTAGACGAATGTATTACTCCAAGTGAATGCACTGAAGCCTGTGGTCATCACCTCAGTTACTTTGGGGGTGGCACACGTGCGTGTATCCCCATGCATGACTGTGGAGATTAGATTCTCAGTGTCATTCTCATCTCACTGAACCTGGAGCTCACCTTCGGTCAGAGGGATGGACTGCACGCACATGGGATCTGCTGGCCATCCCTAAGGTTAGACAGAGTCAAAGGTGTGTGCCAGCACACTCAGCTTTACATTTAAGGCTTAATATCTACAAACAGGGCCATAGTTCATCACTGGAAATGAAGGGGGCAGCGTTAGAAGGCATGAGTCTGAACTTGAAGCACGTGGCCTGAGCAAGCTCCGATGGCCACTGGGGGCTCTATGTTCCCCTGCCTGCACAGGAGTCAGCTCATTACCCAACTGCTGCTGGCTTTCCAATTCTGAGAATGAAGACAGGATGGCAGAAAATGTATGTTTTTAAGAAACTGTAAAGACTCACTAAAAATAGGCTATTCATTGATGTGCAATATATTACTGGAAAGTTGAATAAAATTTAAATAACCCAGAATCCTGTAGGGCAAGAGTCTTTATATTCAAATTCTACCTTAATGAAAGTAAGGTTACAAACCCTACTTCAGTAACATTGCTGTTACCCAAAAGGAGGCATTTAACCTGAACAATGACCTGCAGGCTTTAAATCACACCCCATATGGCCTGCAGTGTAGACAACCTTGGCTCTGACCCACAGTTACTAGCCTTGTGGTCTGGTCAAGAGTTAAGAGCTGCTGATATTACCAGCTGTAAAACTTTACTCCATAATCCTGTGCTAAACGACTCCCTTGTGCTTCTATAATGGGTCAGAACAGTGGGCACAGCACAGAGGGCCAGCTAATAAAGTCGACTCAAAACCACTGCTATTCAGTGTTTAAGCCTAAAAAATAAAATCAGTGCCGGGAATCTAGGCTGATGAGCATCCATTCCCGGCATTCTCATTCGTATTCACCCCCACCCCCAGACACCCCTTTTCTCTGCGTCCTTTCAGCTGAGACAGGGTCTCCTGTAGAACTGGCTGGCCTCAAACCCATCATATCCGCTAAGGAGGACCTTGAACTCCAGATCCTCCTGCTTCTGCCCCAGAGCTGGGATCACAGGTATGGTTCACACCGCCCAGCTCCAAGAGCCTGGAGAAGATTTGTCAGTGACCACCTTTGGTGAAAGCAGATTTACAATCTCGTACCTTTCACTACATGCGTCTCACCCCACAACTGTGGGCCCTTCATCCCTTCATCTGCTGCTTCCACTGAGCTGAGCTCTGCAGGCTTATGGAGCACCAGGGATGCATGTGTAGGCAGCTCCCACTGGTGGCACACAGCTAAGAAACAAACTCAAAACCCAGTACTTCAACTCCTGTCATAGTTTAGGTGCTCCAGCCTATGAAGATCCACAGCACTTGAGGTTATCCAAGTCCTCCACACCAAAGATCGCCACTCAAACTAAACCCTCCAACTTCAGGGGGCTGGGGGTAGAGCATAATCCACCGTCACAGTAATAAAAGCTAGTATGAGCAGGAGCGCTGTGGAGGAAGGTGTGGCTGATCTTGCCCCTTACTGTAATATTCAACACTGGATAAATAATGAGGGTCTGCCCTCAAAGTACTCACTCCTGGAGGTGAGAGAAGAAAATCATACTCTGGGTTAGTAGTTTATGGCTGAAACTAGCCACAAAAATGATAACAATGTAGATTATATAAAGCTGTGGCAGCAAGTTTTCAACAAGTAACTTAGCCTAACCCAGTAACATGAGTCTCAATATTCTAAAAATGAATAACTTCGATCAAACCAGTAACTTCAAACATGCCTTTCCAAAACAGGATCAATTTAAGTGTATAATTCTTATGGTATAGAGAATTGTGGCAAACTACCAGGTTAGAGAGGATACAATCACCATTGTTTAAGTATTATTAAGTACTTGTCAACTCATATTCCACTAAGTTAGAATTTGGGCACAGCCAGATTTTAAAGAGGGAAAGGCAAGGACCAGGGTGACACTAAAGAGCTGGTGATCCCAGCACTTAGGAGGTAGAGGCAGGATGGATATATAAAGTCATCTTGGACTGCATGAAGCCTGGTGTCAAATAGAAACACCAAATAATGGTGTAGGGGACTGGAGAGGATGGCTCAGGAGTTTAGAGTGTTCCAGAGGCCCAGGGTTCAAACCACATGGTGCCTCACAACTGTCTGCAATGCCAAATCGTCCAATGGCCTCCCTGAGCAACAAACAGGGACAGAAATGGCACACAAACAGTTGGGGGGGGGGGCTACTGAGTGTTCTTTTTCGAAACTCAAAAGTAATAAAAGATTATAAAAGATTCACCTACCTTTTTCTAGTTCAAACCAACAAAGGAGTGGTGGCCCAGGCTGCAATCCCAGATAAGCTGGTGGGAGGCTGAAGGCCACAAAGTCATGGCCTAAAAGTTTCAGCCTTAGTACACAGCCACCTTCAGCAATTTAAGTTTTTTGTTTGGGTTTGTTTTTGCTTGTTTGTTTTTAAGATTTATTATGTAGTGTCCTGCCTGCATGTATGCCTGTGTGCCAGAAGGGGGCACCAGATGGTTAGGGAATTGAACTCAGGACCTCGAGGAAAATATCTAGTGGTACTAACCTCTTAGCCATCTCTCCAGCCCTGAGTGAGATCATGCCTAGCATTCACAAAACCTTAAGTTCAAGCCTCAGCATGGGGACCGTGGGTAATAGAAGCTCAACCTGCAGTCTAATTCACTGGACCAGGGAGCCTCCCACAGCATTCATTTTCTGAGATAAGGTCTAGGCCTAAAGAGCCTGGAGCCCCATGTAGACCAAACTGGCCTTGAACCTTTTGCCCCAGTAATGCATCCTCATGCACAACAATAAAACATAAGCCAGTAAAAGTTCATATAATGAAGTGTAATTAAATATGAACTATTCAGAACCTACCTTTCACCTTTCCTTCTTTTTATTACAAATGAGTCTTTCAAAAATCACTTTTTCCGTGCTGGTCTTACACATGCTAGGTAAGTACTGAGCTATATCCCGCACCTTTAAAACAAATTGCTCCCAGACTTGGTGGATCCTAAGTGTAATCCCAGCACTGTAGAAAATGCAGCCTGGGCAACCGGGAGGCACTGTCAAACAAACAACTGATTTGGGGGCAGTGAGATGCTCAGCTGGTAAGGTCATTAGCTGACAAGCTGGACCTGAGGACACACATGGTAGAAGAAAAGAATTCTACAAGTTATCCTCTGAGCTCCATAGCATTCCCTCCCATCCATATGCATACATGCAAATAAAGAGTTTTAGGGTGGGCACTGCTAAGTAGGGTGAGGATAAGTGTTGCTGTTTCCTCGTGACCCTTGGGATACTAGGACTTGCACAGGAATTGTTCTCAGCAGGTGTGAATAGCTTTTGTTTCATTATACTTTTGTTTTAAACTCTAAGTTGGTGGGCAAATTAGACTGAATATCCTCTGCCCGTGCAGATTCTAAAATCAAGTCAACACCATTTGTGTTTTTGAGGTCTGTGGGGAGGTGAGGGATGGGGGGATGAAGCTATTCACCTAGTCGAAACAGCAAGCAACACTTCCTTGTGATTATATTGCCTTCAGAAACTGGACAGCTGACCCCAAGCTCCCTCCATAAACACTGAAGACTCGCCCCAGAGAAACCTACTAAAAAGTACTATTCTTTAACACCCCCAAAGCAGACAAACAAAGAGGATCTACTGGGTGTACATCACAGTCACCGTGCTAATTGATAGACAGATACTATTCACTAGAGCAAGGAAACAGAACTGTAGAGAACTCTTCCAGGTGGAAGCAGCAGCCACATTGGCAATCCAGCTTCCATATGAGCCCTGGCTGACTTCAATGCCAAGAACAACCCACCAGGCTGTACAATTATCCTGAGATCACCCTATGACAAACACACAAATGCCAGACAAGTGCTCTCCCTAGAAGTAACTGGTTAGTTTGGTGGTCCTTATTCAGGTCTGGGGGAATCATAGTCAGATAGTGTTTCTAAAACGTGTACCTTGAGCAGGGGGAGGGAGGTGTGCTCAATGGTAGACTCCTTGTTTGCCTAGCACACACAAGCTGACTTCAACTGTCAGGCAGCAAAGGAGTCTCCATTTGAATGGCTTATCTGTTCAGTGACTTAAATCCCTGGGTCAAATATGCCAATACCTAAAGACCAGGTGACTGCCAGGGGGTAAATGGCAACCGACCCCACCAGTGCAGACCCCACCAGTGCAGACCGGCAGGGGATGTTTTGTTGCACTAGGATTCCTGATTAGGACTGATACCTTCATGGTTTTAGTTTTGCCTTTTGAGAAGCCTTTTCACCATGCCTTACTTTTACTGTTTGATTTTGCTGGATTTGGATTTTCCCAAAATATCAAGCTCTATAGCAGGCTAGCTGAGAGGGAGGTTAAAGCCACCAATCAAAAGAATGGGTGTCGCTCTCAGACTGATTTGCTCATGCCTCCCTCTTGGTACTGGATTCAACCCAGGACGGAGTCACTTCTATGTTCCATTTTGCTCTCAAATCCCCCTCAAAAATCTAAAATGGTCATGTACTTCCTGTCTAAAACATCTCCAGTGCTGATTTCCCCTGGGGGCTTTGTGTGTGATAGGCAAGCAATCCACTACCGAGCTACATTCTCTACCCAAGGTTCTTAGGTTTAAAAAAAAATTCCTTTTTCTCTGCCATCCCAAGTTGCCCTTGCAGAGCACAGCCCCAAGCCATCCTCGTCCTCTATTTAGGATGTTCAGTCCCTCCTTTCCCATTTACTGAAGTCCAATTCCAACTGACACACACTGGGCTCCAAAACCAAAGCGCATGAAAGAAAGCATTCTGGGCTGTTAGTTTCGTTTCATTGACTTCCACTATAGTATGTTCCTCACAGCTCAAATTATCTTTACATCCACTATTCAAATACACATTGGAATATATTAGATATATTCAACGGAATCCATTCTGGTCACCTACTTACTACGCCACCACCATCTCCACCCATAGAAGCAGTGTGCCAGCTACTGGGTTTGTCTGGAAGCTCAAAGCCACACTGAAGGTAATGGTCCTCCACAGAAAAGAACTAGCTAAGAGAGGCTGCTCAGATACACTTAAGACTTCAAGTCAACAAGTCCTGCATGCTCTGTGACCTTGGGACAAGTTCCTCCTACACCCTAATTTGCATGTCCGGTCACTCGCTCCAAGGCTGGCCTTGAACTTAGTTTGGACCTGTTCTAGGTGGGCATCAAGGCTCACACAGATAACCCCAGCACCCGGGTGAGCCAATGGGAGCTCCCTGAAGCCTTTCAGGCTCCGTCTTTAAACAACTCTTTATTTGATTACTCTCATCCTGAAACGTACATTTAAATGTTCTAACCAGAACCGACAACTCCCTAACCCGATAGATAAGCATTTTCACCCGTTAGCTAGAGAGGTGGGACAGGCAGCTTCTGTCTATCCTTGGAAGGCTAGCAGTACCCCTTCACAGGGGAAGGGCATCTGGAGCTTTCCTAGACTTCTTACCATTTTGCTAAGAGATTATTCCCTGCTTGTCATGTAATAGAAAGTCTCAACTGTACCAAACCACAGAAGTAAAATTTCCAAAGAGCCAAACCAGATGCTGAAAGTTGGCTTGTGTGCTCCGGAGAACTCCAGAGTTTTCCCTCAGAGCATATCCCCTAACAAGCTGATTCACTGGGTCCCCCCAGCCTACCGGAAGAGCCAAAGCTTTAGAATGGATTTCTTCTCTAACACTCTCCAAGGCTTGCTCACCTCACTGTATTTAAAGATCCTAGTGTCTACCAACTATTTTACAGCAACTTCCCAGAAAGGAAGGGGAGCCCAGGCAAGCTCTCTACCAAGGAGCTACCTCCTTTAACATCGCTTCCAACAGAAACAATTTCCAAGCACAAACAAACCAATTCACCTACCCGCTTAAGGTCACTTATTGTCAAGTCTGCTTTGCCAGACCCACAATTTAGATCACTCGGTTTTCTCCTATCCCCACAGCTTCCCCTAGGGACACACACTCAAAACGGGGCCTGAATTTCCAACTGTTATGTTCTGGCACGATTTCAAAGGTAACTTAAACGTCTTTGAAGTTTAGCCTCACAAAACATGGAGCACCTGATTGCTGAGACCCTTTACCAAGAGGCCAGCTTTCTGGAGTAGGAACTTGATCCCTAGCAACGACTGCTTCCTAATTCTGTCTTCTGGACAAAAAGTACTTCTCCTCAAAGCTGTCTTCTCACCTACAAAACAGGGCCGACCAGTACTGCCTCAAGTGCTAAAAGGATTAAATGTAACACTCCCCGCCTAACTCACTGTAAACGCTCAGGTAGAGTGGTGAACAAATCAGACCCTTGGTCACTATTCGCTATTATCTGCTTTTACATATAGTTTGCCTGGTCCTAGCACTGCTCCTCCTCCCAAGACTCTTCCCTCCCCCCCATAGACTGAATTTAATGCTTGATGGGGTTTTTTCCCCTTTATGCACTTTAATAAAAGCTCTTACATTTCGTTCTCTTCTAAGTAGACCCACTTAAAAGACCTATCTCTGAAAGTTCCTTCAGGATTCGGGTTTAACACTAAGGTTTCAAATCAAGCCCGAGTTGTTTGCTTCTTTAAAAATAAATAAAACGCAAAAGCGGTTTAAAGATCATAACTTCCAAGCACGCGGTTTTTTGTTAACAACCAGAGTGTATGCTGTCATACTTATCATATTACTTCAGGGACTAGCAATAAGGAAGCCACTAAATCCTCATCTCCAGATTTCCGCCTGGTGCCTTCCTGGACACAGCTATAGAAGCAGAACTCAGAACGTCAACTTTGTCTCTATCAGTTAGTTCATTTTAGGCGTGGCAGCGCTACAAGATTTCCCCCAGCTACCAAGCGACTTAACTGTTCAAAGCAAGATAAAAACAGAATCATTTTAAAACCGAACAAATACAACCGAAATTAAGCAAAATAGGTTCTCCCAGAGATTACTCCAAAGGCCCCTATCAACCCAATGCGCGCGGTGGGGGGGGGGGGGGGATTACACGCCGGTCCTTCCCAGATGTCAAGTCACACGGCAGAACAGCCTGGAGAAACCAGAAGAGCGAGAGATCGCCGGGCTGAAAAGGGCAACTTTGCCCCGTTTCTGGCTTATCTTGTCCCTTCTGGCCTCATTCCACATCTCTCGCTGGCCATCTTTCGGTCGTCAGGAAACTTTAAAAGCGGAGGCCGCCTTGCCAAAGGAGGTATCTACGCAATTAAACCAACAGCTTGCGACCTAATGGGCGGTCTAAATGGCAGGCTGGCGAGCCCCAGCGACCCATCTCCAGCCAGCTCCGCGCGTGGGGGGTGGCCGGTGACCCGCAGGCCCGGGCGGTGTAGGGGGTGCGGGATGGAGCCCGGCCGCCAGCCTTTGTCCCCGCGCTTACCTCGTCCTCCTGCTCGCTGCGGAAGCACAGGCAGGCCGCCCGCTTCTTGAAGCCCTCGCGGTCGTACGTCCGCGTTTGGTTGGGCTTGAACTTCATCCTAGTACCGGGCTCCTGCAGCCGCTGCTCCGGCCGCCACCGTGGGGACCCGGCCGCCGCCACCCCGCCGGGGAGTCGGGCCGAAGGAAGTCGCGGTGCTCAGGCGCCGGTGGGACGGGCGGCGGCGGCGGCGCGGACTCGGACGGCGAGGTCCGGCGACCGCCGGGACGCGGGGCGGAACACGGGTCACTGCAGTCGGGGCGCAGCGGTGGAAACGCCGCCTCGGCTCGGGCGCCCGCCGCTCTCCATGGAGGCCGCCGCCGCTCTCAGCCGCTCTCAGCTTGCACCCGCCGCCACCGCCGCCGCCGCCGCCGCCGCCGGGGGAAGAGCGCGGCTCCCGGCTCGTGCCACGCGGAGACAGTTGGAAGTGGCGGCGCAGACCGGGCAGGAACGCCGAGGATGCGCGCCGCCCCCTTCGCTCGCATTTAAGACGGGCCCCCGCGCGCGCGCGTTCCTTTGTGCGCACCATTGCGCCTGCGCGCCGAGACCGTTGCGGGGCGGGGAGCTGGGGGTGTGGCTTCGGCCAGCCCGGGGGCGGGGCTCGAGGCCTAAGTCTGGGGCTCCAGCTCTGCCCTGCCGGCCGGCGGGTGCTCGAGCGGCCTAGGAGGGGCTGGGGGCGCGCTTTGTACAAGGCCGAAGGAGGGAAGCGAGCGGAGGCCTCCTGGCTCAACGCTTTAGTGGTCCGACAGAGTTCTCCTTAGGGATTGGCCCTAGTACTGTGGCCCGGAGCCAAGGTCTCCGGAGCCATTGCATGACTACGGAAGCTTCGTGGTTAGCGCTGCTAGTGAAGGCTAGGAAGGTTAAGTTCATTGAGTTCTCTCTCTCTCCTCTCCCCTTCCTTCTCCCTCTCCCCCATTTTCTTTCTTTCGATGAGCCTTTATGTGCTCTTGAAGAGTCGCCTCAAGCTTTGAAATGTACTATAGACAATTGTCTGTGTTGTAGCACCCCCCCCCCTACCGCCACCTCGGCTCACCCCCCCAGAGTACATTCATGAAGACTGGTTATAGCTGTTATTCTGTGTGTATCTCATTCTAAGGCCACAGTAGTAAATCAGTGGGGTTTTTGTTGTCTGGAAGCTTATAGTCTTAGACACTTGGAACAACTCCCCGTATTTCAGTGCCATTGAAGGGCCGAGATAGAAGGTGGGAGACTTGACACCATGGAATTCAAGAAAACCCCTAATCCAAATCAGGTGTGGAACCTTAGGTTTGTGATCCCAGTACTTCAGAGACAAAAACAGAAGGATTAGGAATTCAAGGTCATCCCCGGCGCATTTGGAATTGGTGAGACTGGTCTCTGTGAGACCCTATTTCAAAACCCAAACTCTTAACCAATCCTCTGGAGCTCCGCTTCCCACAGAACTGTTTAGACAGCCACATCCGTTTGTTTTTCATTCCTGGAAGGCCTCCGGTGTGCCAGGCACTGGCATCTTACAAAACCGGTCAGACCCTGCCCTCAGTAGAATAAGGATCTAAGAACAGAAAAATAGTGACCAATCACAGGACGACATATTAAACTGATGGGCGAATAGTGGGTTCCAGAGATCTTTGACCAGAGGGGAAAGAAGCAAGCTTCCTAGGCAGCTAAGGCAGCGAGGGGAGGAGGAGCCGAGAAGACAAAGAGCTGAACTCTCCGGAACCCAGAGCTGGAGTTTACACAAAGGTCGGGGAGGCAGAGAGGGAAGGAACAGAGCTCTTAGAAATAAAAGAAGGCCAATGTGGCTGCAGAGGGGACCGGAAGCTTATACCGAGTACTGGACTGGGAGGCTTCACTGAGAGCTAAGGCTCTCTTTTGGTATGAGACTATTTTGCCTGTTTTACTCCCAAAACCTAGCGGATGCAAGTCTGGAGAATGAGTTAATGTTGAATGGCTTGTTTAAGGAATGAAACTTCACCGCAATTAGAAATCAAGTCTGTACAGAGAAATTTTCCAAGCTGTTCTTACTAAAGCCACTTGAAGTCCACGGATTACAGACACATTTACGTAGGAATTCCATGCAGAAGGACTGATACACGGGTGCTGTTTTTGGATAATTGATTCCTGTCTATAAAGTGGTCTTTTTATTGTGTTTTCTTAGCTAGGGTCTCATGTAGCCCAGGCTGGCCTAGAATTCCTGATCCTATCTTTCAAGTGCTGGATTATAGGCATGTCCTCACATGCCTGGCTTTACTATAATCCTTTCAAATGGATGAAGAAGATTCAGTATCCCCCTCCTCAAACTCTTCAGCGATCTGGCTTCTAGAAGTGGGTGCTAAACAGAATGGCTGAACCTAATGATGATTCACTTGTCTCATTTACTTTTTATATTTATGTGTATGAATTTTTGCTTACATGTTTGCATAGGACAGAGGAGGACATCAGATCTCCCCAAAACGGGAGTTTAGGATGGTGATCAGCCACTCTGTTACTGCTAGGATCTGAAACTGGGTCCCCTGTAAGGGTAGCAGGTGCTCTTAACCACTGAACCATCTCTCCATCTCTGTTTATTGGCTCCAGAAGGTGAAGCATGGGCTAGAATTAAGAAAAAAGAAAGATGTTTGGAACAAAACTGCTGAAGGGGAAAAGCGGGGCAGGGCCTGGGTGAATGTAAGCAGGGGACCTCTTTCAGCTTCCAGGCACTGAACTCGGTTAAAAGAAAAAAGATCTTGGCTTCAGCTACTACAAGAACCAGTGATTACTTGTTTGGGTGTCTGAGCCCCAGTGGTTCTCATCTCTCTAATGGGCAGACTGATTTCTACACTCTGGACCGAGGCTGTGAGTCTGAAAGTGCTTTGAAGTTGCAAAGAATTTAAAGAAAGGCACTTCTTAAGAATTTAAACAAAGCACTTTTGTTTGCTTTTGTTGTCTGTCTTTCAGACAGGGTTTCTCTGAGTAGGCCAGGCTGTTTTGGAATTCACCCTGTAGACCTGGTTGACCTCAGATTCAAGAGATTTTGCCTGCCTCAGCCTCCTGAGTGCTTGTGCCCCCACTGCGCGGTCAATAAGAATTATAACTGTTGCTTTAAGGAGTCCTTCTTGTGGCTCAGGCTGATCTTGAACTCTCAGGTTTCTGGCTCAGTCTCCCTGGGATTATAGGCCTGTATTTTAGGTTTTACTGCAAAAGGAAATTCTTATTAGAGAGCTCTCCAAGTCCCTCCTTCTTTCCCTACTCAAAGGCTGAAGAAGTATTAACAAGATATTTGCAGAAGATTTGGAGTTTAACATGGAACAGAAGGGGCTTAAATATTGTAATAAGTTATTTAAACTGAAGACTTTGTTGTTATTGTTTATCGAGACAAAGTTTCCCTGTTACACAGAGCCCTGGCTGTCCTGGACTGGATTTGTAGACCACGCTGGCCATGAACTCACAGAAATCCAGCTGCCTCTGCCTCCCAAGTACTGGGATTAAAGGCATGCACCACCATACCCAGCTAAACTGAAAAATAGTATAAATCACCTACTCCTTCCACACTCCAACCAGGTCTGCATGTCCTTATGTCAATTCCTGAGAATCAGGGAGCCCAAATCTCCCAGCTTAGTATTGTTTAACGAGTATTATGCATCTGAAATGAGCTTAGGCACTGTTCAAAGCTTAGGTCCTATCCAGTCGGATCACAGTTGAGATAGACAGGCTGTTTTTCCTCTGCAGAACCAGTAAGGGCTGAGTTATACCGGTCAGTTCCCTTGGGTACCGGAGTCTAGTTTCAGATTAATGTCTGTTTAGTTCATTGACCACACAGTATTGTGTTACTTGGAATTTAGCACCCACAGTGTCATTTTGTACCTTATTTCCAATTTTTTTCTGAACCTTCAGAGAAGGAAAGGGTTTAACATGGGCTTTATAGGGTCTTTCCCCAGCCCCCACCCCGTGGCCCAGGCTTTGAACAAGGTAGCAGACTCCTCAGAGTATGACCTCTGGGTACAGAAGGGTTCTGCCTTGTCCTGGACCCAGTGTTGCCTTACACTGAGTTCTTTCTCTGGATGAAACTGTGATCCTGAAATGGGTCCTTTCCACGCCTTTCTACTGATGATAGAAGCGCTTTTATCTTGTGTCAGCCAGTGCTGACTTGGTTGCATGATCTCATTTGATGATCCCAGCTGCAGAACTATGGGACAACTGTTGGGGCTTTTGTTAACATCTGTTTTGCTTTTGTTTGCTCCATCAGGGTAAATCCCAAGCCAGTTTCAAACTCACCCTGACCCTAGGCCTACCCAAACACTTCCTCCTGTCTCAGCCTCAGGAGTTCTGGGATTACAGGCCTGTTCTACCACCCAGCTGCTTTTTATTCACAGGTTACAGACGGTGGGACTCTTTGCAATTCCTGCCTGGGTTCTGTGAGCATGTCCTGGTTTTTCTCTTACATAGTGACTATTAATTCCTGTGTGTTCCATTCTAACACAGAGTTTCCTTACCTTTTGAAAGGAAAAGGAGCTTAGCTCTTGAGGTCCGACATGTAAGTGGGAATCCAGATTATAATTCCATTTACTCTCATGTTTTTGTTTTGTTTGCTTTACAGAGGCGCAGATGAGTAAAGGCATAAGTCTTTAAACCAGTGGTTCTCAAACTTGGGTTCACCTAAGGAGGGGATGGAGGACCCTTTCACAGGGGTCACATACAAGATCAAAATTACAATTATGGATCAGGGTCCCAGCATTAGAAAGGTTGAGAATCACTGCTTGAAACCTACCTGCTCTGGAGGATGAAGCAAGAGGATCATAAATTAAAGGCCAACCTGAGCTATGTAGTAAGACCTTGTCTTAAATTAAAAGAAAGGAAGGAAGGAAGAAAGAAAGGAAGGAAGAAAGGAAGGAAGAAAAAAAGAGAAAAGAGGAGGAGGTCTGAACATATACTTCACATACTTCCATGGTAGATCACTTACCTAGTTTATAATTAAGGCCCCAGGTTCAACCCTTACCACTGCAAACAACAAAATAAAATATAACAGATCACATGTGAGCAAAGGTTAAAAATAAAGATGAAAGTTCTTTAAATGACAGTTTTTTTAAAAAAGATTTATTTGTTTTATGTGTATGAATGCACTGTAGCTGTCTTCAGACACACCAGAAAAGGGCATCAGATCCCATTATAGATGGTTGTGAGGCACCATGTGGTTGCTAGGAATTGAACTCAGGACCTCTGAAAGAGCAGTCAGTGCTCTTAACTCCTGAGCCATCTCTCCAGCCCTTTAAGTGACTTCTTATTGACCCAACTATTATTTAAACTTTAGATGCAGACTTCTTTACCGTCTCTGTTTGTAAACCACCCTCTTATGAGAATAGTACTGGAGTTTCACATTTGCAACCGAATTTCCATTTTCTCTGTTCTTCTTCTTCCCCCACTGGGCCCTTGTTTGAAAACCTACTGTTTATAAGCAGTCCTCCAGCTGATGGAAACATGTGCTGGAAATAAGATTCTCCCGTCCTTATCAGTCAGGGAAACGCACAAGCCAAAAAGTTATCTCCTTGCAAAGACATGACTTGCTGATCGCAGACACTTTGGGGCAGCTTCTGGCTCTGGCCCCGCCCTCAGAAACTTGTTTATTTGCTAGAAAACAATTCTTCATCTTCAAGATAAAGGCAATAACAACAAAGAGACACGCCAAGTAGTTACAATACATGGAACTTGTCTTACTCTACTATTTGTTTGTTTGTTTGTTTGTTTGCTTGTTACTTGGCATTGGTGTTTTGTCTGCATGTATGTCTGTATGAGGGTGTCAGATTCCCTGGAACCAGAGTTACAGACAGTTGTAAATTACTAGGTGGATGCTGGGGATTAAACCAGGGTCCTCTGGAAGAGCCATCTGTCCAGCCCTTAATCGACTTTCTAACAAACTACAAAGAAACTGTAGAAGGATAGTTATTTGGTTCCAGATATCTGGAGTCACAGACTAAATATTTCATAATGAGGGACTGCTGCGCTGGGGGTGATCTTTAAAAGGGAGAATCCTTGTTCTTCATCAATATATGTGCTAAGTACATCCAGGAGAGTAACATGGTGTTTTGAGTTCCTTAAGAATAATCTAGGTTGTTGTGGGCAGGGAAAAATGATGAGAGTGTAGAATAAACAAGATTATTGACCATCATTGAAGCTGAGATATAGGTACATAGGGATGAACTACATTCTTTTCATAACATTGAATAGATGTGTGATTTATTGATTTGAGATAAGCTCTTTCGATATCGTCCTAGCTGGTCTGGAACTCTCTCTATAGATCAGGCTGGGCTGGCCTCTAGCTCACAGAGATCCAAGTGCCTCTGCCTTCAAAGTGTTCCAAGTGCTGGGGTTATAAAGGCAGGTAACATCGGGTCTGACAGAAAAAATCCTTTTAAAATATAAGTTTCAAGCCATTAAAAAAAAAGATAGAGAAAAGAAGAGAGACTAGAAGGTGTTTTGTATTTCCTACGGCTATAATCCTACCTCTCACCCTGCTAGGATGGATGCTTGAACACTCAGAAGGATTAGTCTGGACTAGACTCTAGAGAAACAAATTTGGTCTGAACTAGATGGAATTCATTGATTTGGTTTTAGAGATCTGAGTTAAGCCTTTTCTTCCTTCTATTTAAAAGGTAAAAGGAAAGTTTATGTTGGCACATATTAAAAGTCAGCTCTAGATTATATAGATATTATATGTTGTTCTGGAGTTTTTATATATTTCTAAATCATACTCATTACTTTTTATATGTATGGGTGTTTTGCCTGCGTGTAAGTCTGTGAAACGCAGTCCATGCCTGGTGTTCAGAGGCCAGAAGAGGATACTAGATCACTAGGACACAAGTTACAGATGGTGGTGAGCCATATGGGTGCTGGGACTTGAACCCACGTCCTCTGGATAAGCATCCAGTGCTCTTAACCACCAAGCCATCTGTCTAGGCCCCATGGAGTCCTTATATTCTTACACTATATGCTACCCCCAGCAAAAGGGCCCCAAGATGGGTTTATAAAAGATTGGGAACCTCTTGAAACTGCATACAAATGTGTGTGTGTGTGTGTGTGTGTGTGTGTGTGTGTGTGTGTGGTTAATTCATAGCTTTAATAATTTCAAGGGAATCTTCAAAGAGATTAAGAACCTATGTCAACAGGAACCTCACTTGTAAAACTTAAATGATAATTGATCTCTGGATTAGACTGTTAGAATTCAGAATTAGAAGCAGACAAAACTGCTCTTCAACAACAACAGGCATGCAGGTTCTCTCTCTTAATAAAAGTACCTTTCAATATTACTCCTTCTTTCCAGCACAAAAAGAAAAGCATGCTGTGAGACTGTGTTTTCTAGTAATGTCAGAAGCTACACCCATAAAAACCTCACTAGCATGACTGCCTAATATGAGCTGAACAAGAGCAGTAGCCACAGACATGGCAAAGTGACTGGGGAGAACCCATGAAGCTGCCACCATACACAAAGGACTACAGTCAGCTAAGGACTGCTGAGAGCCGGACACATTACCCTGCAGTTAGAGCACTCAACTGGGTATCCAATACCAGGTAGTCAGCCCTGGCAACGTAGGTATGAGCAACATTATACAGACCCATCAGGTTATATTTAGGAATATATATGCATATACATATATACATGTAATATCAACTAATGAAAAAGAGGTCATGGATTTGGAAGAGAACAAGGAGGGGTGTATGAGAGGGTTTGGAGGGAGGAAAGGGGAAATTCTGTAAATTTATTATCTAAAAATAAAAAAGAGGACATGAATGGTATATGTGTGTGTCAGGGGTGGACTAGCGGATGGGAGGGGGTTGGACTAGGGGATGAGGGGGTGGACTAGGGGATGGGGGTTGGACTAGGGGATGGGGGTGGACTAGGGGATGGGGGTGGACTAGGGGATGGGGGTGGACTAGGGGATGGAAGGGGGTGGACTAGGGGATGGGGGTTGGACTAGGGGATGGGGGTGGACTAGGGGATGGGGGTGGACTAGGGGATGGAAGGAGGTGGACTAGGGGATGGGGGTTGGACTAGGGGATGAGGGGGTGGACTAGGGAATGGGGGTGGACTAGGGGATGGTGGAGGACCTGAGAATACTGGGAGAGGAATAAAAGTGAGTATGACCAAATGCCTTGTATGCCTGTCTGAAACTTTTGAAGAATTAATTTAAATTATGTATTTTTAAAAATTAGTTTAAAAAATTAACAATATATTAAACTTTAATAGAGAGTGGACACGTATGTTTTTCAAGAGTCTTCAATATTCCAGTTTGACAAATGAGTCAGAAGAAAGAAAAAAACGGAAAGAAAGAAAAGGAAAACATCAGTACACAGGGGCATTTTAAATTTTTTACTCTTTATTTTTGAGATGGTCTCATGTGGCCCAGGCTGGCCTCACTTTGCTATGGAGTCAAGGGTGACTCTGAGCTTTTCATCTTCCTGCTTCTACCTCCCGAGGGCTGGGGTTACAGATGTGCGTCCCCAGGAGTGGTCTCTGGTGCATGCTAGGCAAGCACAGTACCAACTGAGCGGATCTCCAGCCGTCTTAGGGTTACTATTGCTGTGATATCATACCGTGACCAGGAGCAGCTTGGTGGGGGAGAGGGTTTGTTTGGCTTACACTTCCAACATTGTACTCTGTCACTGAAGGAAGTCAGAACCAGAACTCAATCAGAGCAGGAAGCTGGAGGCAGGAGCTGATGTAGGGGCCATGCAGAGGCCATGGAGGGGTGTTGCTTCATGACTTGCTCATGATGGCTCCCTCAGCCTGCTTTCTCATAGAACCCAGAACTACCAGTTCAGGTATGGCGCCACGCCCCCACCTCCCATCAATCGCTAACTAAGAAAATACCCTACAGCAGAATCTTATGGAGGCATTTTCTCAATTGAGGCTCCCTCCTCTTGGATGACTCTAGCGTCTGTCAAGTTGACGTAAGACCAGCCAGCACACCAGCCCTACAGGTGCACTTAAAGAACAACATAACCGAACACTTCGGGCTCAGTTCAGTGTTTGTATAGCTAGTCATTTAAAAACAGTAAAAACCAGGTCTGCAGAGATGGCTCAGGGGTTAAGAACACTTCCTACTCCTGCAGAGGTCTGGGGTTCAGTTCCTGTTTTCCCTGTCAGGCAGCTACAACTGCCTGAGCTCTAGTTCCTCAGGACAGAATACACTCTACTAGCCTCCATGGGCACCCACACTCATTTAAAACCCGGTGCAAAGGTTCTCACATTCAATTCACTGATTTTTGAGACACTCTTTCTATGCAGCCGTCGCTGTCCTGAACCTTGATATGTGTGGGCCAGAATGCCCTCAAACTAATGGAGATCTGCCTGCTTCTGTCCCATCCCCCACCCCCGGGCGCCAGGATTAAAGGTGAGCGCACAAGGCCTAGCCTCAAGTGTAGGCTGATGTCTATATGCAGGTGAGAGCTGGCACTAGTTGGGTCAAGGTGATACATGATTGGATAGTAGAGAGTGGGGCGGGGACAGAGTTTTGGAAAGGTGGGAGAGAAAAAAAGGGAGACTCAAGATGGAGACGGCAGAGGAGGATGGTTCAGATCAAGGTGAACTAGATGGATTTTATCTTATCTAGGTGGGCAGTTTATATCTTTATTAATCGGCAGTGACTTATTGTCTAGATGTGTTGTGGATTGAGAATTGAACATATAAATCTGTTTGGTAAGTCATTGGTTATTGAGTTATGTTTTTACCGGGCTGTGGAGGACAGCGTGTGAAAGCAATGGCTGAGAGGCAGCTGGAGCGTGCGGATCCGGCTCTGTTGCCCGAGAGGAGTGAGAAATGCATGGAACCCAGGGAATGAGATGTGTGTGTGCCCGCCAAGGGAAAGTGAGTGAAAACAACACACTGGGACGGTCATGGACCACCCGGGTCCGAAGCAGTCAGGGCAGGTGGAGCGGACCGCCTGGGTCAAGGGAAGCCGGGGTCTGCAAGTACTTGGGAGCAGCGTGGCACAGCTGAGATAAAGACACCCCACAGTGCCATATGGCTCATCGATGCCAGCACTAGCTCAGAATGAAAGGTTACCCCCTGTCTTAGTCAGGGTTTCTTCTATTCCTGCACAAACACCATGACCAAGAAGCAAGTTGGGGAGGAAAGGGTTGATTCAGCTTACACTTCCACATTGCTGTTCATCACCAGAGGAAGTCAGGACTGGAACTCAAGCAGGTCAGGAAGCAGGAGCTGATGCAGAGGCCATGGAGGGATGTCACTTCCTGGCTTGCTTCCCCTGGCTTGCTCAGCTTGCTTTCTTATAGAACCCAGGTCTACCAGCCCAGGGATGGCTCCACCCACAATGGGCTGGGCCCTCCCCCCTTGATCACTAGTTGAGAAAAATGCCTTACAGATGGATTTCATGAAGGCATTTCCCCAATTGAGGCTCCTTTCTTTTTCTGTGATAACTCCAGCTTGTGTCAAGTTGACAGAAAACTACCCAGTACACCCCCTTTTTAAATAATGTTCACAACATTTAAGTGTTTAGAAAGAATGAATCCACAAACTAATTTTGGTTCTTATACCTGGATTTGTGACTTAGATAATACGTTTTAAAAAGAGACAACTATTGACATTTGGAAATAGTTTCGTTTTGTTTGACTTGAGGCAGAGCCTCATTCTGTATTCCAGATTGGCCATGGATTTATTATGTAGCCCCGACTTGCCAAATACTTGTGGCAGTCCCCCTGTCTCAGCCTCCCAAGTGCCAACATTGCAGGTTCGAGCCAGCATGGCGGCTTGAGGGTGCTTTGAGGATGATCGTTCACTTATGTTTGACATAAACATTCAGGATTTATGTAGCAGGTCTGACATGGATGAATACAATTGTTTGGAGAGATTCGATCTCAGGAGCGCCAGCCGTGTGACGGTGAACTCTCTAGCAGTGCCATCTCTTAGAGCCACTGTGGGAGCAGTAAGGTAATACACTGGACACCTAGCAACCGGCGGCAGGGCCTCCATTGTCTTTGTGTTTTCTTCTCTCTGTGTCTATGAAGACAGACTTGGATGCTTGGAAACTCTCTGGGGAAAACAAGTGAAGTGGGCAGCCTGGATGGACCTGGCACTTGGGAAGTTAAGCCAGCAAGATTGCTGTGCGTCCAAGACCAGCCTGCCTAAAAAAGGCCAAACCAAACCAAAACAACAACAACAAAAAACCCAAACCAAACCAAACCAAAACCAATTATTTTTCCTCTGGGTGGAGCACAGGTGACATTTCTTTCTTTCTTTTTTTCCCCACTTACTTGTATTTTTTAAAAATGTTTTATCATGAGCATATCTCATTTTATTGGTTTATAATGTCATTTGTGTGATTTCCCTGCACTAAGTTAACATTAATTGGTAAGGATAAAAACACTCTAATCCCAGTAAAGACAACAATATAACATTCTGGGAGGAACTGGTGTGTAATGACTGAATTTGCTCCAGACCGCTGGCATCCAGCCTGCTAGCAAACCAAGCATCATGTCCTGAGCTTGCTGGTTCACTTTGTTTAACCCCATCCACGACAGGCATAGGCCATTTGAAAGCCCTCGGCTTTGTTTCCTGTTAGCTCTTCCCATCCCAACTTTCTTTTTGATAGCTTTTCCTTGGAACCAGTGAGCACAAAGGAAGGAACAAATGGGGCAGTCAACTGTGGGGGTACAGAAGTGTCTCTTCCTCTTCCTCTTCCTCTTCTTCTTCAATGTTTTTACTTCTCTCTGTGTGTGTAGGACAAGGGACAGGTTCTGAACTGCAATTTCACGTAGTTCAGAGGCACTGACGGGAGCTTGTAGAGCTGGTGACCCAGTGTGGGAGTAGAAAGATGAACTCCCTTTTAGTCCTTAGAGAGAGAGAGGGAAAGGGGAGGGAAAGAGGGAGAGAGAGAAAGGAAGGAAGGAAGGAAGGAAGAAGGAGGTGCTGGAGCATATAACACTGTCTGTCTCCCCCTCCCTTTCAGAGTGATTAATATTGCCTCATTAACATTTTGGGAAATCAATCAAGGCCCTGCCCTTTTGGCAGCACAATACCCAGCAGCCATTTGGGCAGCAAAGCTTAGCTGAAGACATGGGGCAACCTATCTGAAGCCCATTTTAGACTTTCTGTTGGCTCCCAAGAACACCAACATGTCTTTTTAAGTAAAAATTATATTCGGTATTACAAACAGTGATTTCTCGGTCCCCTTGAAAACATTGGGCAGGAAAACTGTCTCTAGGAAAAATTGCCTTTGCTGTTGATTTCATAACATACAATTTGTGCAATTATGAGACAAGCCGCTTAAGTACTACTTGTATGGAAGAAAAATAAATATTTGCAGGCTGGGGAAGAACAATGACCGAAGCATGTCCAGGGCTCAGCTTTCCCTTGGGCTCCACGGAGCCTGGCAGACCAGCCTTAAAATGAAGGTTTCCAAACAAGGCAGGGAGAGGAGAGGGACCCAGGCTGTGAAGGTCAGGTTCACCAGAAGCCTCCTGTGAAGTGGGGGCAGGGTGGAGTCCAGGCAAAAGAAAACTGCTTGTGGTGAATAGCTAAGATGGCAGAGACTCAGGCCTTGGGTACAGCACAGATGTCCAGACAGGACAAAGAAAAGTTCTAAACAGATATTTGGTCCTTGAATTAATGTGGGCACAAGGGCTGGAAAGATGGCTCAGTGGTTAAGAGCACTGGTTGCTCTTCCAGAGGACCCCAGGGTTTTTATGTTTGTTTGGGTGTTGTGCTTTGTTTGTTTGTCTTTGTTTTGAGGCAGGTTTTCTCTGTGTAGCCCTGGCTGTCCTGGAGCTCACTCTGTAGACCAGATGGGCTTTGAACTCACAGAGCTCCCAGGCTCCCAAGTGCTGGGATTAAAGACACGGGCCACGCCTGCCTAGGATCCAGGTTTGATCATATTTCTCTGACTGTAGTTTCAGTGGGTCCGATAACTTTTTCTGACTTCTTCAGGCAACACGCATGGTTTTGCACACACAGGCCAAACACTTATGCATATAAAATAACTTAAAATAAGAAAAATAAAACAAACAAACAAGAAAGCATGAGCTGGAAGTACCTGAGTTGGATTTAGTCAGCACAGATACTTTTGAAGTCTGAGAAGATTACTTGGGTATAATGAACTCCCTGACTTTGAACCCTTACCTGCATCCGTATGCTTGCCAGGAAGTCTTGATTCTCATTAAGTAGCCCAGGCTGGCTTTGAACTCATGTTCCTTCCTCAGCTTCCAAGCGCTGGGCTTTCAGGCACGTGGCGTCACGGAAACTGATAGACGTGAAAGATGATAAGTTCTAAAGAACTGTGCTGACCAGGGCATCACTTAGTGGTCATTTATATGGCAAGGCATTACTGAGGAGTAGAAAGGTGAGCTTAGGTCATACAGTCATGATGACCCTATAGAGCAGTTCTGTCAAGATGTCCAATGGGCTGGACACCCAGGTACCAGGGACATGAGGTTTCATTCCCCATCCAGTTCCAACCCAAGCTGTTGGGCAGAGCTTCTCTTAACACTGTGTGTACACTAGCTTCTCTGGCTGTGTCCCAACAAAAAGTCAGATTTCTGCTCTCACTTGGTCCCTACTTCAGTTCTCCCAATGTATCCATCCTGCAGGGGTTTAAGGAGGAGGGGTGGGGCTCTGTGTCACCTTCTTGTGACACATCCTTCCCTCTATTGTTGGTACTGTTGTTAGTAGATGATTGTGTCAGCATTATCAACTGCCCAATAGCCTGGGCTGAGATTTGTAAGCTGTATGCAAATAGGAGAAACCACCAGCATGAGGTAGCTAATGCCCAACCTTGGCTGTAAATAGACCTGGCACAGAAGGTGTCCTAGTCACATGAAGACCAGATGACTTCTCTGTCATCGGCCCACCATAGTGGGTAAAGCTTGAGCTGGCTTGTTTGGAGGATTACAGCTAAAGACAAGAGTATTCTTAGAGCATTCTTCCATGCTTTTCAGGACCTGTCTAAAGAATAGCCACTTTTCTGGCAATAAGGTACCCATAATGCATTGTTTGAAGCATTTTCCTATGGACCCAGGAGGGTTTGGGATGCAGAAATAAAACCTATTGATAGCTTGCTTCAAAACAATCCAGTTCATTGTTCCATGTTGGCATGTAGAAACTGCCACAGAGTATGAAATAAATGGCTAGCAAGTATAAATGGGGACTGTCTTAGGGTTTTGTTGCTGAGAAGAGATACCATGACCAAGACAACTCTTATTATTTTTTTTAAATAATGGATATTGAAGATTTCATTTACTTTACATATATGATGACTACACTGTACCTGTCTTCAAACATGTCAGAAGAGGGCATCAGATCCCATTGCAGATAGTGTGAGCCATCATATGGTTGCTGGGAATTGAACTCAGGACTGCAGGAAGGGCAGTCGGTGTGCTTACCACTGAGCCATCTCTCCAGGCCAAGGCAACTCTTATGAAAAAAAAAATTTAATTGGGGCTGGCTTACAGGTTCAGAGGTTTAGAGTTTATTAAGTTCTGCTCTAATCTTCCTGGCAGTGGCAGTTCGAGTACACGCGCGCGCATACACACACACACACACACACACACACACACACACTTATATTTAATATGTCTGTTTACAGAGCAATTGACCGCCCTGGACCCAGACCTGCAGCCCTCCAGGCCATGATTCCTGACTCTCACACGCTGGCAGTCTCTCTGCCCTGCACATCACAGGCCTGATCTTTTTGCTCCCCTGGCATGGAAGTTGTAAATCCTTCCTTGGGTTCCCTTGCCTGGAAAATCTAAAGCTCTGCCTCTGTCTCTCTACCTAGCCATTGGCTGCCTGCAACTTCATTTACCAATTAGAGCCAACTGGAGGCAGGGAACCAAGGTGTCTTACATGCAAATTCCTGTGTAATTTGGTATCCCAATTAATATAATATAAGCAATAAACCAAATCCACAACAGTTTAGTCCATTACCATAGACTCCTACCTCAGACATGGTACTAGGGGATCCTAGAGTTCTACAAAGAGTTGATCCAAAGACAGCCAGAAGGAAACTGTCTTCTTCATTCAGTCTCTTTCCATACTGAACGAAGCCTGACCATAGAAATCTCAAAGCCCACCTGCACAGTGGTGGCACACTTCCTCCAATGAGGCCACACCTCCTAATAGTGCTTCTCCCCATGGGCCAAGCATTCAAACACATGAGTCTATTGAGCCAAACCTATTCAAACCACCACAGGAGCCGTCTCAAGAGGCGGGGACTCCATTGGTACCCTGCCGTGGAACTGTGGGATGGATCCAGGATAATTGCACACTGTTCTTTCAGGTAGTAAGGGGATAACTGGCTGGAGGACAAGAAGAGGTTCTTTGAAGCACACTTGGATGTTTTTGTATATTTATGTTTACTTAAATTGCTATCGTGCTTGTTAAAGAAACTTAGAGGAAAAAAGTAAAAAAAAAATTGAGATTATGTACAATTGGAGATTTTGTTTCTTACTGAGGATGTGTAGTCATCTTAGTTTCTTTTTTTTTTAATTTTTAAATTTATTTTATTTTATGTGGTGTTTTGCCTGCATGCCCGAATGTGTATCATGTGTATACCTGGTGCCTACAGAAGACAGATGAGTCTAGTCCCCTGGGGTTGAATTCAGATACGTATGAGCTGCCACATGGGTGACAATTGAACCTGAGTCCTCTGAGAGAGCAACCAATACCCTGAAACACTGAGCCGTCTCTCTGGCCCTCTTTGTCTCTTTTGTTGTAGCTGTGATAAGACTCTCTGACCAAAACAACTTAAAGGAGAACAAATTTGTTTTGTTTCACAGTTTAGGGTTCAGTCTAGGGTTGTGGGGAAATCAAGGCAGCAGGATTTTAAAATAGCTGATCACATAGCCTCCATAAGAAACAAAAAACAATAAATACATGCAGCTGCTCAGCTTCCAAGGGCCAAGCCAGGGAATGGTGCCACCCACAGTGTGCAGGTCTTTCTACTTCAAGGCAATCAGGTTAGTCACTGGGTTTCTCTCAGATGATTCTAGATTCTGTCAAGTTGACAGTTAACAATAACTATGACAGTATTCACTGTGGTGGTTTGAATATGCTTGGTCCAAGGAGTGGCACAATTTGGAGGTGTGGCCTTATTGGAGTGGGTGTGGCCTTGTTGGAGGAAATGTGTCACTGTGAGCATGGGTTTTAAGACCTATTGTCCTAGCTGCCTGGAAGGCAGTCTTCTCCTACTGGGCTTCAGATAAAGATATAGAACTCTCAGCTCTTCCAGCCCCACATCTGGCTGGACTCTGCCATGCTCCTCCCTTGATAATTAATAATGGACTAAACCTCTGCACCTGTAAACCAGCCCCAATTAAATGTTGTCCTTATAAGAGTTGCCTTGGTCATGGTGTCTGTTCACAGCAGTAAAACCCTAACTATGACACTCACTAAATGTTTTTCTCTTTCCCTCTACCCCTCTCTTTCTCAAATGACAGCCTTTTCATCTGCTCTTGTGCTACACTCCCCAGACTTGGATGAATTTCTTAAGTGGGCATAGTGGTGTGTATTTGCACTCAGAGACTGAAGCAGAATCCTGAGCTCCAGGTCAAGCTAGGCTATATAGAAAAAACTGTCTCAAAACAAACATCCCAAGCCAAACCAGAATTGAAAGCATACCATCTATCTTCAAAGGCCAACCATCAAGATTGGAGGGGTGCTACTCCCACTCCAGAAAGTTCCCTCAATCTCCACAATCTCCACTCATTCCTCCACCCTCTTAGACTGCCACTGTTTTCATTTCTATTGCTGCAGATTGCTTTTGCCTATTCGCATGAATAAAAATAGTTTTTATCTTTTGCTTTTTAAACCTAGTAATGTGAATGATTTCTACCTCACTGTTTATCTACAGCTCTTTCTTTCCCTTCTCTTCCCTTCCTTCTTTTTTCTTGTTTTGAAATAGGATCTTACTCTGCAGCCTATGATAACCCCAAACTCAGAGGAATTCTTTTGTCTCAGTCTCTTGAGTGCTTATGTCATAGGTCTATGACACATACTCACACACATTCATACACCCATACATATATATACATACACACAAACACACACTCATACACATGTACACTCACATCCACATCCATACACACATCTATACACATTCACACACACATATACATTCATACATGCACACACATACATTTACATCTACACACATCCACATCCACATACATATATAGCCACACACACCCATACACATCCATACACATATATATCCACACACACCCATACACATTTACACACATATGCACACACACATGCACACACACATCTATACACACACAGACACACACACACACACAGATCCACACTCACACACCAATCAGTCTCTCACTGATGGGGATTTGGTTTCATCTGTCCTTTCTCTGTTACCTTCCTTCTGGCCCACTTGACACACATCATTGTCACCAATATCTTTATGGGTACATCTTTGCACACAGGCTTATTTCTGTAGATGGCACTCCTAAAACTGCAATTTCTGTGCCAATAAATGGACATCTCAAACTGCATTGCTAAAAGACACCCAGAAAAACTGTCTCCAGACACCTCAGAATTGATCTGAGTTTGGGGCTATCATAGTCTACCTAGGAACTTCCAGGTCATCCTAGGCTACATCATAGCTCAAAACAAGACAAAAGAAAGGGAAGAATTGTTTTCCGACACTGTGGCAAACCCTGAGTTGAGAACAGGTGGGAGTCTTCGTTGCTAGTCTCCTTCCTATTTTAAATATGGCAGTTGATTTTAATCTATATTTCTCTTATCAGTAGTAGGGTTGACCATGTTCTTCTGAAAAAAGCTTCACCATGTCACTTTACAGTAGAAATTACTTTTTTTCTAAATAAACTTTCTTTTTTTCTTTTTCAAAAAGATTTATTTATTTTATGTGTGAGTATACCGTCGCTGTCTTTCAGACACACCAAAAGAGGGCTTCAGATCCCATTACAGATGGTTGTGAGCCACCATGTTTTTTGACCTATAATTCCCTGGGCACGTGCAATAAAACGAAGACATACAGGTACAAACCTTGTACCTAAGCTCACTCGATAAAAGTACTCGTTTGCCAGCACAGGGACCTGAGTCAGCTCCCAGAAGCTATTTTAAAACTCTAAATGTGCCCACACTTATAAATCCAGTGCTGGGGAGGCAGAAATGGGAGGGTGTCTGGTGCTCACTGGCCTAAAAAAATGGTGAATGATGCCTGAGGAATAAAACTCTCTCTTGATAGATATCTATCTATCTATCTATCTATCTATCTATCTATCTATCTATCTATCTATCTAGATATATATAGATATCTAGATAGATAGATAGATAGATATAGACATACATATATATACAGATATAGATAGACATATATATATATATATATATATATATATATATATACAGATATAAACTAGATAGATAGATAGATAGATAGATAGATAGATAGATAGAGACAGAGGGACAGAGAGATTCCCTTTTATAGTAGTAGATTTTTATATTTAACATATGGTTTATTTACAATTAACATTTGGCTCCAAATGAACAAAAACAAAACAAGAATCCTTAACCTACCTCTCATGCTAACACATTTAGAAGCATTATGACATTTTCATTCCTTGAAATTGGTAAAATTTAAGATAACATAGTACATCTTGTCTCTTTTAAAATTTGCATGCACTCATTTGTCTGGTTTGGGTTTGACCTAGCCCAGGCTGGCTTGGGACTTGCTAAGTGTCTAAGAATGACCTTGTCATCCTGATCTTTTTCCTCCCCACTGCTGGGTTTACAGATAGGCACACCACTGTGTATTCTGAAATAGGCTCGTGCGTAATGCATACAGCAATTCTATAGAGACTGTCTATTCTGAGAACTCCAGGTGGACGGCAAATTACTATTATCAGAGTAGGAGGTGCAAAGTCAGAATCATAACTCTGCACATCACTACAGAGATAGACGCTGGGGTCACAGCTGAGTTCATAAAAAAAATCAACCGCCCCCCCAGAAAAAGAGCCAGAGGCAAGTAACAGAAGTAGAACCCCTAGGTCTTGTGGCTACAGAGGACATTATCAAGTTACTTCAGGGGCCCCTCTCTTACCTTACCTTATTCCTCTGAAAGCTTGCCCCAACCCGTGAGTGAGTGTGTGTGTGTGTGTGTGTGTGTGTGTGTGTTGTTGCTGTTGCTGTTGTTGCTCCTACAGATTAAACTCAGGGCTGCTTGCATGCAAAGCACATGCTCTCCTGCTGGGCTGTGACCCCTGTCCTTCTCTATGAGCTCTTTGATCTCCAGGCCCAGCATCTATTCTGAACTCACTGAATCAACTCATAAGTTATCTGTCTCTCTTTTTAGTCCATGGCACTGGGAAAGTCAGTGCACCAAGACCATCTGGTCCCTAGATGACTTTATCACCCACCAGCCTGAGAAGGCAGTTTAGTTGTGAGGAAGAATCTATGGAGAGTTGTTGACTAAGTCCACTCAGGTAGAACGAGGAAGTTCAAGTCTTGTTTATTTGATAATATGAACTAACAGTTTCAAAGTTTTAAGTATGTATCAGAGTGGGCCATGGCTCTGTTCATTGGATGCTGTACATTCTCCATTGGGTTGTAAAGAAGTCGACAGAAAATGGAGGAGAAGAGGAGGAGGAGGAAGAGGAAGAAGGGAAGGTGGAGGAGAGGAGAAGAAGAGAAGGAAGGGGAGAAAAAAAGAAGAGGAGAAGGAGAAGAGGAGGAGGAAGAGGAGAAGGGGGTCGAGAGGAAAAGGAGAGGAGAAAGGGGAGGAAAAAGAGGAGGAGAAGGAGAAGAAGAATAGAAGGAGGTGAAGGAGAAGAACAGGTGGAGGAGGAAGAGGAGGAGAAGCAGCCACTATGTTGTCATGAATATCTTCTGGATCAGACAATGATTTCAGAGCTTTCTATTTGTCTCTTACTGTGGCGCCCCAAGATAGACAATATTATTATCTCCACTTTACAAAATAGAAAAGAAAACCCAGGTGGTGGTGGCACAAACCTTTAATCTCAGCACTTGGGAGGCAGAAGCAGGCAGAGCTCTGAGTTAGAAGCCAGCCTGGTCTATAGATGGATTTCTAGGACAGCCAGAGCTACACAAAGGAGCTCTGTCTTGGGGGTGGGAGGAGTGGCAACAACAACAAAGAAAAAAAAAAACGTAGGAAATAAATTAAGAGGGAAGAAATTAGCTGAAGGCACCATAGTTAGTTCATGGTGAAGCTGGATTTCAAACTCAACACTTTGGTCTGCATATTACTGACTCTCTCTCAAAAAGCATATTTTTGTTCTGTTTTGTTTTTGGTGGCTTATTTTCTCCATTAATGTCGTTATGGTAAAATTATTACTAACATTTTGAGTAACAACAATAATTTTTTATTTTATGAGTTTAATGTCTTTTTAAAACTTTCTTAAAATGACTTCTTTTTAGTTTGTGTGCACTGGTGTTCTGCCTGCATGGATGTCTGTGTGAGGCTGTCAGATCCTGGAGTTATAGACAGTCCTGAGTTGGCATAATGGGCGCTAAGAATTGAACTATTGCCATTTAGAGGAGGAGCCTGTGATCTTAACTAGGAAGCCATCTCTCCAGCCCCAAGTTTTATGTCTTAAATGAAACTTTGAAGTATTTAATCAAACCCCACATTCTACCAAGGACCTTATAATCCAGGTGGAACTAAGCCATAAGTAAAGCTTTGATGGCTTCTTATTCCCCTTAAAACCTAATACATGGGCCTAGGGTAATGACTCAGGCAGGAAAATTCTTGCCACATAAGCCTAAGGACCTGAGTTAATATCCCTTACGAACCATGTAAAGGCCAGGCATGGTGGCAAACGTTTGTAACTTCAGTGTGTGTGTGTTGGAGGGCAGGGACTGGATGGGACACAGCACAGGACAAACACCAGGATAAGAGACGGGTGAATATAGCACTCACTGGCTAGCCAACCAGTGAACTCCAAGTTCAGTGAGAGACCTTGTCTCAGAAAGTAAAATGGAGTGCAGCGAAGAAAGATGCTTACTATTGGCTCTAACCTCCACACTCACGCATGAGCACAGACACACAAATACAATAAAATGCCCATGGTTCCATTAAAAACCTTAGGCAAGATAAACATATATTGTTAATGTTAATTCCAGTTTGAAATAAAGACAGCAAAGGAGAAAGATGGTATCAGCCTATGCAGGGACTTAGCACCAAGAATCGGATTTTGTTGCTGGACTTTTAGCTAGGCACCAGCTCTCTCTCTCTCTCTCTCTCTCTCTCTCTCTCTCTCTCTCTCTCTCTCTCTCTCTCCTCCCTCCCTCCCTCCCTCCCTCCCTCCCTCCCTCCCTCAAGCAGAATCAAAGTCTTTCTAAAACTTTCTAAAAGTAAATAAAACTATTGTATAAATCAGCAGTCGCTATTTTGAAAATAAGATTATAGAATAGGTCATTGGCTAAAAATATAGTTGAAGGAAAATTCAGCTTGCAGATTTCCAAATTGTTTTATTTTTATCTTCTGGTCTTCAATCTGATCACATTTTTTCCATGACTAGTTTATTGATCACAAGAAAGTTTATTTAGGGGGTGGGAGAAATGGCTCAACAGTTAAGAGCACTGACTGCTCTTCCAGAGGTCCTGAGTTCAATTCCCAGCAACCACATGGTGGCTCACAACCATCTGTAATGGGATCAGATGCCCTTTTCTGGTGTGTCTGAAGACAGCTACAGTGTACCCACATACATGAAATAAATAAATCTTAAAAAACAAAAATAAGTGTATGACCTAAAAAACAAAAGGTCAGATCAGGGGGTCATTAAAACTACAGCAGTCAGGCATCAGTTCGGACCAGCATGCATGAACCCCAGGGCAAATGGTTTGAGGGCCCGGACATGTGACTGACGGGCCTTGGGGTTTTATGAAGGACAGCTGAGAATGCCTGCAATGAACTCCTAGAGTCAGCATTCCTCTCTAACCCACCTCCTCTGCAGAGATGGTGGCTGCGTTTTCAAATATCCTCGTACAATATCTTGACTTACATTTTGGATTGTTCCTTTAAAAAATAAATTTCTAGAAATGCAATGTCAGAACACAGACACGTCTTGAAGCATGTTGTAGAAACTGACTCCCCAAAATGTGAGCTAATTATGCCCTACCAATTTTTATATTTTGCACTGGTGCTAATGAGCTGAGGTTTAGTGATGGAACCTTCACATACATAAAATGCAGTCAGTGGAAGCTGGCTTAGATCATACCAGGGCCAGCATGTTTTAAATGACAACAGAAATGTCCACAGCAAGAAGGCAGTTGAACAAAATATTCCAGAGTAAAATGATCTCAATAACATCAGATTTCAACATTTAAAAATAACATTTTAAAGGTTTAGATCTGAAAGTATAAATTGATTACATTGAATTCCCATTAGCTCATTTATTAACTGATATTGTTGTTGTTTAAGACAAGATTGCATGTAACATAGACTGGCCTCAGATTTAATGTGTAGCCAAGGATGACCCTGAACTCCTGATCATCCTACCTCCATCTCCCTACTGGGATTATAGACATGTGTGCCACCTGTCCCATTTAAATGCTTTCTTTCTTTCTTTTCTTTCTTTCTCTCCTCTCTTTCTCTCTTTCCTTATTTTTATAGCACTGGGATTCAAACCCAGGACCCAGGAATACAAGTATCTTAGGGTTTTATTGCTGTGAACAGACACCGTGACCAAAGCAACTCTTATAAAGGAAAGCATTTAATTGGGGCTGGCTTACAGTTTCAGAGGTTCAGTCCACTATTGTCATGGCAAGAAGCATTGGCAGCAAGCTGGCAGACATGGTATAGGAGAAGGGCTGCGAGTTTTCCATCTGGATTGACTGTCAGCAGGAAATGACTGTCACAGTGGATGTGACTTAATCATCATCTGAACCCTCAAAGCCGGCACACAGTGACACACTTCCTCCAGCAAGGCCACACCTCCTAATAGTGCCACTCCCTAAGGGGTCCATGGAGGCCATTTTTATTCAAACCATCACCAAAAAACAAACAAACAAACAAACAAAAAAAACGCTCCACCAACTAAGCTGCTTCCCCACCCCTCTTTTACTTTTATAAGAGAAAAACTAAGAGAAAGAGGGCTTTTCTTTATTAGGACCAGTTTTCTTATAAACATCCTAAATGTCTTATGTCTGAGATGTATTTCCCTAGTTCTCTCTCCACTTAAATGGAAACTTTTATTGCATGTTAATAAGAATCACAATGTATAGTAATCTCTTTACACACTCTATCAACATATTGCTCTTTTATCCTACACCAAAGTTATGAGACTCAATTTCCCAATTGAATACACGTTTGCCCAATTGAACAGAATGTTAATTCCTAATTGTACACCTGTCAAGTTAATTTTGTTTCTAGTGTATTGATGTGGCAATAAAATGGAATGATTTGTGGTGGTACCAGATGTTTAAGCCCACTCTGCATAGTGAGCTCCAGGTCAGTTATAATAGAGAGAGAGAGGGGGAGAGAGAGAGGGAGAGGGAGAGAGAGAGAGAGAGAGAGAGAGAGAGAGAGAGAGAGAGAGAGAGAGGGAGACTAACATAAATGTATCAGTTCCACAGGCATTCTTGTAGATTCACCATTCCCAGCATTTAGTGAAATACCTGGCCCACCACATAGCAGCCATCCAATAGTTACTGAAATCATAAACAAATAAGTAAGCATGTTTCTGTGATATACTCCCAAGGAATACTCTTTATCTCTTCTCCAGTATCTCACTACTGTCCTTGCAAATATGGCTCCCTAATGCCTTCTTCCCAATAGGTCATGTGACTGAATTTGCATACAGCCGACACCATTCAATAGTGAAAAGGGATTCTGAGATGTATGTCCAGGAAGTGAATTGTGTTTGTTTTTGAGACAGCCTCATTATGTTGCATAGGCTAACCTCAAACTCACCATGTTCCTCCTGCCTCAGCCTCCTAAATTGTGTTGGGATTACTTGAGGGGTGAGTATGCTCCAGAAAAATGCTTCTGAGTCACACAGATTAAAGTATCCAAGGAAAGTGGAAGGACAACTGTTCCTGTCCCTCGTGTGGGCTTATGGTGGTGCCCAGTGTGAACACTCATCCCCCATCCTCCGAATGTCTCTTAACCCCCAGTTCATACTCCCCATCGCCTGCCTTCCTAAGCTTCATTCCAACAGCATTCAGAAGCAAAAGGAAGGACTTAGCAGGTACAGCACATGCCTTTACTCCAAGCTCTTGGGGGATAGAGGCAGGCTGATCTCTAAGTTCGAGGCCAGCCAGATGAATAGAGTGAGTTCCAGGTCAAAATAAGGTCACATGGAATTTCTTCTGGGGTGTACACACCCTAGCAGTGACCGAAGGACACAAAATGATGTTGCTCACTTGAACCTGCACCTTACATAAGTTTTTTTTTTTTTTTGGAGGCAGAGCATTCTATGTTGTTTTTTCTGTGGTTTTGAAATTATAGCCTCCGGGATTGTGAAACACAATTGTGTCTCCTAATTTCATTTCTTTGGCATGTTGATAGAAATAAACAAAAAAAAAAAAAAAAAAAAAAAAAAGGAACATCCAATCAAATCAGAGGTTGGTTTCAAAAGAAATGTCATTCTCCTTCTTCGGATCTCTTAAAATAAACACTAAAAGAAATCCTCTGCAGGGTACTTAACAGGAACGAGGCACCGGGAGAAATTAAAGCATCTATAGGAAATACAACACACATCAAACCTAGAAATAGTCTCCCTCTCCCCTTTGTGTGGAATTCAATTACATGGAGGAGAAAGGAGCGGGTAGGGCTCTTTTTCAATTACTCTAAACTGCTCTCCCTCAAACAAAAGACCATCACACAGTGATCAAATCTAACTCTCAGCATTGTTCTCCCATCAGACTTCTGATTTTAAAAGATGCTTTCTCTTGGAGAAACCCGGTCATTACCTCCTGTATAACAAGTTCTCTCACCAACTAAATAATAATCTTGTTTTTAATCACAACCTTTCAATAAGATACAAAAGGTTAAAACTTTAGTGATGCTAAGAAAGAAATACTATGTATCTTTCAGAGAGTTTTGAGATGGATGTGCCTAGAGCGAACAAGACACTGCTTGCACCAAAACAATAAAAACAGAACATGTTTGTGAGCCGACTACAACATTGTAGACCAAACAAACAAACAAACAAATAAAAAAAAACCCCTAAAATCTTCACATTCTATTGCTCTAACTTCCCATTAACACATTGTTTGCCAGTTAGAAGTGGTGGTAGCTCAAGTCTTTAGTCCCAGCTCATTGGAGGCAGAGCCAAGTGGATCGATCTGGTCTAATCTATAGAGTAAGTTTCAGGATAGCTAAAGCTACACAGAGAAATACTGTCTCTAAAAACCAAGAACAAAACAAAACCCCAAAACAAAACAAACAAAAAAACCCCAAACCTGTCTCTGCTCTCCATCTCGTACTTACAGCTTTTAAGATTGTTAATGCTTTATGCTTGGATAACAGTCCATCACTCTGGTTGTCAGTGCCTTTCCTGTGGGTACTCTCTCTGCCTGCCTGCCTGCCTATCTGTCTGTCTGTCTGTCTGTCTGTCTATCTGTCTGTCTGTCTGTCTGTCTATTTATCTTCTATTGATAGATCTATCATCTATCGCTGACTTTAGCTACTTTGTGGGTTTTTCTTTTTTTCACCCTTTATCCCCCCCCCCCCCCGTCAACCTCCTATCACTAGATGGAAGAGAAAGAAGGATAGGTGGGAAAGAGAGAGAGAGATCTGAATCTGATTTCTAACAAACCACAATCAACCTACCCCCCTCCCAAATGACCAATAGCCTTCAACTCTGCCTTTTGGGGCCCTAGTAGTTACATGCCCTCTGAAAAGTTCCCAGAATTCTAAATGTCACATAATCACAGAAACAAGCTGCAGCTGGCCAAACCACTCTTGGGCTAGAACGTGGTACAAAACCATTGTCATAGGCTAAGAGGCAGCCCCATGCCTGAGATTAAAATGAAAATGTGTTCTTGTAATAGTTCTGTGCCCTTTAAAGAAACCAAAATTCCAGAATTCTCACTACATTTGGTTTTCAAAACAGGATTTCATTGTGTAGCCCTGGCTGGCTTGGAACTTGCTCTGTAGACCAGGCTGGCCTGGAACTTAGAGATTGGCCTGCTTCTGCCTCCTGTGTGTTCGGATTAAAGGCTTGCTCCACCACTGCCCAGCTGTATTTATTTATTTTTAGCAGTGCTGGGGTTGAACCTAGTGTCTTGTGTGCTGGGTTGGCAAGGGCTAGGTCACTGCCAACCCCTTCACTTCTGTGGCCTATGTGGGCTTTTAAAAAGAGGATGCTTTGTAGAGCAAACACCTTTTTAACAGTACCTACCTGCCTAAGAGCTGATGGGTTGTCCCATTGGGGCTTTCTGGCTGGCCAACCTCTCAGCCAGACTCTGAGTACAGTCTGACTTCACCTTGCTGATCTGGCTTGTCAGCTGTGGGATTTCAGAGAGAAAGATTTACACACATTTTAATCTAGTTCATGTATCAAAGCTATGGGGAAATCTTGGGTTAATCAACTTTGTTTCCCCTTGAAACTGTTGATGGGGGTACATGGAGCATTAAAGAGAATACTAATTGCTTTTGTAATCATTGTTTGTATTTAAAAGTTTTTAAACATTTATTATTTACTGTGCATGTGAGCATGGTGTATATGTAAGTATGTGTGTGTGCATGTGTGTTTATGTGGTATATGTACACGTGTGAGTGTGTATGTGTGTGGTATGAATGTGTGTGATGTGTGTACATGTGTGTGTACATGTGTGCATGTGTGCATGCATGTATGTGGGGTGTATGCATGTGTGTGTATGTGTGTGGTATGTGTGTGTGCATATGTGTGTGGTATGTATATGCACGTGTGTGGTATGTGTGTGTGCATATGTGTGTGGTATGTATGTGCACATGTGTGTGTGGTATGGGTGTGTTGTATGTGTGTGCATGTGTGTATGGTATGTGTGTGCGGTATGTGTGTATGTGTGTGCTTGTATGTGTGAGTGTGTGTTTGTGTACTCTCCTGGAGATTAGAGGATGACTTATAGGAATCAGTTCTTTCCTTCCAACCAAGCAGGTTCCTGACTCAGTAAAGCACCTTTACTTGCTGAACCATCTCAGTGTCCCTATTATTTGCATTAAAAAAATATGACAATATGATCCTATCATAGCCCTTGGGGAAGAGAGTTACTTTAACAGATGATTTAAGAACAGACATAAAACTCAGTGGTAGAGTGCTTATTTGCACATTCGAGGCTCTAGGTTCAATTCTGTCTCAGTAACATATATATGTCTCACACACACACACACACACATACACACACAGAGGGGGCAGGAAGGAGAGAGAGAGAGAGAACTGTGAATCCTCTTCCAGTCATGATAGGGTTATGGTCAATCATTTTATCTTTCTAAGCATTAGATTTCTGATCTGCAAAATGGTAATAATAATTACCATGCACATTGTCATGGGGATTATGTGACATATTTTGTCATTTAACTAATGTTGACATAAGGGATTGAAACTAATTTAGACTCAGAAGCCACAGAAGTTTCCTGCAGTTTAATCCTATCTTCGGGCATCGAACTAAATATGGAAGGTAATCTCAAGTATTTTGGATGATGTAAAGATAAGGATATATTAGGTTCACCTATCTATCATCTGTTTGTCTGTCTGTCTGTCTATCTATCCATCTATCCTTCCAGATTCTCAAGTACTCTAAATTGTCCTCAAATTTGCATGTTAGGATGACCTTGAGTTTCTGATCTTCCTGCTGTAATCCTAAGTGCTGGGGTGACAGGCATTTCTTACTGAACCCAGGTTATACAGTGCTGGGCACCAAGCCCAGGGCTTTGTAGGCAACCACTCTACTGACTGAGCTACAGCTCCATCCATCATTAGACTTCCAGACTCAGAAGATCTCTCTATGACACCCATGTACAACTTACAGCAAATTTAACACACTTCCCTGCACAAAGCAATAAGTCTTACTCTAGCAAGACCAATGGCTATTTAGATATTGTGAATAAAATATTACATAACCAGGTTAACTTATGCTCTACTTATATAAAGCCTCTGCTATAAAGCAAACATGTCTTTGCTCCAGATAGGTTTTCCTCTTGGAGTAGTTTAAGAGAAAGATGTCCTCTATAGGCTCAAGTAGGTGAACAGTGGGACCCCAGGTATAGAGTGGTTTGAGGAGGCTTAGGAGGTTTGGCTTTACAGGAGGCCCATCACTGGAGGTGGCCTTCAGTTTAAAAGCTCACCCTGCTTTGTGTCTGTGATTTGAGGAGAGCTCCCAGCTCCCTGCTTGCCAGACCTGTCTGCTGTGACAGACACCTCTCTGCCCCATAAGGCAGATAGAATCCTACTTCTATAAGTTCCTTTTGGTGATGCTATTCCATCACAGCAAAAGAAAAGTAACACATACCATTAAATTCCAGGCTGACCTTAAACTCAGACCCTTCTGTCTCCACTCATGAGTTTACAGCCCTGTACCACCACACCTGGATTCTTTATTATTTCCTAGCATGGGTGATAGTTTTATGAATTTCCATTACATCTCTTTCAAAAAAAATTTTTTTTGACTCTCCTTGTCTGATTTGGAAGACCCCATCCCTGTAGATTTCTGTGCTATGATCCGGAGAGTGAGCCTTTCTGGGGTGCTGTGCCTTGTCTTCCGGTAGGTTTTGAGTTTACAGCAACCTCGAACCCTCATCTCACACTCCACAGTTGTACCACTGTTTTCCACCAAGAATCTGGAGACTAATCTCCCCACGACCTTTCCTCTGTTCATCCCAACCAAGGTCACTGCTCAACACTGGAGTCGGATCCTCATATGACCTTATTCATCTCCTGACACTCTTATCCCAAAAGCTTTATTTCTTAAAATTAAAAAAAAAGATTTATTTATTTTGTTTATATGAAGACTTGATACCTGTCTTCAGACAGACACACCAGTAGAGGGCATCAGATCTCATTACAGATGGTTGTGAGCCACCATGTGGTTGCTGGGAATTGAACTCAGGACCTTTGAAAAAGCAGTCAGTGCTTTTAACCACTGAACTATCTCTCCAGCCTCCAAGGCATATATATGTCTGGTATGTGTGCTGTGTTTTATAAAAAGACAAGAGGAAAGGAATATGTTGCGGTATGGTGTCAGGGAAGGGGTGCCTCTGCTGGCCCATGCTGAGACATCCCTTCCCTCTGAGGGACCAGCCATAAAGTGGTATAGTTAGAATAGAGTTTATTTAGGGCATGGGGAGAGGAGTTGAGGGGGTAGTAGAGGCAGAGAAAGGCAGAGAGAGAAAAAAGGAGTAGAGGTCAGCAATGGGCACTTGGAGAGTGGGGAAGGAGAATGGGGAGAGGGGGAAGAGGGTAAGGGAGCAGGAGCAAGAGGAGAAGAGAGGAAGAGGGTGAGGAGGGAGCAAGCTGCCCTTTTATTGTGAGTCAGGCATGCCTGGCTGTTACCTGGTAACTGTGGGGCGGAGCCTAAAAGAATGCCAACAGTGTGCCTGGGAGTGTAGGTGCTACTGGAAGCCAGAGGCATCAGATCTCCTCAGAGCTAGAGTTAAGGCCATTGTGGATTGCTTGATGTGTATGTTAGGGAACCAAACTCGGTTCCTTTCCAAGAGCAGCATGTGCTCCTGGTCACTGTGTCTGGCCAGCTCCTCACCAGGGGCCTCAGCAGCTTCCCCACGGCAACTGACTTTCCCATACACTTGTGCTAATCTTTCCACGGTGGAGACCTGGCTATCTCAGGAACACTGGCTCCTTAGTGGTGTGTGCTCCCTGGGGGAGTGGGGGTGGGGAGGGGTGTTTCAATTCTTCTTCTACCTCCTTGAATGGTGGGTTTGTAAATTGGTGGCTATCTTCACTGTGACTTCCAGAACATTTTTCCTAGTTTATTTAGCCCCCCCAAGGTCAAGTAGGTCCCACTAGTATGTAGTAGCTTCCTCTCACAACAATCTTTCATTCTGTAAAGATTTTAACTCCAGATTTATCTTCCTGATGGCCCAAGCATTCTTTCATGCTTCTTTTTAGATGCTTGTTTGTATATTCATCTATTTTTTAATGTACACTGGTGTTCTGGTGTTCTGTCTCCAAGGTGTCAGATCCCCTGAGCAATTACAGACAGTTGTGAACCACTATGTGGTTGCTGGGAATCGAACCCATGTCTTTTGGAAGAGCAGCCAGTGCTCTTTACCCCTGAGCCATCTCTCCAGCCCTCTCTCATGCTTATTTCCGGCATCTGGCCTTGGAGTCTGTAGTAGGTTACTGTTTTTGTTTCTGATAAAATACTCGGCAAGAGCGACTTAAGGAAGGACGGTTGTATTTGGTTTGCAGTCTGAGGGTGCATCCTGTCAGACTGCAGGAAGGCACGGAGCAGGAGTGGGACTTGACTAGTGGACTGGTCTCCTTTTATCAGTCCGACACTCAAATCCAAAGGGTAGTGCCACACACATTCAGGGTGACTCTTCCTCCCATAGTTCCTCCTCTGTGGAAACATCCTCACAGACACAGGTGTGTCTTCTGGTTGTTTACAAATCCAGACAAAGGTGACAAAGCTTAAACAACACAATGTCTTTTGAACTTCCCCTTGCCAATGACTCCCTCTTGTACCGCATTTACTCCTTTGGTGTGTGTGTGTGTGTGTGTGTGTGTGTGTGTGTGTGTGTGTGTGTGTGTGTGATTATCAAGGGCCTTCCTTACACATGCTAGGGAAGAACTGGGCCCTGTCCCCAGTCGCCAGTTCCTTACAGTCAGTCTTTACTCCCAATCATTACTAATACTGAAGCTTTCCTTCACATCAATGGCTTCCTGTTATTGCCACACTGACTACGTATAGAATTGGCCCAATCTGAGCACTCGCTGGTTAGATCATCTCAGGCAAATAGGTTACTTTCATTCAATTCCATTTGCTCTATTCAGAGGCTGCCTGCTGTTAGCTGAGGTCAGACGTTAGCAAAGAGACCATGGGAGTGGAGCGGAACAATGAAAGGATTAAGGACATTGAAATTAAGCTTCAAAGAAAGAGGGAAAGCCAGAGCCAGGGAACAATAGTCTCTTCTGCAGGAGAGGGTTGGGTCGTGGCTGAAGGACAGTGAATAGATTGTAAACTGGACTCCTGTTGGGTCAGCAAGGGTGAACTAGAGAGATAAAGGAGGCCCTAAGATCCACAGAGAAGAAAATGTTCCAGTGCACACAGTAGGGGCTGAGTAAATATTTATTGAGAAAATCGGTGGGTTCTGCGGAGGCCGGCAGGTTTTGATGTTTCCTCAGCCCGTTTTGGATAGAGACTGTGCTAGGGCAGCTTGTTTTCAGCAGGTGTTGGGAGAAGGGAAGGCTCTGTTTTGCTGGCTTTCGAATTAAAAACAACCCCAGGAGCTGGGTGTGATGGTGTTTGTCTGTAAGACAACCAGGAGTTCAGGGTCAGCATCAGCTACACAGTGAATCAAAGGCCAGCCTGGGCTACATTCTATCCTCCACCCAAGTCAAGCAAAGTTAGATGGAACTCGACTAGGTAGGTGTTACACACACACACACACACACACACACACACACACACACACACACACACACACACACTGTATATATGAAGACATGCAGTTGGGAAAGGCAGGGATTTGATCAAGATCTACGATACATGTGCATTGTACAAGGAATAAGGATAAATTGACAAGGAATAAGTAAATAAAAATACTTAAAGGAAAGAAAAGGAAGGAGGGTTGGGTGAATGATGAGGACGGTGTGTGGGGAAGAATAAAAGAAAATGGAAACTTTACTTTATTATAGGGCTACACATTTTATGTTTGTCATTTTCTTTGGAAAATGGATCTTAATGTGTAGTTCTGGTTGGCCCACTGGCAATATATAGATAACCCGGTATTCAATGTATAGATAGCTCAGATTAGCCTTACGTTGTGGCACTCTTCCTCAGCTTCCTAAGTGCTGGGTTTACCAGTGTGCACACCTGGCTGGGTTAGACATCTTAATACATGTCGCATTCTATTCTCCACGACAGTCTTTCCAGGTCAAAGCTAACTGCATTATTCTTCTTTAAGTTTTCCTTATTCTTGAGAAATTTATACATGTATGCAGTGAAACATGATCACATCAGCCTGCCCCCGTTTTCCCATCTCAATTTTCCTTACATTTCTCCCAACAAAGTCCCTTCCAACATTACGACATATATATGTGAGATATATGTCATAACATACACACACACACACACACACACACACACACGTATATGGACCAATCTAATTTCTGCTGCCCTTATGGGTGTGGATGGGACTATTCACAGGAACATGAGCAACCTACCAGTGGTCACACATACAGATCAGTCAATAAGTCTCTCTCCTCATCAGTGAACAATTGCCAACAGCTCCTCGGCAAGGGACAGGGTCTGGGAGATTCCCGGTCTAGGCTGGCATTTTGGCAAGACTGATCTCATGAAGGTAATCATAGCCACTGTGGGTTTGTGAGCGCTATAGTCATGTCAAGTCCAGAAGGCAGCTTTTTATAACAGCCCCTTTATCCTCTGCATTTTCATCTTTTCTGCTTCCTCTGAGATGTTCCCTGGGACTTGGTGGTAGTGTTGGGGGTGGAGTGGGGTGATGTGTTAAGACAGATGTCCCATTCCAGGCTGAGTTCTCAGCATAGCCTCAGCTCTCAGGGGTTAAGTCAGCCCTGACTGCTACCATCTGCCAAAAGAAGCTTCTCTGACTGAGGGCGAGAGCAGCCCAGGTCCTAGTCTGATCCAGTTCCTCTTGCCCAGGTCCGAAGCTTCTAGTCATGGACACCTGTGGGTTTTCACTGCTGTTAAGGTCCAAACAAAGTATGCAGTGTGGGAAGACGTGGAACACGGAGTGTGTTTAGATTCTCGCTCCACACGTTTCCTGTTCTTTTGTTGAAATACTTTACTAGATGTAAACTTACCAAAGTTAGGCTGTGTGTGTGTATGTGTGTGCGTGTGCGTGCACACACACATATATGCAATGTATATAGGCTGGCTGGCAGTGAGCCCTGGGGATTGTCCTTTCCCCTCCCAGATGCTGGATTAAAGCAAATGCTGACACACCTTTTTATATAGATAACGAAGAAGCTGTGAGTGCTTAAGCCTTCACCCTTACCCAGCATGCACTTCACAGACTCAGCCAAGTCCTCAGCCCCTAGGCACTGCCTTATCTTTTCAACTTTTATCCTTCCCCACAATTAGGATCTTCCCTACCACCAAGAAAATGCTTAGTCAAGGTGTGTGTGGTTGGACTGAATTTGCTCAAGCTAGCTGCTGACCACGATTGCCCTCCTCAACCTACCTGACTGGGCCCATGTTTTCCAGGGCATTTTCAGAAGGTCTGGATGATGCGCCCTTTCTTCTTTCCTCCCCTACAGAAGCGTCTCACCATGGTCCTGGTCTCTTGATTTGAGTGCTCAGCCCTTCTAGCGGTATTGGCCAATGAATGTTTCCACAAGACTCCTGAACATGAAATGCATGGGGGCGCACACCCAAGTCATATCCAAGCAATTCTATCCCTCCACGCTGCACTTAGCAGTCACTAAGTTAGTGGTTAGCATTACATTGATATTCTGCTCACGGTCTGCTCACAGGCGTCAGAACCGGGAACCTACCCTAGTCTGGCAATCACAGCCTGACACTTTTCATGTTTCTAACACGTAGCTTTCTCCTTTTCCTTCCTTCTTTCCTTCCTTTCTTTCCTTCCTTTCTTTTCTTCCTTCCTTCCTTCCTTCCTTTCTTTCCTTCCTTTCTTTTCTTCCTTCCTTCCTTCCTTTCTTTCCTTCCTTCTTTCCTTCCTTTCTTTTCTTCCTTCCTTCCTTCCTTTCTTTCCTTCCTTCTTTTCTTTTCTTTCTTTCTTTCTTTCTTTCTTTCTTTCTTTCTTTCTTTCTTTCTTTCTTTCTTTCTTTCTTTCTTCTTCCTTTAAAAAAAATTCCTAGTCTGTGAAAACTAGAAAATTAGAAAATTCTAGTTGTTCTGTGTAGCCCTGGCTGTCCTGGAACTCGACCTGTAGATCAGGTTAGCCTTGAACTCACAGAGTTCTGCTGGGATTAAAGGCATGCTCTTCCACCTCCTGGCAACTAGTAGCCTTCTTACACGGTGACAGACCCATGATCCACACCATGGTACTACTCATATATGACACCATAAATCCTTTTAAAATCTTGTGAGAAAAAAAAAATTTTGTGAGGTGGAGACGGGGGTTGGAAATAGCTTTTTCATGACCGGGCACACAGGTTTTTATTCATATTCTGTCTGTCTGTCTGTCTGTCTGTCTGTCTGTCTCTCTCTCTCTCTCTCTCTCTCTCTCTCTCTCTCTCTCTCTCTCGTGTGTGTGTGTGTGTGTGTGTGTGTGTGTGTGTGTGTGTGTGTTCATAGAATGAAATACCGAATTGCAAAGCTTTCTTCAGTTTTCTGTCACCCGTTTGTGGCCTCTCTTATCCTTAGAACTTCACAGTACTGAGGTCAGACAGGAGGAAGCATAAGTCTGCCTCAAGCAAGAGAGAGACCAGAACTGTCCGTGTGCTGCAGGATAAGTGATTGGGAGAAAGCCAGGTATTTTCAGAGGGACGTGCACGGTTCACATGATCTCTTCAGGAAATTTCGTGCAGTCTGGTCTTTCTCTAAGAGTTGCTTAGGGCCCCAAGGAAATCGAGGTTCCAAATGACAGGATGGTAATAAATTGGTCTATCCTGGGCCAGCCATCTGCTTTAAGTAAATTAAGAGACTAACCCATATGGGATTCATCTAAAATAGCAATTCTCGTTTTCTCTGCAATTTCCATTTCTCTTTATTTGGCTCTTTGAATTGATTTTACATGGAATAATCCAACAGCCTTCTACCCTATGCTTTCTGTATATCCACTTTGCCTATATGGGCAGTCAGACCTGAGGGTCTCCCTAACGTACCCCTAAAAGGTCCTTTTAAATGGTTCACAGTCTTAAATGTTTTAATTTGACAGTTGTTGGATTCAGGGGCTAATGGCTCTTTCTGTATTTTGTGTTGGTTGTTTGCAGCATGGTCTTGCTATGTAGCTCAGGTTAGCCTCCAACTCACACTTTTGCCTCAGCCTCTTGAGTGCTGAATTACAGGCTTGTGCTACCACACGGGGCTCCTTGGAAAATGCCTCAAAGCCACAGCACTTCAGTTCTGCGGGGTGCTGCTGTCTTCAACCCTCCCATCCTACCCCGGGGCCAGCCCCTCGGAGCTTCAGCCTCTCCCATTTGTCCTAAGTTTGACTTGCTTACTCTTTGCTCACCAGACCAATCCTAAAAAATCAGTTTTGTCAGGCCGATTTTTTTTTCCTGCCGTGGTTCAGGAATCTGCACTGCTCAGAGATGAGCCAAATGTTTCTACCACAAATCCCTTTACCCAGTTCCAGCTCGTTTCTAAACACGGTTCTTCTCTCCACTGTCCCCTCCCGGGAGGCGGTCTGCTGTCTTCACTTCCTCTGGGACACACCCACTTTCACCTATCCCACTTCCTTCTGTGTTTACAGATTACAGCCTGCTCTGTCTCTGTCTGTTTGATGCATTGCGTTCAATTATAAATCTTTAGAGAGCAGTGCCAGACTCAGAGTTCCGGTTCCAGACTTGGAGTTCCTGGTTCTAGACTCGGAGTTCCGGGTTCTAGACTAAGCGTGCCTCTAGGCACCCAGGGATGTTCCTCACCACTGACTGACTGATCCAGTGAACCAACAAACAGCTTAATCATGGTTGTGTTTCTTGTGAGTTGAGACAAATAGTATGTCAAATATATAGCAGGTGCAATGGTCTAACTTGGTGGTTCTCACCCTTCCTAACGCTGTGACCCTTTAATACAGTTCCTCATGTTGTGCTGACCCCACAACCATAAGATTATTTTTGTTGCTACTTCATAACTGTACTGTCGCTACTGTTATGAACTGTAATGGAAACAAACATCTGATATGTGTGCCCTCTGTAACAGATTTAAACGAGTGGAATTGATTGTGTTAATTACTTTCAGAATTAATTTCAACTAATTATGCTAAGAACAGAATTAAGCAGAGGAAGGGTGGAGCAAATTTAAACAAGGGTGACCGGAAAAGGATTTTTTGGGAAGTCACATGGTTAAAGCATCATAGCTGTGAACTTGAATGAATAAATGAATGAATGGGTTTTTGAGATGTGGTTTGGTGCGGGGGTCACACTGGCCTTAAGCCTCTCAATGCTTTTGCCTCAGCTTTGGTGATCAGTTACACCCCCAGCTAATAAGGCAAAGTTTTAGTCATTAAAACCAAATAGGAGGGTGGAGAGATGGGTCACTGGGGACAGGCTTGCTGGGGAAGAAGAAAGACCCGATTTCAGGTCCTCAACACTGAGGTTAAAAAGAAGCCAGGTGTGGCCGAAGGTGCCTGCAACCCCAGTGCTGGGGGCAGTGGCTCCTGAGTGCTCCAGCTAGCTACTAGTCTAGCTGACACAAGGGGGCGGGGCTCCAGGCTCTATGAGAGACCTGTCTTGGGACAGTGAAGGGAGTGGAGCTCAGTGCTCAGTGGTGGAGCACTTGTGCCTGGCCACGGGTTGTGCCTTAGTGCACAATTAAATAGACCAAAACATTCCTCCAGCTTAACCCCGTGTGTGGCAAGGATACCTCAATATTAACCTCTGGCCTACACAAGCATGAGCCTGTGTAGGTAAGTACATCCAAGCACATATGTGTATATGCTGCACACACACATACATACATGCATACACATATATGCACATTGTACTGGCTGGTTTTGTGTCAACTTGACGAAAGCTGGAGTAATCACAGAGAAAGGAGCCTCCATGAGGAAATGCCTCCATGAGAGCCAGCTGTAAGGCATTTTCTCAACTAGTGATCAAGGGGGGAGGACCCAGCCCATTGTGGGTGGTGCCATCCCTGGGCTGCTAGACCTGGGTTCTATAAGAAAGCAGACTGAGCAAGCCAGGGGAAGCAAGTCAGTAAGTAACATCCCTCCATGGCCTCTGCATCAGCTCCTGCTTCCTGACCTGCTTGGGTTCCAGTCCTGACTTCCTTGGGTGATGAACAGCAATGTGGAAGTGTAAGCCGGATAAACCCTTTCCTCCCCAACTTGCTTCTTGGTCATGATGTTTTGTGCAGGAATAGAAACCCCGACTGAGACACACATATACACACATACACACATAATATATATATATATATATATATATATATATATATATATATAAAACACATAATATATATATATACATATATACATGCACATATATACATGCATACACACAGAAACACATACATACACACTGTCTTAGTTAGGGTTTTACTGGTGTCAACAGACACCATGGTCAAGGCAACTCGTTAAGACAATATTTAATTAGGGCTGGCTTATCAGTTCATAGGTTCAGTCCTTTATCATCAAGACAGGAGCATGGCAGCATCCAGGCAGGCATGGGGCAGGAGGAGCTGAGAGTTCTACATCTCCATCTGAAGGCTGCTAGAGGAAGACTGGCTTCCAGGCAGCTGCAGTTAGGATGAGGGTCTTAAAGCCCACACCCACAGTGACACACCTACTCCAACATGGCCACATTTTCTAAAAGTGCCACAAACACATGCATACACGCATGTACATATACACATACACACGCACACATCAGGTTAGGAATGTAGCTTGCTTCATAGAGTGGCTTGCATAAAGGCTTGGGTTCAGTCCTCAGCGTCTTGTAAACCTGGACAGACAGCACCCTACTATCATACCCAAATTTGGGAAGTTGATGTTAAAGGATCAGAGGAAGTTCCTGGTCATCCTCAGCCTCATAGTGAGCCTGAGGTCAGTCTGGGCTACATGAGACCTGGGCTCAAAAAGAAACCAAACCAAACCAAAACCAAAAAACTCCACAAAACAATGAATGATCCAACGAACCTACAACTCTCACAGCCACAGCTAAACTCCCAAGGCAAAGAAGCATCCCTGTGCAGGACCATGAGCATGTTTGAGGCATGAACTTGAGATAGTCTCACCAACGACAGACAGTATAATTCAAATTATAGATCATGGGAGTTGTGTTTAAAAGAAAGACAAGCCACGTGTCAGTCTACACATAACGTATGCAGAAAAGCAGCAACACTGGGACGGAGCATGTGCTCAGAACAGATGTGGCTGGAGAAAAAGGAAGGCACGGAAGGTCCTGCAGCACTAGTGATTAAGCCCCCTCTCTGAGCCTGGCGGAGAAGGCAAGGCAACTGAGCTGGAGCCAGAGGACGTTGGGCAAGCAGGTTTGTCCGTGACATGGAGGATAACGGTGGCAACAGGTCCATCAAAGAGGACCTTCGCCATGGCTTAAAGTCAACCCGCAGGAACGTCCAGCCCGTAATTCTTTATTTACATTTCTGATTTCCTTAGGCTAGTTTCCTAGACAGGAAATCAATAGATAAAGGAGGATAAACTATTGTTTTTTTCGTAAAGAGAAACCGTCCTCAGGCTTATTGTTGTGGTTTGCAAAGTTTTCGAACTTTGAACTACACCAGAAATCTTAGAGAAATCTCTTCCTCCCTCACAGCTCCATGGATGTCCTTTCTGAAGTTGCTTGCTTATGGATGACGAAGACATTCCCTGACCAGAAGGGGACCCGTCCTTCATTAAGGATACGTGAGTGTCTGTGTTCTGCTATGTTCTCCTGCTAGAACCTTCAAATAAGTTCTCAAGAGTTCAAGGCCAGCATGGACTGCGTAGTCAGTTCTAGGTCAGTCTGGGCTACGCAATCTCACTTCCAAAACCAAAGCGATAGCAAAAAGAATTGTGTCATAAGACAGTATTTGGTTGTTTAAAAAAAAATGCTTAAAAATCCATCCGCTATCTTATAATACTCACCATTTGCCCAGCTTTTTATTAGTGTTATTATTATTTTGACACGGGGTTTCAGTATGTAGCACTGGCCGCTCTGGAACTCTTTTGTAGACCTTGGATTTGCAGCGATTCACCACCTGCCTCTGCCTCCGAAGTGCTAGGGTTAAAGATATACATACACCAGCATACACAAATGCATTTTGTTGTTTTTGAGACAGGGTACCATAAAATGTAGCCTAGGCTGGCCCTAATTAGCTATCTTCAATTCCTGAACGTCCTTTCTTCCACTTCCCAAATGTCGGGATTATTAATATGTACCACTTGATTGGCTACATATCAGATACTACTTATGAACATGATTTTCAATGTATAAAAAGGAAATAGCGTCCATCAATTTATTTTTGTGTCTTTGGGTCTCATGTAACCTAGGCTAGCCTGGAACTCACTTCAGAGTCCAGTGCTGGGATCAGAGGTGTCACCTCACTCATGTTAATTTTTTTTTTTTTTTAATTTACTGAGCACACATTAATGTTTCAGACATTGGTGGATTTTGGGTGTTTGGATTGATTTACGTGTACTTTGGTTTACGAGGCTAACAGACGCTACTTTAAAACTTAGCAATCGTCTTGTGTGACAATCATTTAAAGTTTATTCTTTTACTCTTAATTTCTCTGTTTCTACAGTGCATATATATTTCTTTTAGTTTGGGGGAAAACAATGTTCAGCACAGCGAGACGTGAGTGCTCCAAAACAAAGAGAACCCATGGAGCCCTTCTTTCTCTTCTTGAGAGGTGAAGACAAGCGACCTTAGGATAAACTGCGTTTCTTATGTGGGTGGCACCGGACAGACAGGAAGAGCACTCGACCCGCCCCCACTTCCATCTGGGTCTGAGGCTTCCGGACTCTGCGCCCAACCAGCGTGAACCAGCACAGCAGGTTTGTGGCAGCGTGGGCTGCACCGGTAGAGCAACTAAGATTTGAATCTGGGATTAGCAGACAAAACACCACTTGTGGAGCTGAGGCTTCTTGTGCTCTGTGGTTCTGTCCTGGGAAGACTGGGAATCTGACCCCCCCCCCACCCCCGCACTCTCTCCCCCATGGAAACAGAACAGGGAGTGGGAGGGTACTTTTGTGCCAAATAAGGTTTCTAGGCAACCGCTTATTTAATGCCCCCAATCACTTAGCTTCCGTGACTTTTAGAACTGAGAGATTTATGGTGAGAAGTCATGCAGATGAGGCTGGCCAACCTGTGGCTCCTGCCTCACTTCCTGCCTGTGGACCAGTTTCTCCCAAAATGGGGTCTTGAGGTTCACAGGACTGAGGAATGCCAAGACTTCTCTGCCTACGCTCTTCCCCGTTTAGAGCACCTTTTTGGACCACACAATCTATTTGAGATTTGGCTCAAATTTAACTTGTATGCCCTTTATCTTACTTATGGTGCATACAGATTCTACCTAACTGTGGGCTTCATTTTGACACGTTCACAAACACATATAACCTAATTTGACCTTACCCTCTTCTCCCCCAAACCCCTACCCTAAGCCCCTAGCACACAGAGGAGGCTCACTGAATGCACATGTGAACCCTGTCTGCTTACTTCTTCTGGGAGTTGACCTTAGTGTCTTCTCGCACATGCTGACGCAGAGCTATTTATTTCTGTGTTCAGTGTGTTACTTCTAATTTTGAGACCGGATCTCATTAACTTTCCCAGGCTGGCTTTTTGTTTTGTTTTGTTTTTTTTTTTTTTTTTTTTTTTTTTTTTTTTTTGTTTTGTTTGAGACAAGGTTTCTCTTCCTTGTCCTGGTTGTCCTGGGACTCACTCTGTAGACCAGGCTGGCCTCGAACTCATCTGCCTCCTGGAGTTCGGGGACTAAACCACTACTGTTCTCCCAAACTGCCTTGCAGGGAGGGAACTCTCCAGTTTTAGGCAGGGAATCGAACTTTTGTCTTCCTGCCATAGTCTTTTGAGATTATATAAGCTCCCACCCCAAGATATGGTGGGGTACAAAACATTCTAGTTTCTCCCCGACTACCTAACAAATAGATGAGGCTCAGACTGTGGTTACCGGGGAGGGGTGCGGGGTGGGGATCACCCCTAATCTACTCTTCTAACGTCTGACCTGGCCACCTCCTCAGTGGTGAACCCCAGATACTTACTGTTTCTCCTGGCCATGACTTCATCACCCCCCCACCTCCCCCACCCTCACCCCAGCGGCTTCCTTTCTCTCCCCGCTCTTGCTCCTTCTCTAGCTTCTCCTCCTCCAACCAGGTCACTCTAAACCCACCTACCTCTAATCCGCCAATGATTATCTGTAGCCACTTTTATTTAACTGATAGTTCTGAGTCAAAGAACAACGTTTGTACAACAAAAGCTTGTAAACAGGAGAAGTAGGCCTAGACCTTATAGAATCTATCACTACAATACATAGCAATAGACCAAACCTCTACAATATGACTCCACTGACTTTTTATTGAGGAATGTACCTGATTACCTAGCAATGAAGTGAATATTAAGTCCAACCATGTTTATGTTCACCCCATTCATTTACCCATCTGTCCAACTTACCCACCCCACCCATTCTCCACTCTCCTCCATCCCTCTCCACCACTTCACACCATCTATCCATCCATCCATCATCCATCCAAACATCATCCATCCAAACATCATCCATTCATCCATCCATCCATCCATCCATCCATCCATCCATCCATGTATTTATACATTCACTGATCTGTCTTAGTTAGGGTTACTATTTCTAACAAAACCACAACTAAAAACACGTTGAGGAGGAAAAGATTTATTTGGTGTATACTTCTATATCAACTGTTATCACTGAAGGAAGCCAGGACAGGAACTCAAACAGGGCAGGAACCTATCTGGAAGCAGGAGCTGATGCAGAGGCCATGGACTGGCTTGCTCCCCATGGCTTTTTAGCCTGCTTTCTATAGAAACCAGGACTACCAGTCCAGGGACGATGCCACCAACCATAATCTGGGCCTTCCTTCATCAATCACTAATTAAGAAAATGCCCTTCAGCCTTGCATCTAGGAGGATCACATAGATGCATTTTCTTAATTGAGATTATCTTCTTTACTGGCTGGTTTTGTGTGTTAATTTGACATAAGCTAGAGTCATCAGAGAAGAAGGAGCCTCTGTTGAGAAAATGCATCCATGAGATCCAGCCATAACTTTTCTCAATTAGTGATCAGTGGAGCAGGGCCCAGCCCATGGTGAGTGGTACCATCCCTGGGCTGCTGGTTCTGGACCCTATAAGAAAGCAGGCTGAGAAAGCCAACTGAAGCAAGCCAGTAAGCAGCTTTATGGCCTCTGCATCAGCTCCTGCCTCCAGGTTCCAGCCCTGCTTGAGTTCCTGTCCTGACTTCCTTCAATGATGGACTACAGTGTGGAAATGTGAGCCAAATAAACCCTTTGGTCATGGTGTTTTTATTGAAGCAATAGAAACCCTAAGACACCTTCTTTCAGATGACTTATTAGCCAGCACACATCCATCCATGTGTCCCATGGTCTTTACGAAACACCTACAACAAGCCAGCACTGAGACAGACGGGCTTTGCAGTGTCTATGAATATCACTACATAAAGAAAAGATGGATATTATTTTGTCCAGCAATACTTACCTTGACCTGAAACTGGATTTTACGTATTTTGGTTGTTGTCTTTCCTCATTTGACTACGATAATCTGTAGAAGAATGGAGACTGTGTAATGTACTCGACACTGTTGCAGGAAAATGCCTGCCACTTTGCAGCTATTGGATTTGTGCTGGCTGGCTGACGTCAGGTGTGGTTATGCACACCAGTAATTCTAGCACTTGGGAGGCTAGGGTAGGAAGATCGCAAGCTCAAGACCAGCTTAAGCAAGATGCCCCACCTCAAAAATAGAATAGTCAAGCCTGGGACAGTGGTACCTTCCTGGGACAGAGGCAGAGGTTAGCCTGGATACGTAATGAGTTTCAGGACAGCTACGGTAACATACTAAAATAAAATAGGTTAACCCTGCTTCATCAAGTCAACTAGAATTGTACGCTATCCGGTTTTAAAGAAATAAGGGTGGAAATCTCTGATGTGCTACAAGGCTGCATTAAAACTCTTCCCCTTCAAGCATCTCTCCAACGAGGAATGATTAAATACTAAAATCAGCATGAAGTTTCTTGGCACCGACAGTGATGTAATGCCTTACTCCTGCCTGTAGTTAGAATGTCTAAGAGATTCGGTCAGGATGACACAGAAGTTTTGATAAAAACTTAATGAATGCTTTGAGGTTTTAGATTAATTTCCTGATTCTCCCAGTGAGGCTTTGTTGGCTCCTGACCGTGTGACAGTGGTGGAGAATGCAGAAGGGTCAGTGAGGGACAGCATTAGAGCGCCTCTGTGAAAACAGGGCATTCTAGATAGCATGCCATGAAGTACGATTCTGCTTAGCAGATGAAAGTAGGTAAACCAGCGCTCAACAAAAAGCTACACTGGTCTTCTTATACTGGCCAGTCTCCCCTCTCCTGGTCTTGGGTTTCCTCTTCCTGGGCATCTGGACCAGACTAGTTGGGAACTTAGTTCGTTGGGAACAGTGGGATTTACTTCAAGATAGGGGAGGGTCTGAAAAACTGTCCTTTTTCCTTAAGGGAACCAAAGCCTAATTAAAATCGCTGATCGTTCAGGCAAACCTGCAAACTGTGAAGTCAAACTAGCCCAGAGAGCCGAGAGGAGAGCTGATAAGGGGACCTGGAATGAGGTGCCTCTGAATGGGTGGCTTCAGCAGGAATGTGTTGTCTTTCAGTTCCATGGGCTGACGTGGAAAGTCAGTGTCTTCAGGAAGTTGTTTCTTTCAAGGACTGGGAGAAAGATTCTCTCTCCAGTCTCTGGAATCCTTGCCTTGGCGATGGCATTAGCTCTGTGTCTTCCCATTTTGTTTGTCTCTGAATCCAGATTTTCCCTTGTTCTGTTGTTCCCTTGGAGTAGAACAACCATAACCACTGCATTTCAGCTTGATTATTTACAAGAGACCTGTTCTTTTCTGTGTATGTATGTATGTATGTATGTATGTATGTGTGTATGTGTGTATGTATAGACAGGATCTCCCTATATAGTCAAGCCTTGGTCTCTAGTTGGCCTCCAACTTTCAGCAATCCTCCTGCCTCAACCTTTTGAATGCTAGGATTATAGATGTATAACACCATGGACCCCACTTCTAAATAAAGTCACACAGTTCTGGAATTTCATTACCTGTGAGGGAGTCATATTTCAAGTCCTAGAAGAGAGACGGGGAGGAAAATGAAAGAGTGTGTATGTGAAGGTGGTGGTGGGGCAGACCTGGTTGCTTTCTCCAGCAGCTGGACCATAGCATTTTATAGCACATGAGTTTTTTTTATAGGGTCTCTCCAACTTAGCAAGGCTTAGCTCTGACAGATGCTGATAATAAAACACACCCCTAAATCCTCTTGAAGTGGCTGAAACATCTTGGGGAGCAGGTTTATTTCTGGTGGAGACCAGAAAAACAACAACAGCAACAAAGATGTCAGAGCTGGGGCAAATCGACAGGTAACTTTGTGACTTGGGAAGGATGCTGGTTTCTGCTGGGCCACATGTCCTGTCTCTAGTACTGCCTGTATATCCTTGCCTGGCCTTTTTGGGGCTCAGTGTCCTCATCTGTAAAATGGGGTTAGTGAGGAGGCAGTCAAAGAGCGTTTTGTGATAATGCTGTGTGAAGACTGATGAGATACACCTGCTCTCAGAAGGGACTTTAACAAGTCCGGTCTCTCTGCTCCCTTCCTGAGGATGAGCCCCCCCCCCCCCCCCCCGGAGAGGTTTGTGCCCAAGAAAACAGTTGTTTTCGTTTCAACATTAGACACAGTTCTGTTTATGAGGCAGTGCTAACAGACATCTAAATGCCATGTGGTTGGCTAGACTCACTTTGGGCAAGAAGGAAATGTGGCCAGAACTGTAGCTCTAGCGTTAGGAGAAGAGGCTGGGAGGGATTCCTACATAATTACAGTTTGCAGATGGAGGTTTTGAATCACCCGATGCACAGTAGCAATCTCCTGTTTATGCTCTCTGCTTTATTCTCTTTGAGACAGGGTCTCTCACGGACCCTGAAACTAGGTACGCTGCCAGCAAGCTCCAGCAATCCTAACTCCACTTCCCCTACAGCAATAGAGTTAAAAGCACACAAGACACACTTGGCTTCTTACGTGGGCACTGGGGATTCGAACTCGGGTCCTCTTGTTTTTTAACTGGAGATGGTAGAGTGGGAGGATCACACACACAGACATCTCTGGCCTCAGAGTAAGTTCAAAACCAGCCTGGGCTGCTTGAGACCTTGTCTCAAAAAGGACAGAAGGGGTTGGGGAGATATAAAATTCTCTCGCTGCACAAACCTGAGAGTGTGACTCTAATTCTCAGAAGCCACATCCGAAAAGAAACTAGGCACATGCTTGCAATCCCAGCCCTGGGGAAGCTGAGAACAGGTGGACCTCTGGCACCCATTGGCCAGCGCGTCTAGAGTCATTGGCAAATCCCAGGGCCATGGGAAAGCCTCTCAAAACCAAGCTGCATGTCTCCTGAGAAGGGGGGTGGGGGGCGGGAAGAGGAGGAAGTTTGACCTCTGACCTCCACATGCATTTAAAAAGGGGGCTGGGAAGGGGGACCCTTGCTTCTGTGTCATTCTCACACAATATTAGGAAGAAACAAAATGGGATAGAAAAAGAAACGCATATAAGATTCAGCAAGAGAGGAAACCACTGCATTCCTGGAGTCATTAGCAAGCCTCCTTCTGGCTCTTCCCCAGGAAGAGAAGCCCAGTGCTTTTTCTAACTGGGTATCTTTACATTTCTCACTTCAGTCGCAAGAATTCTCCTCTCCAGAGAGCTGTGCCCTAAATAACAACCAACTGCCTCGCTTTCTCTGCCATATATATTCCTGAGAACCCAAATGCCAGCCCCAAGGAGAACTGCAGCTTTCATACCCCATTCATGTCCCCTGCATGCCCTCAGCCTGCCTCCCTGGAGGGTCACGTTCCAGTTCATAAATAGCATCAAAGAGAAGTCACTTGGGGGTAAGGCAGTCTTGGAAGTAGAAGGCGAGGACCTCCGAGCAATGACTACCGGGGCAGCCAGGGCTCTTGTTAACAGGGTCTGGATAGCCTTCCAGCTTCCAGTTTCTACCTCTATACAGAAAGAGGGGGGGCAGAGAAAGTTCTGGACTGTCGTATGCCTCCTGTACTTTCCCCTACCAGTCACTCGGTCCAATCAGAAGTCACTTAGCAAGTCGGAAGCTCTTGCCCATCTGAGGGGTTGGCTGTGGTGAATGTTTGCAGAAATGTCTCAATAGCTCTTGAGTTAGAGGGATCCTGGGCCAAGTTCTGTCTTAGATTCCAGAGAGCCATGTGCTACTGCAATGTGCTGACCTGTGATCTGGGTTTTAGAGTCTTCACTTGATACATGTGTTCAGCTCTGAAGGGGTCACGGAATGGAGGTCTCTGGGCCTTACATTGCTTGGAAGCATGTAGCACTTCCACAAAACTTTAGTTCATGAGCATTATTTTATTTGTGCATTTTGAGACAGGATCTCATGTAGCCCAGGCTAGCCTCAAACTCATTGTGTAGCTAAGGATGACTTTGAACTCCTCATCTTCCTGCCTTTATCTTTAAAGTTCTGGGGTGGGTCATCTATTCACATGAACCTGATAACCTAGGGATGTTGGTCCATGTCTGTAACCCAGCATTCACAACACAGACATAGGACGATCTTGAGTTGAGACAAGCTTGGGCTGCTCTTAAAAAAAAAATCCAATGGAAATAAATAGAAAATTTCAGCTGTCAATGGTGCATACACATTTTATTTGTTTGTCTGCTTACTTAGCACTTGCTGTGTAGCTGTGGTTTACCTGTGTCTGACTCTGGGATCTAATATTGCTCTGACATTTGTGAATCATTATTTCCATTTTTCTTTGTATTTTTTTAAGGGCTGTCTTTAGGATTTCCCATGCACTGAGAGGAAAAGATAAAATAATTTCATTTTCTCTTATGCTAGGGACATGGGACTATAAAGAATTACAAACCTCAAGGATCATCTCGGGAACTTTTCTGCCCTCTCTCTTTGAGGAAGAAGAACAGATGGAACATTATACAAATTTGTGTTCCCGGCCTTTGCCTTTCTATAGAACACTCCTTCCAAATCTGTCCTTATGAAGGCTAGAGGGGGATGGACTGACAGAACCCATTAGGAGTCCTGGGAAATAGGTTTACAGAGTTTAGCACTGCTGGTGAATATAGCAGGGCGATAAGCCTCAAATCACACCATGCCCGGACATGGTTTTCAGACCTCACCTGGTTAAGCTGACCTCGGAGCAGTACTTAAGAGTCTTGCCTCTTGACATTCAAAAGCATCCCGGGTACCATCTGATAACTGACATTTGCATTCAGAGCTGGAAATGAGAAGACAGCGGTGCTTCAGGAGGCTTTAGTACTTAGTCTCAAGTCTCTTATGTCTCCTAGAGAATTCCAGAATCCTCTTTAATATGTCAGGGGAGGAATTATCAAAAAGGCATCATTAAAAAAAATATTTTAGAAATTCTTTGTATATTTTGATCAAAGTATACTGGCTAGGAATGATGACAAACAACATCGACTCAATTCATTCATTTAAACAGTTTTTTCTTCCATTTAATACTTATGTCAGATTTTGTCCTAATACAGGCAGTTATGTGAGCATAGTTGCCACAGATAGGAGGCAGGCCACTCAGAAAATGACTCTCTTGTGGTGTGAACCGGTTTGAAAGCAAAGTTGAGACCTGGAAGATGAGCATGTCCTGGCTGGGTGGAAAGGTGAGGGTGGGGGAGTGGAAGGGGTCAAGGCAGGGATGCTGATGGCAGGGAAACATGCTCTGTTTTGTCAGGGTGCTGAACACTGGTGGGCAGAGGCCAGGAGAAGACAGGCAGTGGATGTAGTGGATGAGGCTCTCTGGAAGAACAAGGTACGTACTCACGAGTTTTAGCTATTCACAAAACCCTTAGTACAAATTTCACCTTGCTGGATAGAGGCACCCCTTTTGTTCTAGTACGAAATGAAACTGTCGTGCTTGTTGAAAGTGTGTTTCCCTTCCCACCTCCTTGCGACCTGCATTTTTGAAATGATGGTAAGAATGTTGTGTTCTGATTGCTTTCATGTCATATGCTTGGTGTTATGGTCTCTTGTCTGTCATTATGCCACAAGTGCTTTGAGCCAAGTGTCTGGGACATTCATGAGCAGGTGAGTCACGGAGAGGTATACCTGACAGACTGGGGGGAACTTTATGTCTCTCCAGCCCTGAACTTCTTGTCAGTCAGGTTAGATGAGTCTGCACAGAGAAGATTATCTCTAAGGTCGTCCCTCACTGCTCACTGTCAAGAAACGCTCAGGAAAGAGGCCATCAGCATCCTGACAATTGAGAGACTCCTTGGCTAAGGGAACCTTGGGATTTGTGACTTTCCTCGTCCTCCGCTTTTTAATTCTCCCGAAAAGCTGCCGCTAACTACTGGTCTGCTGAAGTTGTGCAGCTCAGGAGTGTGCAACATTGCTGCAGTTGTTTAACAGCAGAGCTCGATTGCTCGATGTTACAGCTCAGGCTGTAATCACAGCACACGGGGAGCTGATGCATGAGGATCATCAAAAGTTCATGGCTGGCCGGGGAAAACACAGAGGTAGGTTAGCTCGAGCTATGCATGGAGACTTGCCTCTGTACCCTCAACCAACAAAATCTAAAAACAAAACAAAACAAACAAACAAACCCAAATCCTTCCCCAACCCTAAACTAAGTGAAAGCCCACAACCCCAACCAACCAATCATCACCACCAATAAAAACAAAATAAAACAAAACTTTTAAAGTTTTCTTGGTTAATATGGCTATCACTCTTTACCCAACATGGAGATGTTCCAAGATGTTGGAATGCTACAAACTCCTGATAGTATCAAGCCCTGTGCTGAATATACTTTGCTTTTACTATATGTACAAACTCATAAGTTTAATTAAAAATGTATGCAAGAAGATACAAATTACCACTAATAAAATGGAACAGTTATAACAATTACTATATAGCACAAGTTCCTTGGAAGATATTAATTACTTATTTCTGAGCTTTTCATGTATTGTTTTGAACCTCAGTTTGAAATTGCAGAAGGTGAGGCCACAAATAAACAAAGTGGAATTGTTTGCCACTAACAACTGTCTAATGGTAATATATTAAGAATGGAGCAGAGCTGGCCCTGCCCTTTGAAGGCTCAGCACTTGGCAGAGTGGGTTCTGCCCCTGCTCTGGGCAGCACAGCAGAGCTGGGTCTATAATGGCAAAGGCACAGCTGAACCAGCCCCAGGGCTGTGAGAGTTGGAGAGCTGGCCCAACCCCTTGCCGGCTGCAGCATTCTGGAGAGTACCCGCCCCACCAAATGCACCTCCCCTGGGCAGAGTTAGCCCTGCTAGCATGGGTGCAGGTGAGCCACCCAAGGTCAGGAGAGTGGGAGAGCTGCCTCTGGCCCTTGCCGGCTGCAGCATTGGGTAGGTCACCTGGGGCAGTGCTGGAGAACTCACCCTGGTGGTACAGGTGTCAGAGAGCTCACTGACCAACTCAGCTACCACCAGGCCTACATCCAGGGTTTTGAGTTGGCCCACCCCATATTCTACCTCACCTGTGAACTGCTGGAGTGTGTAAAAGGGCCAGTTCTACAGATGCAATATTTCATTGTCAAAGCTCTTGCTGTGCAAGTATGAGGTTTCGAATTTAATTCCTGGATCCTGCAGAAGAAGAAGGAAAATTTCCAGAGTCCTCTGACCTCAACGAGTGTCATGGCTTGGATATGTGCTTGGACTCAAGTCTGTACATCACATACATACACAGACACACACACACTCAAGCCTGTACATCACACACAAACACACACAGACATATATAGACACACATACAGACACAGACACACATGCACACACAGTAATAATAATAATTATTATGAATAATAACAAAAAACCTAAAAAAGATACTACCTAAAGTGTGTGTGGGAAAAACGTGCAGGGTCGGACAGGGTGTTCTAATTAGGGGAACTGAAAAAAAAAAGAAATGGGGACTTTTGCTTTCTGTTATATTTGGTAGGGGGAACCATTTTCATAAACTTTTTTTTTTTTTTTAATCAGAGAAAAGTAAGCCGACACATCATTGGTATAACTTAGAAAGTTTGGGGAAGACAAGTGATGGGTGAGGAGCAGGTAATGGTGCTGAGGAAGGAGAATGGTTCGAATTTCACTGGATAGAGCCTGCGCGGTAGACTGAGAAGAAATGAGTGACAGGGGACACGTATTCTCTGGCTGCTCCCACTGGGAGGCTGGCAGAAGCTTGACTCACATCTTAAAGCCTTTCTAATGGGCTAGATACTTTCGGAGAGCTTCTGAAAGGGTTTAATGGACATGGTGCTGAACTGGGAGGAAGCCACTCCAACAAGAAAAGAAGCCGCTCCAAGGGCTGGTGTGACTCTAGAATGTGAAAGAATCAGAGCATCCCTTATAGCTCTCCGGCGCTCATGCCAATTTCACTATAAAATTAGCTAAGATGGGTAATTCTCCCCTCAAGGTGAGGCTTGTGAATTTTAAAGGGGCCAAACCCAGATAAGCACATTGGGACCCAGTTTCTGTGTTTTGTGTGTGTGTGGGAGCTCTCCCTTCTTACCTGGGCAGGCAAGCACAGAATGAATTTATGTAATATCCTAAAGTCAGTGCAGTTGCATTGGCTTAACAAGATGCCTGGTTTCTTCGGAGTGCTCTCTGGTCTGTTTTCTCCACCTACCACATTCCTTTGCCTGATTCAAAGTCTAGTTTACATCCTGCCCCTGGAACCCGCCCCGCATGATGTCAGCCTACCTTGAGCTTCAGAGCTCCAAAAGTTTCTTTGCCATTCTTTGGGGGCTGGAGGTAGGGTTTACTACAGACTTTCTTGAATATTTCAGCTTTCGGGAGCGGGGGGGGGGGGGGGGTGCACGCTACATAATCACTTCACCACTGAGCTGTGTCCCTAAACTTTATTGTGACTTTTATTTTGCGAAGGGGGACTCGGATAGCACAGCCTATTGCCCTGCCTAGGCCTCCTGAGTGGCTGGAATTTCAGGCATGCACCACCAAGCTTGGCTTAATGTTTCATTTTTCACTGTCCCCAGAGAATATCCACTCTTATTCACCTGATTATGATTCTATATTTTTGTACCCTGGTCATCTGGTCTCTTGCACAAAGCAGGCAAAATTACACGCTACTGCCCTTGTAGCTGACATGTGCCTGTTGGTCCATTCATTCAGCAAAGGTTTTCTGAGTACTGAGCACGTGCCAAGCACATGATCGAGCCCCAGGGCACTTCTTGGCTTCCTCTCCCCTGGCTCAGTGGGTTCCAGCCTTAGTCACTTGTTCCTACCCTGGGGCTTTTCCTCTTGCCCTTCCACTTGCCTGGACTGTCCCTTCTCTCAGAATGTTTTTTTTTTTTTTTTCCAATTAAAACATTTTTTTGACAGTCTATGCATATACCTGACTGACCTAAAAGTCACTATGTAGACCAGGCTGGTCTCTAACTCATAAAGATCCCCCTGCCTCTGCCTCCTGGGTACTGTGTTGAAAGCCATCCTACCTGGCTTGAACTTTTTAATAGCAAGGTTTCTGTTATCTCAGGACTCATCTCAGACTGTATCTCAGCATCTTTCGCTTTTCTCAACAGTTCTAGTCAAATCAGCCAGTCTGTGTAGTTAGACTATGGGATGGCGGTAAAGCCCTCTTCTTCTCTGGAACTCATGCAGCTAGTACCGTGTGTCTCCCCCTCCTAGCAAGAGTTCTGAAAGGTTCGTTTGAGCCAGTAAATGGGTGATGTCTACTTCCTTGCAAAGACAGGCACTGCCTGCTTAACATGTTAAGAACATACCAAGGGAGACAGCATGTGTCAACACGTGGTAACTCGACAAGGAGAGATAACGTGGACTGTGGGTTCAGGAGAAGCTGGAGTCTAGCTATGTAGCTCTGACACATTTTACCATCTTACACCCACTGCTGAGTCTGGCTTCATTTCTTTTGATTTATGCTTCCTAGAAGCGCCCAAGATGTCCAGTCCTAGGACAAGACCTTCGATTATTGATGAAGACATAATGGGCCCTTCTAACTATCTTAAGGCACTTGGTGTTGTGGTAAAAATTTTAAAAAACGGTTCTGTTGCTCCTGGTCCCTTGGTCTCACTCCACAGGAGCTGCTCCACTGTGGAGCTGGGCACCTGGTCCCACACAGTCCTCTAGGCAGTTAATTACCAACCCTGGTACCCACACATCTCATTCCACAGGCCCTGTGCACCGTCACCTCATGCTGGCAACAGAGCTGGAACTGCACACTGCCTCTTAGTCATTGTCCTCCACAGCCCGGTAAAAACATGACTTAACAATTAATAGTTTATCAAACAGATTTATGTGTTAAATCCTCAATCTACAATACGTCCAAACAATAAATTCACTGCCAATGAATAAAAATATAAACCGCCTACCTAGACAAGATAAAAGTGATCTAGTTCACCTTGATCTGAACCATCCTCCTCTGCTGTCTCCATCTTGAATTCCAGCTTCTCCACTTCCGCCTTACCAAACTTTGTTCCCGTCCACTCTCTACTGTCCAATCATGTATCGCCTTGACATCAACCTACACTTGGTAAGATGTATCACAAACCATTCACTTTAGTATATATACATATATCATATATATATATATATATATATATATATGAAGAAGACTCCACATCAACATGCTTACTAACTGTAGTCACCCCTACAGCTGTTTATTCATGTGTTTAATGCCCACATATGGTAAGCTGATATCAATCTCATGTTTGTTCACAACAAACCCTAGGTGTCCCTTTTCTTTGTGCAGAGGCAGTTATCTTGCACACTGCTGTGGCTGTTGGCCCACCACTAAAGTACCTACATGTTAGAATTTAATCGAAGTGACTCTCCCCTGCCCCACGCACTCAGCCATGTATCTAGGGAAGTATTTGCTGGTGTTCACTTTTCCATCTACTTTTGAAAAGGGTCTCTGTAGGCATTTGTTTACTTCGCTCTTGCCCTCGGTATCAAAACTGTCACCACCACACAGCTGACGGGTAAACGTCGTGCTGCTGAGCAACACGAGCACTTAATCACAGTGCCACACCGTCACTGTAACTAGCGCCGCATACACTCACGTCATTGCTGCAGAAATTGATGTTTGTCGGTGCACTGTGTAGTTAGGACTCAATAGTCAACTGAAAAGGCCTTTGTGTTTGGGGAATCAAGTTATCATTTCCCCCAATGTCTTCATCTTTTCAGCAGAAAAGTGGGCATGTGCCCAAAATGCACAATACATAATTATAGCAGAAGATGGGATCCCATTGTCCTGAAGGGACCGTCGGGCACAGAGACGGAGAACGGGGGAAGAATAGCTCTTGTCAGAGTCCTGCTGCATGTATATCCCACCTGCCCTGCTCATTTTTCTTCATTTTAATGAACTAATTAACTAATTTATTTTTAGGCTAGCGAATCAACTCAGGGACACATGAATGTTAAGCCAGCCCTCTACTACCCGGATGTATGCAGTCCCGTAGCTTCCTTTCTATGCCTGTTGCCTTCCTTAAATCTCTGCTGTTCACAATTGCAGCTTCTTCTACAAAACAAAGAAGTTAGATTAGATTACATTGTGGAGTATTGATAAGATTTTAGAAATGTCTCCCGATGGAAAATTTCAGTGTGGAAAGGTTATGGGGGTGGGGGAGATACCAACTGAAGTGGCTTTTGGTTTATTTTAAGAGAAAGGTGAAGGGAGGGAAGGAGGGGGAGGAGGGAGAGAGAAAGCAAGAGAGATGCACAGAAACAGTTAATAATGCTGTCAGTCCTGTCCCCATTGCCATACAAAGGAGATAAGAGACTCATTATTCAGAAACATGCAAATACAGCGATTCCAGTCTTCACACGCAGCCACTAATCACCACGCCAGACACTCGCGCTATGTAATTTGCTCTGTGAACTCAGGCACATAAAATATATGACTGTAATCACTCGCCAGTTACAGCAGGACTGAAGACAGCACCAGAATAGCCCATGTTTGAAAGGGGACATGCTGAGGGCTGCATTCTCGAAAGGCAAAAAAAAAAAAAAAAAAAAAAAAAAAAAGAACTGGGGCCAAACACAAAGGCCTCTGGTTGGATCTGCAGAGCCACTGGCTGTAAAGGGACATAGCTGTCCTCAAATGGCGCTTGACCTGGGAATTGGAAATGAGGGTTCCCCGTGACCGTAAAGAGTGCTGTGGTGCTCGCTTCTACTGCACAAGAAATAAAGGCCATTTGGGAGTTTCTTTGGCTTAGTCCAGTGTGGCCCAAAGCTGGAAGTCACTAGCCACGTGAGTCGGGCACTTGAAATGTGACTTGTGTAACTTAGACGAGCTGGAAGTGTAAAAGGAGCACTGAATTTCAGAAACCGGGAGGAAAAGAAACGTAAGATCGATCGTATTTACTCATTTGAAACTGGGTCTCATGAGATCACACAGACCTCATACCTGATATGTAGTAGAAGGCCGTCTTGAACTGATTGTCCTGCTTCTACCCAAATTCTGGGATTATAGATGTGTGCAATCATTCCCCATTTATGTTTGCTGGAATCAAGCCCAGGGCCTTTCTACATTCTAGGCAGACTCTGCCAACTATACCCTCTGCAGGCCCTTAATATCATATTTCACATTAATTAGAGCAGAGTGATTCTCAACCTGTGGGTCTCGACCCCTTTGGCAAACATTTATCTCCAAAAATATTTACACTGGGGTTTACAACAGTAGCTAAAGTACAATGATAAAGTATCGACTGAAATATTTGTATGATTGGGGGTCACTACAACATGAGGAACAATTAAAGGGTAGCTGCTTTAGGAAGTGTCTTAGGGTTTCTATTGCTGTGAGCAGACACCATGACCAAGGCAACTCTTATAAAGACAACATTTAATTGGGTCTGGCTTACAGGTTCAGAGGTTCAGTTCATTATCATCATGGCAGGAGCATGGCAGGGGACACAGTGCTAGAGAAGCAGAGAGTTCTAGTCTCCCATGAAAGGCAGCCAGCAGGAGACAAGAGGAGGGTCTCTTCCACGTTGGGTGGAGCCTAAGCAAAGGAGCTCCAAAGCCCAGCCCCACAAGACCACACCCACTAGTAGTGCCACTCCCTGGGTCAAAAATATTCAAACCATCACAGGAAGGTTGAGAACCAGTGATGTAGCAGAACATTAGAAACTGGATTGAAAGATTAAGATCTAGAGACATCAATTAACACAGGAAGACTGGGATCCTCTCTTTCTGGGCTCTCCTTCTAACAAAGCATGAATGAGAAAATGCTTCCATAGACAAACTGAGGAGAGGTGGGCGTTCTGTAAATGTCCTACAGAGGGTCAATGAACACATACCTGAGCACTTTTCGGGTGCCTTCCTAGCTGATTAGCTCATCCTGAGTCTTGGGAGTGCACTGTCTGCATTTCTATTTCTGATCAAGAGTCCTGGTGTAGTCTTTTGCCTAGCATTCGAGACCCCGGGACTGAGTGTCTTCCTGACTCATTCACAGCAAGGAACTATGCACACTTCAACACCCTGGGCTTTCTCACTGTTTCTCTGACTTCCATCTCATTTAAAAGACAAGATTTTTTTTTTCTATTTCCCTCCAGGCAACTACTGGGATTTTTTAAAACTTGCCTGTCCTGTTGTTTTTCTCTCAAATGTTAATAAAATTGTCCCCGGGCTTTCTTCTGAGTTTATTTTTAACTTATTTTATTAATAGGAATAAGAACTAGGGCTGGGTATGGTGGTACAAGCCTTTACAGCCTGCAGGAAGCAGAGACAGGCAGATCTCTGAGTTGGAGGCCTGTCTGGTCTACAAAGCAAGCTCAAAAACAGTCAAGTTTTGAAGAATTCTGTTTTGAAAACATACACATGCATGCACGCACACACACACACACACACACACACACACACACACACACACACACACACACTACTGTTGAGGCTAAGAACTCAAAGGAGTGAACCTCAACTTTTTTGGTAACAAGTACATATTGAAAAAAATAGCTTGAATTTATTCATTTAAAAAATATACCATGTAGATTAATTTCTTCTGTTTCCATCTTCTTTTCTAAGGTGACTATTTAGAAAATCTCCAGTTACACAGGTAGCTCCTATTTTATTCCTATTGGGCAACACCCAGTCTATCAAGCTAGAGGCTTGTTTACTGCAGTTGCTAAGATATTCTAGCTCTCTGCCTCTGTTTGCTGCCCCCCCCAAAGTGTGTGTGTGTGTGTGTGTGTGTGTGTGTGTGTGTGTGTGTGTGTCCCCTCTCAATAAAATCAGATTCCTTTGGAGATTCTTCACACTGACTTGGGAGCCAGCTTCCTTGAGGCTGTTGGGGTGCACAGTTTTTTCTTGGTATGCTGCCCTGCACCTCTGTGCCATAACTGACCCCCCCATGCCAGAGGCTCGGGGAAAAACATGTGCCTGTTTTGGCAAAGGAGGTCTTGCTGCTAAGGACACAGGCCCAAAGTATTCCAGGAGGACTTTGACCCCCACTGTCACAGGAATGTGAGCCTGGCTTTGATTTAACCCCTTATCCTCCATGATCCAGCCATGTGGCCCAAGCGGGCGAAGGTGAGGGAAAGAGATGTGGGTGTTGGCCTCGCCGTTTGGGCTTCAACCTGTGTTTATTTCTTCTGAGTGAAGGTCACTGCAGGCCATTCAGTGTTCAGGGCTCTGCCTGGGGGACCTGCCTGGGGGACCTGCCTCACCTGAGTCAGACAGCCTTTTCCCTGCTGGGCTCTGGGTGGTCACTTTGGATAGGGTGGTCACAGATACAGTATCAAATAGTATCCATTAGAGGCACAGTTGAGGCTCCACTTTCTGTAATGGAGTTAGTTGAGTATCAAATAGTATACATTAGAGGCACAGTTGAGACTACAGGTTCTGTAATGCAGTCAGCTGTGTTTTGTTTGTTTGGTTTTGGTTTTATGCCTCTAGTCCTCATGGTTTCCATTAGAATAGGAGAGGCAGGGGAAGATGGACATACTGTGGTTTACTGGTTGATGCCACATCTGAATAGGAGAGATAATGCCTGTGTGCATGACTGGAACCCATGGAGACTGGACGAGGGCGTTGGGGTACCCATGGAGGGTAGAATAGGGTGGTGAAACTCCTTGGCACTGTTGTTATAAATGGTAGTGAATTGCTACATGGATGCTGGGAATCAAGCCTGGGTCCTCTAGAAGAGCTGCCAGTGCTCAACCCCCTGGACCATTCTGCAGCAGGGAGCTAATGGCCTGTGGCACATGCTTGCTGTTCCAGTGCTCAGGAGGTTGCTGTGACTCAAGGCTAACCTGGGCACCCTAGGGAGACCTTGTCTTCAAATAAATGGACAAGAGGGTCCTAGAACCGGGGTGACAACAACTAAACGTTTAATTCAAAGTAGGTAGTAGAGATGTTGGCCATGGTGGCGAGCAATGATCTCAGCCCTTGGGAGGTTGAAGTGGGAGGGACAATGAGCTCAAGGCTAGTCTGAGCTACACAGCAAGACCCTGTCTCAACAAACGAAAGGATTCAAACACAAATAAGAAGAGAGGATTTGGAATGTTCTCTAAAGAAGTGGTGAGATACCCTCCCTGCCTATCCATGGCGGTCACGTACATTATCCTTCATAACTATACACAATTATCTACACGGTCATCAGTAAAATATGTATAAGTTAACTACAACCAGGTAAGATGATTGTGCGTGTGTGTGTGTGTGTGTGTGTGTGTGTGTTTGTGTGTGTGTGTCGTTGAGAAAATTAAACTCTGGGCTGGAGAGATGGCTCAGTGGTTAAGAGCACTGGCTGTTTTTCCAGAGGTCCTGAGTTCAATTCCCAGCAACCACATGGTGGTTCACAACCACCTGTAATGGGGTCTAATTCCGTCTTCTGGTGTGTCAGAAGAGAGTGACAGTGTACTCCTATACATTAAACAAATAAATAAACAAATAAATAAATGAGAAAACTAAACTCTCTCCCTGGCTCTTTTTCCTTTTTGTTTTGAGACAAGATTTTACTATGTAGCGCTGGGCATCCTGGCTTTTCTTAAGGAGGCCAAGCTAGCTTTGAACTCACAGTGGCCCCTGCCTCTGCTCTCTGAATGCTGAGATGAAAGGCATGTGCCACCCTGCCTGGCTTCTTGGTGTCTTTTTTTTTTTTGAGACAGAGTTTCAGAGCATCATCTGGGCTTTCCTCAAACTCTTAGCCGTCCTGGAATGCAGCAAACACCTTTTCTGGGTTTATTGCAGCTGGGGATGTGGCCCTTGGCTTTGTCACACTAGGCAAGCATCCCACAGCTGAGCTACACTCCCAGCCTCTAGTTTGTTTACTCCAGTCTATCATGCCTTAGTGCCTTAATCACTTTGTGTGGTTTATATTTTATCTTGTACTTGGTGATGAACATTAGCATCTTCTCATTGATTTCTTGTGTGTGCACATATGTGTGACATGCTATGCTTGTGTTGTGCGTGCACAATAACAGTGGTCCTCAGCCTTCCTAACATCGAGACCCTTTAATACAGTTCTTCCTGTTGTGGTGACCCCCCCAACCATATCATTATCTTTGTTACTACTTTATAACTGTAATTTTGCTATGGTTATAAATCAGAATGTAAATGCATGATATACAACCCCTGTGAAAGGGTGGTTTGGTTCCCCAAAAGGGTTTTGACTCACAGGTTAAGAACTGATGGTATTTAGGCTTAGAGGGCAGAGGTCAGAAATAGATGTTTACCTCTACTGATCTCTACTTTATTCTTTTGCGGTAAAGCTTGCAGTTTTGATTACACGGGTGCTGAAATTTGAATTCTGGTCTTCCTGTCTGCTCAGCAAATCCTCTTAACTAATCACTGTACCATCTCTTACCACCACATGCCCAACTTCATGAGCTAACACTGGTTAATGTGCAAAGTGCTTAGACACTGTTAGGGAGGAACTTGAAGGGAACCCTATGGGCTTAAGCATTATTTCACCTGATGCTCAATTTGATCTTGCCCTATGGGGATGCCTCTGTTCTCAGGATATCTGGGACAAATGGAGGCTGGGTACAACTAGACATTGTATTGTTAACTTCCAGGTGAGGAGCTTGAGTGGCCAGAGCCCTGCCTCTGTCAGCCCCCCAATGGTCACAACCCACTGTACTGACTGGCACATGAGAAGTGTGAACTTGGCAAGAAATGGAGTTGGATTTCTTTGTGCTGAACTCCAATTATCACCAAAGCAAAAAAGAAGAAGAAAAACATTATTTTTTTCTAATATACTGCTCCAATTTAGAGTTTTGATTTAAATTCTCAATTAATGACACAGGAGGAGCACCCCTACACACACACACACACACACACACACACACACACACACACACCTGACTCAACCTTATATTTATTTTAACAAATAGAACACTTTAACAGTTGCAGGTAATTGGTGCATATCCAGTACCCGGCGGCAGGATCAGCTCTGTCTTGGAACCTCTTGCTATGACTCCAGTAAACTGAATGACTGAACTACTCAAGTCTCTAACACAGTGGGTTATGGGACCGCTCATGTTGTTCTTGAGTTCTACCTGGATCTGTGACCATGGTTCCTGTGGGCTGGTTTTTCCAAGCACTCTGCTGACCCTGACCAATTTAACGATCTGCACATAGCTCAATGGCTATCTAATGGGAGTCTGGCAGACAGCCAGGGTGACTCAGCCTTAAACTCATATTATCTCCTGCAAATTATTAGACCTAGAAAGTATGTTGTATTGGCTGGCAAACAGAGCCAAAGGCTGCAGCCACAATAAGGTGAAGGCCTATGCCTTTTGAGACAAGAATTCCTGTTACATAGGCTGGCCTTGAACTAGTTGTGCATTTGAGGATGACCTTGAACTCTTGATCATCCTGCCTCTTTTATCCACGTGCTGGGGTAAAAAGTGTAAGAGTAGTTTTTACTTACAGTGTCATCAGTTTCTGATGAGTTTATCAGGAGGCAGTCTGATGTTAAGGACCATCTTCATATCTATATAAATTTTACTGATATCCAACACCAACTTCTCACGATGGCTCCATAAAGCACATCTATGATCCCAATATATGGATAAAGACTTTAGGAAAATGCAGAGACTTTAGAACAACCATTCAAGGTCACATGACCCTTAATGTATGTCTTAGTTAGGGTTCTATTGCTGTGAAGAGACACCATGACCAAGTTAACTCTTATGAAGAACAACTTTCCATTGGGGCTGGCTTACAGGTTCAGAGATTTAGTCCATTGTCATCATGGAAGGAAATATAGCAGCATGCAGGCAGACATGATGTTGGAGTAGCTGAGAGTTCTACATGTTTGTCTGAAGGCAGCCAGGAGGCAAAATGCTCTTCAGTTCTCCAACTCCTTTCAGTTTTGTTGACTGCAACGTATTTCTTGCTCTTGGGCTGGTTCTACTGCCTGTTAGCAGCTTTCCTTGTCGGGGATTTGCATGGCTCTGCCATCTCTAATATCTTGGGGTCTCCCCAAGGCAACCCAGGCTTCACCTTCACAGCTTTCAGCAATAGTCTTTCTCTGAACATCCTCCATGTGGGGAACTGCTGTTGCACATCTGGCCTCAGTAACTTTACTTAGTCATGGTGGGAGATTTCTTTACTGTAAAGCCAGGGCCATGTGGCCAAAGCTGCTAAGTTCTGCTACTTGCTGGGGCTGGAACATGGCCTTCATGTTCAATGACACTGTCTCCAGGTTGCTGTTCTCAATGGTTTCCTTCACACTCTAAGCTTGGCAATCTTAGAACTTGCTCTGTAGACCAGGCTGACCTTGAACACAGAATCTGCATGCCTCTGTCTCCCAAGTGCTGGGATTAAAGGCATGCACTATCACACTAGGATCCAACTTTTTAAAATGTCCCTTTTATTATAGATCTTTATAAACATGGCCACTAAGCCTCAAGATCCAGATTAAAGGTGTGTGTCATCTCAAAAATCCGGATTAAAGGGATGTTGTCTTCCTGCCTCAAGATCCGGGTCAGGTGTACCCTCCATTTCTGGATTTTAGTTCGTTCCAGATACAGTCAAGTTGACGACAGAGAAGAGCCATCATAGTGAGAGCTACGGTGGGATTTAAAACCAGAAGCCTTGCTCAGATGTCAGAATTAACAGTTGCTTCCTTATTTTGCTCAAGGCATTTCTGTTTTTACTGCATGATGAACCATGCTGTCCACACTGAGTGCACATGCTTTAGGGATTTCAGAAAGTGTCATAAGCCCCCATCTGGCTCTCTCCTGGATAGTCAGTGCTCGGTTCCCTTCGAACTTTCTTCTTAGGAACAAAGGATTTCCTACGAATGGACAGACAGATGCTGCTGGTTCAGTTTATGGCCATTCTCTACACAGAGGTGGCACTCCTCAAGTGGCCCATCTGAGGTCCCCTTTCATCCTCTGTTCCTATGTCTGGTGTGACTAGCACAGCAATGCACCATTCTTCCCTGCAGACACAGCCCAGAGCTGAAGATTGCAGAGAGAGTGGATTCTCCGGTCCTGGGAAGTCTACGGGGAACTGGCTTTGCTCTTGTGCCAGTTCAGAAAAGGATATGTATGATAAACTGAGTCTGGGTAAGTAGAAGAGAGACCATGACTGTTGTAGCGAGTGGGGCCTCAGGTTCCCTTTTGGTATTGTTAGGAAGTGGTGGTATGGCTGGATAGGCTGCTCCCCTCCTTGTTAATGCTTGGAGGAAGTCCTGGGCTTGTGAGTGTGTATCACCAGCAGATCTCCAGGCTTAGCACAGCCCTGGCTAATGTTTCCCCTTTCCAGGTGAAGCTAGTCACTGGGAGAGGTGGAAATGCTTTGTGAACATGAGTCACACAGGCTGTGAGAATCCAAAGTTGGTTGGTGACCTAAAGGGACGATATCATAGGAGCCAAATTAGTGTTTGCCTAGAAGGCCATCCACAGAGCATGAGATTACTGTCATTGTCCCGTGAGCTCTTGAGAATGTGTTGGAAAAAAAGAGGGAATGGAAGGGAAGGGTACTTGTGGCTCTCAAAGCCTTACTTTCTCAAGGGCTTTGGAAGGTGCAGGCAAGAGATGCTAAAGGAAATTGGTCAATAGAAAAAAGTCATCCTGGGCTGGAGAGAGGACTCAGTGGTTATGAGCACTGGCTGCTCTTCCAGAGGACACTGGCACATGTGATTCCCAGCAGCAACATGGTGACTTACAACCATCTGTAAGTCCAGTCCTAGGGGTCCAACATGCTCTTTGGGCCTCTGCAGGCAAACAGGTACACATGTGGTATACAGAGATACATATAGGCAGAACATCTGTACACATAAAAATAAGGAAAGAAAACAAAAGGCAACCAAGAGAAGAAGAGTGGGAGATGGCAGTGGGTGGGCCATAACAAAAAAGTACCAATGTAAGTATGTGTATGAGAGGTCTCAGCGGAACCCGTTTCTTCATCTGCTAACCAAGAAGTAATGAGAAAAAGAAATAGATTCTTTCTGGCTTGCATCCCCCTCCTAAAAGAAAGAGAAAAAGAGAAAACAAAAAGGGTGGCTCAGAGAAGAGGGGCCTCACAGCAAAGGAAGTTTGGCTCACTGAAATCGGAGGGAAACTTACCTACCTGGCTGGTTTGGTGAGACAAGCAAGTTTCCTGCCCATGGGCGGCTCCCTGACTCATACACACCACTTATCTGGGAGGCCCAGTTGCCTCGAGGCTGTCCAGAAGGGTCAGCTGGTCACTTGCCTCATTTACCTGGGCTAGCATTGTCATCGCTCCAGTTGGCCTTTGCTGTTGCTTTGCGTGCTGTCTTCAGTGGGTCCTGTGGCCCAGCTTGACCTACAAATTGCAGTCCAGCTCCTTCTATTCTGGAGTAGCTGGATTTATGTTTGTATCACTACCGGGGGCCACAGCTCAAGCCCTAGACCTGGGTGTATGATCTACGGGACAAAGGGAGTTGAAGAGATTCTTGTTCATGGGTTGTTAGTAGTGGCTAAGCACAAAGCTCTGAAAACAAACTTACCCTGTTTTGTCTCCATGGTGAGTTTGGTTGACAGACAGTGGAGACATCTGTCAACCCAACCGAGCCTGAGTTTTCTCACCTGTAAAACCTACATTGTTGAGTGCATTAAATTACACGAGAGAAACAACTGTGCCCAGGAAACACTGAGCTCCATCCGAGCAGGGACTAGTGATCTCTCTTGTTAGTGGGAGTAGCCCATCTCTGTTGCTTTTATAAAATACCCTGATAAGAAGCAGCTTATTAGACAAAGGGTCTGTTTTAGCTCACGATCACAGGTTGTAGTCCATTATGACAGGGGCCCAAAGCAGTGGGAATGTAAAACAACTGGTCACATCGTATCCCTGAATGCATGTGTGCTGGTTCACTCTGGCTACTATTACATGGTCCTAGGGAGGGGTGCTGACCACAGTGGGAGAAGTACTTCCTTCACATACCAGTGAATGTAGTTAAGACACCTTCCTCCAGATGTGCCCATGGGCCAACTGGATCTAGATAATCTTTTATTGAGACTCTCTGTGAGGTGATTCTAGGTTGGATCTAGTGACAATCAAAACCAGTTATCACTTCCCCCAGCCATCTTCAGTAGAGTTCTCTCTCTGATGCAGAGGGACAAGATCACCAATCAGGCTTTCTGACCCTACTAATGAACTAGCTCTCTAACCTCAAACCAGTCTTTGGCAGTTCTGAGAGACAGACTCACCTCCCTGAGGACAGTGACTGCACTTCTTCATGCCGTACTCTCAATGTACTGTGGAGGACAGAACAGAAGACGATGTCACCCATATTTTTACCGTAGCCCCAACTGTGATCCACGAGGAATGCAGTTTCCTGGGTCCCATCCCATGCCCAGGGCGTCAGAAACTCTGAGGGTGAGGCTGTCTGTGTGCCTTTATCCAGAGCTCTGGATGATTTTGTAGCACCCTCAAGCCCGAGACTTACTGTCTTATAGTTCTCAGTGGAGAAAAGAAAAGAGATGAGTTACCCCAAGAGACTAAGTTTGTGTTGAATTATTTTTGGCAGAGTCTTAGGAATGATAAAATGGCCTTAGTCTTCCTCTTCCTTCTTAGGCAGAAAGGTATTCAATTTATTATTATTATTATTATTATTATTATTATTATTATTTTGAATCAGGGTCTTGCCGTATAGCCCTGGCTATCTTGGAACTCATTCCAAGGTTGACTTGAAATTCATGAAGATCAGCTCCCTGTCTCCAGAGTGCTAGGATTGAGGGTGTGTTCTACAGTATTCAGGCAGATATATATATGTATATATATATATGTATATATATATATATATATATATATATATATATACATATATATATATTTGGGGAGGGGGTCAGTATTATGGGCTGAGTTGTATCTTGCTCTAAAGTCTTATGTGGAAACTCTATCCTCCAGTACTTGGAAATGTAATTGTACTTAGTCCTGAGAGGAGTCAGCTAAAGAAACACTAGGGAAGATCTTTTATCTAACATGTCCTTGAGAAGAGAAATTTGTATACAGACATGTCCAGAGGGGAGACCATGTGTCCATATAAGGGGAAGACAGCCAAAGATAACACGAGGAAAGAACCCTCAAATGACAGGGCCTGTGCTTCCATCTTTAATTTTTAACAGATTTTTATTTCGTGTGTATGGCATTTCGTCGGCATATATGTTTAAGCATTGTATGTGTTCCTGGTGCCTGTGGAGGCCAGAAGTTTTGGATCTCCTGGATCTGGGACTACAAAGGGTTGTCATCTACAACGTGAATGCTGGGAAATGAACCTGAGTTCTCTGGAAGTGCGGCCGGGGCTCTTCGTCCGGCCCCTCCTGCTGCCATCTTGAGTTTGGACATCGAGAACTGTGGGGAAACAAACTTCTGTTGTGTCACATCCGGCCTATGACATTTTACTGCAGCGGAGGGTGAGGCAACAGGAAGCGGGGCCAGAGAACGACCAGTCTAGGCACGAGGCTGCTGGCGAGCGCTGGCTGGAGGCTTTCTGGTTTAGCTGCCTCTCTGGATGGAAACCGAAGAGAGATGGCGTGACTGCTCACTTCAAAAAGAATTCCTCACTTTGTACGTGATGCCCCTGTTGTCAGGAAAGAGATTAGCAGGGATGATAAAGTCCCTCTGAGAGTAGGACAGTCAGTGGAGAAGAATTGTTTTATAAACATTTCTCTGACATAGAACGTTTCGGGAGCATGCTTATTGCAAGAAGGCGCACACCCGGGGCCCTCTGCAAAGGGTTCGACTGGGCAGAAGGATCAAATGGACACGTGAGCCGGCAGCTCAACTACTGCACTCATATCTCAAAGAACCAGAAACTTCGGACCATTGCTAGCCTCCCTCTCTCCCTCCTCCTTCCTTATCTCTCTCCTCCCTCTTACCTTTTCTTCTCTGCTTTCTTTTTGATGCTGTCTTGGGGATGGGACCCAGGATCCCCGCACAGGGCCTCCTCATGCTAGGCAAGCTCCCTACGACCCAGCTACACGCTCAGCCCTCTTCTTGAGGGAACTTTGCTAAGTCATCCTGTCTGGCTTTCTTACATGAGGAGATCAAAACTACCCTCAGCTACATGCTGAGGTCGAGGCTAGCCTTGAGACTGATTGCTGTATAAAAAACAAAAACAAACAACCCCAAAAAACAAGACCCCAAACAAATAAACAAGACAGAACAAACAGAATACCGTGTTTATCTATTTTACCAGTCCACTTCTGGCAAATGTTTAGAACAAAATCTTACTTCCTTATCTTTCCTCCCCAACAGTTTGGACAATGGGTTCTTTATTTTTATTTTTTTATTCTTTGGAAACACAGTCTTGCTATGTAGGCCAGGCTAGCCCAGAACTCATGGCAATCCACCTGTCCTGACCTCCCCAGTTGCTGGCATTATGCCTTTGCACTTATGTGTTCTTTTGATCTTTCAGACTAGTCTCTTCCACTCAACCACAGAACCGTTTGCAGAGGGCCGTAATGCACCACCATGCTCAGCCAACTACTTTCTTTAAAAGGTTATGTTAAGTCTGGGTTTGGGAAATAAGATCTCACATCTCAACAACTCCCCCGTACCGTCCCTCAATCCCCCATTTTTCTAACTGACTGTACCTGTGGTAAAAGCATGAATTTCCCTGCTTTAAGAAGAGGATGCTTAATTTTTAACATTCAGCATGCAGGCAACATTCTTTCAACATCCCAGTGCCCGTTTTCTCCTGTTGGGAAGTCTTTCTGTAGAGTAGGATCATGAAGATTGTGTGATCAGACCCCTGCGCTCTGCTGAAAAAATACAATCAACGGAGCAGCAACATTTCTGCTGCACTTGGTTTTCCTTGCTCAGTCTGTTCATTGACATTCACGAAAAACAAACAAACAACCCAGAGAACCGGCAGGACATTCATATTATCACTGCGGGGTAGTTGTGAGGGAAGCAACATTGAAGTAGCCCAAGGTTTCCTGCTCCTTTGCTTCTAACTGGACACAGGAAAGCCAGAGCCCGTCTTGTGTCGCATGGCAGGTTCTTGGTTATGCCGCATCATCCACAGTAACAAAGATAAGGAAGAAGCCTAGATGCCCATCAACAGGTAGATGGGTAAAAAAAAAAAAAGTGTGGTTATGTATAAACATTTCTCAGAGTCTCTCCCTTTCCCAGGGAAGCTGCTGTGTACAATACAAAAAAGCCTCCTGCTCTTTTATGTCTGATAAGGATGGTCATTAAGGGACACATGCACGCGTTCACGCCGGGAATGACTCGCTTTTGCCTGTTGGAAACTTTGTCTGGATTTTATTTCCTTCCGTGTACGAGGTCAGAAGAAACGAACACGCTTCCGATGCCATCGGAACACAATTGCACCGAGAAGGGTCTCTTCACTGATGCTGAAATTTTACACCCCATAGTTCAACTGTCAGCCACCTAACATGAGTGGAGAGAAGGTTTGTGGTGAGGGTCCTGGAGAGGAGGCCAGGGGCTCTGCATCCTTGAAGCTGTCTACTCTCAACCTGTTCTCCTCCTCTGTTATAGATCTGTTACCATAGCTGGACCGTCAGTCCCGGTGCCTGTGCTGGCTTGCCCAGAGACCAGGACACCCATCCTCAGGCTCAACCCACAGTAAGCATTCTAGTTGTAGTCAAAGAGCAGTAGTCAATTTCCACAACCCACCCCCACCTCTGGATTGTTTTACACTAGGGAGGAACAATGAATAGAATCCTGGGGAGTGACTGCATAATAAGCTGGGGAGGTGGCATTGCCACCAAACCCGATGACCTGAGTTGGATCCCTGGACCCACATATTTTGAAAGAAGAAAACAGTTGTCCTGTGACCTCCATGCTTTAGCAGTAACACTCCCTACCCCCCAATAAATAAACACATGAATCAAACTATCTTTGTTCTGAATATTTTGTTAGGATAATTAGATGATTGTAAATTTATCAGAAAAGTTGCTACTGTTTGAGATCGAGCTAGCTGGAGAAGAGTAACTAGAGATCAGTGAAAATCCAGTTGAAATTTAATGAGATTTTTTTTTAGTCTACTTTAGTATTGTATGTGCATATATATTGTTTGTATATATATGTGCCTATATATATGTATATGTGTGCATATTTGCGTGTATGTATGCTCATATGTTTATACACACCAGCCAACTTGGGAAGAGATAATTTGCAACAGGTATCTGGAGAAGGTACCTTATACCAGTAATCTAATGATCAGGTACCTGAGGCAGGAGAAATGCTATGAGTTTGAGGCCAGTCTGCATTTCAGAATGAGACCCCTTCTTTAAACAAAGTGGAGCCAGGTGTGATGGGACATGCCTATAACTCCAGCATTCAGGAGGCTGAGGCAGGAGGATTAAGAATTTAAGATTAGGGTTTACTGTTGCTGTGAAGAGACACCATTTTTTTTTTTCCCATTGGGACTGCTTTACAGTTTCCAAGGTTCAGGCCATCATCACGGTGTGAAGCCTGGCAGCATGCAGGCAGGCTTGGCGCTAGAGAAGGAGCTGAGAGTTCTGTATCAGGTAGGCAGGCAGCAGGAAGAGAGTCTCCAGGCCTGGCTTGAGCATCTGAAGCTTTAAAGCCCAATCACAGGGACCTACGTCCTCCAACAAGGCCACCCCTCTGCAGTGCCACTCCCTATGGGCCTACAGGGGCCATTTTTACTCAAACCACAGCAAAGACATAGGGAGTTTTAGGCCAGCCTGCAATTGCAGCTCAACAAAGGAAAAACAATAATAACAAAAGCAAACAAAAGAAATACTAGCAACAGAAATATAATGAAAACAAAAGAAAAAGTAAACATAATCCTATTAGATTAGTAGAATTTTAATTTTTTACTAGTTTTTTTTATTAAGGTTTAAGAAAATAAATATTTACAAAGAGTTCAAGCAGAAGTTAGTAAAATAAAAATGAGAAATGATAGGATAGGCAGAGGCTGACATTTGAAAGAAGACCGCGTTCCTGAGAAGCACTTAGGGGGGGTAGAAAGTGCTGATGGAGTCTGTCCTTGTGCCCAGACTGTGTCTAAGGCGGGTCTCAGCCATCATTCAGATGTTCTGGGACCCGTGTTCGGGGTTGGTTACCTGAAGGTGTCTCACGTTGCCTGAGTTACAAGAGTCTGTTCCCATGCGTAGGAAATGGGCAGGCTGGTGGCTGTCTCAGGCAAGTGTCCTGTGGCCTGGCCCTGGAACAGAAGGAGCTGCTTCTATGTGGGGAGACATGTGTGTGTGTGGTGTGTTTGAGGTTGAAGGGAGGTAGAGAGAGACAGCCGTAGCTCCTGCCCATGTGAACACCACTGGGCTGCCTCTCCCCCGTGTTTCCCAATCCCATGTAGGAGTGCGGCCCTCAGGAGGGCTAGAGACCTCAAAAGCACACACACCGGGGATCAAGTGGAGTCTTAGGAGCTGCTTCAGATTGGTGTTCATTCAGTATTGACTGTGTTCAGCATGATACTACTCTCTGTCCCTCCCTCCCTCCCTTCTCTCTGTCTTCCTTTCTTTTGTTCTTTCTATTCTCCCTCCTCCTTTTCTGTGTTAGGGTCTCCCTTTGAGTTACGTCTGGCCTTGAAGTTATTGGGATTCTTCTGCCTCAGTGTTCAGGTGTTAAAAAAATTAAATATTTATTTGTGTGTGTGTGTGTACCTTTTTATACTGAGCTATCTCACTGGCCCTTTGATTTTTTACATAATCATTTACTGTTACTTTAATATATATTTAAATATATATATATATATACTTTGATGTGTCTTTTTGACCAGGCCACAGGATGCAGAAATAGTTGGTCTATTATTTCCTCCATGTGTTGTTTGGCTTTTCTTTTTTTAAAATAAGAGCCTCTGGCTGGCCAGAAATCCACTGTGATTGTCTTGAGTGCTATTCTAAATATTTATATTCTTGAACAGCACTTATTCAAATCAGAAGAATTTTAAAGCAGATTCCTTCATACCAGAAGGCATGGATCTTATCCTGATGTGGATACCCTGACAGCCCGAATGGACCCTTCCTCCAGTCACAGAGAACGCCCCTGCCTCATCCAATCCCCTGACAGCCTGAATGGACCCTTCCTCCTTTCACAGAGAATCCTTCCAGCCACACTGACTTTGACCTGGAACGTTAACCCTTTCATGTCTGTACACTTGACATGGGCTCTTCCTGGGTCTCCAGTCTTGTCTCTGCCAGGTTTCAGAATTAGACTAGAGCTCTGTTATCAACTGGCCTGTGTCACCAGCTTGCTGACTCACTTACAGGTGCTAGAACTGGCCAGTCTGTAACCATGGGAACCATCTGCTCACCAGAAATCTTTGTATACATACTTGAAGGTGAACACATGCACACATCAAGACACTCTAGCTTCCTGTCCTGATAGAGTTTGTACTTTGTGCTTAGATGAGTAGGAGGGGCTTAGTCACATCACTGCAAATAATTAACAAAAATTACAAGTACCACAGTGGTTCTCCAGTCCCAGGTACTCAAGAGACAAGGTCTGCACCACAGCAGTTGAAAGCCAGTGGACAAGATAGTGACAGTTTGTCTCAAAAGAATTGGTGAAAATAGAAAGAGCTGAAGACACAAGAGAAGGAAGGGCCTTTATCTACTTTGGGTTTCAACGAGACTATAATGGGAGAGCTGTGTATGCTGGGGTCAGGTGTGTGTGTGTGTGTGTGTGTGTGTGTGTGTGTGTGTGTGGTGGAAAGGAGTGCTTGGGAAGCATCCTGAATGAAGTAGTAGCTTGTTCAGCTTTCTTACTGGGGACATCGACTTGATGCTCTAGAAAGGAAAGAAGACAGTTGCAGGAATTCAAAGAGACCAAGTTGGACCAACACACAGACTATTTATTCCCATCTTGTTCCCCAGGAGAAAGCATGTGCTTCCACGCACTTTCAGCGTTTGGTAGAACTCTCCATCCTAGCTTAGGACTTGCTCTAAAATGAGGAGTTTGGTCTCCTCAGCGGTTACTTGGAACATTCAAGTGTTTGTTGCTGGGTGAGTTGTGGTGTTTATGCTGCGTTTTGTTTGAGTGATAAATAGTTTGTTTGTTTGTTGGGGGACTGGGCATGTACCCAGTCTTAGAACACTGGGACGCTTCTTGGTACCAAGGGCCTTGTTGACCTGAATGAAGTGCGATTGAGTGTAGTCTTGTTCAGGGCCTGAGGCCAGTCATCACATTGTGCAGTTCTGCCCGTCCTCCAAGCAGTGAGACAAGTAAGTCAGGGGTATGCATTTCTGGTTCTCAGAGTGTTGTAGGGGAGACAGCGATGGGGACAGCGATGAAAAGTCTCCTCTAATCCTCACCTTGTTCACCACATCAGCCAGGATCTGCAGCCATTACCACTGAAAGGCACTCTGTACATGTGTGTTTACACAACACTCTCACATACATTTTGTATATGTATAGGTATATGTACACACATTATATATCATGTATATGTACAGATACACACTATATATGTGTAGGAATAGGCACACACAATTACATACACTGTAACATGCATGCACACACACACACATACACACACACATACTCTGTACATGCACACACTGTCACACACACTCTGAATATGTGTATGTATATGCCCATACACACTCCATACACTGTCACACATGCACACAATGTCACACACTCTCTGTATATGTGTGTGTGTGTGTGTATGCACACACACTCACACTCTGCATATGTGCACACACACTCGCACACTCCCATGCATCCTGCATAGATCAGTTTCTTAAATTGTGGGTTGCACCTGCACACTGGATTATATGTCCGAATGTGAGGTTATGTAAATTTTGGTAAAAGTAAAGGTTTCTGACCATGTAACAACTGCAAATTAGCTCCACATCAAACACATACTGAATCTTAGACCTTTTTAGTAGGGCTGCCAGTGTTCTATCAAATGACTTCAATGCAGCCACCATGACTACGGCATGCTCCTGTGCACTGTGCGTGCCATGCCAACACTCGGTGCCAGCCTATGCTATTTTAATACCTTGGCCCAGTTTTGAGACTACTGTATGCTCTCAAGTACAGTATTTTCACCACACACACACACACACACACACACACACACACACACACACATACGCACCTGCACACGCACTTTTTTGTTTTTTGCTCTCAGAGAAACACAATGGTTTAATTATAGAAAAAAATCTCTTGTATTCCTTCATTCAGCCTGCAAGTATCAAACCCATCTGTCTGTGGGCTGTCTTGTGTGAGAATCGAATTGCCGATTTGAATTTTGTAAGCAGTCATCAAATGGGCTCTGGCTTGGGATTCCAACAGTTCCAACAATTTCTGCAATGACTCTGAGTATAGTCGTGCCATTTTGTACTATACACGTGTATGAAGGGTTATCAGTGACCACAAAGTGAAAGTTTCTATCATCTCAGAAGAATGTCAAGATGTTCTTCGCTCTGCAATATAAAGGATGCAGCCAAAATTTAAATCATTCTGTAAAAATGAACATTCATTTTATCAGCACGAAAATTTAATCTTGAGGAAATGATAAAATTATGTGTATCAGAGAATTATTTTAAAATAAATTTATGACTTTATGTCAGTAAATGTTCCATATGTGTACTTATTTTATGCATTTGGGTAGCTAAGGTCTGATAAAAATTTGTTGGGTGAAAGAAGTTTTCTGTGAAAAAAGTTTAAGACTTGGTGTGTGTGTGTATGTATGTGTCTATGTGTGTATGTAGTATGTGTGTGTCTATGTGTGTATGTATATGTATGTATGTGTTTATGTGTGTATGTATATGTGGTGTGTATGTGTATGTATGTACATATATGTGGTATGTTTATGTATGTGTCTATGTGTGTATGTATGTGTGGTGTATATGTGTATATATATCTATGTATGTATATTTATGTGGGTGTATGTATATGTATGTATCTATGTATGTTTGTATATGTGGTGTATGTGTGTGTCTGTAAGTTTGTGTGTGTGTGTATCTATGTGTGTATGTGTATGTATGTGTCTATGTGTGTATATATATGTGTATGTATGTATATGTTATGTATGTATATGTGGTGTGTGTGTGAGTTGGACTTGGCAGGAGATATAGGAGAGGATACATTATCTTCTGGGAACAGAATTCCAGAATACATACTAATTTAGAAATTGTTTTAGTACTGGCCCCTGGGAATCTAGTTGTAAATAAAACTTTACTCTTCAAGGTTGAGACCAGATATATTGAGCATGGGTTCCTTGAGATATTTATCTTCACTATTTCTGGTAAACCCCTGTTCTAGATTTTTTAGAAAAGCTTGTGTTTCTAAAATGAATATGCAAGTTCAGAAAAATATGGCAGAAGCCCAACCACCCCTCAGATTCTTATTTTTCCATCTGTGTAACAACTTTCATTTCCTTTCATTGTATAGTTTATTTATTTGTAGTCCGGGGGATTGAACCCAGGCCCTCTTACCTGCTAGGCAACCTGAACAACAATTACTAATAACAGTAATAACTTCACCTCTAACCCTGAACAATAATAAACTACTGTGAAGCAGGCACTTGTCTAAGCTTTTCTAAACAAACAAACAAACAACTAAGAGCAAGACACCTTGTTCCGTGTAAAACCTTATTCAGGAGATAGTAGTGTTTTATTCAGCTTACAGATGAGCTAATATACATTCAGAGAAGCTAACTAAGCTTCTTAAAGTCATAAAGCCAGCCAGCCAGTAGGGGAAACTGAGTCTGGCATCATGCTATAGAGCAGTTAAATCTAGCAGACACACTGTGAGCAATAGCAGGGACATTAAAAAGACGAAATAAAAGTGACATTACTTTTAATGCTTTTATTTAGTCTGACACGAGAAAAGCATCATTTGAACAGGCAGGTCATCCACACCCTGATTATCACCGAGCTCTTCACATTCTTTCTGCACTAGATCTTTGAAAAGCACCTCCCAACTGCAGACTTTGTCTCCATTCAAAGGACTTCAGGAAGAGCTGGGGTCTGGGCTTGTTGGCAGAGTGCTTGCTTAGTATACCTGAAGTCCCGGGTCCCATTTCTGACATGGCAGAAAACAAATCACATGGTGGCTCACACTTGAAATCCCGATACTTGGGAGGCTGAGGCAGGAGAGTTGCTGTGAGTATGAGGTTAGCCTGGACCTCTGTGTGAGTCCTTATCTGTAAAACAACAAACAACCAAACCGACATTTGGTAGGCTGCTCACACTTACAAAGCCAGTATTTTCGAGGCAGAAAAGGAAGATCAGAAGTTCAAAGGCCCAGCTTGTGTACATGATCCCTTGTGTCCAAACAAAACAAAACAAAGCAGACAAAACCTCCAAACTTTATTTATATTTATATTTTATAAAATTTATGCTGAAAGGTCAATAAAATGTATATTACATATATATGTAGTTTATATAATATATATTCAAGTTATATGACTCCTCCAATAACTAAATATGATATGTCTTAAAAATCAACGTTTAAATTATAATTTAAAAATTCTTTCATGTTCACCAAAGCCATATTTCAAGTGCTCATTAGTCAGCAGTGAGCTGCCTAGAGCCAGAATTCAGCTTTCTGTGGCTGGCTGAGTATCAGGGCAGTGAGCTTATGCCACAGTCAGAGAGGGGAAAAAATGTGTGCGAGTGAAGTGTCAGGAGAAAAGACCTTCCTTTTGGCTGTCATTAAAGTTCCAGTGGGTTCTGGCATGCCAGGTAGCCAGGGAAAGAGGCTAGAGATGTTTCTTTCCACTTCTCAGAAAGTATCTTATGCGTTTCCAAGCAATCCCGGCTCTGAAGAGGAGAGGGCCAGCTCTCAGTGTAGGACCAGAGCCAAGTAAGAATGACCATGAGTTTTTAAGAGACAGCTCATCTGCCGAGCATGCTGCGAGGCCACCAGCTATGTCCCTGTGACGGTTAGTCACTCAGTACGGGGTCCAAAGTCAAGTCCAGATCATCTAAAGCAAACAGTGCAGTTTAAAGAGATCTTGGGTCGGATATGGAGACACACGCCTGTATTCCCAGCACTCTGGAGGCAGAGGCTGGCAGATGTCTGTGACTTCAAGGCTCTCCCAGTTCACAGAGCTTCAGGACAGCCAGGGCTTCATAGTGAGAGCAGGTCTCCAAAAAAGCCCCTTGGATTTATTCTTATGGTTGTTCATGAGGGCTGTTAGAGTTTGGCATATGTTCTGGAGTGGCAGAAATTGTACTTTGGGGCTAGCCTTTTCTTTTGTTTGTTTTTGTTTTTTAAAACAGGGTTTCTCTGTGTAGCTCTGGCTGTTTTGGAATGCACTCTATAGTTCAGGCTGGCCTTGAACTCCCAGATCCACCTGCCTCTCCCTCCCAAGCTAGGATTAAAGGTGTGTTCCACCACCATCTCGTGTGGTGCTGGCCTTTTAAACTGTTGTTTATTGTACAATAGTAAATCACTTAATGAACCTTTTAGGATATAGAAAAAATGTACTTTTTGTTATTTCTGCCAGTAATTAGAAAGTAGCTTTAGCCTTAGGAAATCAGCTTAAGGAGTTGGAGAGATGGCTCAGTGGTTGAGGACACTGGCTGCTCTCCTAGAGGACTTGGGTTTGATTCTCAGCACCTACACAACAGCTCAGAATAGTGTGTAACCCCAGCTTTAGAGGATCCCATGCTTTTTGTGATGTCTGTGGGCATCAGACATGCAAGTGATGTGCAGACATAAAATACCCATACACATAAAATAATATTTGTTTAGGAATTAACTTGAGGGCTAGGGAAACAACTAAGTAGTAAAGAACTTAATGATTATGCCAAAGTTCTATCTTCAGCAACACACACACATACATACACACACACACACACACAAACACACACTCAATTTATAAAAGATACATTATTAAATATTAAATTGAAATATATCTTGATACCATAAAGATTAGTTATAATTGTCAACTTGTAGTTGTAATCAACTGGACACTCAAGTGAGGTTGTCTTGGTTACATTGATTGAGATCAAAAGGCCTGCCCACTCTGGGCAGCACCATTCCCTAGGTTTGAGACCTAGACTATGTAAGAGTAGAGAAAGCTAGCTGAGTACTAACCATGAATACTTTTATTTCTATTTGATTTCACCTTTGGTTGTGAGTAGGTACTTCAAGTTCCTGCTTTGACCTTCCAAAAGTGATAGATTATAATCCCAAATTATAGGCCAAACAAATCCTTTCTTACTAAAGTTGCTCTAGTCATCATATTTTGATAATATCAGCTTTTATTTTATTTATTTATTTATTTATTTATTTATTTATTTATTTATTTATTTTGAGACAGGGTCTCTCCCTGGGTTCTGTAGCTCACCGAATAGCTTAGTTTTAGGGATGTTTCTTATTTTGTGTTAGACCACATCCATAGCCATCCCCAAACCATGGGTAGAATATGCCTGGTAGAAGATCAATGAGCCGCCACACCTGTCTTCTTTTTAACCCCTACCCCTCTTTTCTTATTTTTAAATTCTAGAGAAGCTTTGCTATGCTAAACTTCCCAGCTTGGCCTTGAATTTGCTCTGGAGCTCAGATAAGACTTGGATTTGGGATTCTTAGATCATGAGTGGTGGGGCTTACAGACCCAACCTACAATTTTACTTGTTTTTTAAATTAAATATTTGTATTATGATACTTGTTTATATGTGTTTCTAAATGTATGCACATGCACTGTGCCATGTGGAGGTCATGGGGTTTGGTTCTCTTGTCCTACCTTGTGGGACTCAGGATTTGAACTCAAATCCTCAAGTTTGATAAAACATGCCTTTACCTGCTGAGCCATTTGGCTCTTTGATTTAAAAGATGATGATGATAATGATGATGGTGGTGGTGGTGGTGGTGATGATGGTGGTGGTGGTGGTGGTGAGGTGGTGATGATGATGGTGGTGGTGGTGATTATGGTGGTGGTGGTGGTGGTGGTGATGATAGTGATGGTGGTGGTGATGATGGTGGTGGTGGTGATGATGGTGGTGGTGGTGATGATGATGGTGGTGGTGGTGGTGGTGGTAGTGATGATAGTGGTGGTGATGATGGTGGTGATAATGATGGTGGTGGTGGTGGTGATGATGGTGGTGGTGATGATGGTAGTGGTGATGATGATGGTGGTGATGATGGTGGTGGTGATGATGATGGTGGTGGTGGTGGTGGTAGTGGTGATGATGGTGGTGGTGATGATGGTGGTGGTGATGATGGTGGTGGTGATGATGGTGGTGGTGGTGGTGGTGGTGGTGGTGATGATAGTGATGGTGGTGGTGATGATGGTGGTGGTGGTGATGATGGTGGTGGTGGTGATGATGGTGGTGGTGGTGATGATGGTGGTGGTGGTGATAGTGATAGCATGTTTGTGTTCTCTGGGGATCAAACCCATGCTGTCGGGCTGTGTGACAGGTGCTTTGATGTACTAAGCCATGTCACTGTGGTCACTGTGTTTCTTAGTTCTTATGGAGGTTATGAGGCACCACACTCTGATCCACTTGCCTTTAGAGCCTTTCAGCATCTTTGATTTCAGAGAGGCACAGTAACTTACATGAATTTCTTTTTTGCTGTAACTTGGGAGCAGAAGTGGTGTTTCTTGCACTGTCTGGACAAAGAGGCCTTAGACACAAGATATGTCCTATATCCTTTGGGCGCAGTAAGACTGTGTCAAGGAAAGCAAGAATGGGCTCATGGCTTGCTGTGGGGGCTCACACTGTAATTTGGAATTTGGAAGGTTGCAGCAGGAGGACAGTGGGTTTCAGGCTAGTCCTGGGCCACATGGCGAGTTCAGTCTAGGGTACATTAAGACATTGTATCTTAAAAGTAAGATCTGCTGGGGGTCAGCTTCCTGTCTTGTCTTTCCTGGATATGCCACAATCCTGTTAAAGCAGCCAGTACCAAATTCACAGTCCACTAAGCATTTAGTGTCCATTTTGAAACAGGCCTCCTCTGGGACTGCTTTGTTGACACACTGGCCCCTGATTTACAGTCGCTGCCTTGAGTACCCTAGGTGTAATCTGGTGTTCTCTCTCCACCGTGTCTCACTCAGGAGCCTGCCCACCTTTCTCTTTGGAATCCTTACTCTCACACCCTTTCATATGAGCCTTAATATAGTTCCTCATGTTGGGGTGACCACCCCATAACAATTTCTCGTTGCTATTTCATAACTGTGATTTTGCTAGTGTTATGAGTTGTAAGATAAGTATCTGTGTTTTCCGATGGTCCTAGGTGACCCCTGTGAAAAGGTTGAACGACCCTGAAGGGTCTTGACACTTAAGTTGAGAATCGCAGCTGTATGGGCAAACAGGAAGTGAAGACATCTCTCTTGAGAGCTTGGAGATACATGAGGTATGTGCTTACAATGGGTGGTAGAATGGGGTTTTTTATCTGGAGAAGTACTGGAGGTAGAGTCACATGTTAGATTCGCTGAAAAAGTAGAGAGAGTTCATCATAGATAGGCTAAATTCCATAGACGTCCTAAAAATCCCCCCCAAGATTCGCTGGGAGACAAGAAAATACTGGCTCTGGTTGATAAGTCCACACTGGGCATCACTCAGATGCAGCCCGGAATCTGCCCAGGGAACACAAGGGAGGAGGTTGTCCCGCAAGAGGCGGGGTTTCAGTGTGTGGAAATGCCTGTTCTTTCTAGACAACTGCTCAATTGTCTCTCCTGTCATCTCTAAGAGTCACCTGTGACAGCGAGGAGAGACGGTGGTGGTATCAAAAGTTCGTTACTTTCATTCTTTTCTCTCTGAAGACTGTCACCTCACAGCTCGATTCTCCCTGGTTCATAGAGAAAAATGAGACTCCGAGGGAAGTTTTGAACTGTTTTGACTTTCCCTAAAAGCTGTCCTGGCTTGGGGTTGAGGTTCGGGCTCAGAGGTCAGTGGGAGTGTTCAGTGGGGTTGAGAGCCGCTCTCTGTACCACACAACCCAGCTTCCTTCTTGTTCCTTCTGCTCCTCTCTCCCTCTCCCCTCCCCTCCTCATTTTTTTTTTTCTTTATCGAGGGCTCAAGCTCTGTGTCTGGCTCTCTCAAATCCAAGATAACAGAGCTATAGCAAAACTAAGGTGGGCTAAATGAACAGGCTAGGATGAAAACCTGTCTAGAAAAACAAAGGCACAGGGCTTGAGAAAAACTGAAGTTAGCAGAGTTTGATGAGCAAGGAATTGTGCTGCCCCAGACTCAGGAGTTCAGCAGAATCAGCTCCACAGCCTGGGCAGGCTGCATCTGTGGACAGAGAAGGGGACTGAGATAGCAGATCCGCTCTGATGGGGACAACAGACACTGGCTTAATTCATATTGTTGACTAATCCAAACTCAAGCTGTAAAGGTGATTGGGTAATTTATTTTGGAGTCTTAAATTGGGAGACACAGACTCATTTAGCTCAGATTCAGTGTCGCAGAGTTCCGGGCAATAAGGGCTTCTTCAAGGTACCAAGTATTGAGAGATGGTGAGGACCATTTGGAAGACAGAAAACATTTGGAAGACAGAAAACAAGGAACAGAAATGTCCCTCATCCACAGGCTCAAAAGCATTCGGCTGTGTACCTTGAGCCTGTGGGTACACAGTAATTGTCTGGTTCTTCCAGACACCATGGTTAGGGTTGCGGATGGACAAAGGTCACATTCCTAGGCAGTGGCTTGAGCTGAATCAGTCCTATCCCTCCCACAAGGGACAAAGTTCTTGCCATGTTGCTTTCTCCATAACTTTTCGCACCACAGAACCCCCTCGGATTATTTGGCGGTGGTCTGTAATTGGCTGAAGTTTGGCTGTTGTGATTGGCTGAGAGTCAAGAGCACACAAAAGTGTTTGCCTGCCCGTGTTAGGTTTTCCACCACACTGCAGTGGGTCGCAGATCTGTCGGATGGAACTATCTTCAGGGCAAATTTAGCTGGACTAATAAAGGCAAACTAAAGGTGGGGTATATACAGCCGCAGTGCACGTGCTTTGGCTGAGTTAGCATTTCCCATGACGTTCTCTTGTTCCTAAACTACGGAGACAATGACTGTCTTTCAGAGTTTTCGTTAGGAACAACAGAGACATCTGTACAGGACTGAACCTGTGTCTACAGTAAAAAACACTGACTGGCTCTCCACCTATACCATAGCGAGCCTGGAACTCACCATGTGTCTCAGACAGGACTCAAATTCATGGTAATCCTCCTGCCCCAGCTACTTGACTGCCAAGATTACAGGTGTGAGCTACCATGCCTGGCTCAAAAATAACTCTTCACTTAGTTTGAGTTCTGGGAAGGAATGAGAGCTCATGCTGGTTAGGCCTTCTTGTCTTTGTGCCTGGCAGTGTACCAGAAGGAAAGATGATTTGGCGTTCTAACAGACATTTTGCTTCTGAATCCTACCGATGAGTAAGTAACCTGTATCTATGTACTTCCAAGTTCATATGCTTGGCTTAAGCTATGAGGATCAACCTTGATTCCAGCATAGTGGGAGTCTGTAATCCCAGCTACACTGAAATGAGCTGGGTGGGAGGAGCTGCTCTGAAATGAGCTGGGTAGGAGGAGCTACACTGAGATAAACTGGGTGGGAGGAGCTACACTGAAATGAGCTGGGTGGGAGGAGCTGCTCTGAAATGAGCTGGGTAGGAGGAGCTACACTGAAATAAGCTGGGTGGGAGGAGCTACTCTGAAATGAGCTAGGGTGGGGGTAACCTTGCAGCCAGAGTTGAAGACCAGTCTCAGAAGCATGGTAAAACCTCATCAATTAATCATTTGGTAATTCAAAACATTTAAACATTTATCAAGATATATTTTACATACAATAACATGTAATCATTTCTATATAATCAGACAAGCAAATAGATTAAGTCCTGAAGAAGTTCTCAAAGAACAAGCCCCAAAACATTCAATTCTGACTTTTTTCCTCCACCAAATAACCGTCTAATCCAGCGGATTGGGATCATCGGAAAACATATATATCAGATGGATTTAGAAAACAGAGACACCGTTCCTCTATAAAATTATAGTTATGAAGTAGCAACAAAATTAATTGTATGGCTGGGGGCGTGTCATCAAAACCTGAGGAACTGCATTAAAGGGTTGTCAGGAAGGTTGAGAACTGTTCCTCTAATCACAATGATCGCTGTCCTGGTTGACCCACGGGGAAGGAATCAAATCAGCCATGAACTCGAAGGCCTGGTTGGTGTTGTAGGGAAGGAAAGACACCTCTCGTCACCCATCATTAGGTGATGACCAACACTCCTGTAACAAAAGACAGGTTAACAAGAGAAACATCTAGCTAAGTTACAGATGTATGCGTCACAGGACTCTTCAGATTAAAGATGCAAAGCTATGGTAGAAAGGACCTGATACTCCGCTAAGGCTTAGCTGTTAAGAGTGGCGAGCAGGAAGGCAAAGGGTCAGGAGAGAAACTGAGGCAGCTGAACTGAGTGGTGGTGAGCAGCAAGGCCCGTCTGTCTGGATCCTCCTGGGCTCCTTTGTTTACCTGTCTCCTTCCTGGGGGTGAAGGAGCAGGGCCTCTGGCACTGAAGATCTTCCTGTCCTCAGGGTCAGCGGCTACACTGAAGGGCTGGGGCAGATCAGGATGATATTTACAGGTCTTTCTGGCTGGCTTCTGCAGAGAGGGTTCTAGTTTCTATGACTCTCGCTGGAGGGACAGGCAGGTGAAGAGAGAAAAGGTCAGGAGGAGGTCAGAGTGAGAGGTTTCTTCTGAGGTCCCCATTTGGGGTGTCGTCTTCTGTGGCCCATCAGCTTACTGCACATCCTTGCAGACCAATCACTCGGCTCGCTGCTTTCGTGTATGGGCTTTAATGATGGGTTTGGTTCGTTTCTGAGGGATGGCCGTGTTTTCTGCTCAATGCTGAGATTTCAAAGCTGGAAGCAAGAACTCGTGTGTCTAAGTATGGGTTTCATCTTTGTGAAGAGACACTATGACCGAGGAAACTCTTATGAAGACTCTAAAAAACACATTTAGTTTGGTGTGGGTGTGGCTTACAGTTTCGGAGGTGCAATCCCTTATCACTACGGCAGGAAGCAAGGCAGCAGGCAAGATAGGCACAGGGCTGGAGCAGCTGCTTAAAGACTTATATTTCCGTCTAATAGTCCTAAGACTGAAAGCACAGTGCACAGAGGATAAGCCATGACTTGATATTTCTGCCCAGTGTAAAAACACATTTAAAAAGTGAGACATACATCAAATACAGGAAAAGGCAATTTGTGGGTATACAATGCAATGAGTGTGGACAGATGATTATACCTGTATGGTTGTCACTCAAAGCAAGGCACGCACTCACACACATACACACACATACATAAACACATATACATATGCAGACATACAAACATATACATGTACATATATACATACATATATGCACATAAACTCACACATATATATGCAGTATATACATACATACACACATACAGACACATACATACATACAGACACATTCACATAAACATTCATACATATACACATATACAAATACATACACTTACACACACACACACACACACATATACACAATAGAAACAAACACACATGTTTATATATACACACACATATACCTGTAATCCTCCCTTCCATCTGGAAAGTTCTTAAGGACTCTTTTGTAATCAGCACTTGTTCTTTCCAAGGGAAGCTCTCCCTTTCGAATCGTCCCCTCCCCCTTTCTGTTTCTTTTTTGCATTCTTCCCAACAGGGTCTCAGTAGCGCAGGTTACCTTGTCCTCACTTTTCTGCCTCATCCTTCTGAGACCTGGGACCACAGGCCTGAGTCGCTGCACTCAGCTTCAAGGATACAAGAAATTAGCCCAGGTTGTCCAGAGAAGTCACCTCCCCTCCCCCTAGTTGGATTTCTGTGGCTTCACTGCAAGACTGGAAACTGGCGGTGCCATGTCCCCCGCCTGCCTGTGTCTGTTCTGGCTTTCCTTCCTTCCTTGCTTGCATTTCCATGTATATTTTAGAAGCAGCTTTTCGGCTTCTAGGAAAATGTCTTCCAGGACTTGGATTAAGACCTAATTAAATTACTGGTCAATCAGGAGAGAATGAACCAGGGGTGCTGGGTTACAGCTGAACTCAGAGACTGAGGCAGGAGGATCATGAATGTGTCACAGGACCACATTGTGCCCTTTTCTAAAACTAGGAGCAGGAAGGAGGCCTGATGGGGAGCATGGCTTTCTTCTCTTTCTGTCTCATGCTTTGTGACAGGGTCTTGTGCATGCCAGGTTTTGGTTTGGAAGTATGTAGCTGACGATGATCCTCCTGCCTCCACCTCCTGAGTGCTGGGGTGACAGGCGTGCGGCTGCACCTCAGTTCCATGTCGTGCGTGCCGGCCCAGCGCTGTGTCAATCACTGCCCTTTGCCCTTCTGTGTTCCCATTGCTGGCGTCTGTGGATATCAGAGACACCGAGGGGATGGAGCAGGCAGGAGAAATGATTGCAGAGTTATCTAATTTGTCACTTGAGTGAGCGACACCCGCTATCTGAATTGGGTGACAGTGGTGACAGTTATGGTGTCTCACACAGGACACAATTAAAATTCAGATGGGCTCACAAACTTGTGAAGACCCAGGAACGATACAGTGAAAGACATACAGTATAAAGCAGTGGACAATCTCTTCAGCGACCCCATCTTCTAGTTATTTAACTGTCATTTAGTCATTTAACAAATATTTATCGTGTACTCAGTATATACCCGATTATGTTCTGGGGAAAAACTTGTGGCAGAAGTGTGAAGAATTTCCCTGTCTCGTGGGACTGAGGTATCCTTAAATAGAGAGCTGGCCAGCACCCCAGATGAGAGCCCCCTCTTCTAGGCTTAATGTCTTGGCTTAGCGAGGTGGACTCAGCGGAACTTAGTCTAAAGCTACCGACCCCATTTATTAATATGTTCAATAACATCTGCTGATCGCCTACCCTGTGTTAGGATTTGTCTGATCCCCGTAGGAGAGAAATGAGAACAGTTTCTGTCTTGTGTTTCTCAAATGCTGGCAATAGTAAGGGAAGGCTTAAGGGTTTGGGAAAAGCACGGGTTTCCTGACTTAGTACATAGATGATGGTGGCCAAGAGTCTGGGATTGTAACAGGCATCCCAGGAGAGTCTGATGTTGGTGATATGTTGGCCAACCTTGGGAAACATCTTGTGGGGTGGCATTGGAGTAAACAGACTATAACTACTTACTCCCATGGCCGTGTGAAGATAATGGTGGGATAATACCACTGTGCTTATGTAAAAGCACAGTGCGGACTTTGGGGTTTCTGACCAGAAATCAAAGGAGACACCACACTTCAATCTTGCTCACATGTCATTTAATGTACCAGTCGCAAAAAGAACTTCATAGGCTCTTGTTCAGAGAAGACGGTGATGTTTCTTATCCTCACCTTCCCGTATTATTTAAAATGAATCCAGTATTAAGCCATAGATAAGTATTGGCGAGTCCAACACACTTCTGATCTCTTCCTCAAATTTTCTTCTCTTGGGTCAAAGTTTGTAGTTAGCAGGTTCTCATCAAGACACACTGTTCCCTTCCTCCACTGCCCGGTCCCACCAGCTGCCTTCCCTTTATTCTGTTCCCACCTTCCCACCTCCCTCTGCTTCGTTCATTTACACACACACACACTCTGTTGTTACACCTTCCGAGGGCTCCTCCCCTTTCTAGTTTGTCACACACACACACACACACACACACACACACGAGCTCTCTCTCTCTCTCTTTCTCTCTCTCTCTGTGTGTGTGTGTGTCCGTCAGTCTCTCTGTCTCTCCCTCTCTCTCTCCTCTCACACACACAGATAGATGATAGAAAGACGGCAAATAGATGATAAACAGCTGGTAGTTAGATGATAGACAGACAGGCAGGCAGGCAGACAGACAGACAGACAGTTACAAATTGAAGTTCCATTTGTAAGCAGCCACATGGAATTTGTCTCTCTGGAGGCAGAACGCTCTCCAGCCACACCCATCTTTCTGAAATGTCATGCTTTCATTGTTCTTTGGTGGCATAGAGTTCCATTGAGCCCTAGACCAGCTTCTTTATCCATTTGCAGCGGACAGGCAGCATCCGCACTTCCTGGCTATTGTAAACAGCTTTGTGTCTTCCCAACTAAAACAAACAAGCAAACGCCTCCTAACTTTCTGAGTGCTTTCCAGAGGATGGGAATCTCTGAGTTTGTCTGGGTGCTGCATTGTGTGCTCCGTCTGTGGGGAACTCGAACCTGATCAGCCTTCCAGCTGTACTGTTAGCGGCTCCTAGGTTTTCCTGCATTTTCTCTGCAATCCCAGCCTGTGTGACAGTCAGGAAACATTTGTGCCCTCTCTCTTCTGGGGCTACAGGGCCTATTAGTATCAGGAACTTCTCTCTCCCCCAGAAGTGGTGCTACCCACAGGTGACAGGGACCCAGTTGCATCTATTGCCATGGAAAAGGCCAAGTATTCCCAGCGTACACTGGTTCAGACCCCCACCTACACCTGGGAGCCAGCTACATCACAGCCCACATAAAAGACCAACCACCCTGCCGTCCACTTTCTCTCTCTTTTCTCTCTCTCTCCTCCTTGTCCTGTCATTTCATTAAACCTCTCCCTTGTGGGACCATGTTGGCCTGGTGTGGTTTGTCCCGACTCGAGCTGCAATTTCTATCCCAACAGATCCGGTTCTCCCTGCCCACCTGTGACACTTGAGGTCGAGCTTAGGCCGACAGAAATAGTTACAGGATTCTCATGTGAAGGGCCACGGCTCTGCTCTCATTATGATTAACACAGGAACTGAGCTCGCCGGAAATAAGCAGTGTAGCTTGATTTTTGGGTCACCCATGCCTACGGCCAGGACCGTGCCGTGTACACATGATTTTAAAGTCGTGGTTCTCAATCCTCGAATGGACCCTTTCACAGGAGTCAAGTATCAGATATCCTGCATATCAGATAGTTACATTATGATTTGTAACAGGAGCAAAATTTAGCAACAAACCTAATTTTATGGTTGAGGGTTGCCATCCCATGAAGAACTGTATTAAAAGGTGGCACGGTTAGGGAGATTGACAGCTACTGTTTTAGAGAATCCTCCCTGCTCTTCTCATTCTCCAAACGAGGAAGTGGACGGTGGTGAGTTTGTCTTTGAACAGATCCACGTGACAGCTTCAGCACGTTGTTTAGAAAAAGGAACAGAGGCAGCCACTCTCCTGTGCAGAGAGCAGATCCCATGTGAGACTGTCTCCTTTCAGTGGGCTGTCCTCTCTAGCTTCACCAGAACAATGGTACTTGCAGCCTGAGTCCTTCAGGCTGTGATAAGGCAGAGGACACTTAAGGCTAGCAGATAAGATCTCCCCGAGCTTCCTAAGCTCGGAGAAGTATCACTTGATAGGATTTCCTTTTCATCCTGCTCTCAGCCTGGATTCTTGTGGAGAGAATCATCCAGAAGCAACAATCTCGTTAGGGAAGCCGATGCAAAAGATGCTCGGAAAACCACAGGAGGAGCAGGTCCCCGGGCTAATCCAAGAATTATGAACGTACGAGTCTAGTTAGGGAACTGAGTTTACCTGCAACGATTTCATGCTGTCTTCACAGTGCTAGGTGAATAAATTCCTTCAAAGGAAGGAAGAGACCATGACAGACAGATGCACGAATGTTGGGATCCATTCCAGGGCCCATGCTGGAGACCGTCATGTGGGCTTGTCTGTCCATCTGTGTGTTCTTTGTTAAGAGTCAGGAAAGCACGGTTTCCGCTTTTTGCCCTTCATCCGCTGTGGTGTCCGGTATAGAGCAGGTTCTGGAAGACACTGATGGACAAATGAACGCAGAGATGGAGGGAGGGAGTGGCACAAAGAAGTGAGAAGCAGAAGAAAAGGTCTGTGTACCAGAGAGCCATTTGGGGGCATGTAGGGAGAGGTGTCTGAAGACAGACTGACTGGGAATCCACACTGACCCATCTCTCATGGTGTAACCTTGGGCTATATGCTAACCTGTCTAGGCTCCATTTAGAAAACCTTGTAACGCAGATTAGCTGGATCTATGATAGATGGTCTTTAAGGTGGTTTGTATGGGGTTTGGCGAAACATTGTGTTCTAGGTTAGTCATGAAACACTGTGTCCTAGGTTAGTGATGGGGTGTCAGGGGTGGTGGGGGTGGGGCGAGGGGCGATTACATTCCTGTGAGGCAATCTAGGTTTGTAAATGTGAAAAGGTGAGTATTGTTTGAGATTTATGAGGCTGTGATGGGTAGTGTGGCATCTAGCTGTCTAGGGTTTGTGATGATACTGTGTTTAAGAATGGCTTGAAATAAACCAAGTGTAAATACACGCCTTTAAGCCCAGCATTGGGGAGGCAGAGGCAGGAGGATCTCTGAATTCAAGGTCTACTACATATTGTGAATTCTAGGACAGCCAGAGCTAGATAGTGAGACTTAGTCTTGCAAACAAATGAACACACACACAAACAAACAAACCAAAAGCAAACACAAGCAAACAATGAACAGCTGGAGAGGAGGAAGTAAGAGGAGCTGGAGTGAGCTCTCAGGGAGACTATGAGGAAACTGAGTAACTGAGCCATTGTGTGGCTCCTGAAGGAAGATAATGACTTAATATTATATAGTTGGGTTTTTCTCGGAAGGTCTTTTTTTTTTATTTGTGAGTTATAATTAAAATGTTTTCCCCCCCTTTCCTTCCTTCAAACCTACCCATATATTCCTCCTTGTTCTTTTTCAAATTCATGACCACTTTTTCATTAACTGTTATCACATGCATATATGGGTTTATATAAATATGTAAAATACAAAAATATGCTTTACAAATACAATATTTTTATAAATATGTATTTTATATGCTTCTAAAACATACAAACATACATATAAATTTAATAACACATATAAATATGTAAGCTACTATATATACACACACGTAAATACATGTTGCAGGATATATTTGATCACACAATAAAATTCAAGATTATGTTATTTACTGAAAAACCCTGTTTCTTGTTGTGATGAGGCTTAGCCCTTAGCACACACATTTAATTTCTATGGCCAGAATGCAGACATTTCCTTAATCCCAAACAATGAGGGTAAAGTTAGTTTGTAGAAGGAAGCGCTCAGGTTTGAAAGTGATATATAGTCGAGTGTCAGACAAAGTGAGGAATCAGAGAAAGATTTGACAGAATGGGATCTGCTCAACTCTCAGAGAAGAGGAAAGGGAAGCTACTTAGGAGGCAGTGCAGAGAGAAAAGAGGAAGGAGAAAGGAAGTTTTACTGGGACAGTTGTAGAGAGACAAGTTGCAGAGAGAGAACAAGCATGACTCGGGTGAAGACAGAGAACCAGAGAATGAGAAGGAGCCAGAAGATCAGAGCATATTGGCAGAGATAGTCTGTGGCCAGGCAGAGCAATTCAGGAGAAGCCTAGAGAAGCCAGATTGAATCAGTCAGCATGGGGAGAAGTTTGCGTTAGAGCAGCTGAGTTGATCAGAAAGAACTAGGAAGGGGTGAGCTTATTCAGCAGTGAGCCTCAGAGACTGAAAGCATTCTAGGCCTAGATAAGCTTTTACGGAGGGTAGAAGCTTCCCGGACTAGGCCTAGGTTAGCAGACAGAGGTAGTAAGTCTTGGAGAAGACCATTAGAGCAGGAGAATAAATAATACTTTTACATCTACACACACACACACACACACACACAGAGACACATACATAGACACACACACAGACACATACATATGCAAGACACACACACAGACATACACAGACACACATACATACACACACAGACACACATGCACACACAGACACACATGCACACACACACACACAGACACAAAGACACACACACAGACACACATGCACAGACACACACAGACACGAAGACACACACATGCACACACACAGACACACAGACACATGCACACACACAGACACACAGACACACATGCACAGACACACACACAGACACATACATATGCACAGACACACACAGACACACATGCACAGACACATACACAGACACATACATATGCACAGACACACACAGACACACATGCACAGACACACACACAGACACATATATATGCACAGACACACACACAGACACATATATATGCACAGACACACACAGACACATACAGACACACATGCACAGACACACACAGAGACACAAAGACACACACATGCACACACACAGACAGACACACATGCACAGACACACACAGACACAAACACACACACATGCACACATACAGACACACATGCACAGACACACACAGAGACACAAAGACACACACATGCACACACACACACACAGACACACATGCACAGACACAAAGACATACACATGCACACACAGACACACAGACACACATGCACAGACACACACACAGACACATACATATGCACACACACACACGCACACACACATGCACACACACAGACACAAAAACATACCCATTCATACAGACACATACAGACACACACACACAGATACACACACACATATACAGACACAAACAAAACCTCCTCAGTCTGTATAACATTACTCATATGTACATGTTTAGTGCGGACTATTTGGCATTGGCTAACCAGTTGGTGTGCTCTTCCTTAAAGAAGACTGTGTCTCTCATTCTCAGCATTCCTTAGTTGCCTGTAGTTGTTTGTGTAGGGTTGAGGCCTGTGGGCTTCCTCCGTCTTGGCATGCCTTTAGGTACCATTCCCTGTCTAGCTCATGCTTAGGTCATGGTGAGACATTATAGGTAGAGCCTCTGACGTTACTCAGAGAAGCAGTCTCACAGCGAACTCCCTGATCCTTTGGCTCTTACAGTCTTTCTGTCTGTGCTGGATAGTTTTATGTTGACTTGACACAGCCTCCCAAGTACTACTGAGATTTATAGGTATATAACATCATGACTTAGTTATTGCTTTTAAATCTAATTTATTTTATTTATCACTAGGTGAATAGTCACATAACCAAAATCTTAGAAATTGAGAGTTTGTCTGACGCTGGCTGGAAGCAGTGAGAAGATGGAGATGAAGGGAAAGGTCAGTCGGTGACTACTTACTGCTTTGAGATAAGAGCAAGAAGCCCTGGGTGCTGGTGTACAGTCAGGTGACTGTAGACAAGGACAATAGGCTGCTTATCTCAAAGTGACAGAAGAAAGCTTTTGAACTATTTTCACCATAAAGAAAGAATAAATATTTGAGGTGTTAACTATATTTAATCCAATGTAAACATAATATATATGTGTGTATATATATATGCATACATCCATCACATTCTACCCTATAAATGTATAATTATATATAATATATTGTGTATATTATTATATATATTATATAATGAATGTGTAATTTTTATGGTTTTAATATTAAATGAATGGTAAAAAGTATCACTGTGGTAGGAAGGCAATTATCTTAGGAAGTCTTATCTGTCTTTCTGTCTTGGACCTTGGACTTACCTAGGATTTTTTTCCCTGGTTCTCTAGAGAAGGTCTTTTGAGTGACTCCAGATCCCTGTGCTGTGCGGCACTGGGATCCTAACCTTCAGGGTTTTGTGTGCAGCCCCAATTACAGGCTTTCTACAGGTGCCCTTAGATGCCAGTGCTGGCCAAGGCTAGAAGGACTTGTAACTTAAGAGACCTTGGGAAATGACCTTCTCCCAGGTGTATGTCTTTTCCTCCGGCAAGCAGGCAGGTAGATCGGTCCCCCCAACTCCACATGTCATCCTGTGTTGGTCTCAGAAAAGCGAACGGTGTTTCCTCAGTACAACTAACTTCAACTTGAATTTCTCTTCTTTTGAGTGGAGTTGATTTGATGACGTCTACGTGGCTAAGAGGTCTTTATGTCTCTTAATTTTATGAATTCCGTGTTTACATTCTCTGAGTATTTTTTTTCCTGTTATTTTAAGCTCTCTGCTGCTTGAGTTCTAGAATATTTAGAACTTGAATTTGTCAACTGTTTCCTGATATTGTACCAGGCTTCACAAAGGCGCAGAATATCCAGGGATGGTAGAAACTGAATGTGTTTGTGAAGCTCACAGCTTAATGGGCATGGAGGATCAACATCGCATATACATAAAAATCACTATGTGGTTATCTATAAAGAAACTCAGTACAGCAACCAAGAAACCTGTGGGGAAGGTGTCGTGGGGCCCAGTGAGGAAAAGCTGGATGAAGCTGGCTAGAGCTGCCTAGAGCTGGTTGGAGGCGAGTTCTAGGCTGTCAGGGAAGTGAGGCACCAGGGCATAGCAACTGTGAGATTCGTAACAACCTGGTTCCTCAGTCCCCACCCCTCCTGTGCCTGTCACTTGGTGAGTGCTAAATGCCTGTCCCCTGAGTCCAGTAACCGAAGAAGAGGCTGACGTCAGCGCCCTGCTGAGGTGTGAGAAGGCAGGGTAGTGCGGTAAGGTCATCTTCATGGGTCAGGTCAACCATGGGAGCATCCTGTTCTTTATGCTGCTGCCAGAGAAGGGTAGAGACGGTGTGAAGCTCACCTTCACCACAGCTCTGGCGTCTGCCACTCCCTTTCTGAGCCTTGGCTCCTGTAATGCTTCTTACTCCAGTAACTTCACCATGTATTCCTTCTCAGCCTCTCCTGGGGCTGACATCTTGACTCCATTCCTCAGGCCAGCACACCAGACATTATCTTTCTGTTTTTTTTTTTTTTTAATTTACCTGATTTTTTTCTTTCTTCTTCTCCAACACACACACACACACACACACACACACACACACACACACACACTCACACACTCCATAAACTTTAAAAATTAATATCTTATTATATTTTTCTTTGTGTACACATATGTGTGCATGTGAATGGTCACACATGTGCCGTAGCATGAATGCAGAGGTCAGAGGACAGCTGGTTCTGCCTTCCTACTGTGTGGTTTCTGGGAATTGGGCTCAGATAAGAAGTTTGAGGTGCTGCAGCTGCTACTCACACATTACCTCCAGCCCCTGACCCCTCCATATGCACACTTTTCAAACTGGGAAAAATGGATGCTATTCTACCCTATAGCTGTTGTCACCAGGTACCCCTAACTCAGCAGCTTCGAACAGAATCTTGCTGGCCATGGTGGTGCACATCTGTGATTCCAGTGCCCTGGAGGTTCAGGCTTGTCTAGGCTACATGGTCTCTTAGACAAAACTAGAAATGTATTCTGTTTTCATAGTTCCAGAGGCCAGTCACTCCAAACCCAGGGGTTGGGTTAATGACAAGGGATTCTTTCCCTGGCTGTCCTTTGCCCTTCCTGTTCCTTGGCTAACACAGCATAACTTCAGTTTTATTGTTCATCTACACATGGCTACTTTCCCTTGGTGCTGGTCTGTATTCAAATTTACCTGTCTTTACAATGACTCAATACGTCAATTTAAACGTATTTAAACAATTTAAACCCAATACATCATTTAAACTTGATATCTCTGTCTCTCTCTGTCTCTCTCTGTCTCTCTCTGTCTCTCTGTCTCTCTCTATCTCTCTCTCTCTCTCTCTCTCTCTCTCTCTCTCACACACACACACACCTATTTCCAGGTAAGGTCACATTTGCACATACTAAGGTTAGTGCTTTAACCTATCTGCTTTTGGAGTCAAAAGCCAATTGTTAGCTGATGACCTACAGTTGTCTGTTGCTTGGCTTTTGTCGAAGTTATGCCGACAATCCCCATGGAGAGAGACTGCTATATCATACCGACAGTGTGTAGCCTAGTGTGGTGCAGATCTGTCTTTCCTTTCGACATGACTTGGGAGAACTGACCTCAGCTCACTGGCTGTCAGTCTCCTCATGGGTAACATGGGAGAAGAGACTCCATCGTTCCCCACTGGCTATGCTGGTTATTAGCCCAGCATCTGGCTAGAGGGTTATACCACAGGCTTCATCATCAGGAGAATAGACTATTCTCTCTCTCCCCCGAGTTTGCACACGGTTCCATGCACTTAGAGTAGAAACTAACGTCGGACCTCAGAGTCCCAGATGAATTCTTAGAACGCCGACATGTCTGTTGCCAGCCCCTTAGGCTTTCTAGACTAGACAGTGCTGAGTCAGCTCAAGATTTACCTGTGGGACAAGTTTGTTTTGCTGTTCTTCTGTCCCTCCTTGTCCCCATCCTGCATATTTGCTAAGCTCAAAGAATTCGGGGGGAGTGTGTGCATGTGTGCCTCAGTCTAGATCGACCCTGTGTGGTTTTTCTTTGGTCTCCCACAAGGCTCCTCTCTCTACCCTCTCTGTCCTGCACACAGCCAGGTCCCACAACGGGGTGGCTAGAACCAGCCTGTTTTGGGTTTCTGCCGGTTTCATGGGCTTTGATGCTGGTTCAGCTCTGAGGTAGCTGGGAAAGACAAACTACTGTTTGTTACTTGAGGGGAAAAGGAAAAAAAAAACCCCTCAGTCTTTTATCTCTGTGTCCTCTAAGTTGCCAGTCTCATGGTGGAGAAAGGGAACAAGTGGGTTTTATGTTACTGCCAGGGGAACAGGGAACGTCAGAGAGCTCAGAGCCCTGGGAGGGCATGCAGGGACCAGAGACCAGAGTGACCAGGCTCTCTCAGGAAATGGGGTACTTTCAGGGAGCTGGGTGCTGCTGTGAGAGGAGCTGGGAGCATTAGTAAGCAGATCCAGCCAAGTGGATGGATGACCTATCTATATATACCAAGGGGAACAACCTGCTCTCTCTCTCTCTCTCTCTCTCTCTGTCTGTCTCTTTTCTTCAAAATCTTAACTTCTTAAAAGACAATTTTATGCATATGGATGTTTTGCCTGTATCATTTGCCCGTAGTGACCACGGCCACAGAGGTCAGAAGACGGTGTCATATTCCCCTGGGACAGGAATTACAGTTATAAGCTGACACATTGATGCCATGTGTGTGCTCAGAAGCAAACCCAGGTCCTCTGCAAGAACTGTCAGAGTCTCTTCAGCACTGAGCCATGTCTCCAGCCCTCTCCCCTTTCAAAGCATGGCTGCTGACTGAGGAGGCAGGTCAATGGGTGTGATGGCTTATGGATGTAACCCCAGGTGGCCCGTGCAGGGAGATGACAAGCTTCAGGTTGGCTGGGGCTCTATTGAGCGACAACCCTCTCTCACACACAAAGCTCTCCACCTCATCAAGACATCATACTAAGCCAACCAAATCACCACCATCACCACCAAAAAAAGTAGACCATTCTTTCTTTCCTCCTCACTTGCAGATGGTCATGCGGACTTAGAAGAGACACGAGGGTATTTTTCATCATATAAAATTGAAACACTGTACTTCTGAAAATAATTTTGGTTCAGGGTCTCACTGCGTAGGCCAGGCTACCTTAGCTCTTATAGGTCCCCTGTTTCTGCCTCCCAAGGAGCCGAGGTGTAAGGCATCTACCACGAGGATGAATTTCATCTGGCCTTTGACACACAAATATTTAACATGTAAGGTGGATGGGAAGGTTCTCATCCCTAGCCTCTGGAGAACTGAAACAGAACAATCGTCAAAAATTCAAGGCCAGTCTGAGCTCCCTAGTGAGTTTTAGTGCACCTTGGGCTACAGAGTAGGACCCTATCAAAAATAACAAATGATTTTATGAAGTATAAACTGCACACACACACACACACACACACACACACACACACACACACACACACACGTCTCAACTTCTGCTGTTGTCTTTAAGAAACAATTTGACCCAAATATTATAGTTCAGATCTGCAATTATAGCCATTTAAGAGGCTGAGGTAAGTTAAGTACCACAAATCTGCGGCCAGCCTGGGCCACATAGTAAGTTTTGTCTCAAAACAACAACAAAAACAACAACCACAGCAGAACAAAGCAAAAACAGAAAAAAACCAAAACAAACAAGACAAACAAACAAACAAAGACACAAACAAAAAACAAGAAAAAAAAAAGAAAGAAAGAAAAAGAAAACTTTGCCAAATCTGATGGCCTTTTTTAGGTGGGTCTGATGGTGTAATTTTGATAATTTTGAGGGTTTTAAAAAAATACTTTATTAGGTTAAAAGATTCAACTTCATTGTTTGGTATCTGGGTGCTTCAGCAGTGGGAAGGAATTTGCCAGCTGAGTGAACTTGGCACCTGTGTCAAAGATCCTTTGATGGGGCTGGAACAGAGCTCAGCATGAGAGTGTTTGTCTAGAATTTCACTGGAATTTTAGGGTGATTGTTTTAATTTCTAAAAGGAAATTAAAATTTTGACGGGGATTTGACTCAATCTGTAGATCTCTTTGGGTTGTATCTTAGCAACCATAAGTCTCCAGTCCAAGTCACTAAGCTAGATTTTAGTCTCTGTTTTACCAATCCCTGCTTTTTAAATTTTATTTTCCCCACAATTTATAAAATGTAGTTTCTAGTTTTATGGCAGTTTCTCCTTTCCTCTTTGAGACAGGGTTTCTTTGTGTCGTCCTGGCTGCCGTGGAACTTGGTTTGTAGAGCAGGCTGGCCTTGAACTCACAGACATCTGCCAAGTGTTGGGATTAAAGGCGTGTGCCATGGTGTCTGGTACCTTTCTGTGTCCAATTTAAACATGTACAGCTCTCAACTCCACCTTTCACACGGTCTCTGTTTTCTTTTTTCTATAAGCATACTCAAATCTCACTGTGATTTATTTGACCCACTGATTGTTAAAAGGTCTATTGTTTAATTTCATATATATATATATATATATTTAATTTCATATATATATATATATATCTGTGTGTGTGTATAAAACTTAAGTTATTGTTTCTAATTTCATCCTATTCCAGTCAAAGAAGACACTTTGTATGAAGTGTATTATTTTAAATCTACTCTAGGGGCTTGAAAGATGGCTCAGTGGTTAAAAGCACTGACTGCTCTTCCAGAGGTCCTGAGTTCAAGTCCCAGCAACCACATGGTGGCTCACAGCCATCTGTAATGGGATCCAATGTCCTCTCCTGGTGTGTCTGAAGACAGCTACAATGTAAAATTAAATAAGCAAATCTTAAAAAAAAAAAAAAAAAAGAAAATCATTTAAATCTACTCAGGGCCTAGGGAGGTAAAAGTTGACAAGTACCTGTTCCACAAGCACGAGGGCCTGAGTTCGGATTCCCAGTGCCCACGGTAAAGTCTCAGTGTGACAATGCACCTCTTCAACTCTCCCTCTTCATAGTGGGGGAGGGACAGACAGAGTTGAACTCTCAGAGGTCACTGGTCAGCCAGCATAGCACCGTGTTCAGTCAAAGATCCTGTCTCAAAATATAAGGTGGAGAGCAATAAAGGAATCGGTTTGTGAGCTTCATGTGCATATAATTACATGGTCATAAACATGCACACATATATACCCACTCTCTACCACACACACACACACACACACACACACACACATACACACTACACACACACAATGAGAATTTGTGATCTAACATATTGTCTACTCTGGAAAATGTCTCTTGTGCACCTGGGACAATGTATATTATATCATATAATGCTATTGTATAATATATATTATACACATATAATAAGTATATTATATGATATTCACCTTCTTTACTTATTTTCAATGAGATGGCTCTGTCACACAGAGTAAAATATTGAGTTCTCTGGCTATTGTTGTATAGTTATTTTTCCTTCAATTATGATAGCAAACGTTCTGTAACTGTCACAAAATACCCAAGATTCATGACTTACAAGGTCGAAAGGCTTATTTTGGCTCATCGTTGCGGCCTATGGTTGGTTGGCCTTAGGTTTTGGGGCCTGTGATGGCACTGAATCATAGTGTAAGCACATAGTAGAGGAAGCTGCTCAGTGCCAGGAGGTGAATGAGAGGGAAGGAGATAGGGCCCCCCATGTCTACACCAACAGTGTTCTTCCATGTCCCGACTTCTCTCCACATGGGATTCTTCCTCTGCACATGTCTCTGCCCCACACTTCGTCTTTTTCTATGATGTTTTTATTCAGATCCAAGGCCTTTCCCAGAGATGCAACTCATTCATCTTCGAAGACCCTAATTTCTAAATAAGCTCTCATGGACGCTAGAGAGTAGGGCGTGCCTTCAACATATCTCTTCAGGCTGGTGGACACAGTCAAATTCATAAGTTCAGAGGGAAGAGGACAGCAATGCAGGTTTTCATAAAGGAGTACTGAGATCACTTGCAAGCGGTGGGAAAACACAGGATCCCACAGGAGGACAATAGACCCTGTCTCAGAAGAACAGGAGAATGTACTTGTCATCAAGTCACAAAGTAGCAAAAAAGTAAGTAACAATAGGGTGAGAGTCTCATCATCAGAAGAGCTGCTGGTTAGGTCACTGAAATGTACGTTTTTGCTGTTCTCCTCTTGATCTGTTCATTTTTATCACTTGGGACAATTGGGACAAAGTGGTCCTAAAATCTCTTTTGGGAATCTTGTTCCCAGTTCCATTTCCCAGCCCTGCTTCCGCTGTCACCAGTAAGGGGTTGGCTGTGTCCTCTTCGGTGCCGGTGTGTGATTACTGAAGGTGGCAGAAGCCTCGGGGGGGGGGGGGAGATACGTAGCACACCTTGTAGTTGCTCTCTGCTCTTCCTTCCTGTGGTCTTGTTGGCAGAAGCCAAGCCTGTGGAAACAAAGGAAAGCGGCTTCTCGAGATTTGATGAACTTACAGATGTGGGTGCTGTGACAACCAAGATGCCATGCACCCCTGCCCCACTTTACTTTTACTCTTCACGGTTCTGGGAATTGAACACAGGCTCGAACATGTTGGGCGAGCACTCTACCACTGAACTGTAGCTACTCAGTGTCCATTTCTCAGGCCCCAGCTAATAAAAGACTCAATGCTGCATGGGTTTTACCTTCTTTTTCTGCACCTGCTTAAATGTCCTCATAGCTGCTTGGGTGCACGAGAAAGGAGCAGGCAGAGACAGAAACAAGTATTCAGACTGTCTACATATTACAAAATGACACAAGCGTGACCCCCTCATTGGAGGCGGGCTCTTTTAAGAAACTGTAGACACTCTGGGAACCAGCGTGGGAATTTTCTCCCTTGTGATTCATATTCCTGACATTCTTTGCCTTCCCACTATATAACTTCCTGCTTTTGTGCCGTATTGCTTTTTGTTTGGTTTGGTTTGCTTTTTTTTTTTTTTTTTTTTTTCTCCAGAAAGAGAAAATCCTTGTGGACAAAGCTGGGCCAAGTTGGAGAATGTCTTGTTGCCCAGGCCAAAGCCAAAGGAGCCAGCGCTTTCCAGTGGGAAACGGCTCTATCTGGAGGGCTGGATGCCAGCCCATGGGCATAGCTGGCACTCTTTGGAGACAGGTTCTTTCATGTGTCTTGTCCAGCTCTCCAGTTGACTCTACTCACTTGAGCACTTGACAGTGTTTTCATACATCGCACCCAGAAGCTTCCAAGTCAAAATCTCAGTGTTCTATTTGGGCAGAACGGCACACAGTCATGCTTTGTTACGCTTGCAATGCTTCTTTAGAAACATTCTTCTTAAACTAAAAGCGAATCTTTTCATACACTATATTTTAACCATATTCTTTTCCCTCCCCTGACTCCTCCCAGACCATCCCCTTTCCCAATCCACCCAACTGCATATCCTTTCTCAAAAGAAAGAAAGAAAAAGAGAGAAAGAAAAACACAACAGATCCATTGCTGGTGGAAGTGCTTGAACAGCCACTGTGAATATTAGGGTCCACATCCCTCAGAAAGCTGTAAATAGATCTACCACAAGATGCAGTCATAACACTCATGGGCATATACTCAAAGGACTCTCTATCCTACCACGGAGTCTTGCTTACCCATGATCACTGCTGTTCTAGTCATAAAAGCCAGAATTTTCTTCTTTCCTGTTTAGAGTAAATTCCTCTCATGTGTCTGAAGAGAACGCACAAGAGAAAAGCGTTCTTTCATTGGTTGTCTTAATCCATTTCTCATACTGTAACAAATATCTGGGACAATCAACTTATAAAGATTTGCTTGTTTATTTTGTGTGTGTGTGTGTTGAGACTAGACACATTGGGTGTTTCTCTCAATTTCTCTCCAACTTAGTTTTTGAGACAGGGTCTCTTATTGATCTGAAATCCACCAAGTGACTATATTGGTTGGTCCCAAGGGACCCTGCTGTTTCCACATTCCCAGCTGGGATTATGAACCAGGGTGACTGGCTTTCTGTGGATGCTGAAGGATGAACTCAGGTTCACTTTACTGACTAAGGCTCCTCTTATGAAAATCTTTCTTTACCTCTTTGTTCACGTGTGTGTCCTTCTAAGAGCTGAAAGACATTCTGGCCTCAGATTAACTGTGCAGCCAAAAGGGCCTGACTTCCTGGAAATCAGTCTGACAGTGGCCTGGTTTGTGGAGATATCTAGTATCAGAAATGCTTTGAGCCCAGGTCCTGAGAAACACATTTCTCTGAGGCTTTTTGTTGTTGTTCACGGTCATGGTCATTTTAATGATTCTATCTGGTGGACTTTGGGACAACTCTTTTTTAAGTCTAGAAGTAACCAAGATAGATTTTATTCTGGAAACAGTTACATCACTTACAACTGAGACATTTTGTCACTCAAGGGTGGGGAAGAGAGATTAAGTTCTGTCACATGGTGTTATATCTGCAATTGTTTTAGAGAGTTGTGGGTACTGTATTGACATCTCCCATGCAGTTTACCACTAACATTAAGGAGGCAAGGTTTGGGATCATCAACCTGAACAGATCACAAATTCTCCTTCCAAGGGCTATGCATAGCAAAGGGTGGGAGGAAAGCAGATAAAAACGTACATGCAGGTGCCAGTATACATTTCAGGGTCTCAGATCTGTGACTTAGTTTTTATGGCTAGATCTCAACTGTCCCAAGCTGGCTTTGAACTTACTGTGTAGTTGAAGGTGACCTTGAACTTCTGATTCTCCCGCTTTTACTTCCCCAGTGCTGGGATTAAATGCTATGTACTATCATGTCTGGTCAACGAAGTGCTGGGAATTGAACCTGGGGCTTCATGAACTCTTGGCAAGCCCTCTAACAACAGCTGTGTTTGGTCATTCTTTTGGGTAGCCAGAGGGATTCAGACCATAGTCTTTAGCAATGATACAGTGGTCAACAATGCAGGGAGCAGAGGATGCAGCTGTGGGGTGGCCGCCTTTAACCCCTTCAATATCAACGTGGGGACAATGGTTGCCGATCTTCCTCATACATAGAGGGGCTCCTGGACTGCCCGGGGTAACTATAGCAGTCAAGGGTTGCTGGAGAAGAGGACATCATTGTCTTCAGAGATGGACTGCCGAGTTACTCATGCTGCAGTGAATAGCTGCACACCTGTGCCCAGGTGAGTGGCTCTGGGCAACCCCAATGGGTCACAAAGTGAAAAAGTCAAAAGAACACTAAAATAGTTAAGAGTACGGTGGGGACTTAGTGGGGTGGTGCTTTTAACCGGGACAATGACGGAAATAGAAGAGATGAGTGTGACCAGCCTAACCACAGATACATACATGCATATATATGTAACAAAGATATCATATACACATATGTATCAAATATATATGTACATATATTGTCAAATAATGAATTATAAAAGCTTTTTTAAAAAGAAAAAAGCCTCCAGAAACGTAAGACAATGTGTTTCTGTATTTTACCTATCTGACAAACTGTTATGCTGACTTACTAGTCCTGCAGCACACTTTGAAAGTTTCTGATGACGTTTGTCCACTCAGTTCCCTTTCTGTGACACCCCTGACAGACTCATGTTTCTTCAGATGAGAAGATAGGGAGGTCTGGAGGCTTTGGGAACTCGTCCAGAATCACTGGTAGCATGTGGGCAGTTGCTGACAGGTGCAGCTGCTCTCTTCCCCTCCCCCACCCCACCCCCATGACACTTCCAGGTCTTGCCAGCATAGGGGGACAGCACTACTTAACTTATACTGAAGAATATGACTTTAATGTGTGTGAGCGCACGTGCATCGGTGTGAGGGTGTGTGTGTAGGCCGGAAGTGGATTGCTCAATTACTCTCTGCCTTGTTTTTTTTGGGACCGGGTCTCCCATTGAACCTGGAGCTCACTGATTGGCTAAATTAGCTGACCAGCAAGACCCATGCCTCCTCCCCTCTCCACATCCCCAGTGCTAGGTTTATAAGGGTATGGTGCTGGCTTTTTGACTTGGGTGGTAGAGACGGAAGATTTGACCTCATGTATGCATGGTAGACACTTTACCAATGAAGTCACATCCTAGCTCTCTCTTAAGTTTTGGTAGTAATTATTATTTGAATCTAGCTAATAACATCAAGTGCTTGCACATTGCACAAGGTGGAGTTACCTGAATTTTAAAGTTTAATCCTCAAGACACATACAACCGGGCTCTGCCTGACTCTAACACCCTCACACTCAACCTCTGCACATAGTCCCTTTGATAAGTCAGACTTGCTGATCTGGTCTTGGTATCCTCTCCAATACTTACTATAGCCAGTAAATCCCTGAGAGTCCCAATCAAGCAGAAGACAAACAACAGAAGCCTGAAAAGGCTGTCAGGAAGCAAGAGGGGGTGGCTGCATAGGCCAATCACTGCAGTATTTGGAAAGCGGAGTCAGGAGGATGGCATGTTCATAGACACCCTGAATTACATAGTTTCAAGACAGGCTGAACTGGACGGCCAGATGCCATTAAAAAAAAAAAAAAAAAAAAAAAAAAAAAGAAGCAACAGAAGCCAAGAGCCCTGAACCAGACAAAACGCCAAAGTGGCAGGCATGGTGGCACACACCTATAATCCTATTACTTGGGAGAACGAGGTGGAGCCAGGAGTACCAGACCAGCCTGGATTCATAGAGATCCTTTATCTCAAAAACAAAAACAAACAAATAAACAACAACAAAAACAAAACCCAAACCAAACCAAACCAACCAACCAACCAAAAAACCCCAAACCACACCAGGAAAAAGAAAAACAAAGAAAAAACCAAAAACCAAAACAGATGGAGAACCTGATAAGACTGTTGAGCTATGGGCTTTGTGGATTTAATCAACATCTAGTTTGCCTCCCACAAGACCCCTTCCTCTTGACTTTGCAGGTGAAATAATAAAATGTGCAGCGCATGCCGTGTTGGGATGCACTGACTCGCAGTAAGCCGATAAGCTCGGGCTAGATTTTGTTAACGAAGGAAATGGCTTAAAAAATAGTATCCTTATGAACCGTTCGTGGAAAACCTGCAGCCTCCTGCTGACTCAGTTCTTCCAACATCTCCATCCGAACGGAAGCTGGGGGTCACAAACATTTCCGCCACGCGGAGGGTAATGACAACACCAGCGTGGGAAAAATGGTGGGGGTTGGTTTCAGGACTGTCAAAGATATTTTCATCACGAAGTGAACCTAGCAGCTGGCCACATGGCCACACAACGATTTCCTCCATTAGCTAGCAGAAGGCGCTGAGAGACAAGGAGAGTTCCTTGCAGGCAGGGCAGACTCCGGAAACACTGACCGGAACCGGAAATGCCAGTAGGCTCTCTGCATCTGCTCAGTGAACATCAGAGAGAGGGCAGCCCAGGACCCACCTAGGCTTTCTGGTGCACAGACAAGAGGAAAAGAGAAACCTGAGCCTACGCATTGACCGGCCAGTGACTGGTGCTGGTCATGGCTGAGTTGTGTCCCAGTGAGGCAGGTCGTGGCCACCATCACTTCTTTGTAACGTCCCGGAACCTTGATCTTGGGGACTCCACTGTCTCCCCAGCCTTCTAGGTCACTGCAAGTCTGAGTTCTCTGCAGAACATACTTAGCCTGGTACAGGGCCTCTTTCCCACCCCCTCCCCCCACGTTGCTGGGTCCCATGATGAAGTATTTCTGTCGAGTGCTTAGCTGTTTCTCTTGGTGCTTTGCGGACCACGGTTGGCATGGTAGACACCGGAATATGGAGGATACAGAGATATATTTGGGTTCCACTCCTTACATTTTTGGTGTGCCTGGAGAGAACCGTTTAACTTTTCCGAGCCCACAGGTAGCAAGAAAGAGTAGACTGGTCAGGCACACCCACAAGACATGGAACCCCCCCTTTCCCCAAGCCCCCTATCTATAAACCATGGGTGATAACAGCATCTAACTCGGAGCTCAATTAGCAGAGCCTGGCCCACGCTAAACGCTGGGTGGTTCATTCTTTTGAATTTGGTAGTTCCTCCACCTCAAAGGACTCAGTGCTGTGTCCGTTGATAAAGCATCTCTTTTAAGTAGAAATCTGCACGGAAGAGCAAGGCAATAAGTAAATGATAGTAAAGCGCTGTGTGGACACCCCTCTCTCCTCTCTGTAGCCTGAGGCATCCATACCATCAAGACCTTCTGTCTCAGCCTTCAGGCCTCAGAGAAAGATACACCAAACTTGTGTGGCTTTGGCTTGCTGAGGAAACTGAACTAAAAGTTCCCGGAAGCAGCTTTCTGGAACCTTCTCCCAACCTCCTTTTCCGGCTTCTCTCTTACCCTAAATCAGTCATATTTTCTCACTCAAAGCCTAGAACTATTTCCTGGAATTTTCTAGTGCCCTCTTTCCTTTCCTTTCCTGTCCTTTCCTTTCCTTTCCTTTCCTTTCCTTTCCTTTCCTTTCCTTTCCTTTCCTTTCCTTTCCTTTCCTTTCCTTTCCTTTCCTTTCCCTTTCCTTTCCTTTCCTTTCCTTTCCTTTCCGTTCCCTTCCGTTCCCTCCCCTCCCCTCCCCTCCCCTCCCCTCCCCTCCCCTCCCCTCCCCTCTCCTCCCCTTCTCTTCCTTTCCTTTCCTTTTCTTGTGCGACAAGGTTTCACTGAGTAGTGTTGGCTATCCTGGGACTCTGTAGACTGGCCTGGCCTTGACTCACCGAAATCTGCCTCATGTCTGTCTCTGTCTCCTGAGTGCTAGGATTTAAGGCCTGTGCCATCACCACCCGGCCTCCTACTGCTTTTCTGTGTAGAAGGTGACTTAAAGGAAGTTTCCGACCTGCTTGGTTTGGTAGCAGATCGTGAGGTGCTTGTTGGAGAGAGGGCCTGTGTTGTTCCCAGGAGGGACACTGCACAAAGACAGAGAAACTGAGCAGGTAGACCTTGCTGCCTTTCCCCATTCAGTAGATTCCCACAATATTATACCCTTTGTTCACCCCATTGCTACATGGCTGCCCATTTGCTAAAGACTTTAAGCACAAACGGGGGAGGTGTGAGATCATTTTTGAAAGATTCTATGACACACAGAACTTGAGTTAAGTCAGTTTGTTGTCACTGTTTGCTTTGACAGGGCCTCTCTCTCTCTCTCTCTCTCTCTCTCTCTCTCTCTCTCTCTCTCTCTCTCCCTCTCTCTGTAATCTAGCCTGGCCTGAAGTCTTAGTAACTCCCTGGAGAACTTTGATGCACAGAAGTGTACTAAAGACTCTGAGAAGTTTTGTAGTAGGGAACTGTTTCTTTTTCCATAAGCCAGTAGTAATTCTTAAGTGTTGACTTTGGAAGGCTTTTAAAAATATATCTTTTTATTTTACTTTTAAGTATAGTGACAGGAAAGAGTATTCTCCCCCCCCCCCCGCCCCATAATTGTGCTGGGTAGTTTTCTGTCAACTTGACATAAGCTAAAGTCTTTGGAGAGGAAAGAACCTCAATTCAGAGAAAGCCTTCATGAGATCATCCTGTAGGTAAGCCTGCAGTGCATTTTCTTAATTAGTGGTTGATCTGGGCTGGCCCAGCCCATGGTGGGTAGTGCTATCCCCAGGCTTGTAGTCCTGAATTCTGTAAGAAATCAGGCAGAGCAAGCCACGGAGAACAAAACCATTAAACAGCACCCCCCCATGACCTCTGCATCAGCGCCAGCCTCCAGGTTCCTGCCCTGCTTGAGTTCCTGTCCTGACTTCCTCCAGTGAACTACGATGTGGAAGTGTAAGCCAAAAGAACCCTTTCCTCCCTGAGTTGCCTTTGGTCATGGAGTTTCATCACAGTAATAGCAACCCTAAGTAGGACAAGTGTCACAGTAGGTAGGCCAGTGAGAGGAAAGTGTAGCAAATGTGTTTATTTGTAGTTTGATCTACTGCAGGAGATGCCACTCCCAGGCTGAGGGAAAGTTGCCTGTTTTACACTCAGATTCCATGAAGATGGCCCTGGCCGTAGAAATGGGATAGATGTAGGATGCAGTGTCCCCAGGAAGAGGGAACCCAGCAGGTCTGCCTGCCCGAGACTTCTTGGCCTCTGAGTGTAGCAGTCCTCTGGGGATGGGGGACAGGATGCTCTGGAATGACACTGCTGACAGTATTCCGAAGGCCTCTTCAGTGGTGGGCCAGGCTGGCTGAAGTAAGGGTTAATTCACCCCTGCTCTGTTCCAGGTCCCCTGTGATGTGAGAAGTCACATTGCTGTGCTATGTGCTGTGGGGCAACTCCTCCAGTCTTCCTTGCCCTGATGGACAGGGAACTAACCCTAATTCTGGTGAATCATTACTGAAACCATTTCATTGTAAAACAGAATCCACGTCAGTGAGCTATAATAGAAAGTACTGAAAACACATGAATCATTTATTTCTTCAACTTTCTATGTAAAATTTGGGGGTCAGGTTTTGACTGTGGGTGAATAGAAACCACAGAAAGTAAAAGGGTGGGGTGGGGTTTGATTGCTCTCTAAGGGAGGCCAGATACACCACGTGGCTTTAAATACTCTTAAAATTGCTCCAGATACCCCAAAGGATAACCAATAGACACCCCCCCCCCATATCTCTTAGACTTCATGCCTTAACCACTAAGGACAGTCTCTCTGCTTGGCCCTGGTACACATCCACTGTTCTTACCTGGTTTAATCTGATTTGCAGTGTGTGTGTGTGTGTGTGTGTGTGTGTGTGTGTGGTCATCCTTTTTACTTCTTTGGCAATGATCAAAAATATTCCTTCAGGATCTTCCTCCTATTTAATGCTTCTGGTATAAGTCCTGGCTCCTTCTCAGCTAGGCTGTCATCCCTGCCCTGTGGGGTTGCTGTGTGCACATGACACAATTGGCTATTGCTGCTCAGGGCTGTGGGAACGGCTTTCCAGAACAGCTAAGCAACCCAAACCCAGACAAGTGCGTCTGGATCTGTGAAGTGCTTCTGGTATTTTGTTTCTTTTTCTGTGCACAGATATTTAAAAATAGATAGCAAGGACTTGCAATGGCCATGAGAGGAGTCGTGTGCAGAAGGAGGGCCCCTCCTTTGGAAATGACAGTGTTAAGGCTTTTTAGAATGTGAGCAGCTTTGACATAGTAGAAAAAAAATCTGGATATTTTGGTCTGTGTCCCACTTCCTGGCACACAGCTCCACCAAACCGCTTGTCAGTTCTCAGAAATGATGTGACTTTTGGATGCGAACTGGATTTCTGATGTTTAGGGCCTCTTGGGCAGTCTTCAGACAGAGGCTGGTTGCCAAGGGAAATAGCCAAGTGAAGCAACAATTTGGACTTTCAGTCTGACCTCTGGGGAGAGAGAGGGGCTGGCTGGCCTTTGAGGTGATCATCGTTGGCCAATGGTTGAATTAAAACCCAAAAGGAAGCTGTGGAGAGCTTCAGGCTCATTTAAAAATCTGCCTATAGTTAGCTTCTTCGCAAGGCTTGCCATTGCTAAGGTGACGAGTTCTGCATTAGAGCTGCCTTCATCTCTCCAGGGCGGGTGTCTGTCAGAGGTGCGGAGGTCTTTGCGCTCATGGACAAGCATTAGGGGACTTGGATGTTCAACATACAAGTTGACCCTTAAAAAGGAAGAGTGTAGAACCTGTAATCTGCCGGGAAGGCTGGGATGGGAGAGACTGGAGAGGTGGGACACAGGGAACATAAAGGGAAGCTGTAATCAGCAGTTATTTGTAAGTTTTCCTCTCAGGAATGAGGAGTCGAAGTTGATGTGAAGATGGATAAGGGTAGATGAGAGGGCTCAGTGGGTAAAGGGTCTTGCTGCTAAGCCTGATGACCTGAGTTCAATCCCTGGGACACACATGCTGGAAGGACAGAACAGGCTCCTGAAAATTGTCCCATGGTATGTGTGTGTGTGTATATCCTTTTACATGCATGTGTGAACACACCGACATAAAACACACTAAACCATATATATATATGTATATATATAGCTATATTTTAGATATGAAGAAATTAAACAAAAAATGGATGGGATGTTAAAAGGAAGAGCCAACAAGTAAATTAATAAACATAATAATAAACCTGCATAACTGTTAAAAGGTGAGGTGGTAGACAGGTTGGCTGGACACCCAAAGCATTAATCAGAAGCTTCTGCACTTTTCAGTTAAAAGTAAGGTTTCCATGTTCTGTCTGCATCTGTGGGAGCTATGTGACTCACTTCTGGACCACAAAAGGGGAGTGTCTGTTTAGTGATTTCATGTGCTCCACAGCCAGCTGACTGATTCAGAATATGGTTGGAGAACACGGTGCTTGGAATTGCTGTAGCCCTGTTGGCAGAGTGAAAGGGGTCAAGGGTCAATAGGGACACTGCCTTAAGTCAGCCAAACCCATAGGCTATGTCCTTCTTTAAGCCTCCTGGGAGCCAAGATGTTTTCATTGTAGTAAGATTCTTAACATCTACCTATTGCCCTTTCCATCAGATAGAGGAACTCAGGTGTTTGGAAGGATTATTCATTGTCAAACAAACTTGGAAGTAAACTAAATAACCATTAGCTGAGAAAAGATCTAGATAAGTCATGGCACTATTTGTTGAGTGGAATACTATACAGCCTTTAAAAGAAGTCAACTGCCTCTGTCTATATCAACACAGACAAATCTCTCATTGATAGCAAGTGAAAGGAGCAAGTCAAAGAAAGCATGATGTGTGATGGTATTAATGCAAGATTGCTAGGCACAGAAATCAGTACTATGTAGTGCCCATTTTATATGTCTATATAAATAGGTGCAGTGCATACATAAACATACACACAAACCTCTCTCTCTCTCTCTCAGTGTATGTGTCTGTGTGTATAAATGTTTTTTACCTCTGGGGAAGGAGAAAAAGGAGATGCTGGGTGTTGGCTGAATGGGTCTTCATTTTATTTTCTCTACACTGAAAACCTTATTAAGAGAACAGTGCTAGCAGTGGTGGCAAGCACCTATTGATCTGGCACTGAGGCAGGTGAACCATGGGTTTGAGGCCAGGCTAGTTAGTATAGGATGACCAAATCGTCACTTTTGTTCAGATTACTGTGACACATAGTAATCAGAACACTCAGGAGGAAATGAAAAGACAATTCTGACATCTGTCTATCATCTATCTGTCGGTCTACCTACCTATGTATGTATGTATGTATGTATGTATGTATCTATACCATTTATTTATGTATGTATGTAATTATATCATCTATATACATATGTATGTATCAGCTACTGACTATCTATAGACTATATTTATAGATTATCATCTATCATCTTCTGTCTGTCTCTCTGTTTATCTATCTATCTATCTATCTATCTATCATCTACCTACCTATCTACCTACTGTCTGTCTGTCTGTTTAATCTATCAACAGGCTCTCACATTTCTCAAGCTGAGTAGAAACTAGCCAGGGATAACCCTGAACCTCCAGCCCTCCTGCCTCTACTTCCCAAGTGCTGGGATTACAGATATATAGCATTACACCTGGCATTTATGCAGCATTAGATATTCAACTCAGGGCCTTGTGCCCACTAACTAGGAGCGCACTCTCCCTCCTGAGGCTCAGCCCCAGCCCTCTGACTCATGTGACATAAGCTACCCTATGCCAATCACTTTCCGTGGCGGTGCCAGGTGCAGGACCATCGTTTGTGACCACCGCACCTTTACTTTTAGCATTCTCTACCATCCCGCAGCAGATCTGAATTCTTTAAATACGAATCGCGGCGTCCTCATCCAGGCACTGGTCCCTTCTATCCGCTACCTCCTGTTTCTGCGGCACCGGCCCTCGGGACCCTGCACCACTGGGATCATCAATTATTCTTCTTTTGCGCAGGCTTGTTTCACTTAGCACAGTCTTCAGTGGAATGCGTGTCTTTCATTCTGTTTATAGCCTGGCTATTTTCGGGCTTTTGTTTGTTTGTTTGTCTAAGCATCCCTCAATGGACCCTCAGCTCAGCCCCACCTTTCAGCTGTTTTGAATCAGGCAGCTTGACTATGGCTGTATCCGTATTTGTTCAGGCTCGTGCCTTCAGTTCTTTGAGGCACATACTCCTAAGTGGATTTGCTAGAACATATCACAATCTTATTTTTTATTTTATTGTTACAAGGATAACAATTTTTATGATTTCAGGGTGCAGCTAACGTGAAATGTGCCGTATTAGGATGTTCCTGTGTGTTTCTTGCCATTACATTCTAGTAGCCTGTGGAGTTCGCAAATACCAGTTCTCACAGGAGTCTTGTTACCATGGCCTTGAGAAGTCCAGGGTTTGTAGACGTGCTTTAGGGGTAACCTACCCCTCTAGCATGAGCTCAGTACATGTAGAGGGAATCCTGGTGTGGAGGCTGAAGCTTGCCTAAGCTCTTGGTGTTAAGAAGCCCGATTGTGGTGTCACATGACCATGCAAGTTGAATAGCTTAGGTTTGCCCTGCGACCTCTTCTTAGGGTCAAGAATAAGAAAACAAAGAAAATAAGAAAAAGAAAGAAAGAAAGAAAGAAAAAGGAAAAGTCCCAAGTTATTCCTTGCCAGAAATACATTGATTAAACAAGACAATGCAAAAAATAAAACCAACCTCTACTTCTGAAAATTATATATGTAATGTGTGTTCCTTGTAAGATCATTAAAAAAGCAAGCCCATATAATGAGAAAATTAAAATCATTCGTGATGCCATGCAATCCCACCCAGCTTACTTGTTATACATAAGTACAGTTAATAAACTTTCTGACCGTAAGTCAGAACTATGTTGTAAATGATTATTTTTTCTCCTTTACTTAGGAGGATCATGAATTTGGGCCTTGTCTCTATGATGAGACCCTCTTTTAAGACAAGACAGAGTAAAGTAAAACAAACAAAACTCTGTCACTCATTCTAACTTCTGCTCAAAAGTGTGCATGTGTTCTTAAAAGGAGCAGGCATAACATTCATCACTATTAGTTTGAAAAAATACAAAAAGAGCAAAAATGGGGATTAATATTCCTCTCCTGTGAATATTCTTTGGTTCTTTCTCTGTGTGCATGTGTGTCACATATGTGCACATGTGTGTGAAGGTGCATGTGTGGGTGCAGGCACATACAGCTGTGCTCTAGGTTACAGGCACACATGGCTACACATAGCTTTGTTCTGTGGGTGCTGGTGTCTTAACTTGGATTCTGATAACTGAGCAGCAAGTACTCTTGTCTGTAATCCAACTAGCCAGTGCCTCAGCTTCTCTCTTACACACACACACACACACACACACACACACACTTTGTCTGTCTCTTCCACATTCGTTCTCTCACTCACACACATACTTTCGCTGTCTCTTTCTTACACCCCTTCACACACCCCCCTCTCTCTTACACACACACACACACACACTCTCTTTCTCTCTCTTTCTTTTGCAAACACACTCTCTCTCACACCCCCACTCTTTCTCTGTCTCTCTCTCTCTTTCTTACACACACACACACACACACACACACACACACACACACACATGTCTTTATATAACTGCACAAATGCCAGGTTGAGCATCCCTCATTTAAAGACTTGGGACCAGACATGTACAAGAATTTGAAAGCTTTTGTTTGGGGGTTCATTTTTGAGCAATGTGCCTTTATTTATGAACAATTTGAAAATAGAAAATAGTGTGTGCTCAAAATGTAAGAACGAATGAGTGTTTTTCATATTACTAAACATTCCTTTATATAATAAAAATTGATGTTTCCAAATCTTTTTCAATTTATATTGCCAGTTTTTCAGCCTCTGCCAAATGAGTCTGGTCCATACGTAGTTCCTGCTAGTGGAGTGCGGTCCACGCTCTCTGTGCTCTCCCCAAGCTCTTCCCCCTCCTCTTTGCTACCAGCATATTGGTACCTGACACACAGACAGTCAGAGGGTTGGGAGGGGTCTTGAGGTAAAATCTCTACTCCAAGAAAGTGGAGAAAATCAACCATGATCCCTTTGTTAGATCTGAGCATGGACCCAACTAGTTTATAAGGGGTTCACAGCTTGAAGATTTATAGAGAAAACCCAAAACGTTGGCTGTTGGGTGGCAGGACATATAAAGGTAAGCCAAGTTGTCACAAGTGGGTGAACACTTAAACTCAGATGAACAGCTGAGTAATAGCAACAATACTTGCATCGAAGCGTTAGGTGACTGGAACTGATGTTATAATTTCTATATCTGTGGCATATAGATGATCATAAATGTTACTGAGTGGTTGGCAAAACTTGTTACACAGGTAAATCTCTTAGCACAGTCTTCGACAGAAGTAGACAGAACATTTACCAATGAAACTGTTTATTCTCATATGCTCGATACTTTCCCAATATCCTATTTTGAATCTCTGGCATATAGGATTATGGATTTCTGCATACACCATTAATAATTATGTGTTATGTTCCAGGAGGTTTTTGTGGCTTGAAATCTTAGGTTTTTTTTCATTATTGACCAAGTTTCTGACACAGTAAATACATTTTCTTGTTGATCACTTTCTTTTATCTTTAAGGATAAAAGGAGATCCTACTGCCATGTCTTGTTTACATTTAAGTTTATAAACTTTGAAGTTTTTTAGCTTCCTGAAGGTGTGAAGAACTGGAGCCCTCCCCCCACCCCCCACCCAGTTTTTAGCTATGAAATGTCAGTTAGCATCTTGGAAGACATTACTCTACCAGGACTTGGTGTTTCTATCTATTTCTGTTGGAAAGGAGGCATCTAGAACTTTCTTGCACGAACTTCATGGAGGGCAGCAGGCAGGCTCAGTTTTCAATCATGTCCACTTTCTACCCCAGGGCCATGCCCTCCCCCTGATAATGAAGGACTACGTGGCATGTATAAATAGCGTTGTCTGAGAACATCCTCAGATCTCGGCCCCTCTCATCACCGAGCAGGGCCTATAACTGATGTTGCAATTAGAGTACCGATTTAGCTCGGAGAGGCACAGTGCAAATGAGCCGCCGAGGACGATATTTATATCAGCACGGGCTGATGAAGACCTTGTCCACTGTACCTTTGGCAGATCATTTGATGGCGTGCCCCCGGGGTTAATCTACTTCTCGTTATAGCCCATGATCTGTGATGATGTGTTTTCTGAACCACTCATCTTACCCAGAGGGCCACTGTGTGTGAAAACGCTGATTGTCAAGGCCGTATGCCACCCTACACGGAGGAGTCGGTGGGAAAGGCTTTCAGGGCATGGTTCAGGCCCAGGAAAAAGGAGACGATTCGTGCTGAAGGGCAGTTCTTCTGTGTTACAGGTCTCAGCCTGTTTTGACATGAGAAGAAGGAAATGAAGATAGACTAACTACTTTTGGCCCCTCCAGAAACCCAGAGCAATTTAAAGTCTTCTCATTTCTTAGTTGTTTGCTATATCAGGACTGTAACATCTCAGGACAAACAAGTAATACAGAATCAAAATCCTAAGATATTGCAAATTATTTCATTATGGTCAAAAACCAGTAGTTATATACATATATATGTATATTTCACATATATAATAATATAATGATGTTATATATAAAACATTGTGTATTATTTATGGTATATTATATACATATTTTTATATTTTATATTATTATAGTATATCATAAATATATAATAAAATTAATTATGGTGTATATAATATATAATCAGGTAACATTTATGCCACAAAAATCATACAATAATTATAACTGATAATATGCATCTATATGTTAATATGTTACTAGATCCTTCTGAGAAAGACGTTGTGTGTAACCACCCATGAAGCAGAAGAACAAACACGACTCAGACATCTTTAGTTGACCTGCATCAGTTTTGGTGTTTAAGGAAAAGCGAGGTTTATATTACTCTTCTGTTGGTGTTCTGGAATTTCATGATGCTAGCTTTTGGTAAAGCTACTGTTATTTTATTTATGAGATGAATCCTCTCCATCTGAAGATTTATGTTCTTCGAACTGGGAAAATTTCTTGTGTTCTTTATTTGCTTATTAACCCGCTCTGTGTTCTCTTCCAGGAACTCTGTGTGGTTTGACGATGAAATGTTCCCAACACGACTGTGGGTCGAGCACTTGGTCCTAGCTGGTTACCACTGTTTGGAGAGGATCTGGAAACCTTAGGAGGTGGGGCATAGTTGGTGATGGGCCTTTGAAGGTTCTGCCTGGTCCCTTCTCATCCTCACTCTCTGTCTCTCCACCTGCTCTCTCTGCTGTGATGTTCTGCCTCCAAGCATGGGACCAGCAGCCTGAACAAAACACTGAGACTGGGCAGAGTAAATCCTTCATCCCTGACTTTATTAGAGTCATAATGAGTGAAACAACACGGAACAAAGACATTTGAAATCCTGATTGATTTTTTTTTTTTTGTTCATATAATTTAGTTTTGTTTTGTGTTTTGAGATAGAACCTTGCTAGCTTACGAAGCTAGTCTTGAGCTCCTGGGCTCAAGGGACTCTCCTGCAAAAGTCTCCCGAGTAGGTAGACTATAGGTACATGCTACTGTACCTGACTGATACTACCCATCTGTCTTAGTTAGGGTTTTCATTGCCGTGAACAGACACTATGACCAAGACAGCTCTTAGAAAGGCAGCCATTAATTGGGGCTGGCTTACAGGATCAGGGCATCAACCTATTATGATCATGGCAGGAAGCATGGCAGTGTGCTGAGAGTTCTGTATCTTGACCCAAAAGGCAGCAGCAGGAGACTGGCTTTTACAGGAAGCCACAAGGAGGCTATCATCCACACAGGACAGAGCTTGAGCCTCAAAGCCCACCCCCACAGTGACACACCCACTCCAACAAGGTACAAGGTTACAGCTATTAACAGTGCCCCTTTGAATAGACCATGGGCCAGGTCTATTCAAACCACCACACCATCTTTTATATTTCCATTATACACACATGGTACGTTTAATTATATCATAGGTTTAATAGTAACGATTGTTTCACGTCTTTCTTAGATCAATGCTAGCAAAGACCACTCCAATAAAACAATTTGACTTCTGGCTAATGATGACAACAAGATTTTAACCCAGGAGGTTTCCCATGGACAGCACTTTTGGCTTTTTGAAGTTTCATAGCAGACATAAAACTTCATGGGCTTCCAGACATCTGTTTGCAGACTCACAAATCTTAGTCAAGCATCCTCTCTGAGCACAGGGAAGTATATTTAGAGGGAGGGCCGTGGAAACTGAGCTTAGGAAGCTGGTGGGGGTATGACAGGAGGCCTGCCTAGCCTTTGACTCACAGGCTGGATCTGTTCTACTCTCATGTACTAAGGGCTTTAAGACGGATAACCTTTGTCTCCAGTGTCAAAGGTCTCCACTGTAGCCTGCAGCAGGAGCACGGGAGGAAAGCTGGTTCCGGGAGCTGTCTGGTGCTGCTGAGGGCAGGGGATGGACAGCGTAACAGACATTCTTCATCTCCCAGTTTTACCACTGAATTTTCACTTTCATTTTATTCTCCCAAATATCTGCATTTAAGTGCGCATGCGTGCATCTTTCAACACAGTTATCTTCTCTACCTGATCTTAGCCAAAGGCTGAGGTGCAATGTGGATCTGTAGGCTTTCTCCAGTTTTTCTCTGTGTCCCGACGCCGTAGATGGGATGAGTTTCTTTTTTTATATTTAATCTTTTTTCTTTTTCTTTTCTTTTTGAAATAGATTTTTTTCATACAGTATATTGTGATGGAATATAACCAGTCCTCCCTGTTATCCCTCCTGTCCAGATTCATACCATTTTTGTCTCTCATCAGAAAATAAATAGCCATCTAAGGAGTAATAATATAAGATAAATAAAAAAAGAGCACCCCCCCAAAACCCACAAGAAACACATCAGATATTGGTTGGTTACTCACACAAGACTGTACAATTATTGCACCAGCATATCTTCTAAGCAGGTCAGCCTTGTGGATCAAAGGTTTTGCAGCTGGGTTGGTGTTTACCTTCCCCTGTTGGCATCAGGCAGAGCACCTTGCAGTAGCATGAATAGTCTGTGTGGGTGAAGGCTTTAGGCAAGGCACCAGTTCAATGTCCCATGTTCAGTGAATCTTGTAGGTATCGTCTTCAGCGATGGGGCTTTACCATCAATTTGTGGAGAGCCACCCACGGCCTGCCTTGGCAACAGCCTGGATAGTTTGGGTTTTCCACCAGATCCCTTTGGCCAACAATTGGATTTGATATATTCCCAGTACTGGAATCTTCATTTGGTGATGGCAGATGTCTATTTGGAGCTCTGTCTCCCCCATTACTTGGCAATTTTATTTAGATCACCTTCATGTATGTATATATTGGAGGAAAGTTCTACTGTATTAGGTTTTCGTACAATCCCTCAAATGGCTTAACCTTAGCTGTCCCTCCTCACAGTCCCTCTCTCCCATCCCCCGGTTCATCCTCCCATTTCAGTCCCTCACCCATCTATAACTGTCTAGCCCATTTCCCGTTCCTGAGGAGACCCCTCCCCTCCCCGTCCCATATTTCCTACGTATCTTCTGTGGTCACATGGACTGTAACTTGCTTACCAATGATTTCACAGCTGACAGAGGATCCCTTCTTCCTACTTCCGTTAGCGAAGGGTTGGCAGCCCACAGCTGCGCATTCAGAATTGAACGGAAACTGGCCGGAGGTGAAATGGGGGCACAAGACACCCCAGGGGATGCACGGCTGAAGCTGGCTACATTCGGATGGTTAATGTGCAGGCAGCTCGGCTCCGGAGAGGCTTCTAAGTGTGGAATTCGTTCTCTGGAGCCGGCGTTTCCAGGCTAGGAAACCTTCCGCAGGTTGTTTCAGAGGAAATCAAAACTCGATATCAGGGAACGGGGTGTTCGGGTGCATAAGTCTCATTACCTGAATGTTGCAAACGCAGACCTCCTCAGCAGGTCCTCCTACATTTTGCATAGTAATAATTAAAATGGCTAACTTGAATAGTGTTTAATCGACAGCAGGCATGAAGCTTCTGTTTTGTACGGTGTAACCTGGTTCACAGATCTAAAGCACTTCAACGGGTGCTTTAATCGTCTTAAACCTGAATAACTAGTCTGAGTTCACGCAGCTTCTGAGTTATAAAGACAGAATTTCAGGGCTGGAGACATGGCTCAGCATTTAAGAGTCCTCTGCTTTTTCACAGGACCCAACTTTGAGTCCCCGTGATTCCATGGTGATTCACACTATCTGTAACTCCGGCTCCAGGGTACCTGATACCTCTGGCTTTGTCAGGCACCTGCACACATGTCCACATATGAACAGGGACACACCTAATCAAAAAAAAAAATCATTTTTTAAAGGGCAGAATTTGAACTCAGACCCGTTGATAGTATTAGGGCTTATACAGTCTGCCCCCTTGATAGGGAAGTGATAGGGGCTGGTATGTTATCTCTGACAGCTTCACGGCTTTTGTGTCTCCCCGAGGGAGGAATATCTTGCATTTCACTTACCTCTGTATCTTCATATGCTAGCACAGTTCAAGTTAGTACGTTTTTATGAATGAGTGAATCTCCACTATTTTCTTATAGAATGGTCCTTGTCAGGGATGGGAGTATGCTACCTGTGACGGCAAACCTTAGGCATGAACTTGATCGACATGGAAAGAGGCAGTCTTAATTGATGGATTGCCTCCATCTGATTGGCTTTTGGGCATGTCTGCGGTGCACTGGCTTGATTAATGGTTGATGCGGAACAGCCCAGCCCATTGTGGGCGGTGCCATCCCTGGGCGGTGCCATTAAGCTAAGCGCCAGCAGCGGAAGGAGCCAATGAGCATCATCGTTCCTCATGCGCCCTACTGTACCACCAGGTCTTCCCACCAGGTTGAGCTCTGGCTTTCCCCCACGATGGACGATGGACTCTAGCTTGTAAGATGTAAGAACTGTCCGCCCCCGGTTGGTTTTGGTTGGTGTTGTATCACAGCAACGGGAAGCAAAGTAGGTCACTACCTCAAGGGGGGGGGGGTGTGCGGTGCCCAGTGCCTGTTTTTCTTCTCTCGGTTGTGAAAACACACCTCTGGCCTGGTGAACGAAGCCAGAGGACAAGGGGTACCAGCACATTCCTGCAGTCACCCTTCGTCCCCTTTCACAACCGGTTGCTTCCGGCTTTGTTCTGAGGTCGCTTCTGCGACTTTGAGAGTGAGCTGATTGACTGTTTCTCAATATTGTGGGCCATGAATGGACATTCCTAGCACTATCCCTTATCTGAAGCTGAAAGTCTCCTCCCAGCTCCCAGGCCCCACTATAAACAAATCTTTCAATTGTTTCGTTTGAATGAATAGCCCAGCCATTCTTTTTCTCAACAGAAAGGCAGTGACTTGCCAGTGACTATTTAAAGCGTGGGTTTCCTGAAATGGCCCGGAGATATTGCCAGTACTTCTAAGTGTCTTCTAAAAAAAATGATTTAGGTCGTATTCCAACTTAGTTCTGTCTGGAGAATAGTGTGGTAGGAGCTGAGACTCCTTTGCCATCCTCAGTGTGCTATTTACTGTCTGTTGCAGAAAATAAATATGCATACATATACATATATGTATACATACACACACACATATATATGTAGTTGCTGTTTTCCTGCATTGCTTGTTTGCAGTGAGCAGCTCTTAACTTCTCCATGACTGGTGGGTAAGAAAAAACTTAATATTTTGTTTTGACTCTTTAGGATGGCTCTATTAGTCGCCCTCCTCCTTTCTCACTCCCCCTGCCCACCTTTTGGAACTGTCCCTCCCCCCGACACTCTGTGGTTTAAGATGAACTTTAGTTTCTGGGCATGATTACGAGTACACACTGAACACCTGGTATGTGCCGTGCTGGGCACTGATCTTACATCTCCCCTGATGCCAGGCAAACACTTGACCAATGGAGCGACATCTCCAGCGTTCCCATTTCTCGTCCTAGAGAGCAATCTATTGGAAGTAAAATGGAGCATGCTGTCTTAATCAGCACTTGTAAGAGTTTTCTTGGTGAGGGCTATGGTGTACTTATTGACAAAGCACGTGTTCAGCTTGTATGAGGCCCTGGGTTTTATCCCTGTGACTTCAACCATGGCTTGGTTACAGGTCGAGAAACCAAATTCTATCAATGTCTAGCTAAACAGGGATTTGTAAGGACGGCCACATAAGGTGATTGAAGCTGGGAACTGGAAAGTTGGGGCTGTGGACCGCTCTTCCACCTTCCTTTCCCTCTTTCTTTCACAGATGTTCACCACACACCATCTATGATCCAACGCCCAGGGATGCAGTGGCTAGCTAAGGTGATTTTATTCTCACAAAAGGAAATAAACAGCAAACAAGTCAAGGGCAAACGAAGTTAAGATTCTCTTAAATGAACCTATGAGGTGGAGATTCCTGGTTTCTTTGGAGACTCAGATCGTGTTTTGCTGGGGCAGACAGGTGAAGACAGGTGAAAGGGTGTTTCGTTGAAGCAGACTTGGTTCAGAGGATGTTGAAGCAGGCATGTGAAAGGACATGTGATGTTTAGAAGGAATGTAAACATGACCAAAGACAGTGGGACAAAGCTCGTGGTTTGGTTCACTGCTTCCACAGTCTCTGTTGACGCTCTGGCACCAGCTGGGCTTGCATTGCATTGCTGATCTTTATTTGTCGTGACTTTGTAGAGTGTAACTCACCAAATAACTTCTTATAATATTCCAGTGGCGTCTTTTCCCTTCTGTGGACTCACATCAATCTGGTGGAGCCTTGTGGTTTATTCTTGATCGAGCTGTTGCTGCTGATTCATGTGTGGTGTGTGCCGAGTAGACTGAACTGAAGCTGCTGACTTGTGTTTGCTGGTTTGCTAGTAGACGAACTGCTGATATCCTGACAACAAAGGTTTGAATGGCTCCAAAGAACTATTTTTAAACAGGTCCATGTCCCCCTGTGTCCTATTAACCTTTCCTTTCCACTTCCTCTTGTAGGTGGTGGACTAGAAGGGAGGTTAAAGCATTTAAGAACACTTATTAAAGTAGGCTTTGAAAAACATAAGCCTACATCCGTATGTTGCCCAGGGCTGTCCTTGAACTCATGCATCTTCCTGCCTCAGTGTCCTGAGCATTTATAGTTGTATAACGTTACACATAATTAAAATATTATGCTTGCAGGAATGTTGTTGTTGTAGGTTGCAGGGTTTGTATCTAGGTGATATTGGTAATTAGTTTTCTCATCTGTTAGCATGCAGAGCAACTTCCAGCACCATAAACTCTATTTAACAGGGGTGAAGTTGGCAACCAGACTGATTTTTCTATCTTCAGTGACGTAAGCAGGCCTTCCCATGAGGTCATGGAGAGTAGCCAATGGCCTTTGGAATATCCGGTGCAGCGGCAGCACCAGTATGATGAGATTGACTATTCATCATCATCATCATTGCTGATGGATTTAAGGTCTACTCCAAGAGCTAGTACCCATGCTTGACACTGCCAAAGTGACCAAGAACCTGAGACTGTCTAGTGGACCCCAGGGGCAAGAATTCATACTATTCTGCTAAATGAACAGAGCAGTAGTACGTGTCCTAATAACACACCCCTTACCCAGAGATCAGTATCTCCTCTAGCCCTTACCAGGGAGGCTTCTTCTTGCAGTGGATGGTAATTATCAATTAACCTACAGCTGGGCAGTGTGCAGAGAGTTAGAGATTTTGGAGCACCCAGCTCAGAATTGGATGGCTTTCTTACACCCCTCCACACAAGACTCATGGATGGATCTATGTGGAAGAGGAGGGTGAAAAACTATAAGAGCCAGAAGCATTAATTATTCAAAAACAAAACAATAATATTAATTAAAAACCCAAAAGAACCAAAAAAAAAAAAAAACCCCAAAACTCTAAAACAAAAACTTAGCATCATCTAGACACATTAGGACTGATTCACACATGAACTCACAGTACTCACAAGACCAGCACAGGTTCAAACCAGACAAAATTGCAGCACTGAAAAGTGGACACAAAATCTCACTTGCTAGCCAAGAGGCTGTTTGCAATTGATACCTGTTGAGAAATTAGTTTTCTCCAATGGAGGGCCACCAGGTGTATCAAACACACTCCAGGAACCACCCCAGTTGCCCAACATCAAATGAAATTTAGCATTGATTTTGTTTTGTGCACTTTTTATTATTTTTTTCTTTTGATTGTCTTTCCTTTATGTTTTTGATTTCTTTCTTCTTTTGAAAGAGAGAAAACACAAGGTTGTGTAGGTGGGAAAGATGTGGGAGGTGTTGGGGGAAGACAAGAATATGGTAAAATCTATATGAAGAAATTTAAGTAAAGAAACCAATTAATTAAGAAAAATGAGATTCTTATAAATTGAGTAGCTATAGAATTTGTTTCCTGCCTCCCTTTTGTGGTGCCGAGAATCCAAAAAAAAAACCAAGTGGTTTTGTGGAAATATGCTTAGTGTTTTGCCCCTAACCTCTCAGCTCACTTTTTGAAAGTGAATGAGTCACACTTGACAATGAGTATAATACTACCTGGGGCACACCAGTAATGTCACAGGCCAAGGGCTCACAGAAAACTGGAATAGGGCTGGGTGGCTACTTGAGGCTGTCAGTAAGAGATCTTTTCATGTAAGCTGAGCCCTGAATGAAGAGAAGCCAAGTTCAGGAAGGTGACAGGGATGGTCCAGGCAGAGAGAACATTCAGAATGTGTGCTTCCAGCAAGGACAGGTTGGAAGCATTTGAGGAATGGTGTGGTTGGTGTGCTGTAGGGGGATTGGTTGAGCACGGGACCAAAAATGTAGGCAGGGCTGTGTGAACTTGAGTCTTAATGAGATCAGCTTTATCCAAAGCAGGACTGAAAGTCATTGGAAGGTTTCCAGCAAAGAAGTCACTTAACCAATTTTGCTTATTTTAAGGTGACAGTGCAGTGTGCTTAGAGTTTAAAATGTTATTTACTCTTTTCTTTGATATGGTGGGTTTAAAATTTTTCTCTCTTTTAAGCATGCAACATTATGGAATTATGAAATCATGTGTAGATCAAAGGATATGTGTGGGTTGATGTTAAGGTGATACAGGATTGGACAGTGGAGAGGTAGGCAGGAAAAAGGCTAGGAAAACGGAAGAGGAGGAGAGAAAGGAGATTTTGGGAGGAACGAAGATGGAGGCAGATGTGTATGTTTCTCTTGGGGGTATCTCTTCATAAATAAGGTTGTTATGAATGTTTTATAAGGGATGGAATTGTACAAGATCTTTTGACTTATGTAGGTTGGCAAATTATGTTATACCTATTGGATCAGAGTAGTTTGGTGTGCTCTTTGATGTGACTACATAGTTGAGTTTAAATGGTGTAGTGGTGGAACACATAAAGCCCACCACAGAGTTGGGATGTGTGTGTCTAAGGCTTGGCAACAACACACCAAGGGGAAGTGAGTGAAAACAACATGCCGGGGTGGTTGTATCCACCATGGACGGAGGCAGCAGGGGTGGTGGAGTGAACTGTGCCTGAGTTCTTAGAGGTGGCCTGGAGCGCCAAGTGGTGTGGGGACCGTATGCATGTGTGCTCAGCTCTGCACTAGAGCAGTGTCCGAGGAGTGAGACTGTGGGGGGTGGCAATAAAAGGTTAAGCCATCCTTTTAATGTTTACCGCAACAGATAGGGTGTTTGCCATTTCCCACAAACCCAGAGATGAAGATGAAGTGTGACTGGCTGTAGATGGATATTTCCTGTTGGTGGGTAAACGGGGCTTTTGTTTATTATTATGTCGGCTCCTACATACATTTGAACATTTTAAACAAAGAAAATAGAGAAAGGTACCATCTGAGCCACAGTTGTGTGGAGACTACATTGTGGAAGGGCAGAGAGCAGCTATCTTGGTGTGCCAAGGAGTTCACTTGATGGAAGCAGTTAGGTTGGTATCGAACTGACACAGGGAAGGGCTGGGTTTAGGATATGTTTTGTAATGGAAGCCAATATAATCCACTGCTGGATGGGTGGGCTAAGGAGACATGAGTAGCTAATGATAAATCTTTGATTTTCAGCCTCAAAAGTTGGTTGGATTGAGACGTTGCTTACTATTAAGCATGGTGGTGCAAACCTTAATCCCAGGTCTCAAGGGGAAGAGGCAGAAAGATCTTGGGTTCAAGGCAAGCTCTGGCTCTGCAGTTAGACCATGTCTTAAAGACAGACAAACAAACAATTGCCCAGGATAGGGTCACATATTGACAGGATGAACACATGGAAATACGTGGAGGGATATATGAAGACATGTTCTCTCTAGGTCATGTTTAGTGTACTACTCCTGGTAGCCATTTATAAGAAGTGTCAGGCAAGTCTGGAGGTGCCTAGTGATGTCAGGATAGCATATTAGATGTCTCTGGAGAACTACTCCAGTTCTCTCAGACACCCAGGAGCCTTCCTTATTCATCTGCTTCTGTGTGACGCCTACTGACTTTCTGTGGGTACAGCCTGACACAGTCCTTAAACACACCCACACACCTAGCATTTTCTCCCTTCAGGGATTTTCAATGGGCAGAAAGCCCTACTCAAGGGCGGGGGGGGGGGAGTCAATTTAGCTGGGAAGTAAGGAAGTGGAATACACCATTAGGAATGGGAGCCAGCCCTCTCTCAGAACACGGTCCTTTATGTGGCTCTTGAGGAAGGTCCTTGGTGGTGAAGCAATTAGTTATGCTTGTTCCCAAGGGGAAGCAAGTTCAGTAATACATCATTGTGTGTATTGTTTCTCCTTCCCATGACTCATTGTCTCTGTCAATTTTATGTTTCTTTGTCAAGACACTCGAAGCTGGGGTGACTTTAAAGAAAACAAACTCATTTGCCCTATAATTATGGAGGTTCAAGGGCAGGGCCAGTGTCCTAGTAAGGGTTTTGGAGATACCATAAAAGGTTAAGAAAATAGAAAGGAATCGTCTGCTTGAGAGGGACCAGGCAGTGCTGTTGTGGTAAATATTATTTTGGGGGTTTTGCTCTACTTAAACCATACAGTTCCCAAACATAACACAGAAAAGCCTTTATGTTTATAGTAAGCCTTAAAACATTAGAGCTGGCCAGATACCAGCCCTCTATGTTATTTTGTCTGCTTCCTGCTCAGAAACTCTGAGATATCATTTGCTGTGTTCTGCTTGGGCTGCTCCTTCTCCTGTAGGCCGACCCTCATGGCCATGCGCTCATGATCCACCTACCTTATGGCGACTTCTTCCTTCCTTCTCCTTTCTTCTCTTTCTTCATCATCTCTGCCCAAGAACCTAGAGCCAGGATTTTTTGTTCCGTCCCCTCTCTTCTGCCCAGCACAGGCTGTAGGCATCTTTATTAACCAATAATAAAGGGGGCTAACTTAGGGGGCAAAGTTTACACCACAGAAGCTGAAATTCATGAAGATCTGCTTGTCTTGGAGCAACCAGATCTCTGGATACAGAATTTATCATTTGACTACACACAGAACCAGACCAACCTGCTACGTAGTGTGTCAGCCTTGATTTGTGTCACTGTTCTCTTGAACCATAACTTTTTTCTGCAAGAGCATTATTAATCTCTTCTCAAGGTGGTGCCCTCATGACCGAACCAGGTACCACACCTATTAATGCTCCATTTCTTTTAAGCTTGTCTTTCCTTATCCAAGCTTCTGCCACATGAACCTCATCCCAAACAAAGCACCCTCCTTTCCCTCAGCATTCAGGAAGCAATAGAAGGCTGTGGATGAACAGGGGTGACAGGGAACAGAGGCAAAGCAGGAAACAGTCATGGACACTGCAGCAGAGTTCTTGTTTCTGCAGATTGTTTCCAATCCAAACAGAAGACATAAAGGTCATTGGTGACCTCAAGGAGGCTAATGTGGGCCGATGGGAGAATGGAAGACTCAAGAGAAACGAGCACAGGCAATAAATGTACATACAACCTTTATTTGGAAGAGAAGCAGAAATCAAAATGGAAGCAGAAGCCAGCACAGGTCTACCTGTAGTCTCAGTGCTTGGAAGGCCGAAGCAGGAGCATGAAATAGTGTGGTCAATCCTTAGCTACACCATGGGTTTAAAAACAGCTAGGTCTTTATGGGCTTTGCTCAAACTACAACATCATCATCATCAACAACGGCAAACAAGCAAGCGAACAAACCAAAGCCAAATAATAAGAAAAGAGAGGAAAAGAATGCATGGGAAAGGGAGACGTTTAATGTTCTAAGGATGAGCACTCTTCCCATAAGTTTATGGGCTGTTGGGAAGACTAGCTATGAGAATTGCACAGAAAACCAAGAGACAGTAGAATTAAGGACACAAATGAAGAGATCTTCAAGGATTTCGTTTATTCCCATCTCAAGAACTTTAAGACAGTAGAGACAAGAATTCCCAAATTCCAATCCTTATAAGACAGGTTGGGAAAGACGCCCTAACAGTCTTCAGAACAGGACAAGAGCCACCAAGGCCTTCTTCTTATAGACGTCCTGTTCATAGAAGAGCCATAAGAAAGGTCGGGAACAGGTTAAATGCAGTCAGCTACCACCCCCCCCCACTGCTGTTTGTTTCATGAAGATATCTTTGCTGTGGGCCAGTGGTCACAGGAAAATTTTCTTTCTGAAGCTTGGAGGAAACAATATCTATTATTAAACTCAGCCACTGCAAGGAGTCTGTGTAAGAGACATTGCGTGTGTGTGTTTGTGTGTGTGTGTGTGTGTGTGTGTGTGTTCCCCTTTAGTAACACTTTGGCTCTTGGGTCTTTTTGAAGATGTGAAGACCAACACCTTCCTGTAGGAAGGAATCCTGGCCAAGGAATCGTTCCCAGGCCTGTGTGAGTCTGTGACCCATTAGAGGAATGTTCTAATGGGCAGTGCCCTTTTGGGTGGTGTTCCTGGAAGCAAAGGAATTCAGAACTTAATGAGCTAGTTTCTTGGCCTTCATTACTTCTAGGAAGTACCTCAGTCCCTGGTTTGTCGGGGATTCTAGGCTATAAAGTAGCAAGTTTAGGAGCTCAGGCTTGAAGGCAGGTGTGGGTCAGACCCCAGCTGACACAGGGTATCATCAGGGACATTGTCCTTACATGTTTCTGAGGAAGACTGTGGTCTCACTGAAGTGCCTGGTGGAAATGTAGGCAGGAATAATAAACGTCACAATCTTTAGAAGGATCCGTTGGCATAAGGTGAAGTTCTCAAATATCTAATGTATGGTCTCGTCTCTAGAAAGAGAAGAGAAAGCCATTTGATATAAGTCGTGAGGCTGGGGGCAGAAGGATACCAGAGGGAGCATGGAATTTTGAAACTCCAGTTATTTTTATTTTAGATTTATTCATTTTTATGTGTATGAGTGCTTTGCTTGTGGGCCTGGTGCTAGTGAGGGTCAGAAGAAGGTGTCAGAGTCCCTGGAACTGGAGTTATGGGTGACTTTGGGCCATCGTGTGGGCTGCTGGGAACAGAACCCAGGCCCTCAGTGGGAGCAACAAAGATCTTAACTCCTGAGCCGTCTCTCCAAGCCCCCGAACTCTTGCTTTTGTGGCAGATTTTGACTCTAATTCTGAGTCAGCCGCTTAGATTCTTGGGGCCTTATTTTCCCACCTTAACAATCTGGCATAGTGATGCTTGTGGCATGACTCCGGGATAAAGATGGTTCAGTAAAACACTGAACACACGGCTTGACGTATCTTAGGCATTTCCTGGAGAAGGATGGGGCGGGGAGGGCGCATCATTCACATAATAGAGGCAGTGTAGCTCAGTGGGCAAGAGCGGCAGCCCACATTCCTGAAATCTCACTGAGCTAGTAATTAGTAATTATCCACTTTGCAAGGGCAGGGTCTGACCCTGCCCAAATCTCAGTTCTGATGATTCAACAAAGGTTGCTAGGTTTGGCATAACAAGGGCCCCTTTCAAGCGTATGTAAGTTATTAATAATCTTGGGCTCTAATCTTGGGCACCCCTCCCCCTCTTTTCATTTTGCTTTGAACATCCTGCCCTTTGATTAAAAGCAGTCTATTAGAAATCCCTATTTTTAAAAATGGTCTTTTTAACATTCTTCCAGTTGTATCACTTAGCCATGGCAAGAGTCTTGTTCTCAAGTTTGCTCAAAGTTCATGGGACTTGCACCCCAATGTATTGTTCCTGCCAAAATTGCTTGAAATGGCTTAAGGGGAGTTGGGTCGTGGGGAAATAGTCAGATTAGATCAAGAGTATGACACATTTTAGAAGATCTAGACAAAAATCTTGGGAAGAAAGTAAAATAAATAAATAAATAAATAAATAAATAATAATAATAAAAGTCAGGGCTGGAAGTAGGTAGATACAGGCTAAGATATAAGATCGTGTGAGGTTTGGGTGAGGATAGTACCTCTCTTTAAGGGGAGACCAACTCAGGACAGCTGGGGCAGCAGGGGACAGTGTCCTGCTCTAAAGGAGTTGTGAATGTGACTGCTGAGAACTGCAGCTCACGACCTTTGCACTGAGCTTTGCTGCGTCCGCAGAGGACTGTGCACATCTCTACGGGCAGGTGCACACTCACCCTGGAAGAGAAAAGGCAGATATTCTTTGGAAGATACTGTCGGCTTATCTTTATCAGTAGTTTATAGAGGGGGTTCATTGAGCTGTTTGAACCTGTTTGAAATAAAAAGTTGGTCAGGAAATGACATGAAAGAAAACCAGCTGGATAATCTGTATATTTTTCTTCCAGTGAACATTTTGTCTAGTGAGAAGCATTTTAAGTCTTCCCAAAGAGGCTGAGGGTGACCTTCTTCCTTCCAGACTTGGGGCTCCCAGCTGAGGCAGAAGTCATTCTCACCTTAGAAAATGATTTCTTTACCATTCTGCTGCTGAAGGGCTGGATGGAGAGGCAGATCAACTTACATCAAAAATAAGCAAACATACATTTTGGAGGGCGACTATTAAAATAGTTCTCAGAAAGTAAAAATCACTTCCTCTAGCAACAGGCTGATAATGTGTCTGTGCAAACTTAATAGAATCTCATTGGTCTGTATTCTAGGGTCAAATTCTGAAAATTTCACTTGGAATTTCCAGAGCAGAAAATGCCACTTGTTTTTAGATTACATACATTATTTATATATCTCGCGGAGAAATGGGTTTCTTATCAAGAATGGATTTGTTAGGGGCAGGCAGACCTGCATCCTTTTGCTTGGGCTGTAATCAGCACGTTCTGAGGCAGTTTGAAATCTTAATGGCCTGACTCCTTCAGATCCAATGGTGTCAAATTAAAATCTGACCATACAAAATGTTGGGGGCAAAAAGCAGACAAGTAAACAAACTTATTAATAGCAATGAAATCCAACAGGGAACCTAGACACACACAAGTCAGTGGGGGTATTAAATTCCTGGGATAAGTTAACATGGATTAAGCAAAACTTTTTATAGTGCAAGTTCTTAGTATCAAATTTTGAAGCACAGCAACATCTAATAATATAATTATAATGATATAATTACTTATATTAGCCGCTTTTAATAGACTATAAATAATTCTAAAGGGGCATGTTAAAGAAAAAAACCGATATGCTTAATGTGCTGATATTTGGCATCCAATTGATTCCTAATTTAGGAAGAAAGACATGCGTGCATGCTGGAGTCTACTCTACTGGTGAGGCAAACATTTCCTATCAGCTTGTCTGTTGTTCACTTGTGTGCTACGTGTGTATGCACGTGTGTACACATACATGTGGAGGTCAGAGGCTGACACTGGGTGTCAACTTCAGTGGCTCCCCATCTTATTTTTTGAGTCAAGATCTCTAACTGAACTTGGAGTTTGCCAATCAGGCTAGGTTAGTTGGCCAAAGTATCTCCCGGGACCCCTGTCCCACCTCTCTACAGTCCTTAGGTTATTAACACGGTATGGCTGTGCACCTGCTCTGTTAGTTTCATTGCGTGTGCTGGAGAACTGAGCTCAGTTCTCATGCATGTGTGACACGTTCTTTACTGACAGAGCTGGCTCCCTGACTTCTTCAGTCGTTTCAGTGCAACTCTTAACATCATCGATGATGTCATGAGTATAGTAGGCCTTCCCACTTCAGCCCACAGACAGGGACTTCCCTAGTATGTCTTTAACGGCTCCTAAACGTTCTCTGGCTAAAGTCCTGGGTCACATCGTCCAGGTAGTGTTGGCAACCTTGCATTCAGTGTATTGAGTAGTTTTCTGCTTCTTTCTATCTCTTGGCAGCTCATGGAGGGCTTTGATGACCAGGAGAGGTAGAAGAGGCCCTCTCACAGTTTGACCTTCCTTGTCCTCAGTGGTGCAGTGTTACCATCATCGACCTTTTATGGCCACAGGCCCAGGAGGCCAGTTTCCAGGGACAGCGTAGTGTGGAGCTGACACCTACCATTCTGCATGTCATAATCGACTCTGGTATTCTAGGAGTCGAGCATGACAATATGGTAGAGGTGGCTGGTTTCAGATGACCCCAGACTCCAGGTAATCACAGAGGACCAGTTTCTATCTGAAACCCAGACTTTGATGCTCACATGATGTGTTAGTTAAAGCCACAGTTAATATGAAACAAGAGTAGCCTAGAGTTCTTCATTTTGAAATGCTACAAGGACACTTTAAATAACATTTCTTAGATGGCTTCTTAAAATACTGATTAGTTTTGATCCTTTATACTCTTGTCTGCCCCTCCCCCCGCCGTGAGAAGGTGGGCCAGAGAGTGAAAGACGCGGCTCACACACAGCTGAGGGTGAGTAGTCACAGTCACAGCTGCGTGGCTCACACAGAAGTGGAGGTTGGTACTCAGGGTTGGCAATGCAATAGTTAGATTCTCCAGTTAAGACTAGATGGCTGTTCCTTAGTGCTTCTGGGATCTTGGATAGTTTCATAAGATTTTCTCAAGCCCAATTCCCTCAGCCGTAATAGGGGATAATAAATACTACATTGTGATTATTATATGGAATTATATTATTTACCTATTATATAGTATATTAATGCTGTCTGTAGTATACTGATAATGTAAGATGTTATGTATTAATATTAATTGTATATGATTAATTTAAACCTAGTTGTAGGGTGATGTCATTATGCAGCTAGGTGGGTCCAGCCTATCACTGGATGAGAAAGAAGGGCAGGCGAGGAAAAGTCTAGGAAGGAGGGAAGAGGAGGAAGAGCAGGAAAAGCGGGAGCCGGAGGAGGAGGTAGAAGGGGAAGGAGCAGGAAGCCAACATGGTGGTAGATATAAATATTCTCTGCACATAAATACAGGTTGTTATGAGTACTTTGGTGTGTTCATTAATGTGACGACTTAATTGAGTTCAAAAGAAAGTATATTGTCAGGACACACAAAGGTCACTGAGGAATTGGGATGTGTGTGTGCCAGGCGTGGTAACCAAGGGAAAGTGAGTGAAAACAACACACTGGGACGGTTGTGGACCACCCGGGTCAGAAGCAGCCAGGGCAGGTGGAGCAGACCGCCTGGGTCAAAGGAAGCCGGGGTCAGCATGTGGCTCACGGATCTGTGGCTCACAGACCTCACAGCTCTGCAAAGAGTGGACCGTGTGGGAGATGGGTGCATTATTATTATTATTAATAATTACCACACATCTAGTAATATAACAAATTTCTCCATTTTAAAATTCTAAATTGAAATGATGTGGTTAAGATGCCTGTTAAGTGAGTTTAATCCTAGATTTCATCATTTCATGGTTATTCTGATGATCATTGCTGTTCGTGTGATAATTCGTGGCCTCTCCTAGGGGTAGGCTTGTTGGATTTATTTTGCTTTTGATTTGCTGATTGGTATTGTTTCCGAGACAGTCTCACTGTGTAATTCAGTCTAACTATGAACTGAATATATAGATCAGGCTAGCCTCAAACTTATGGGCAGCCTCTTGTCTCTGCTCTGAGCAGACTGAGAGTAGAGGTGAGCACTCTGCTACTGAGCTATAGTCCAGCTCTCAGTCACGAGTCTCCCCTGGAGTGGACACACAGCCTCGACCCCGAGAGCACTTTACTGCCAAGTGAGCACAGTAAAGAACTCAAGGAGGCCTCAGGGGAACCCAGGCTCCCTCTTGTGTTCTGCGTTCCTGAATAGCCCGTGGAGGGAGAAAAAAAATGACCTGTAGGAGAACAAGGGCCAGCAGCTGACTGCCATAATTTTCTTCATACTACAGAGCATATACATCCTGGATGTCAGGCAGGCTGGGCGACCTCCTGCAGTTCTTACTTGGGTTGTCTGCCACTGACTTCTCCCTACCTTCCTTGCATTGGGACTCTTGCCCCCTTCTTCCTCCCCACAGCCTGCGCTAAGTAACACCGTGCCCAGAGCCCCTGAGATCTGGAAAGCCTGGTCCTGTCTCATCCCTGTGCGAGGCAGGATGCCAGCATCACTGTCCCAGTTTCACAAACAGAACAACTGAGTCGCTTCTCTATTGTTGCCACACCGAAGTTACCCAGTGAGTCATTCTAAGTCCTAGAACTGGCTCCTAATTCTTGTTCCTGGCATCACCTACAGAGCCGAATGCCGTCAAAGGCTAAAGAGGATGCTGGCACCGAACCTCTCCAAGGAGAACAACCTTGCACACGACTGAGTCAAAAGCAAGGATTAACTCTCTTGAGACTTGTAGCCTAAGGATGAGAGAAGAGGTGTGTGTGTGTGTGTGTGTGTGTGTGTGTGTGTGTGTGTATGCATGCTTGTGTATATGTGTGTGACAGATACATCATTATCACCAACAAATAGGATTCTTAGCTTTTCTCAAAATGGTCTATAAATTTACAACTTCCTACCTTCTTTAATAGTGTGTGTGTGTGTGCATGTGCAAATGTGTGTGTACATTGTGTACATATATATATTGAGACAGAGTCTCACTTGTAGGCTTGGCTGGTTTGTAACTCTCTATATAGGCCAGGTTGGCCTTGAACTCACAGAGATCTGCCTGCTTCTGCTTCTTGAGTTCTGAGATTAAAAACATGCACACACACCCAGCAATACTAGATTTTTAAATGAACAAAAGTATCTAATTTGAAGTATCTAATTTGCCAGTGAGGCCATGGACTTTGTCGTTTTACAGAATCAGTTATGTGAATGTAAATCTGAGAGGAAACTAAATTTATTTCCTTCTTTTCACAAAAGAATCCTCAAAGTATCTGGCAGAGAGGAGAAAAATGAGCTCACTCTTGGAATAAAATTAGAAACACGAACCATTCCAAACACAAGCTGTTCACGCTTAACAAGAGGATGCTTCTTATGTTCCGTTTTCTACATGGCTTAGAATTTCCTTACTCTCTGCCTTCCTTCTCCCCCTCCACTTCTTGTATCTTTCTTTCTTTCTCTTTGTATCACACTCAGTTCTGAGCATGGATTGTCTCTGGTTCCCATCTAAGCCAAGAAGCTGTACACACCCCCCTCCACACACACAATAACTCCGGAACCAAATAGCTGTAATTTGAAGGCTAGTAAAGCTTTTATGTATTAAAGTTGTGACTTTATCCTTTACTTCACAGCTATGGGGGGGGGGGGGAAGGAAGCGTAAGAAAGCAGAACAGGAGCTCTTCTAGAGAATCCAGACACTCCCTAGGTTGCCTTTCTGAAAATGATGACCCACACCAATCCTCAGTTACCGTGGAGACCTCCTCAGTAACAGTTCCTGGAGGTGAGGACCTCGGAATCTCAGGAATTTCTTATATGGACTAAAACACTGAAGAGTCCACCTAAGTACAGTCAAATCTTTTTCTGTAGTGGTCAGCAGTTTATGCAGAGGTTCAGGGCTAGTTAAAGATCGGGGACGTGACTGATGAGCCTTAAATGAGACATTTGTGTCAGCACTTCTCCCACCAAGGCTCGTGGATATCCCAGCAGAGTGGGTAGAAAGAAAGTAAGACCTGGGAGATGGGGAGGAGTCCCCAAGGGTTATATTTGCACTTGTGGGCACACTGTTGCCATGGTTACCTGTACAAGTCCTATACAGGGTCAAGCCAACAAGACCATTTAACTTTAACTGGACTCAGCAGGTTATAGAACAGACGAAGGAGATGTGTGTGGGTGGGGGGGGTGGATATGATCAAATAGATATTCCAAAGCTAAAAAGGGGTAGAAGATACCTGAAGCTTTCTGATGCTCATATGCAGTGTGATGCTGGGCACCGTGCACTTTCCTGAGGGACCTCCTCAGACAGTCAGTGACTCCAGAGATGCTAAGAGCCAGTAGGTAATGTCAAATAACTGGGAAGCCCACATGACTCATTAGTAAACAACAGAGACATTTTTAAAACTGCAAGTTAAGCCAACTTCATCGCTAGGCATCTACAAATCTTTAGAAATCCATGTGGTTTGTCAAGTTTTGTAGAAAACTCAGGGTTTCTGTGTCTTACTAGGCACAGGCATGTGTAGCCAGCAAGTTGGGAGCAGCCAGAAAACATAAACATATTTTTACAGCCAACATAGTCATCTTTTAAGAAAACACCAACTCTCAAAAAACCAAAAACCAAACCAAACCAAACCAAACCAAACCAAACCAAACCAACCACCACCACCACCTCCACCACCAACAACAAAAACCCCACCTTTAATAGCAACTCTTGGACAAATAAATACAATATATTAAAGAATATATTTAGAGGTTCTGCCTGTGATTATAGAAAGTTGGAAGCAACCTTAATATCCAACAATTTTGGAATAAATAAAATGTAGTAAGATCAATAATAGATCACTATAAAGAAATTACAAGTTAAATCCACACATTAATAAACTAAATCCATACATTAATATTACCGCAAACAAGGCAGCTAATTTTTTTATGGCATTAACTAGTACTTTTCTAAGGGCTTTGCTTATGTCAATAAGAAGCAGGAGCTCAAAAAAATATGGAGTGTGGATGTATGATAGGTGTAAAAACATTGTGATACAATGAGTGTTTAAAGGCACAGACTAAACTGTGGCTTATTGGTGCCTGTATGAGGTAGAAGCCTAAAACTGGGATTCCATAAATATTCACAACATTCTCTGACAGAGCAGCTTAGGGTGGCTCTGTGGTGACAGTCAGTTATAAAAACCAGGACACTGAATCCTTCTTCAACATCTTCAAGAGACTTAGCAGAGCTCTGAGGATGCTCACAAGAACCATTTGGCAAGACAAGGAAACACAAATGCAGATACTACAGATAAAGGCTTGGGGAGATGGGGCAGGGTAAGCTAGGATTCATGAAGGTGGGAAGGTTTGTAATACAAGCAAGACCTAAGTCCTCGGGACAGAAGGAGCCCCACTGTCTGGAGAACTCAGCTGTTACTTCCCGGGGAAGGATGTCAGCGTGGGAGGGGGAACCCCCAGATGGAGAGGGATACACACATACGCAGGAGTAGGCCAAGCTCCACAATGAGACACCCTGAAGCTACCCGTGGCCTGCTGTTCCTGAGAGGAAGCGGGAAGACATTGGCCTGCCCGACGGGACATCTGGAAGGCTCATTGGGCTGGGGACATGTGGTAAAGCTCTTCTGTTACAAACTATAACCAGAGAGGAAATGACTAACTGACAGGCTTTGACCTTGAGGAGTAAGGAGGAATTATGTGTGGAATGCCAGTTACCAAGGTCTGGGAGCCATGTCTCAGAATTCATGGTATCCTGGGGAAAGCGATTGGGGGCCCTCAGCTTCAGGTTGGAAAGCACAGAGTATGAAATAATGGTGTAAACATGGCACATGCCTCTTCTTCCAGCCCCCAGGAAAGAACAAGGTTAAGAGAAATAGAATTTGGGCCAGTCCAGGAATTCTTTAAGCATGTTTCAAGTTTATAGCTTCCCTTGCCTATCCCTCTGACCTCTTGACAGAGGCGATTTTATCTCCGAAGATCTCCGCATTCGGCTCGCGCTCGGTCTACCCCACCCTACCCCACCCCACCCACAAAGATTCCTCCTCCTCTGTATTGATGACCCCCACCCCGGTTTCAGTACTTCCGCCGTCCAGAATGACTTCTGTCTGACCCCACTTTATCCTCTCTTAGGGCTCCTCTGTAGGGACAGCAGCTTGGCCACCTCAGCTCCTCACTATGTAAGTCTTCCTCAAGGACCCTGGGAACAAACTGATAATCCAACAAGATGGATCTGTTCCTTGTTGATCAACGGGACATCACAGGGACACTGGCTCCTCAGCAGTGTTAGGAGGAGCTGTCCTAATTGGGGTGAGAAGATCTGAGGAGAAACTGGGCTTTTGCTCCGCATTGGATGGTGCCAGGGATCTAGTTGGACTGGTGCTAAGGCTGCTTTAGGGTTATTTAGTTGACCCTGTTTTTGTTTGTTTTGTCTGAGCGTAGACAAAAGAAGTCATGCAGTGGTCTTGTTTCCATTCACTTTATCATGGTGCCCACAAGCATGTCTATCTGCGTTGGCTGTTCTGACAGAGAGGAACAGAATGGCTTGGCTCTGACTATCAGAGCAGCCGACAACGATATTGAGGGCTAGCTGTGATTATTTCCAGATTGTGGGACATTAGTTTCTCCTTTCTCCGAATCGATAATGCAAAGCAGTCATCAGATTGCGATATCGTGCACATTTTCTACGTCACTCAGTGGGCCGTGTGACAGAGCGGCCGGTACAATATCTCGATATGCGTTCCATTCAAGCCTCTGACAGTGTAGAACAGCGACACCATACCTTTGGTACTCGACCCCACCCAGTCCAGGATGGGCCTCAGTTTATTTAGAAGGACAGGTGACCCACTCAGGATGGCTTTAGAGATGGAGTCCATGGAAACACGCTGTGGTTTTCACCCAGGAGGTTTCCGAAGTGGGATTCTTTGGATGGGGGTGAGGGAGGAGAAGCCCGGTGTGGTGGAGGAAGAGATGAACTTGGCAGGTACTTGCAGTAGAGACCTGACTAGATTGCCCCTGGGAGCAGGGAGCCATCAGAGAGTAAAAGTGCCAACGTGGAGAAAGAGAGTCTCAGCCCTGAGAGGAAGACTTGGTCGGCACACGTGCCGCAGAGCCATTTTCTTGTCTTGATGATACTTTGAACATCTTCAGAACAGGTCCGGAGGTGGTGGGCCCTGTGATGTGTTAGGGCCACCCCTCTCCCATTTGGCCTTAGTTTGTGCTCTTCTCATTGCACCCAGTAGGTCTCCCCATGCTCTGTTCCCTTCTTCCAGTCCCCACCTCTCTCCTACTGACCCCTACTTCCTTCTGACTCCTTGCGATTTCTCTGCACACAGAGCACCTGGCATTTGTGCATTTGTGCACACGCTGGGCTCACACTGGACGTGTCGCCTCTGCCCTTTGGTCACTGATAATTGTAGGCCCCTGGCCTGCCAGTCATCATACATGCACACACCCTCTACATCTTTCTTTCACACTCTCTCAGTAAGATGACATTTTTCACATCTGGGGCTTTTAAAGATGCCATAATTCATTTTCGGAGCACACGTGTGTGGCCGCCGGCTTGTAACAGAATGCTTTTTCCACTGCCTCAGAGTTTTGAAGCTCTTGGGGGGTGGAGGGGAGGAGGAGCAAGAGTCTCTCAGGCACCAGTCACGAGTTGAGTTGAGGTGCTATGAACTTTCTGCCCTCAAGGGTGGAGCTTCCCAAACACACACTTTGAAGGACTCACAAGCAGGTTTAGCCCCGGCAGCTTCTGCTGTCTCTTCAAACAAAACCTCGTGGGCAAAAGAACATTCACTATGGGTGTGTTAGGACATCTTTAATTTTTCTTTTTAATTAAATGGAAACAGGGAATGTTAGGATTCTTCTAAACTCCAACCCACAGTTACCCAACAATCAGGTATGCTCCACCCCAGTGACCTGGCACTATAAAAGGGGCTGCCTGCCCCCTCCTCTCTCTCTTGCTATCCTTTCTTGTTCTTTCTCTTGCTCCCTTTTGTCCCTCCTCTCCCCATTCCCTTTCCTGTCTCTCTCTCCACGTGCTCATGGCCTCTACTTCTCTTCTCTTCTCTCTTTCTGTCCCTACTGCCCTCTTAACTCCCCTCCCCATGCCCTGAATAAACTCTATTCTATACTGTACTATTTAGAATAGAGCTGTGTGGCTGGTCCCTCAGGGGGAAGGGATGCCCAGCATGGGTCAGCCAGAGGCACCCCTTCCCCCCCACACACCTCACCACACCTCCATAGAACATATCCCCTCCACTCTCTTTATCTTCTTCCTAACATTGGTGCCAAAACCCAGGGCATATCTTTTCTTTATCTTTTTATAAACACATCAGGTGTAGGGTGGGAATGGCTGGTCTCGGGCTGACAGGCAGTCAGAAATTATTTCCCGAGTCTGGGGCAGAAGAGAAAGGGATTAGAAGAAGTAAATCCACCACATGATGAATGACAGTTGTCAGCATTTGCCAATGAGTCTGAATTCACTTGGAGGCAGCAACTGCAGCCAGTCCTTTCGCAAGGCTGGACCCGGGCTACTTTTCTGCATAGGTAGACTCGGGCCAGTTTTCTTTTCTTCTTTGAATTTAGGTCTTCTGTGAAATATCCATAAAAGGGCTCGAAGGCAGCCATTCCACAGTTAGAGCTATGGCTTGAAATATTCATCCGTGAGAGCTGACACACTGGGTTTCATTGACACTAGAGTGTGAATAAATAACCTGAAGTCTGGTCCTTTTGAAAGCAATTTAATTAAATAGGGAATGTGGGGGGTGTTTGGGGAGAGAAAGGGACTGGATGGTGAGAGGGAACTGGGAGAGACAGAGTCTGCTGGTGGTTTTGATTGAACGTAGTGTGTCAGGGCGGGGCACCAATTTATTTCCACAATGCCATCGATCAGGTTAACTTCAAATCTCTCTACTTCACATTCCCCATACTGTTTCTCCCACACAGCTGAGCACACAAGACCATCGCTGGTGGGTAAAGTGAGAACTTGGCGAGGGAAAGACAGATTAGAAACGGGTCCATTGCTCAGACCATGACAATCCACCACATTCCACCCCATCACAGGTCACATCAAACCCAAGTGAAAGTGGCCTCTGCTAACTCACAGCAAACAGCTGGTGGGAGAATTCTTCCTGGCTAAGTACTCCTCTCACCATATTTACTCCTTCCTTCCTTCCTCTTTTTCTTCCTTTCTTTCTCCCTTCCTCCCTCCCTTTCTTCCTTCTTTCCCTCCTTTCTTTCTTTCCCTATTTCATGCTTTCAATCCTGCCTCCTAGATATGTGTGTGTGTATGTGTGTGTACATACATACCTGTATGTATGTATGAAGCTTTCCATATCACACAAGAGGAAGTCAGAAAATACTCTTGGGTGTCTGTTGTCCAGTTTCACCTTCCTGGAGATACTCCGTTGTTGTCTGCCACTGGGTGCACCAGGCTGGACCAGATGGTTCAAGAGCATCAGGGGTTTCTCCTCTGTCTGCCTCCTGTCTTTCAGTAGTACATCCTACAGATATCTGCCACAATGATGGTTTTACACGGCTTCTGGAGACCCAGCTCAGGGCTCAGACTTGCACAGCGAATCATACCCATGAAGCCATAGCCTCAGCCCACACTTTATAGTTCAAAAACCTTTAAAGATTAGCATGCAAAGTAATGGGTTTAATTATGGTATGTTTATATATACTCATTAACATGCGTTGTTTTCATTCATCGCCCTCTCCCAGGCTCCTCCCGTGCTCCTTATCCACTCTGAGAGGTCCTCTTCCTCCACACAGTTAGCCTTCACTCCGTTTTCCAGGTTTACGTGACCCATACCACCTCTGTTTCCTGCCTCCCTTACTGTCTCTTCCTCCTGTCTCATGGTCAGCTTCCTAGTTTTGTTACCAAACTAGGAAATACACATTACCAAACAAATATGTCTATTACAGGCCTGTATAAACACACACACACACACACACACACACACACACACACACACACACACACACACACACACAAGCACACACACATATAAAATTTAAACATAGCTTCCATATGTTAACAAAAACATATTAGCCTCTCTGTGTCTACCAAGCCCGCATTCTTTCAGGGAAATGAGAGGACAATTTGATGTAGATCTGAGAGTTCCGAGATTCCTGTTCAGATCACCAAGCAAAGGTTCATACTCTGCGTTCTCCACAGAATACGTTCCACCTGATTTTGTCTACACAATGAACCCCTGGGTCAATAGAGGAGTTATCGCTGATGAATAAGTATAATTTCTAATTCAGGAGGTTTGGCACACACTAGTGAGTCACATCATATTCATGAAAGGATCTTAAGCGTGTTTTCCTGTACCAGCCAGCAGGCTGTACAAACTTGGCAATGGCTTTCTGCTTCTACTTAGCCCAGATGTACAACTTCCTGTGGAGGGGGAAGAGGCTTGAAGGCTTCCTCTGCACTCTGCCTCCCGGATCAGGATGAGGGTGAGTGAGTTCAAGGCCACTGCTTCTAGACAGAGGGAGTGAAGAACTTGGCTCAAGCTCTTCCCTCTTTGATAAAAGAGTGACATTCCGATTCAATGGGGACAGCCTTGTCGCCAAGTGGCATACGAAAAACAATGCTTCAGTTGTAGGAAAATATACTCTATAAACTGGGGTAATCACGCCCACACCGAGATAAGAATTAAGATGAGAAGCTCTGAGAAATAGCTAGCTCGACACCTAGGAGGTACTCGGTTATTATGTATTTTTTTTCTTAAGGCTTTCTCAGTGTATTTAGATCTGCCATCTGTTTTGTGGAAGGTGGAAGGTCTTTGTTTAGATGTAATTTTTCCCTTTTGCATGCCATCTGGTGACAAGGCTGTACCCATTGCATGTGCTTCCTCATCAATGATCACCTGAATGTTTATGTTTGCATGCACCAGGTTCAGGTTGTTCTCGTACTTCAGAGACCATCGATCCACCCTCTTACCAGGACTTCACAGTCTAGGCCACTAAAAGCCTTTTTAGAACCATAAATCCTTATACTCAGAAGAAGCCCTGCTGGCACGAGTGGTAGCTTCCCACAGTCACAGGTTTCTGTGGTCGCGTGGGTCCTCTTCCCACTTCGAGAGAATCAGGGCTGTGGGCTACGGAGGGAAGCCATGCAGGCCAAGGGATGGTAAGTTTGGCCTCTGTCTTTACAGAGAGGACAGAGCTTGGTTGGAAATGCCTTCGTGGCCAGCCTACCATCTCTCTGACTTCAGAGACCTAATCACTGTATGGCTACGGGCAACGGGAGCTTTATAGCTCTCTATATGATCGTCTGTGTTTCTCACTTATTCTTGGAAGTGGATGTTTACTGCTCATTGTGGGTGTGTCTCATCATTGTCCCTCCTAATCACAGTTGACACTTATTCTTTGTGCTTTAGCAAGTAATTTTCAAAGCTCCTCACCAGAACCTAGATATGAATTTGAGAAAATGAAAACTTTTTTATACAAAATGTGTACATTGTTCTAGACAAAAGGAAGAGACCAAAGGCCCAGTGGCTAAGCACTGAATAGTCAAAATGTGGTAGAGACATGGGAGGGAATATTATTCAACCATAAAAAAGATGAGGTAGTGATACTTTCTTAGAAATCAGATGAACTCTGAAAACAGTGTGAAAGTGACTGAAGTCAAAAGGTTGTGTTTTAAAATATGAATTCATTTATATTAAATGCGTGTATCAGGTAAATCTCCAGATACAGAAAGCAAATTCGTGGTTTCCAGGGGCTTAAGAGACAAAAGGGAAAAGGGAGTAGCCATTAGTGAGTATGAATTTTCTTTTGAGGGGGTCATGGAATGTTCCAGAATTAGGTAATAGTGATGGTTTTACAACCTTGTAAATATACTAAAGCCAGTGAACTTTGTACTTTAAAATGGGTAAACTTTATAGCATGTAAACAGGCTTAATCGGGCTCCCCCAGGTCTCTCTCTTATCAAATCAGGTAAGCAGAATGCTCCTAACTTTTGCAGGTTAATGTTGGTATGATGGGGGGGGGGGTTAGTTGGGGAGGGGACTGGTAGTGGGAGGGGGGACATGAGGAGGGACTCAGAACATCACTCATATCCCTAAGTGCTCAGTTCTCACTTTTGCCCTGTAAAATTCCCTTTGAACGTTCTCACTGACAAGAATTCTGAGCAGGACACTGGGAGACACCAGAGACTGCGTTCCTCTTTACTTCCTCCTCCCAGATAAACTGTCTCCAACCTGCCCTTCCTTTGAAATAGCTCACTTGTGCCTACTTTCCATTTTCTTTTGAGAAATAAAGTGTTAATGGTTAGTAATCCACCACAAGGAGTTGGAATGAAGCCTTAACATTTGAATTCTACAAGCCAAGTACTTTTCTTCTTGCCTGGTTCAGTTCAGTTTAGTTCAGTTCTCGCCAACAAACTCAGCTATCCTGACCTTGTGACAGCATCTGATGCCAACTCATTGATTTTAGCCACGTTTCTGTTGTTATTTGTTCATTCACTTCTTTAAGAACCGTTTTCTGGCTCTGTTCTAAGGGTTGGGGGATAACATGGCGAAGAAGACGTAGGGTTTTTCTCAGAGAACGTAACTGGGTCAAGCATTTTGACAAAGCTCAGAGGAAAGTAACTGAATACAGGGAGAACAGAACCTAAGAGAGCCCGCGAGCTAATAGGAAAAGTCAGTGGTACCTGACAGAAAACCATCGGGACACAGCAGCAGCGAGAAGGCAAGGATGGTCAGAACGCGGGGGAGGCTGAGAAGAAGGAACACTGGAAAGGTCTAAGCATAAAGGGTTTGTTTGCCAGGGCCACCTATCATCACAGGCTGGGTGGATGAGACCACAGCATGAAACTAGATCTGAGCCGGTGATACTAATGGGGTTATTTCTGCTAAGATCTTTGCCTTGGCTAGCAGAAAGCTAGACTTCCCTGCATCTTTATATGGTCTTTTCTTTGTCTCTGTGTGACTGTGTCCAGACTCTTTTTCTCATGGGGACAACAGTCTTATGGGTTAGTGACCTAACCCACATGATCTCGTTTTACCTTCATTACATCTGAAAAGCCCCATGTCCAGATACCATCATGTTTTAAGGTATGGGGTATTTAGGACTTCAACGTGTGTGTTTTAGGCTGATGCAATCCAACCCACTAAATCCGGCAATCCCTGAGCATGAGTTAGGTTTCGTAGGATTTTCCTGGCTTGGGTAAGGCATTTTATCTAAAAGTAACTTATTGATAAGTGGGAGGTTTTGTGTTTATAGATCTGATTACTATGTGGGAGAGAGAGTTCAGTAAACAGGACTGAGATCTCCTAGCCCTAGACAGAGGCAACACTCTTTCAGGTCAGAATTCAGTACACGATTCTCCATTTTCACTAGGGCTGGCTTCCAACGGCAAAAAGACACCAGTGTGTCCAGAAGAGCATGCTTCACTCCTCCACACAAACTCGGAAAAGCACAAAAGTCAACCACAGAGTTCCCATTCTGCAAGGCCTCTTGTCTACTTGTACCACAAAGCTGCTGCGGACCACAACTAGGCTGACTGCAAGTCGCCTCCTATGGCTTCTTCCATGAACACCTATGATCACCATGGCACACTGTCAGGAGACATTTCTGCAGGTCGGTGACTTTCTGTCTTCATCAGGGAGTTCTGGTTTCTCATCTGAGCCAAATTTCCAGCCCTAAGCAAAGGAGAGGGTTGGGGCTGAGCAAACTCTCCCTTTCTTTGCTAATGAGCGAAAGCTCAAATTGGAAGGATGAATCTTATTTTGTAAACACGGGAGAGCTGTTCAGCTAATGCCAAGTATAACTATAGCAAGTGTAAAGAATGTGGTCTCCTGGGGTAGGGTTTAAAATGGCTTCCGAGGGCCAGAAATGGCTCTGTTTATTGTTCGAAGTCAGCGAGTGTCAGAGGCAGGTTGTAAAAAATATTTCAACAGCCAAATGCCATCCCACGATCTACCTGCTTCAACTGCAGCACCATTTAGAGAGAGAGAGAGAGAGAGAGAGAGAGAGAGAGAGAGAGAGAGAGAGAGAGAGAGAGAGAGAGAGAGAGACTCTTGTCTTTTTTTCCTCAAAGACATCTGCAGAATCAGCATCGGCGTCACGAGCAGAAGACGCTGGTCCTATGACTTGATGTTCTTGCAGATAAATTCTCAGTGAATCTCTCTCTTCTCTCTCATCTGCGGAAGTTCTTTTTCTTCTTTGCTTTGGCTGCCTTGTCCTGAGGCAGGATCTTGTGCCCAGATGGAATCTGTGTTTAGGGCTTCCATTAGCTTTATATGGAATATAAATATAATATTTATATGTAAATATGCTCTGTTTCCTAATTTCAGTATGAATGTCTATGAGGGTGACTTGCTGTTTGTGTAGTTGCTATATTATTAGATCGTTATTCCATATGCCCCACCCCCCTTTTCATGAAGTCTAAAAAGAAATCACAACCACTTAGCGATAAGCGGGGGATGTGGAAGACACAGTGATGAATGGCTCTCATCCCCAGCTCAGCTGTGGCTCTGGCTTTCTTAATGCTCCTTTTAGACAGGGTTAGATGCCAGTTAGATCTTTGGTTTGTGGAAGTTCAGCTGCTCAGCTAAACTCGCAAACGGGAGAATGAGAAATGAAATTTAGCCTGGTTCATCTTGGGCTGAATGCTCCATTTTCCCAAAGTAGTTTTTCCTTTCACAGTAACAAAGAGACGATTAATGCTCCAACAGAGTCAAAGTCCTCTTACAAGCTCATTTCTAAATGTCTTAGAAGATAATTGTGTGCTCCTGCAATTGAGTGCCCCCAGCACTCAAGAGGCTGAGGCAGGAGGATCTTGGGTTTGAGGCCAGTCTGGACTACATAGCAAGACTTTATCTAAAACAAAGCAGAACAAGAAAACAAAACAAACCAGTAATGTGAGGGGCGGTAGAGCAGACTATGGAAGAAACAAAATGTTAGACAGCTTGGGGCAAGGGCTGTAGCTCAATCAGCAGAGTTTGTGTCTAGTTTTGTTGAGGCCATGGGTTTAAATCCCAACAGCAGACAAGCAAGGGATGATGGTTCCATGCCTGGAACCCAGCGCTTAAGACCTAGAGGGAGGGAGATTGGTTCACTGTTATCCTTAGCCACATGGAGAGTCTAAGGTCATCCTGGGTGGGCTTTGTGAGGCTTTGTTTCAATAAACACCACCTCCCAACCCCAAAAGGCAGCTCAGTGTGTAGATGGAAGAAAGCACCACTCTCTGTTTATCCTTACCTTTTCTCAAAGACTAATGTCAGTCTAAGCTTTGATGGATGATTATAAAGATAAGAAGCCACTGGCTGTGGTCAGACAGGTGACAAAGCAGCTGCCCTTTCCTGGCTAGGGGCCAAGCTTGTCCTTGTCCTTAAGATTCCCTTTCCAGCCTAGAGTACTGTCCAGGTTTGGCCTATTGCTGTTTATTGTAATGACAAACACTGGACCCCAAGATTTGGTTCCCCCAACACACACACACACACACACACACACACACACACAAACACACTGAGATCCTAGGGATGAGGACATCCTCAAGTACATGATGCTGTGTAACCTTGTCCCCCAAGCTATCCCTGATAGGTCAATAAAAATGCCTACAGTATGTAGCTCGGTAGAATAGAGGTAGGCAGGGCCTCAGTTTCAGGACTTGGGGTCTGAGGCAGAGACCACAAGAGGAGAGAGGAAGAAGGGAGAAGATTCCATGGGGCTGGTGGGCTGAGCGCCTAGCCATGAGGGGTCAGCCTGTTGGAGTAGGAACGGCCCAGGCAGAACATGGAAAGTGAAGTCTCTGGTTACTGGAGAAGTAATAAAGTAGCACAGAGGGTTGATATCTGCCCAGCTCTAATGCTTTAAGGCTTATTATAAATCCAAAGGTCTTTTATTTGGGAACTAAATGATCTAAGGTGGGGTAGAAAACCCCAAATAATACCACCACACAGTACCATGGGGCTGAATCCTTGGATGGAGGCCTGCGGCTGCGCTTTGAGGTTCTAATAGAGCACGTGGAACAACTTTCTAGATAGAGATCCTTTAACAAACAGTCAGAAGTTACAAATGCTAGGCAGGGTTTGTGGACACCGGAAACAGGAGGGAACATGTATGTGCAAAATGTGACTTGACATTTAGGAATGATGTTAATCTTAACCAGCTCTTTGGATCCAGTAAACATATTTACCTGGTAGATGGTCGCATGCAGAAAAACATGCAGGTTCAATGGCATGGCCAGAACAGTTGAGCTGTATCCATATCAGTAACTGGGACAGGGTGCCACACACTTTGGTTTCACCGCAGGAGGCCAGCCGCAAGTGTCTCCATTTGCTTGACTGAGGCAGGATTTTGGCTGTTATGTCATAGGACCCCTGGCTGGAGACCATGGTGGAGAAAGAGACACCACAAGACTAACTTAATCTCCGTCCCTGAAGTTTTCACGGCCATTGTTGTCTGTTCACAGATGGACCATGGCCCCTGCAGGCCGCATTCCTGCCTCTCACTTTCTCCCTCACGGTTGTTTTCTTGACCTTTCTACTTAACCCTGCACTTAAGTATTGACATTTGCCTCAGGTTGTGAATTACAGTGCCGGTGTAGTCTTGCTTTACCGATGTGTCCTAGACAGCTGCGTTCATTTCTGTGGGCCCAGCTGCCTATTGGTTGATGTCTCTAAGATAAAACTGGCCACCTTGAACCCAGATCTTCCAGGTTCAGCTCCAAGAATCCAGTGTCTTTGCCTCATGTAACCCTTTCCAGAGCCCATCACGGAAATCCCAGCTCTCCTCTCTCTCTTAGACACTGGGGGCGCATAACGGATCAGCACTTGCCCGAGGCTGAATAGTTCTCAGTGTAATCATTCTCAGTGTTTGAATGCCGGCTGCCTAACCAGATCACTGTCGCGCCCCAACCTCGACCAGCAAGGAAGACACGACCCGGGGAAGATCTTCGAGCAGTTTATCCAGGAACCTTGTACAAGCTGCTTCTTCAGCTTCTGTTTCTGACTCCGCCCTGGTCTCCGCCCCCCGGGGAAGGCCTGCACAGGCTTAAATCCCCTTGCGCCTACCAACCCCTGTAAGCCACGTGGGCCCTGCAGATAGGCTGCTTCAATGCGGAAGCAGGCAAGCTGACCGGGCACAGCCAAATAAGGTATTGTTTACTACAGAGAGCACTCACCATCAAGGAGGTGGAAGGCAGAAACCAGCGCCATCTTTGGGGCGCGGCACTTTGAAGCTCTCTACAGATCACACTTGCATCTGCTTTATGACTAGATACTGAGCAACTGCCCAAGTCAGAACAAAGCATCATTTTTGAATGCTGCCCTCTGCGCTGTCTCCAGTATCTAATCCAATGCCCCACCCTTGTCTCCTGAGTGACAGTCCCCTTTCCTTCTGTCTTCTCTTTACCTAATTTACAGATCTGTCCACCAGGCTTGAGAGGTCTTCATGCTGAGCTCTTGAGAAGAACCTTGTGCCTGGGCTATGAGTCCTTATACATCCGTGTTTATTGTGTACCTGGTTCTTTTCCAAGCATTTACGGTTTATCAACCTGTTTCGTTTGGCAACAAGCTTCTGAAGTATGCATGAGTATTATTTCATTAGCAGATACAGTACGGAGTCATAGATCCTTTAGGAATATTGATGCCCCTGTAATAGTTAGAACATGTGTGTTTGTATGTGTGTGTGTTTGTATGTGTATGTGTATGTGAGAGAGAAAGACAGAATGTGTGTGTGTGTGTGTGTGTGTGTGTGTGTGTGTGTGTGGTATGGTGTGTGCTCATACACACACGAATGCAGGTGCCTATGGAAGTCAGATTCTCTGAAGCCAGAATTCTAGGTACATGAAAGTTATCCAAGTGGGTTTTGGGAACTGAACTCAGAATCCCTGCGAGCAGTGTGTGCTCTTAATTGCTGAGCCATGTCTCCAGCCCCAATGCCTGGCTTTTTAGGGAAAAAAAAAATGTGGATTCTGTGGACTGAGCTCAGATCCTTCCGACCCTCACACTTACAAGGCAAGGTCTCTGCAGATGGAGCTATCTCTAGCCCCACGAAAGGACACTTAATAATCGGGGTCCAATTCCAGCAGTGTTAAGAGAGGCATAACAAGCAGGGAGTGAATGCAAAGCGAGCCAGGGACTGGCGGCAGTGGAAGCCATGCCCACAGTTTGGAGAGAGAGATGATGCTACACAGAGGCTAACAACAGAGACTAGAACCTAGAGGAGACAAGACCCCTCCAGAGGTACTGAAACACCCTAACACTTTCCTCTTTAAAACCACCAAGTTCATCACTGTCTCCCACTGTAGGAACTCACCACACACACAATGGCAAGGAGCCTGGGGATTGTACTCTGCAGGGGTGAGAGGAAAGAGTGGGAGAATGACTTCAAAATAAACAAACAGAACACTGGCCCAGATGGGTTAGGGTTTTCCCAAGGTCACAAGATTTTGAACGGCAGGGTCCAGTGGTTTGAGTTAGGCTTTTTGAGAATCCAGGGCAAGGCCCCTGAGCACTGTCCTTCAGGAGTGTCATGGCAACGATAGTAGCATCCATTAAAAATTGTATGGAAAAGGTCCAAACAAGTTCAAATGGTGCCTTGAGTATCACACACAGAGCAAATGTGGGTCGCACTGTTACAGAGTTGGAGTGTGGGAGATGGAGTGGCCTCTCACTGCTTTCCCTCCTGACTTACTGCTGCATCTGTTTTACACATGATCCAGTGGAAACCCCAAGAGTCTGACTTGCCCAGGCTGCATGGGGGAAAATAGGAGTGGAGCTCAGTGAACTCTGGGGCCAGCATGCCTGCTGCCGTTGAGCTTCCTGTGCAGTCCCAGCTCTGGTATTCTCATGCAGCCAACTGCGGTTTCTCTGGGGACACGACCTGGACCCTTTTGCCTCCGATTCCACACCACTCGCTTGGCATGTGATGCCTGGAGGGTGCTCATTGCATATTCTGCCTTGTGAATTATTAAACAGCCCGGACGAGCTGCAGGCGACCGTGAGAGCTGGCTTTCCCAGGCTGCCTCAGAATTTTCAGTTTGGCAAAGGAGGTGCTGAGGCAGGACATGAAGGGACATTCTCTCCCCGGGAACCTACTAGGCCATCTGCACAATGCATTCCTGAACGGCCGGCTCTGCCATTTCCTCCAGCTCTGTACTATTTCCTGTCTTCCTTCCCAGAGAGGCTACTCCCTACCCCGATCCCCTGAGTAATCCATCAGTGGTGCCAAGGTGAGGATAGGAGAGTGGGCACACTGTGCCAACTAAGAAAGATGCGGTGGGTGTGTGGAAGAAGAGAAACGGTGACAGGTTAATATTAAGACACCTTTGGAGGTCCCTGACGGATAGAATTCACCCACATGTCTGGAGGAGAGACAAGGCTCGGCAGTATATGTCTCATCTGGACAAATGAGTTCTATCTGTAGCTTAGCACAGATTTGACATAATGCCCCTGAAAGGAGACACCCACCTCTGCCTCTGTTTCCCCACATAAAGAAGACAATATCCCACAAATGTTGGGAAGGTTCTTCTTAATGGTTAGAGAAGGTTGTATCAAATCAAATATTGCATTGGTTTTTGGCGTGAGGAATTGGCTACAACTAAATTTTTTTTTTTAACTGTTGCAACACTCCTACTGAGGGATGTGCTCTGAAGTTTCCTCTTGCCATCAAGAAGAGCTAGGTGTCTTGTTAGACATGTGCGCATATTTACTTAGCAGACTTTATGGATTGTATGCCTGATAATGGCTCCTTGTCTCGTTGGCCACTCACAACAGAGCTGCATTTACTGTGTATACAAGACAATTATGAACTTACTGCACATCCCTTAGAAGCATTTAGATTTTGTGGAATGTCATGAATTTGCTGCTCCCCATTCTATGGACCTTCTTTGTATTTAAGTCTCTCTTGCTGAACTTTGTGTATTGTGACAAACCGTCTTCAGTCCTTCCTAAACAACGCCAGCGAGTAAGTAGATACTGAGTCTCTCAACTGTTTTGACTTACACGAGATTCCTGGAACCGTGTTAGTGGAGCACCTTGAGTATTGTCACGCAGTAATATTCCACTGCGTTCTTCAGAATGAGCAAATGTAGCAAAAGCAGATTTGTATAAACATACAGCAGAAGGCATAAATGTATAGCAGATAGCTATATACTAAGTCTTAATTAATTTATTAGTTCTTACTAAATGAAACTGGAATTTTAGAATTTGTTACTCAAGAAACAGATATTGACAAGTTTAATTTTATAATGCTTTAAATGGATAGATATTTTATCAACATGCATCCAAATACTAAATCTATAATTTACTAATTGTATTTTATGAATCATCTTATATATATAACTTGAAGAATGTTTGCATATTTATGTAATAGAAACAAAATCTTCAATGGATCTTGGATACTGTCAATGACTGGATAGAAACTCCTCCCTGAAGCTTAACTCTGCATGTTGGAGGCCTCAGTGCATAAGTCAGTGTTTAATGCCTGTGATGAAGTACTTTAGACTAGTAGCTTTATTAACACAGGTGATTTATTTAGCTAACAGTTCTGGGCGTTCACAGACTTGGTAACAGCATCATCGTGATCCTCGTTGAGGGCTTAATGGGGACCCCACCCTCCCCCCAAAAAAACCAAATCACCTCACCATGACCTGGAGAGTCATCAAGAAAGAGAGACTACACCACCAGACAAGAAGCTAGAGAGATTCAGGGTCCGGCTTGCTTGTTCTTATAACAAACAAATCTTGTTTAAAAACAAAACAAACAAACAAACAAAAAAAAAACCAACTAGCTGGGGTCTCATCAGAACTCTGTCCTTTCTGAAAACAGTGCCCCAGTGACCTAATACATTTCCATTAGGCCCCACCCAAAGATCCGTACTGTGTAACCAAGTACCAAGCCTCCAACACCTGAACCCAGAGGTAGTAAAGCCAGTTAAGAACTGTGTGCCACACCCCAGTCCAGAGCTTTAGTTTTCTAAATGAATTAAGTTTCCATTTTCTTTATCTCACATAGCTTAAGGGCTATCTGTGTTAAAGACTTTATCTTTTTGGGTAAACAGGCCTGGGCCTCTCCGTCACCCCTTTCTCTCTTCCTTTCCGCATGTCTTCTTGTTGGTCAACCTATTGCATTCTGATGGCTTTTTCTTACTAAGGAATCAAAATTGACAGCTGCAGATAGTGCTTCTGGGTTTAACACAGATTAGTATTTGATGAAAAAAAAAAAAGGTACGAGTGATCTATTGGATGTTTGTGGATTGTTCAGTGAAATACATTTCCACTGACAGCTCCACCTCAGGTCGGCTCAACACTTAAAGCCAGCGTTAAACCGTACTAGGCCAACGGCTCTGGGCAGTGTCCCTGAAGACACATCCTAGGCCTGAGGAAAAGCTGACAGGGTTGTAGGGCTGCATTTAGCTAAACTCAGCACAAATGTTTCACTCAGTCCTTGACCCAGGCTTACTCTAAGTCATCACCCACCTTAGTCTCTGGGGTCCCCAGGGGAGTATATATATATATATATATATATATAAATTTTTTTGAGTGGAAATGCAACTCAGTGTGTGTGTGTGTGTGTGTGTGTGTGTGTGTGTGCGTGTGTGCGTGTGTAAACTGAACACTAAGCAGCCAGCAACCTATCTTAGGCTAGCAGGAAAACGGAAAGAAAGAAAACGAAATAGAGAAAAAAAGCCTAAGGGGAAGAAACTTGATGAGACAAGGAGCTTTCTTCCTTGTGAGCAGCCAGGACTGTGGAAGGAGGGGTGAGAAGCATGGAGAAGGGCCTGGGTTTATTTTTAACACCAAGCGACAGGCAGACTCTGTGTTCTTTTCTTTTAAAAATAGCCTTTTAACTTCTTGAAGCATTTTGACTCTATTCTGCCTGAGGGCTAATGCCCCCTGTGTGGCTGGCGACTCCCGTTGGACATGTGCCCGTGACAGGCTCACTGGCCAAGTAGTTAGAGCATGGAAAATCCCCAGCATTTTCCTCCAGAGCACTCCTGATTTTCACATGCAGCCAGGCTCTGTGTACCGAGAGGCTTAGCGGCCGGGCTGCCTACCAGAGCCCCGACTCTCTTGCAAAAGTTAATGGTTAGAAAAACCCCTCTCTTTAAGATAGTTTGAATCAGTGAGTTAGCAAGCCCAGCCTTGCTGAGGTCCACTGTGGTCATGCATTCATTGCTGTTTAAGAACAGTGTAGCACATGCCCATGCACACCGACTCAGACATTCATGCAGACAGACAGACACACACAGATATACATAGAGACAAGCATACACAGAGACAGACACACATATTACACACACACACACACACACACACACACACACACACACACACACACACGCACACACACATTGAGTGGTTCACCAGAACAGATCTGTGTGCACCCAACGGACCTCTCTACTCTTGTTGAGGGCATGTGATGTGCCCGGCTGTTGATGCTCAGAGGGGCAGTTGTAGGAACACCCCAACGTTATAGAGAAGTTGTTCCTAATGCTACAGCCCTTTCATCTAATTCCTCAGGTTGTGGTGGCCCCCAACCATAAAATTCTATCATTTGCCACTTCATAACTTTCAATTTGCTACTGTTATGAATCCTAATATAAACGGTCTTAGGTGATGCTTGTGAAAGGGCCATTTGACCTACAGGTTGACACTGCTGTTGTAGAGGAAGAAGCCTGGGCTCAGGACTGTTAAAGTACCGGTGACAATCAGATGCTGAGTGGGTGATTCCACGGACCTTCACGCACACTCAGTAAGTGATCTTTCACCCGAGCCCCATCTTGAGCTCACTATTGCTACTTCAAGGCTCTTTGGTCTTCTGTGTTTCTCAAGGAGTCTGCCTATTTCAACGAGGTTGTCAAATGCACCTTATATAACTCTTCACAGTACTTCCTTATTACCTCTGAAATAGTTTCATAATTTACAGTGACACCCTCTCTCTCCTTGAATTTGTTCATTTTGCTGACAGAGCTAGTTTTGTGCTGGGCTTGCTGACGTGGAGGCCGTGAGGGTATTAGTGGTTTTAGACCAAGTTGGCCTACAGAAAGGGAGAACAGGGGAAGGTGGGAAAGACAGACAGAGAGAGAGAGAGAGAGAGAGAGAGAGAGAGAGAGCAGTGGCGATAGATAGGTAGATAAGTAGGTAGATAGATGATAGAGGGATGGTTGGATAGGTGGGTGGGTAGGTAGACAGACAGAAGACAGACAGACAAACGGACAGACAGACAGACAGACAGACAGATAGATAGATAGATAGATAGATAGATAGATAGATAGATAGAGATTGGTTTGAAGTTCAGGGTAGAGGGAGTTCCAGGGCAGTTAAAGAGGCTTCAGGGTAACAGTTTCTCAGCTAAGCTTGAGAGAGGACCTGGGTCTGAACTGGTGGAATAGGAAAACATAGAGAAAAGGTTCTCACTTCCCAGCTAGAGATTTAGTTGCCCCTGAGACCGTGTGAGGCTCAGCAACGATGAAACAAATCATTAATTTCCAGCCAAAGTGTCCATTTCAAGTGCTTGAATACATTGGTGCTGGACTTAAATGGAGTTTAAAAGGCTGAGAAAACAACTAACTGCTCCTTGCATTCACGACTGCTGTAGTTCCTTGACACACTTTGAAAGATGAGCATATTTGCTTTCTTTCAAGTACTTGCTTCATTTTAAGATTCCGGCTTTGCTGAGGAAGTCAAAGGAAGGCGGGTACATTTTCTGGGCCTTGGCTTACAGCCTCATCTTCTTGAGAAGCTACTGCACCAGTGTCATTGCTGGTCACATTCAGTTTTGCCCTTGAAGAAACCTTTCCCATAAATGTTTGTAGCTGTAACAGAGAAACTCTATCTTAATCTGCTTGGCCTGTGATTTTTTTTTTTCTTTTTAATTTCTCCTGTGTGTCAGAAGGCTTTAAATACCCCAATAAGAACAGAGCCTTGCGTTTTCTTGGTGAGGTTGGGGTTTTAAGTTTCCTTTAAGCACATCATTCATCTGGCAAGTGGGCCAGGTCTCTCCTGTTTTCTTGGCTCCATATCTGTGGCATGCAGATACGTCTGAGGGGGTGGGGTTTGCCCCACCAGTGGCTAGCTGGGTGACCTTGCACACGTCCTCCAATGCTCTGAGCTCTGTTATCATTGCCCACAAAATAAAGATCTTATCACCTGCTCCACCTTGCAGGTGAGGGCTCTGTGCTGAGCAAATCAAAATGTAGGTGAAAGTTGTCCCTTAAGCATGTAGCTCCGCACAGGCACAGTCGCAGGCCCTGCTGCTGCCTCCCCACCTGCATGCATTTGCTCCTGAATGCGGTGCAAGAAACGGAGTAGGTTTTGGAGTTGAATGAGGATCTGCTGCTTCCCCCCCCCCCCCCATATCATTTTGAGCAGGTCATGTTGTGAACCTAGGCTTCCTCTTACATAAAACAGGCACCATTGAAGCCCACGTGTATTGACCTATGTCTTGGTGTATGCATATCAACCTTTACCTGAACTCTGTGAGAACCCTTTGTTTTGCCGTAGGTGGTAAATCTATTTCCTCTTTCTTTCTTGGAAACAGGACTGTGGTAAAGCCCAGCTGCAGTTATGTCTGCACCTCTGAAGAAAGGAATTTTCCTCCAGATTGTCGGGAACGCCTCTGTCTTCCTAGTATTTCATCCCTGATGTTCTGTGGCTAGATCCCAATGCTCTGTTCATGGCTTAAGCATGCTTTATATTCTCCCGGTAAGTTAGTAGAGTAGGGAAAGATGGAGGACAGCTGTATTATGTTAGTAGTAGATACAGATTCCTCAGCAGTGTCTATGAAAAAAAAGAAACCCAAATGTTTGATGGACAGTTAAAACGTGAGTCTACACCACCGTGAAACAAGAAAGAAATGCACTTTAGGAAGGGCTGGTACAGGGCGCAGTGGAGAGGGGCCTGTGTACTCTCACCCATGTGGATGTCAGATTCCTGCAGAAATGAAGTACTGGGTTCTGGAGGGAGGTTACTATCAGGTTTGTGTTAGAGCATCCATCAGGGAGGATTCGTTCTTTGAAATGACGGAGAACTGGAGAAAGGTACCACTTTGCCTTTTACAGGATCGTCGATTTCTAAGGAGTAACTAGGAAGCTCAGTTCAGGAGATGGCTCATTTTAAGGAATTATTATATTTTGACTTTAACACATGCTTTTGTGTCTACACACAAGGCCAGAAAAGGCAGTGGGTCCCGGGGAGCTGGAGTCACAGGTTGATGTAAGCCACCTGCTGTGGGTTCTAGGCACCAAACTTGGGTCCTCTGCAAGAGCAATGAGTGGTCTTAACCACTGAGCGAGCCGTCTCCTCAGCCCCAAGGTCATGTAATTACATCTGAGAAATGGGCTTGCATGGTCGTGAGGGCAAAGGCAAAGGAACATAGCCAGATCATCCAGCACTGGAGAAGGACGTCAGGTAAAGGGGGAATGGGGCTATTACAGGGCAGCTCCCACTTTTAACAAGGGAAACATGACATTTTGTGCAGAGAGCCAATACACACTCCTGTAGGAGAGCGCTGTAGGGGAGGGTAAATTCCTGCGCATGCTTAGTTAAGACACGCATTCCTGCGCATGCTGCATTCAAAGGTGTAATTTAAGATGGAAAGCTAACAGACACGTTTTCCAGCACGCTTGGCTCCAAGTCATGAGCACATGTTTAAAATGGTGGTCAGCGACGCCCGTGGGCATGTTAAACTAGAATCATAAAGTTTTAACGGAAACTGAAGGCAAGAATTGAAGACTTTGGATTAGTATTGGCATTTGCCCTGGAAGTGCTGTGTTGCTTAGTGGTTGTACATGGAGGATCGGAGAGTGAGGCAGAAGTTGTCGGGAACTGGTTTCTATTCAGGTCATGCTCTGGGCTATGGTGTTAGCTAGTGAACCGCATTTAAAGCAGTTTCGGCTGGTACACACACACACACACACACACACACACACACACCAAAGGTAGTTAGAAGAAAATACTGCACCAGACGATATAAAGGGATATCCTGACAAAACACACTGGGAATGAGGCCGGGTAGTAAAAGCTGCCAGCACAAGTTTACAATAAATTTGGGAGGCCTATGCAAAGTGACGAATTTCATAAAATATTGTATTCAGGTGAAATTAACCGAAGAACGAACAAACGATTTAAATCTTGTGATTTTGGAAGTCGTTAATCACCGATTAATAGCGACTCAGACAATAAAACCAGGTTGAGATAATTTTCTTACACGTTGAGTTTAACCCCAGGAAAACAAGAATGATTTAATGTTTGGAAAATGTGTTACTAAAATTTACTATGTTAAGAAAGTGTGAGAAGATGTCTGCCGCCATGTGGGGCCAGCAGGTGCCACTGTGATGAGATGGAAGAGAAAGAGAAGAAAAATGATGTGTGCAGTATAAAGATGGAAGAAACCGGAAATGTGAAGGTGGGACCGGAAATAAGAGGGTGGGACTGGAAATAAGAGGGTGGTGAGGAATGGCCTGATATGAGTAACCTGTGCTGCACCCGAGGCTGAGGTCCTGACCTATGTTGCTCATAGGGCCATTTCTGAGTTCAGGGCCTTGCACCAGCAAGAGTCTGATGATAGATGTCTGTGGCCTATGTTACCACTAAAGACAATGTGGAAGTCCCCGTCTGAGATACTGCCTGGGGCTCCATTGATGTCTGAGGGCTGAGCTGAACTGCAAACTCTTCCTCTGCCTCAGAAGCATGGGAAAGCTGGCCCTGGTGGCATGGTGTAGGAGAGCTGGTACTGATCGTCTGTGTGTGTGTGTGTGTGTGTGTGTGTGTGTGTGTGTGTGTGTGTGTGTGTGGTAGGTGGTGGGAGCTGTTAAGGTTTGGTTTGTTGTTATATATTTTAACGCTGAATACTGGCCCCCAAGGTCTGGTTGCCACCAGGGACAAGAAAATTCTCACATATACCAAATGGTGCTATGTAACCCCTCCACCCCCAAGTTATCCCTGATTGGTCAGTAAAGATGCCTACAGCCTGTAGCTGGGCAGAAGAGAGACAGGCAGGGCTTAGGTTCCTGGGCTTGGGATCTGGGGCAGAGACCCCGAGGGAGAGAGAGGAGAGAGGAAGCCACCGTGGGGTAAGGGATCCTGAAAACTGGCCACGAGGGCCGACCAGTTGTAGTAGGAGTAGAAGATGGCAAGTTATAACTCAGGGTTACTGATGGGGAAGCAGACAAAGTAACAGAGAGCTGTTAAGGTTTATTATAAATATAAAAGTTTTGTGGCTTTTATTTGGGAACTAAATGGTCCAAAGTGGGACAGAAAACCCTGATTAAATATTTACCATGATTAAGAGCCAGTCCTGCCTCTTGTTGGCTGCTTTAGACACCCCGTTTCCTCTCCCAGACTGGCAAAGCTGGAGAGGTAGCCCTGGTGGCGTGGGGACAGACTGGCAGGCTAACTAACTCAGCGTCCACCTAGACCCAGGTCCAGGGCTTTGAGTTGGCCCACCCCAGCATCTGCTCAGTCTATGAACTGCTGGGGTGGTGAAGAAGCCACAGCTGCAGGGTCTCCATGACAGGGCAGCAATAGGAAATCTGAGAGGAGTCCCGGTGAGGATCCAGTATTGATAGTGTAGTGGAAGCCAGAGGCCTCAAAACCAGACCAATGACTTATTGCAGGGAACATTTGCAGGTAAAGATGTGTGGACAAAAGGAACACACTGTGGGACACACTGGGGCGTACTACAGCTTCCACAACAAAATACTTAATTAAAAAAAATTTTTTTTTGTTTTCTTTTGCAGAGGAGAAGGCAAGGGTGGAGGGCAGATATGGAGAGATGAGAAGTATTGGGGAACATGATATGAAATTCACCAAGACTCAATCAAAAGTTAAAAAAAATACAGGAGAGGAAAACCCCACCTAGCATAAAAACTGTAAAAACAAATGTAACCATTATTATTCAGAGGTTTAGACTCCATCACTGATCCTAGTGAAACTCAAGCACACAATATGAATTAATATAAGGGTTGATGAGTTACTAAATACAATCCAAGTACAGAAACAATCTTTGTTACCACAGGACATCAGTCGTTTTAAAATAATAATAAATACCTGAAAAGCCATTTCTTTCCATATTATTTACTAAACTCAAACCAGTCCCCATTGTCTTTTCTTGGGCTTTTTGGTAAGATGATGGAAAAAAATATATGGATGAGGAAAGGACTAAAAAAAATCACAGAAGTCCAAGATAGGCAGCCTCATTGCACCCTGCAAGCACATCATCCAGAGTTCAAGCTAAATAGAGCTGTCCTGGAGGAGGAACTTATAATGAGGAAGTGCTGGGTAATGAAGGGCTAGAAGAAGCTCAGCTGGTCCCCCTAAAATACAAGTTGGAGTGCTGAGAACAAACTGACAAACCAGGCTCATGTCTAGCGACTGTACCGTGGAAAGGGATCACAGGGACATCTGTAAAACCACAGCTTTGGGATAACCACCTTTTTGGTGGATCATAGCCATGAATCTGGCCTTTAGACCTTAGGCTGTAGGACTAGGGGTTAAGAAGAGCAGAGAGGGTGAAAGATGAGTTGGGATCTCTAGCCACTTCCGTTGCTGTGGCCTCATTTGCTATGGTATTAGTGTATATTAGTGTAGCTTATTCCTTCTTAAGGTCAACTTTGAAATTGGGTTCCCAGATGTCTTAGCGTTTCTATTGCTGCAACAAAAAGTGAGCTGGAGAGGAAAGGGTTTATTCAGAGTACATTTGCAGATCATAGTCCAACACTGTGGGAAGTCAGAACAGGAACTTAAACAGGGCAGAAACCTAGAGGCAGGAGCTGACATAGAGGTCATGGAGGTGTGATGCTTACTGGCTTGCTTCCCATGGCTTCATTAGCCTACCTTCTTAGAGAGCCCCAGACTACCAGCCCAGGGAATGGCACCACCCATCATGAGCTGGGCCCTTCCCCATTAATGACTAACTGAGAAAATGCCTTACAGCTGGATCTCGTGGAGGTATTTACTCAACTGAGGCTCCTTCCTTTCTGATGACTCCAGCTTGTGTCAAGTTTACACACAAAACCAGCCAGTATACTAAAGTAACTAACACCATTGAGATTTAAAACCATTGTGGAGTTTTAAAGATTAGGCCAGTAAAAGGGATTAATTTTTCCTCACTTCCTATGTTGGTTTAAATAGGAATGGTTCCCATAGATTTTATGTGTTTGACTGCTTGGCCATAGGGAGTGGCACTGTTAGGAGGTATGGCTTTGTTGGAGGAAGTGTGTAACTGTGTAGGTGGGCTTTGAGGCCCTCTATGCTCAGGGTCCACCCAGAGCAGAAGAAAGCCTCCTCCTGGGTGCCTGTGGAAAAGATTTTCTGGTTGCCTTCGGACTAAGATGTAGAACTCTCAGCTCCTTTTCCAGCACCGTGTCTGCCTGCACACTGCCATGCTTCCCTCTATGATGATAATGGACTGAACCTTTGAAACTGTAAGCCAAACCTACTTAAATGTTTTATAAAATTTACCTTGGTCATGGTGTCTCTTCACAGCAATAAAACCTAAACTAAGACACCTACTTTCCTCCCTAAAGTACTGGATGAGCCACCTGGGGAGTTGTTATAAGTGAGGGAAAACTGCATGATTTCTTCCTTCCATGTACCTGCTCTTGCTGCCTGTTTCCTCCAGGACTGAACCAGCAGAAGGCCCTTCCTGTGCCATGACTCTGGGACTTTCAGAGATAGGGACCAATATTAACCTCTATATAATAAATGACTCAGTCTTAAGTATTTTGTTAGGGACAAAGCATGGACTTGAACATCATCCCATTGTGAAGACCTTCACAGGAAACCAGGTTTCCTTCATTTTCATATCCCAAAGTTCTATCAAAGGTTCCTCTCTTGGCAGTGTGAACTTAGAACCAGAGGGAATCCGTGCCTCAGCGATTGCAACAACAGAACAGTCCAAACAAGAGTAACACTAAAGCTACTGCAATTAAGACTAAAGAGAAAGGACAAGAGATGGCTTATCTGACTGGATTCTGGGTAAAACCCTCCTGACAAAAGATGCCATAAAAACTGAAAAGTCAAGGCAAAGATTAAAGGAGGTGTTTGTAACACGTGAGCACCAATGAATGAATATTAGGTGGAATGTGAAAAGTGCCTGCGAATCAGTATGAGAAGTTCCAGATGAAGGGAAGGAATCCAACTGGCTAATCACACATTTTAAAATATATTGCTGTCAAGGTTTTATTGGGCCCTAACCATGCATTGTGTAATGCTTTGTGTGTGTGTCAATATGTATAATCCTAGCAATAACTCTGAATGCTAGCCTTATTCTAATCCTGAGAGGGAAAGTAGGACCAATATTATATAACCACCAAGTATTAAAAGCAGAGTTAGGCTAAAAACCTGGACTCTAAACTACTTAACTGTGTTCTTAACTCGGTAAATTTAAACATTTGACAGTATTCCATCTTTGGCAAGGCTTTGACAAAAATGAACAGTTGCACACTAGCAAGTAGTATTTTGACTTTACTCATGAAGGTGATGATGAATGTTAGCCTGTAAGATATTGTCTAAGTCCTTAGCTTAGCTTATATTTGTAACTTAGGGGAATGCATGGGGAAATTTATTGACATATTGCTTGTAATGATGCTACGATGTGAATTTTCCTGTGGAGACTAAACAAACACTTATCAGCCCAGAAAGAATAAAGACAGATAGACAAAAGGAAAAATTCCACCTAAGTCTGGCTTAGTGAACCATGAGTTTCATTGGGGTTACTTACAGGAGTATGGCTGAGGTGCACTGTTGGGTGCAGGGACAACTTATGGAGAGCTATACCACCGAAGAAGAGTCCTTTTCCCTTTCCCTTTCCAGCAGTTGCAGATCACGTAGGTAACCAGAGGAGGGGGAAAGACATTGTGTACAACAACCTCATGGATTCTTCTTGTATCCACGACAGAGTGGGTGTTCATAGCTCCATTCTTGTGAGGGTCCCATATGGGTAATTCTAGCTGTTCTGCAATGGCCATGCCATGCCCAGAGAGCAGAGTTCCACAAGTACAAACACCGAGTGTTGACTATTCATATAGTGCAATTGTGGATATGAAACCATTTAGGTGTAGCTTTTGGACACAACACTGATCAAAACACAGTGGCATATGCAGAATACAATACTATTTACACAAAGTTTAAAGGAGCACAAGACACCAAGATTAACTTATGTAGTAAAATTATACTACATGGGAAAACGAAGCTTGAGATCTAGGATAATGCCTTCTGTTTCGTAATGGATGAGATCATGAATGATAGGAATAGGAGCATTCAGAAAGGGCAATCTTCTAATGTCGTATCATTTCAAGTAAAGAAAATATGGAAAAATATTAAGACATGCTGAGACGATGGAGTGCTTAGTAGTTTGGATACAGATGCCCTCAAAGGTTCTGATGTTAAAGTCTTGTTCCATAGAATGGATGTGTTGTGGGTGGGGGTGGGGTGATAGAACATTTAAGAGGCCGGGCTTATCTGAAGGTCTTTAGACCTGTGGTCATTCTTCACAGGCTTGAGTGTTTGTATGATTAGTCCCCTGTTGGTAGTCTGGGGAGCTTATGGAACTTTTGGGAGGTTAAAGGCCAGTTCCATCTTCTGTTCTTGGTTCACTCGTTCTCTCAGTGGTGAGCAAACTGAGTGAAGCTCCTGCCACCACGGTTCCCATTGCTGTGCCTTTGCTGTCATGATGAGATGTGCCCTCAAACTGTGAGCTAAAATAAACCCCTCAGGTATTTGGTTGGTGGCTGAGAAGGGAGACAAACAAATGACACCCTCAAAGCCAAACTAACCAAAACCAACAAAATACAGCAAAAACAAAACACAAATCCAGGAGGCACGCCCTTGAAGGGAACAGTCTGATTCCGCCTTTCTCCTTTTTACTTCCTGGACAATGGGGTACATGGTTCTACTGTGTACTTGAGTTGAGACGTGGCGCTCCACCACGGTGCTCAGATACAGACTAGAACCTCAAAACAAGATTTTCATCTTTATTTGTCATCATTTATCATATTGCCAGGTTCAAAAAAAAAAATCTCTTTTCCCAAAGTCTAGCATTTAGACAAAAGCTAAATGGGACTTGAGAGATTAGTCCTCTTCTGATAAAAGGAGTCATTCTCCTTTAACAAAGGGAGGTCTGGCTCAGCCAAAGCCAATTGCCCATGGTCTATTAGCATATCAAATGCCTGTAGTGCCTATTAGCATATCAAGGTTTAAGCTAGTTTCTATGCTTCTTCAATCTCTACTCACAAAATCTGTTACACGCTTCAAAGCCCTCCACCCTCTTCCTGTCAGGTACCCATTACCTTGAACCCACCTCACCCCCACTGCCCCCAGTTTCTTCTCTCTGCTTTTCTTAAAGACTGCCTTGGTGGTTCGGAATGAATTTTTCCTTCCCACCCATGGACTGCCTTTTTGGTTCCTTTACTGTGCCTATTCCATGCGTTACTTATTCCGAAAACTGACTAGCACAAGTGAGGAATGTATATTGTTTCTCATACTTTTAGAGTTATGTGGCCTTATTCACCTGTACTGGCTGGTTTTGTGTCAACTTGACATAAGCTGGAGTTATCACAGAGAAAGAAGCCTCAGTTGAGGAAATGCCTCCATGAGATCCAGCTCTAAGGCATTTTCTCAACTAGTGATCAAGGGAGGAGGGCCCAGCCCATTGTGGGTGGAGCCATCCCTGGGCTGGTAGACCTGGGTTCTATAAGAAAGCAGACTGAGCAAGCCAGGGGAAGCAAGCCAGGAAGTGACATCCCTCCATGGCCTCTGCATCAGCTCCTGCTTCCTGACCTGCTTGAGTTCCAGTCTTGACTTCTTTGGTGATGAACAGCTATGTAGAAGTGTAAACTGAATAAACCCTTTCCTCCCCAACTTGCTTCTTGGTCATGATGCTTTGTTCAGGAATAGAAACCCGGATACTACCTTACCTTGATACTAACTTTCCTCCATGTTGCCAGCCCACAGGGAGAGCTCATGAGACAGGATATGACTCCCCAACACCAAGCTTTTATTTGTCTACCTAGTCTTCAGCAATGCCCTTCTCTGTTTAAAAAGTCCTGTTTGTTGTCTACGGGTTGAAATACCTTGTTTAGAAAAATACCCAAGGGACTACAATCTTCATAGCATCAATATTCATAATAGCTGAAACATGAAAGTAATCTAGGTGTCTGTTCACAAATGTGGTGAACTCATAAGATGGAACAGTATTTAGTCATAAAGACGAACAACATTCGGATGTATATCATGGTGTTAAACCCTGCTTATATTGTGCTAAATCAAGCTCAGTACTGGACGACTCTACTCACTTGAACACCCAGAGGCACCCAGAGCAGTCAACTTTATAAATCTAGAAAAGAGACCAGAGATTAATGCCAGCTAGCAGGAGGGGAGATGGGAATTCCTGTGATGAATGTAGATATGTGTTTAGGGAAGTTTAAATGTTGGGGGAGGGAGGCAGGTTGTCAATGATGGTGATGGTGGCACTGGGGGACATGTGACCTGTCCAAACACCACACTGAAAACTAGCTAAACTTGTAAAGTTTTAAGTTCATATATTTTACCCAAATAAGCACATAAGCAAGAAGAGCAAAAACAAATAAACAAACAAACCCAACTCTGAAAGGTATCATATGTTATTAGACATCTATTGTCTGTCTCCCTTTCCCATGAAAGGCTCTGTTTTCTGGGTGGTAGCTTAGTTTCCTGTCTTCCTCTGTTCTCTGTCACATCAGTGATGACAGTAAACCCTAAGAAGGCTCCGGAGTAGACCTCAACTCTGAGAACATCTGGCAGTCTGGGCCGGGGCCTGATTGCATCTCCATCTTCTGCCCCCCCCCCCACCAAAGCTTGGGGTGTGTCTCTTCTGAGCTATACCTTCACAACCTCACCGGCTTCTTACTTTGTACTCACTGCAAAGGCTTAGGGTGATCTGTTTGAAAACCTGTATCCAGTTCACTTTCTTGCAGACATATTGGAAGCCCAGACTGACAACAGAGGCTATCAGGAGAACAACATTCTTGGGGTCAGTGTACTGGCTAGTTTTATGTGTCAACTTGACACAAGCTGGAATTATTACAGAGACATGAGCCTCCCTTGAGAAAATGCCTCCATGAGATCCAGCTTTAAGGCATTTTTTTCAATTAGTGACTAAGGGAGGAGGGCTCATTGTGGGTGGTGCTATTTCTGGCCTGGTGGTCCTGTGTTCTATAAGAAAGCAAGCCGAGAAAGCCAGAGGAGGCAAGCCAGCAAGTAGCATCCCTCCATGGCCTCTGCATCACTTTCTACCTCCAAGTTCCCGCCCTGTGTGAGTTCCAGCCCTGACATCCTTTGGTGTTGAACAGCAATGTGGAAGTGTAAGCTGAATAAACCCTTTCCTCCCCAACTTGTTCTTGGTCAGGATGTTTGTGCAGGAATACAACAAACCCTGAGTAAGAGAGTGAGTAACCAAGTCTGGGTGGCGGTGGTGGTGGTGATGGTGGGAGGAATTGCTTTTGTCACATTCAACATGAAAGGTAAACAAACTTATGCCATTTTGGTTAAATAAATAAACAAATAAATAACCAGCTCTCTGTACTGCACCACAAGCCTGTCTCTTGTAGGCAACTGAAGGTCAGATATCCTGAGAAGGGCAATTTTAGCTTCCTCAGGACAGCCATCAGGAGGAAGGATCTTAAGGTCAGAATGGCAAAGAAAAGATCTGGAGAAACTAAAAGCTTCTTCAGTTTGTAAGGGTCATTGCTAAGGAAGCCATAGTGACTGTGGGGCTGGACCAAAGGACTGTCACTCTTGACTTGCAGCTGTGTCTGAATGCAATTTAAGTAGGAGCCAAGGGGAACACAGCCTCCTTTAATTAACCCGAGGAGCCAGGTAAGGTAAATATTTGAGACTAAGACAGGCTGGAGGTTGAGATTTCAGCCTAGAATAACTGATCTAACAAATTGCCAAGAAACCCAGAGAGCCAAAGCCACATTCAAAGAGAAAAGTGTTTCTTAACTTTAGAGAAGTACCGAAAAAAAAAAAAAAAAAATCAGCCATGGTCAAAGAGATCTTCTAGTGGGTAAAGGCACTGGCTGCCAAGCTGGATAATGTGAGTTTGAGCCCCAGGACCCCCATGGTAGAAAGACCTGACTTCCACAAATTATCTTTGGATCCCTCTCTCCCCTGAACAAGATAAAAGATGTAGAAAATTTGTTAAAAATTAAAGCATAGCATTAGGTGAACATTACAAGGGTATGTCTGTATTTTTAATCTACATATTATATTATAGTGCACATTTTATGCATTTTTTCCTGAATATTTTTGAGACTCATTTTCTATGTAGTTGGTCTCAAACTTATGATCCCCTTGCCTATGCCTCTGAGTTACTGAAATTTCAGGCATATCCCATAGGGACAATGTATATGGGTTCCTTTATATTAAAAAAAGTCAATTTTCTAGATGAACACATATTTAACTTACTGCATTTGCTAGCTCATTCCCTATCTGAAATGATGCTGAAGAAAAATCGAGCCATTGACCTGCTTAAGAATTTTAGGTGCTTTTATTTGTCTTGAGATGAACACCCGACTTCTACAGCTCACATGCAGGGCAGCTGCAGAAGTGTGCCTTACTTGTACTAATGTTAGGGTAACAGTTGAGATGGGGAATTCTCCAGGACACCCAACAGGTATCTAGGAGAGCCCACGAGATCTGGCTCCTTGCCCCATCTTTGTTCCCACCCACTGGGCTTGCAGCAGGCACGCTGTTCCTTTCAGTGACTGAGAATAGCCACTGTGGAGCCCCTTCTAACCTCTCCTGCCCCTGGGTCACACTCATGTGTACTTTATTTTCAGATATTAATTGCTCAGAGAGGCCCTTTTTTGCCCTCCCCCCACCCCTAGTCTAGAATGTTCTTCCCAGTTACTTTATATTTACCTATGCTCATTTCCTTCCAGCCTTCACAATGTGGAAAGGTCTTGTTTGTACATTTTATTATCTCTGTCAGCTACCAGACCTAGGCCGGGGACTTGTCTGTCATGTTTACTAGCCTGATGAGTACACGGCAGATGTATGGTCAGATTTTTTTTTTGGAACCGAATTGAATGACCCTATATTCAGTCCCCAGCTTCCAGAAGCCGCCTTGGTAGGCTTGATGAGCAGAGAGGGACAGAATGACTCTCCATACCTTTTTTAGTTGTTTTGTTTTTGTCTGTGTGTGCAAGCCTGCATGAGTACCCCAGCCTGCATGTGTGCCCCAGCCTGCATGTGTGCCCCAGCCTGCATGTGTGCCCCAGCCTGCATGTGTGCCCCAGCCTGCATGTGTGCCCCAGCCTGCATGTGTGCCCCAGCCTGCATGTGTGCCCCAGCCTGCATGTGTGCCCCAGCCTGCATGAGTACCCCAGCCTACATGTGTGCCCCAGCCTGTATGTGTGCCCCAGCCTGCATGTGTGCCCCAGCCTGCATGTGTGCCCCAGCCTGCATGTGTGCCCCAGCACGTGCAGGGAGGCCAGAGGACAATGTACAGGAGGCAGCGTTTTCTGTCCCTGGGTCCCAGAACTCAGGAGGTCAGGCTTAGCAATGAGAGCCTTTATCAAAGACACCCCCCCCCCCCAGCATCTCCCACTTAGTTTTATGTAGCAGTGATGTCTGCATGCTGTTTGTTAAAATACAGAACCTTGGGTGTTAATGATTTTAGTTTATTCCAGTTTATATAATATTATATATTATTCTCTTTAATGGCTTTCCAAAGTAGATTATTTCTAATTTTCTTATACACACACATGGTACTCCAGAGTTTAACAGAAGGTTTCTGAGAGGAAATGCTGGCTTTCTGGGGCTCTCATGTTGTGACATTTATTTCTAATTGACTGTTAGCTTGTCCCGATTAAGCAGCCAGGGTCTATAGTACACAAAGACCCTGTCTTGGACTTGAAAACCTAAGTTTAGGGTACAGGAACCTCACAGACCTCACACTTTAAAGCTACTGAAGTGGAAGTAACATTGTCCAGGCAACTTAAAAAAGTTGATTTTTCATAAAATATTCGTAAAATCTTAAAAGTCTGTGAATGCATGCACACCTCTGTGTGTAGCTAGGAATACAGGTGCTTGTGGAGGTCAGCAGCAGTAAATCCCTTATGCTGGAGTTACAGGCAGTTGGGAGCCACCAAAGGAGTGTACTAGGAACCAACTTGTATCTCTTAGAAGAGCAACAGATGCTGTTAACCCCCGAGCCACCTCCCCAACTCCCTAAAAACTGTTTGTTGTTTCGTTAACCACTTGAGTGAAATATGATTGGATTAAATATGTTAGGTTGGATTCTTAATTCAAAGAAGTTTGTGAAGGCCAAACACAATCCCCCACATGGCTACTCCTTTGTTGAGCAGAAACAAATTACGTCTTCTAACACAAACAACACTCCAGTACGAGTCTTTAGTGTGCCATACCATTTCCCAGAACGGCACTTATAAAAGAAGTTCAGAGAAGTGCAAATATAGGTCAACCGATAAGAGAGCTTGTAAAATGCAGTTGCAGAGGTGTGTCTAATTATAGCAAAGGTTAATTCTGTGATCTGTTTCTCTGTGGAATGGCTGTCATGTGTGAGATAGCATTTGTCTCTTTGGCTTGTCATCCGTCCCCAGACTCCTCTCGTTTTGTTCCTTGTGCCCCTTCCCGATATTAAACACTGAGTATTTATTTACTTGGCTTTTGCCATACCTCACTGAAATCCAAACTCTAGATGGTTCAGACCTGCTTTATCCACTGAGGTATTCTTGTTGCTCGGCCCTGTTGTCAGTCAGAAGGTGGACTGGGAGCTACAGCCAGAAGTCACAATGGGGTGGAGAAATGCTTAATTTGCAAGATGTCATAAAGGTTTTAGGTAATGGTTTTAATGACTGAGTATAGAAGGTTCTGGAATGTTTGTGATGAGCCTTATAGCTGTAACTTGAGCACTGAGTGAAGGTGGTTACACTTGAGTAAGAACAGTGTCTCTCCTCTGTAGTGACATCATGACACAAAACCACTAATTCTTGTGACGTGACAGAAAGAAAGGAGTCTTCCCCACTGGATGTTGCTTTCTTTACTTGCTCTTTCTTTGGAGAAAATTGTCACTCCCTCCTGTCATTTCCCCTTGCCCTTTAGCGTAAATTGTTCTTCCTCTGGGCTGCTGGTTTCTCCACCAACCTGTTCAGACACTACGCCTCCTGCTGTATACTTTCTTTCATCTGCATGGCTAACAAGGTCTACACTGAAACAAAAGAAAGCATAGAAGCTCAAGACACAGGGAGGAAATCCAACTTTACTTATTCCTACAATTCCGAGCAGTTCTAGTGTGACTCGTATTAGAAGGGCGGCACTTGATGTTAATGTAAAGGCCGGGAAGGGATTCATACTAGACATTCTAACAGAGGAGTTGAGCTAAAAGCACACTAAGTGTTCTGGCTTAAATGTTCTGTTCTGTTTTGAGTGGTTGGTTACGTTCAGTTATGACAAGGAACATTTGTCAGGGCTGAATCTAGATAAGCGTGCTAAATCCCTTTGCACACACTTGGTTTGGATGTAGCAGTTATTTGGTTCTGGTTGTTGGATTTAGCTGTTTGTGTTTATTTGACACGAGACTACTCTGACACACATATGGCCTTGTATTTAGCTTTCAATGGGCAATATTTTTCCTCAGTAATCTGCAGATCTCTTAGGAGTGTAAAATGTATTTAAGAAGGAAATTCAAGTGTGTGTAATAGCTTATTCTTGTAATCCCAGCACTTGGCAAGCTGAAACAGGAGGATCACTGTGAGTTTGGAGCGTCTGGCTACAGGGCAAGACCTCAGCACAAAACAAAACAAAACAACAACAACCAAAACACACAGGCAAAAGGAAAATCGAAAGTCAATAACCCAGCAAAATCATTCAGTGTAGATGACATTTATGTTGTATAAACCTGGACCAAATTATTTATTTAGCAAATATTTATTGCAAACCATCTCTGTCACAGGCACTCCTGACTGTGCTAAGAGGCCATGCATAGATAGATGAGGTAAATTGAAGGCCCCATGTCCTACAACCTACTTCCCATTGACAGAAGAAAGAGAGCAACAAAAGAAAGCTCATGGTAAATGGAAGAATGGAGATGAAAATAAAGTTGGGGTCAGATCTCCTTATCTGCTCCCTGCCTCCATTTCAAGATGCATCCCTAGGTATTCCAGGGACCTAAGGACAAGATAAGGTGGACTTGGGTTCATTCTTGTGTGAACAAATCCGAAGACTCTGAGGATTTATCTGACGGTGCGATTAAACAGTTTGAGAGTAAATATGATAGATAAGATTTAAGCTGGAACTTGGGGCTGGGACTTTGTGTGTCATTGTCCACGGACATACTGTTTAGTATCAACCATTAAGTAATAAAAGTTATCATAGTGCTCTTTAGACAGGCATCCACACCAGTGACTGAGAAGCACCCACTCCTCCTTCCCTCTGTAAGAACCATGCACATACACAACCTTTACCTCAAACTATGAAATCTGGAACTCTTTTGGTCCAAACATTTCAAATAAAGGACATTCGACCGGCATTAAAAAACTGTTCAACTATTTGGGAAAAATGTTCAGGTACAGATTAGATGAATCAGTCTCTTTTGGAGTAAGTTTAAGGATAGCATGTGTCATTTCTATTCATAAGAAATGCCTAGAAGATGCCAATTGAAAGAAGAATGTCGAGCCTTGCTTCCTGGCCCTCTAATTGTGCTTCAGGCACACTGGCAATGGGTTTCTCAACTAATCTAGATGTGACATATTGAATCATTGTTTATCTATTTGTAGCTCATACCTACATTAAAATTTTCATCCACACCCTACATCATATGTTCCTGAAGTGATATCCACTGGGGGTAAAACAGTTTTCTTCTATGGATTTTTGGGTTGATTACAGTGAAGTATTTCTGAGTTTGATAGCTGTCCTTGGAATGCCCTCCTGTGGTCTCGTTTGAGCTCTTCTGTTCATGTTATGTTCCATGACAAAGGAATATTTCAGACAGCTCTTGATCAAAAGAGGATATGCAATAAATAAAAATGAGGCTTTAACTCCAGCCATGCCCACAGGGTCGCAGCTTACCCATAGACCTCCACGAGAGAAATAAACGCATGCTGCTTTGATCTGCGACTGTGGATGGTGGGTTAGGCACATTCTCATCACTAAATGCCTATCTCAGAGCCTTAGCGTGCTGTCCCTCTGCTGGGCATCCTTTCCCACACTCATTCCATGTCTAGCTTGACTCCTACTTCTGCTCCAGCGCTTGCTTAAATATCTTGCATGTAGGGAAGATAATGAAGACCAGAATAACCCTGAATTCACACCCTGTGTGCTCTCATTGGTAATGGTTATCACATTTATAATTTGCTTCGTATCATCTAACTGGAACGTCTCCTTCTTAGGGGACAGTGTCTTGTTCATGTACTAGCCCACATGGCTAACATAAAGTAGTTTCAATAGCTGTTTTTTTTTTTTTTTTTTTTTTTTTTTTTTTTTTTTTTTTTTTAAACATGATGCTGTTCTGTTCCTTAATTGTAAGAAAATCAACTTTCTGAGTTTTGTTTTTCAGTAGTCCTAACATCATCATAAAAACACGCACATCCTAAAAATGTGATGGTTAACCATTAACCGTTAATATCACAGTAAGTATGTCACACACAGGCACACAGAAAGCACCTGATAACTACCTAAGTACCTGATAGCTTTTATTACAATCACAAAGCTTTCCACTCTGTATGTTTGTCTTAGAGTGATATTTTGGCAAGTCATAAAAAGGAAATAAATTGTATATGATTGTAATTTATAGATTTCAAAGTACTGTGATTGTTTGCATATGATCTGGATTTTCTTTACAAGCAGTTTAAGGTACAGTTGAGCTGCAAAATATAGGGTTTTTTTTGCAAATAGCACATGGTTTGCTTCATAAATTTCTCACTGGTGACTGTCCTTTTAAAATGTAATAAAATAGCTAGGAGGTGGTGGCACAGGACTTTGATCCCAGCACTGGAAGGCAGAGGCAGGCAGATCTTGCAAATTTGAGGCTAGCCTGGTCTACACTGTGAATAGCAGGATAGCCAGGGCTACACAGTGAAACCCTGTCTTGAAGAACACAAAACAAACGAACAAAAGGAATGAAATAAAATCTTCCTGCTTTCAAAAGCAGTTATTGTTTTCAGAGTCACTATTTTCATTCTCAAAATATTGCTGTCAATGCTTTATAAACAAATAGCTTTGCCTAAGGTTTATTTCATTTAGATTTTGTTGTTGTTGTTGGTTTGTTTATTTACTTATTTCTGAAGAGCCGTCTCAGCCATTAAAAGCATGGACTAAGTGCTGCTCTTCTAGAAGACCCAAGTTCAATTCCTGGCACCCATGTCAGGCAGCTCACCACTGCCTGTGACTCCAGTTCTGGGGAGTCTTATGCATCTAACCCCCATGGACTGCGTGTCCGCACTCAAAGGTGCGCACACAGACAAATAGTTAAAGATACAAAACAGATATTTTTAAAAAACTCAAAATGAAAAAGAAAAGCGACCCATCTCAACTGTAGAAAATTAGAAAACGCAGTTAAGCATAAAGAAGGGAAATGTAAGTTCCTGTAATCTTATGTCATCTGGAGGTGGCCCTATATAGTCTTCCTAAAATTCCACTCAACATGCATTGTTTGACAATGATGCAGTTAAATCATACTTTCCTCTTTTAGAGTTAGTTTTCACTGAGTTATCACAGACGTGATGTGCCAACAAACCAATGATGGTATTTTTAAAAGATTATGTATTTATTTATGTAATGTGTAAGCATGTTTGCCTGTGTGAGTTTCTAACGTAGTGTGTGTAGGAGCCTATGCAGGCTCGAAGAGGGCACCAGATTACCTAGAACTAGAATGGTTTTTGTTTGTTTGTTTTTTAAAGATCTATTTTATGAATATGAGTACACTGTGGCTGTAAGATACACCAGAAGAGGGCATCAGATCTCATTACAGATGGTTGTGAGCCACCATGTGGTTGCTGGGATTTGAACTCAGGACCTCTGGAAGGGCAGTCAGTGCTCTTAACCATTGAGCCGTCTCTCTAACCCCCTATAATGGTTCTTAACTATTGAGCCATCCTTCCGAACAATAGTCTTCTTTTACAAAAGGATAATGGACACATCACTCTCTTGAGGCTGCTGCTGGGCATACGTGGAGAGATACAGTGACTCACTCAGGCCTCGAGAAGAGGTCCTGCATTGACGTTTATAGCTCAGAGCACAACAGACTGTTATCTAAGCAACCTGCTACTTCTCTTACGTTTTTACTGAGTTCAGGACCGTGTTGGAAGAAGGGCAGGTAGTAGCAGGACTCCACCGGGACAAGAACATGTGAGAAAAGACTTCCACATCTGGTATTAATAGGAAATCTACGAATCAGGTCCCATAAGCTTACACCTGACCCCAAATAACAAACAGCAGAAATGGAGAGTTCTGAAAAGAAAGCAAGGGAGACAAAACCAAGTCCAGAAGCCTGTGCGTCTCATTCTCTGTGCATACAGTGGCTGTCTCTGTTTTGATGAACTCACATCTCCTTCATTATATTTCTGGCATGATGAATCCACCACGGTCATGTCAGGGTCCGAGTATTTGTGTCTTGGACCACAAGCGAGGATGCTTTTCATGTTCTCAAGGTTCTCCACAATGCTGGAGATAACCGTAATTGTTAAGACTAGAGACTAGGAAGCAACGTTCCAGGAGCATGAGCAGCAATATGAATCTCCCTCGAGACAGTGCAGAGACACCTGCTAGCCATTCAGCACACGCAGAATGTCCCCAGTAGCAATAAATTCTTCTCTCCCTCTCCGGGTGATCTGAGCACGAGTGCTTATTGATTAATTTCTCCTTGTAAAGAGCACGGAGATTTCAAAGGAAAGATGCTACAGATTAGAGTACTTTCTTATCTTCTACTGTGCAAATGAGGGAAAGGAGGTTTGGTTCTGTTGAAGGAGTTACTGGTAGACACAATACATAGGGAGATGGGGGGGGGGTGTTCGAGACAGGGTTTCTCTATGTGTGTAGCCCTGGCTGTCCTGGAACTCCCTCTGTGTTCAGGCTGGCCTTGAACTCAGAGATCCACCTGCCTCTGCCTCCCAAGTGCTGAGATTAAAGACATGTGTCACCACCTTCTGCTGATAAGTATATTCTTTATTGGAAAGTCTACATTCATAAGATAGATCCCTGAATAGAGGTGATCTTAGACACGGACACACTTTTTAATCTTACTAGACAGTAAAACATTTTTTTTAGCACAATGAGTAGAGAAATAAAAAGACATCATTACAGTATAAGTTTGTATAACACAAAAATGTCTGAGACAATCAGTTTATAAGGAGGAACAGTTATAATTGCTCATGGCTTTGGAAGTTTCTGTCCAAGGCCAGCTGGCTCAGTTGCTTTTTGGCCTGTGCTGAGGGAGCGCCGCAGGGCATACAGAACATGGTTTAGCAAAGTGATCACCAAATATTGGTCAGGAAACAGAAGAGGAAAGGCCTGGAGTTCCAGAGCCCCTGTTAAGGGCACCTGTCAACAACCAGAACATTTCCCATCAGGCTTTACCTCTTATAGCTCACACCACTTTCCGACAGCACTGGGAGGGACCAAGCCTTTGATATGCTGCAGACCAAGATTATATATAACACACTGAAAACACGATGCTTTAATTGTAACCTTGATACACATAACTGCACTTAGCAGCCTTCACTATAAGTTCACCGGCAATGGTCTAAAGCCGCAATTTTAACCTAACCTACATCTGTGAGACCTCATTGGTCATTTCCAAACTTGGGAGTGAAATTGTCTTCACGATTTTTTTTAACACCGGTGAGTCTTTGCAAAAACATTTCAGTAAATACTATTTTGTACTTTTATAATAATTCACTCTTTTTATATGTAATTTTAAGAACCAGTAAATACAACATGAAGAATTCTGGCTTTGAAAGACACAGAACTCAACCTGTGATTGCAGGAGTGTGTGGCAGAGGCAGGGCGAATGTGACACTTGGTGGAGGGTGGCTTGGTCTGAACACAAGGCTCACTGATGCCCCAGCTGTAGCTTGTGTGCACAGCCTGGGGGGATAATATTCACCTTTGAAAGGTGAAACCCACACAGGGCATCATGTTGGTGACCAAGAAGGTTGACATTTGGGACTAGTTCATTTTGAACTTGGAGATCAGGTAATCATCCTGTAAATCGATGGTTCTCACCTTTCCTAATGCTGTGACCCTTTAATACAGTTCCTCGTGTTGTGGTGACCCCCCCAACCATAAGATTATTCTTGTTGCTACTTCATAACTGCATTTTTGCTGCTGTTATGGATTGTAGTGTAAATATTTGATATGCAGGGTATCTGATATGTGACCCCCATGAAAGGGTTGTTCCACCCCTAACGGGGCGGTTTCCTTCCACATGTTGAGAAGCGCTGCTGTCCCTCCTCAGGCAAGGATCAACCCTTGGTCTCTGTGACGGTAGCACATCCAGATGGTGTGCGTCAGAGGCAATGAAACTAGTTAACGTTAGTTGCCCACACATCTTTCTGGAATGGAGGTCAGCTATTTTATACACAGTGAATAAGACCAGCTCGTCACCGAACGTGAGGAAACATCTAATTCGGCCACTTTATGCTCTGAAATCAGATCTTCGACTTGGTCAGAGATCTCTGCTCGTGTTACAGGAATAGTTCCGTTTATTTTTACCCACTGGTACACAGATGTGTTCATTCGCTCTTACATGCTTAAGACCAATGCCCGGACAGACAGGTGTGAGAACAGGGGTTGGCCAAATATAAACTTGTAGAAGTTCATGAGTTCAGCAAGCAGCCTCCCCCCTTAAAAAACTCCCCGACCCAAGAAGAATCCTTCAGCACACGTGGCTGCTGCCCTGTGAGGGTCACTGTTCCTGCTCTGCTACATGCAACTGCTTTAGTTTTATTTAAAGGTGATTTCTTTATATCAGCTGGTAAGAGATTAAATAGAACTCACCACCTCTACAAGGCTTCCCTGATCTGGAGTCTATTTTCCCTCTTATTAAAAGTTCAATTTCATAATGTTGAGGATTTAAAAGAGAATCTATATTACATTCTTCCTGAGAGTTCTTATTTTTCTCGTTAGAAAACAAAACAAACAAACCAAAAACAAAACAAAAAAAAAAGCAAAACTGGTTTGAGCTAGCTCAATGAAAATCTTATTATAAAGCATGAACCACCGCACAGGATACCGGGGCTCGACAGAAGGTGATGGATCTGAAGCCGCCCGTTTTCGATGATTGTTCTCACCATACTTGGTTACACTGCTGCTTTCTGCTACTCAGCTTTCTGGAATGTATTTGAGAAAGGCTTCTGCTTTCTGATTTCCTCTTCAGCTGCATTTTGACCCTTTTTTTGGGAGATGGTTGAAGCAACTGTAGCCCAGGCTTGCCTCTAACAGCTATGTAGCCTGTGATGTTCTTGAGCTCCTGACAGAGATTATAAACTGTGGCACCACCATTAGCATGTCTTTTCTTTGAGCATCTTTACACCTTCCTATGTGCTTTTCCTCCTGTTAGTATACTGTACCTTTCTGAGAAGCTGCAGCATTTGGGGGGGACAGTCCCTAAGTGATTCCTGAAGTAGCAGGCAAGTATTTGTAAGAAAACTCCTTGCATGTTAGAAATGAATACATACTCTAATTGTCCTAGTGCCAGTCTTCTAAGGAGTAAGAAAATTACCTGCTTATTTGCCTGTCCAAGTGTCCTACAGTGAATTAAGAGGCGTTGATATCCACAGGAGGATTTGTGGAACCTGATCACAGAGAACAGTAGCCTAAGCTTGGGTTTCCTTCATCATTCGCAGATAATGTCATTTCTTTATTTTTTTTTAGATTTGTTTATTTATTTTATGTATATGAGTACACTGTGGCTATTTATCTTCAGACACACCAGAAGAGGGCATCAGATCCCATTACAGGTGGTTGTGAGCCACCACGTGGTTGCTGGGGATTGAACTCAGGACCTCTGGAAGAGCAATTTGTGCTCTTAGTTGCTGAGCCATCTCTCCAGCTTGATAATGTCATTTTTAAATAGGCTATCTTTGCATAACTAGGAAGAAGTTGATTTAATTAATTTTTCCTTCTGGAAAAAAATTGAGTAGCAATATTATTTTCACAGTGGCTCACCACCACCCAGAGTCTCAAGTAGACTGGGTTAGCCTCAGTCTCACTACATAACAGAAGATAGCCCTTACTCCTGAGCCTCCTCTCTCTACCTCTCCTGGGCTGGGCTGACAGGCATTCCTCACAGCACTGGTCCGATTGCAGCCTTTACATGTTTAAAAAAGTTCACTGGCCCCATTAGTAAAATCATTCTGATGAACATTTCTCACTGTTTTATTTTTTCTCATGGACCTGGCTTGCTTACCTAAGCTGACCAAACTTGCTCTTTCACCGTAGACCCAAAGTGCGTAATAGCGCCTACACCCCAGTCCATCTGAGCACAGGAAATTCAGAACTCTGGACATCAGCTGGTACCATTTTCTTCAAACTAATAGGACTATATCAGACCACCATTTTCCGGATAGCATGAGATTTCAGTTAACGTTTACTTTTCATGCTGTTAGAGTAAATCATGCAGTTTTACATACTTTGGCCCAGTATTCCAGTCAGTCATTATGAGAAAATGTAAAGCTTAAAAAACATGAACATTATTTTTCCTTTTAGTTACGTGGATGTTTAAAAACCTGTCATAATGGGTATTATTTATAAAGTGGGCTCAATACCCATTCTTTCTCTACATGAGGTGTTTGTAAAATCCAGGGCTAGAGAAATGGCTCAGTGGGAAAGGGCTTGCTTTACCAAGGGTGAGGACCCGAGGTTGGATCTCCAGCCTTCATGCTCACCTCTAACCCCAGCACTGGAGAGAGGAGACGGGCAGAAAAGCTATGGGGTCTCTCTCTCTCTCTCTCTCTCTCTCTCTCTCTCTCTCTCTCTCTCTCTCTCTCCCACACACACACACACACACATGCACACAGTCATTTGTGTTCTCCACACGCCCACACACACAGAGGGAGGGGGAGAGAGAAAGGAAGAAGATCTGAATAGATGGAAACACATCATATGTCTTTGATATGCAAATATGTCCGTTTCCCTCAAAAGTGATCTATAAATACAATGTAATTTTAGAAAAATTATGGCTGTTTTTTCTTTCTTTCTGGATCTCAATGTGCTTATTTTAAAATTTATATGAAGGAAGGACACTAAGTCTACTTCAAACGGAGAAACAAAAAGGAGGGACTCACCCTCCCACACAAACTAGTTTGGAACTGGTAAATAGTCAAACAGACCCAAGGAAAAGTACCCAAAGCCAGACTAGAGCTAAGTTAATCTGGAAGCCTGCTCTACAATATGGTACCATATTATAGGCTGAAGGATGGAATGCCTCAAGTCATTCTGTGAGCATACTATGCCAAAAACCATAGATCTGTTTGTATTTTCACAACAGCAGAATTTACTGAATGACAATCAATTCACAACCTACACATTGGTTCTGTCTGTTGACATCTGTCAAATAGTCCCGATTTCCCTTGACAGTTGGCTCTTGGCAGCTTCTTTTATTTCAATCTGAATGACTAATGACTGATGGCTCAGTGGGTAGAAGTGCTCACGATGCAAGCATAAAGACCCGAGTTCGAATCCCCAGGCTGATATTAACTCTCAGGTCACACTCTACCCATCACCCCTTAAGTGTATCTTTCTATACTGAATACAAAGGACTGAAAAAGGACTGGAGAGGATGCAGGCTTTAGAGAGTTCACAGAGACCTTACTAATGTCAGGCAGCATCAGAATGCCGATATGTATGCAGAGGTGACTTGGGAGGTTAGATAAAATACTAACAAACCTGCTTGGGAAGTTGAGGGAAGGTGGCTGAGTCCTGCTAGACTTCATGGTTAAGCCAAGCTGTGGAGGAGTAGTGTGGGGACAGGACGGAGGACTTAGGGCAAGAGGCACCGGAATCACATGAGGAATCCTAGGAATCAGACGCTGGAGACCGGCCTCAGGGTGCAGATCTACATTTATTGCCTAGCTTATAAACTTACATACAACTGGCCCCTAAATCCTTGGCCAGTGTATCCCGCTTCACTGTCACGGTGCCCCAGTCAAAGCCCTGCCTGATGAGGTAACTCAGAATTTATTGTTAATTGTTAGAACTTCCTGGAAGATGGGGGAGGGGGGGGAGTCATCACCCTGGCCTCGGTTTCTTTTCGCTGTCTCACTGGTGTTCGGGAGCCATCTTAGATCTAATGCCATGCACGGAAGATCAGGATGCGGAAGAGTCGTGGGAACCTGCGGCGTTGATTTCCACATCCCTGCAGCACAGGAGCCTGCGGGTCACTGTGGCACACAGCTCTCGAGGTAAGGTTCTGGGCCATTGGGTGCAGAATCATACGGCACAGGCAGAAACTGGACAGATGGGCAAGGATTTGAGTGGGCCACGTTAAGCAATGGGACCCAATCACGAGTGAAGCCTTGGGGACAGTGGAAAGTTCTCTGCCTGCCCCTCCTGGGATGAGCACACCGAGGACAGGCTGGTACAGTCACCACTACCGTCGTCACCTTGTTCGTCAGGTGTGTCCGTTAAGGTCTTGGGCCAATTTTTTTTTTCTGATATGGTTTTAATCCACCACGTGCTTCCGTGTGCCCCGGGTCACTTTAATAAGCTGATTTGTGGCACCTGCCCACTTTTAGGAAGGTTGTTTATCAACCTGGGCGTCATGGTGGTGCTGGGCAGGTAAAGATATTTTTTCCGCTTGCTTGAGATGTAAAATTATTCTGTCTTTGTGTTTATGCTCCAAGTGAAGCCAGGAGCTACTTGTAAAGTGAAGTCATTCAGGGCAAGGCACTACCTCAAAGCTATTGCTTCATACAATACATGGGTAACTTAGGGCAGAAAGCAGCCCTGTTGGAAAAGGGGACAATAGCACCTCACAGTTTTGTAGTTTTCCACTAGCTTAGGCCATACCCCACCTCAGGGATACAAAGATCTGCCAATCCCCAAATCCTTCTTAAGAAATGGTATGCTATGTGCATATAACCTAATCACATCATTCCGTATACTCTAGCCCATCTCTAAATTACTTATAATACTTAAGTACGTGCAACATAATATGTAAAAACATAATGCACACATTACTTTTTATATTTTTTTCTTTAGGGAGCAACGACATGAGTAAAAGCTCTAACACACACACGGGGGGTTGGGGAGAACACACACAGAGTTAGTTCATGAGGAGTTGAAGAGGTGGCTCATCAGTTAAGAGCAATGGCTACTCTTACAGAGAATCCAGATTTGATTCCTGGAGCCCACGTGGCAGCTCACTATTGTGTTTCCAGTTCCAGGGCATCTGACGTTCTCTTCCAGCTTCCATGGGCACCAGGCACACATGTGGTTCTTAGACATGCAGGCAAAATACCTGTACTAGCTGGTTTTGTGTCAACTTGACACAAGCTGGAGTTATCACTGAGAAAGGAACCTCAGTTGAGAAAATGCCTCCATGAGATCCAGCTCTAAGGCATTTTCTCAACTAGTGATCAAAAGAGGAGGGCCTAGCTCCTGATAGGTGGTGCCTTCCCCAGGCTGGTAGACCTGGGTTCTAGGGAAGGTAAGCCAGTAAGTAACATCTCTCCATGGCCTCTGCATCAGCTCCTGCTTCCTGACCTGCTTGGGTTCTAGTTCTGACTTCCTTTGGTGATGAACAGCAATGTGGAAGTATAAGCTGCATAAACCCAACTTGCTTCTTGGTCATTATATTTGTGCAGGAATAGATACCCTGACTAAGACAATACCCATGCACATAAAATGACATAATAACATTTTTTGTGGTGCATGCTTTTAATCCTATCACTCAGGAAGTAGAGTCAGGCAAATCTCTGTGAGTTCAAGGCCAGCCTGGTCCACAGAGTGAGTTTCAGGACAGCCAGAGCTACACAGAGAAACCTGTCTCAAAAATCCCAAAATAAAAATAAAAATCATATCCACGTGATTTTGACTGATTATAAAACAATATAAATTTTATTTTTATTTATTTGTTTTTTTAAACAATATTAATTTTAGTACAGGTGATAATTTCTGAGTTTCTGGGTTTGTGGTTGGTTGTATCCATAATTGTGGAACCTGTGTAGGTAGAACTCACTTTCCATGAATCCAAACAGATTGGTTAGCAGTGTAAGAAATAAATCATATGGTCCATTTTTTTTTTTTTAAACGTATGAGGTATTCTTAGAGTTCACTGGAATTACAGGCAAGCAGGAAGCAATGGATGCCCTCTTTCCTCGCCAGCAGCTGGCACGTTTGGCTTAGAATGCCCGCTGCTTGTAAAGTTACAGCCAGTCTGTTTCATGTCTGAGTCCACGATCAGTAAAAGGGGCAGTTCCTGGCCTCAAATTATCTGTTGCATGTTTATCTTTATATTTTAAACCAGTAAGATGGGAATCTGGGGAGGGGTCAAGCCTGGTCTATGAGAAGAGGACAGAGTTTTCTCTAACTTGGGAGACCTTAAGGACCACTGCTTTGTGTAAATCAGCACAACGGCCAGTTTTGCCTTTTTGCTATGCCGTGTCTCTTGAATTTGTATTGTCTTATTCCCCGGCACTATGTTTGCTTCACACATAGAGAAAAGAAAAATCCAGTGCAGAAGTAAAATTCTGAAGCTAGTAGATGCCAAAAGTACTAAAGATACATCTTCAAGGTGAAAATGGTTAAGTTGGTCTTCTCACAGAGTTAACACTTTAAAAATGAAGACTGTTTCTGGATGGCCTTTCTTTCAGTCTCTTCAGCCACCAGACCCAGTCGCTATTGCTGATGCCAAGAACTGCTTGTTGATGGATGTCTTCTGAGAGGCTCTGCTAGAGCCTTCCTGATACAGATGAGGATGCTCGCAGCCGACTGAGCATGGGAACCTTAGTGGAGGAGTTAGAGAAAGGACAGAAGGAGCTGAAGAGGTTTGTAACCCCATAGGAAGAACAACAATATCAACTAACCAGATCCCCCAAATCTCCCAGGGACTAAACTACCAACCAAAGAATATACATGGAGGGACCCACGGCTCCAGCTGCAGATGTAGCAGAGGATGGCCTTGTCTGGTATCAGTAAGAAGAGAAGCCCTTGGTCCTGTGAAGGCTCATTTCCCCAGTGTAAGGGAATGCCAGGACAGTGAGGTGGGAGTGGGTGGGTAGGAAAGGGAGCTTCTTCATAGAAGCAGGGGAGTAGGGAACTGGGAAAGTGGATAACATTTGAAATGTAAATACATAAAATTATCCAATAAAAATGCAAAAATGTTAAGACCGTTAAAGGGCAGGTACCTTAAATCCAGGTAATACAAAGCCAACAGAAGATATTTATACCTTAATTCTACAAAGTATAAGTGTCTAGAATCTATACCCCAAATCCCAGCCTGTTGCTATAAAATAGGAATGACCATCATGACACTGATAGAAAGAAAAGCACTGGTCACAGAGCATGACAGATAGTTCATGATTACTGTTTGCTGTTAATGGTTCTTATCCCGCAATAAAACAAAGTTGGTACTAAGCCATGGGTCACAGAGCCCAACTCTCTGGTTTCTGTCTAACTCCATACTGATGACTTCTGGAGCTACAGAGCAATGCACATACAAATATCCTGGTGCTCCTAGTAGTCACAGACTATTTGATCAACGTCCCTGAATAGATCCAAACTGAGGTGAGGACTACACAGCCTGTACCACTGTAGCTGTGGAACCCACTGCCAAGGACTCCAGCTGGGTGATGAAGCTAAGATCACATTTCATGGCTTGAGGTGTGAATCTTGTGACTTTACATTCCAGCCTCCTGAAGCTGGGCCCCAAAGACACGCATCCAGAGAACAGAGTGACTCTGGAACCACAGTGTCTTAGTCAGGGTTCCTTTTCTTGCATAAAACATCATGACCAAGAAGCAAGCTGGGGAGGAAAGGGCTTATTCAGCTTATACTTCATATCACTGTTCATCACCAGAGGAAGTCAGGACTGGAACTCAAGCAGGTCAGGAAGCAGGAGCTGATGCAGAGGCCATGGAGGGATGTTACTTACTGGCTTGCTTCCCCTGGCTTGCTCAGCCTGCTTTCTTATAACCCAGGTCTACCAGCCCAGGGATGGCACCACCCACAATGGGCTGGGCCCTCCCCCCTTGATCACTAGTTGAGAAAATGCCTTAGAGCTGGATCTCATGGAGGCATTTCCTCAACTGAGGCTTCTTTCTCTGTGATAACTCCAGCTTCTGTCAAGTTGACACAAAACCAGCCAGTACACACAGTTTCCTTATTAGCTCTTCATTCAGGTATAATGTCTGATGAGGTGCACAGGAGAACCACCCTTCTGCTGGCTTTCCTGGGGACTCCCATGCTCAAAGGCAGGCTTACCACAGAGATGATTACTCTCACTGCAGACCAAACCTATGGTTTGAAAGCTTTGTCTTTTTCTGTGTTATGACTTCAGCTTCAGGAGAGGCTCTGGCTTCCCACATGTGGCCTTAAGACTTGCATGATGATCCACTAGGGAGAAGGCAACAAGTTGAACTCTGTGTCAGTGACCCGAGTTGGGGTCATAACTTGGACTTGAAGGAATAATAAACAAGTCATCGAGGGCCAAATGGCTGATAAGAAAGGGAGGGAAATGAAAGATAATTTTATTTGGTACTGTCAAACACTCTGATTCCTGTCCCCTGAAGACTCTATATACACACATTTCCATCTCAATTCTACAGATGCAAAAACTGAAGCCCAAAGAAAGAACATTGCTTGCCCAACTTATTCAGTTTATGAATGGCTCTTTGGGCTCTGAACCCTATGTCTGTGGACTCCAAAAACTATTCTGTTTGTTCATGTGATTTTCAGTACATCATTTTCTTTATCTACAGATGCAGATGTAGTAAGGGATGAAAGTGGAAAAGCTATCTGGATGCTTAAGTATCTGGAAGCATATTCCATCAGTTTCAGCCTTACTGGATCTTGGCCAAGTGACTTCCTACCACTGTGTTTGAACATTTGCTCCTTTAGTTGGGTGTGGTTTTTGGTTTCTTAGGAGTCCTGGTCCCATGGGATAATGTCATCCTTAAAGTACTGTGTCTTTTTTTGTCATTTGAGAAGACTGCTTTTCTAAGAAGTATACCATACAACATGGGTGGGTCCTCTGTCCAGAAGGGACATCAGACAGAGCGTTCATAACAGGGGACAGCTTGCTTTCTGGCTTGTCAGCCAGGTGCAATTTCATCTCTGAGCTTCTGGGAGCTTGTGAGTTGACAAACTGGTTTCATTAGCCACAAACAGAAACACACTTGTCTAAACATCAGCAAATGGTGTGTGTGTGTATGTGTGTGTGCACATACGTGTTTAAAAGAACACAAGTAGTTTTTGTTCCCACTCAAGAACATTAATTGTATAAAGGAACAGGCTTCATTATGACACTTATATAAATGCATGGATTTTTATAGATGCTCATTCTCTTATTACTCTCTCAGATTCTCCCATCTCCATAATTGTCTCCATGTTTTCCTTTGTTTCTATTTGATCCCCCCAAATTTCACAAATGAGAGAATGCACACAAATACTTGTTTTTAGTTCTGGCTTCTTTCACTTAGCACCGTGATCTCTATTTCTCTCGGTTCTCATGCAAACAACACAATTTCCTTGTTCACTGTTGAGTAACACTCCACCACCTATACTACCCGTTCTTTCTCTACTGATCCATTGGTGAACACCCAGGCTGATTTTAACAATTTAGCCATTACAAACAGTGTGTTGACGTGCAGGTATTAGCTTCTTAAGTGTGAGCACACTCATGTCTGCAGCAGGTCTATATGAAACCAGGAGAACACATTTTGTTGTTTGTGTCTCTAAGATCCATGTCAATTATTAAAAAGTTTCAACATGGGCTGGAGAGATGGCTCAGTGGTTAAGAGCACTGACTGATCTTCCAAGGGACCTGAGTCCAAATCCCAACAACCACATGGTGGCTCACAACCATCTGTAATGGGATCTGATGCCCTCTGCTGGTGTGTCTGAGGACAGCTACAGTGTACTCACATACAAAATAAATAAGTATTTAAAAAATAGCTTTAACATCACACAGTGATCATAGCAACCACTCACAGTGCTTTAGGTCTGTGCTGGGCACAGTAATAATCTCATTTTGTTTTTGTTGTTGTTACTACAGCCTTCCCCTGTGCGTCATTTAACATGGTTGGACTGTAAGAAGCAGAGACCCCATTTTTGTGGCTTAATGGGGGATTTATTTTCCTGACAGAATATGATGTGTTGCCAGAAACGTCTAAGCACTAAGTAGGAGCTGGGGAAAAGGCTAAGAGGAAGACTAACAAGGCAAATTCAGATTGAACATATGCCTTCTAACAAGCTTTTTCAAAGCCTCCACCTGGTCCCTGGACTTGTGACTCACATCCGCACCTCACCACCTGACCATGGCCAGCCAGTAATCCAGGAGTGTCTACATGAGTTCCTTGGTTAGTGAGAAAGGGAGGGTGAGTGGATACTGACTGTTTAACCAGCATCACCTTCCTCAAGTAGTTAATGCTTGTTTAAAATTTATGGACAAGGAAAGTGAAATTAGCAAACACTTTGCCAAAGGTCAGCTAGGGAGGGAGCTGCAGGCATGTCTAAGTCTAAAGTCAGCACTCCTACAGGTTATTACTGATGCTGGGCATGGTTTGGGCTGGAGAAAGCAGACTTCCTGGATTATCTCAGATTCGGAGTGGCGGGGGGGCATTGACATTTTGACCTCTATTTCTTCCTTGGGCAATTGTGGGGCTGAATCTAGGGCCTGGCACATGCTAGGCTGATGCTCTTTCTTTGAGTGACACCTCAAGTACTTTCTCAGCTTCCTAAGAACAGCACCAGCATCAGCATAGGGAAGGGCCAGAGTCTCGGCTTGATGTAGGGCCAGGAAGTGTTTGCTAACAGTTAGGAACCCAGTGTTAGATGAAGTATCAAACACCGACCAGGAATGGTTGTGTCCAGCTGGAGTGCCCCTCAGAGGAGGTTCTTGAGAGGTCTCAGAGTTAGGGTCACTTGTGAATTTAAGATTCTTGGTATATGAAACTAAAGTGTCTGTGCTAGGACACTCTTGAGGAGAAGAAGGCCGGATACAGCCTAAGTAATTCTCTCCCTACTGGTCAGAGCTAGAGGACGATATAATTTATGGTTCAAACTGGGAATTTGGTTTTATGAGTAAAATAGGGTTTTATTAACAATTCTGTAGGATAAAAGGAGTACAGCAGCAACCAGAAGCTATGCTAGCCATAGAAGAATATGAGGGGGAGAGGGAGAAGGATAAAGGAGAGGGAGAGGGAGAGAGGGGGAGGGGGAGGGAGAGAGACAGACACACACACACACACACACAGAGAGAGAGCGAGAGAGAGAGAGAGAGAGAGAGAGAGAGAGAGAAGGAACAGTAATAGCAAAACTATGCTAGACCATTCCACTTCTTGAAGTTCTTCAATGAGGCTCTGATTGTGAAAGGTTTTGGTGAAGTTGCTGAAATCTAATGTGCAGGGAGAGTGCTTGTTTCTTAGAGACCAGTGTCTGGCACAGTCTCTGTGCCTGGGTCTCCTCTACATGATTCATGTTTAAGAGTCATGAGACCAGGCTGAAAGCAGATGTGTGGACACACTGAGCAGCTTTCTCGACTTTTAAGCACTGTCCCAATTTGCTCGGTGACCTTGGGAAAGTCACATCTTCTTGGTGTGGTTTGAGTTTTGCCTCGGATGGAGATAGAATTAGAAGTGAAGAGTTAGATGGGAGGGGAAAGATAATTCGATCTTCCAAAGGTTCCTCAGAGATCTGAGCGATATGTTTACGGCTGTTATTAGCAGAGCTTGTCTCTTGTCTTACCCGCCTCCCATTAGGCCATAGGGCACGGCATAAGCAGGTTTGGCCCATGACCGGAATTTGATGATGTTGGCGTGAGAATTGAAAGGCGGGGATTTCTCTTGGGCGTGTAGTTCACCATTAACCTGCTGCTGCCTGAATCTCAGTGCCGTTTAGTATGGAAGCTGGCAACAAGGGGCGTTCCAGCAACACAGGTACTGGTTCCACTCTGTTCAGGAAGGACTGATTCCCTGTGTGCCAGCTTCTGTTTCCACATGGTAGAGAAAAATATAATATGCATTAGGCCCCTTGGTGTCTGTTAGGTCAAGGGCTCCGTGAGGTGAAGGGTTTGGGAGAGCTCATCTGTCACAGTTTTGCATCTCTTGGGTACATCCGGCTGACAAAGATAAATGTCAAACTGCTGTCCTATCTATTTTCAGAGGAAATGAGACCAACAGCCCTAGATTGGTCCAGGTTTGGTCAGGTTCACCTCTCTGTTCCACGATGCACCATGTCCCTCTTAGAACCACCGCGTCCTAGCTGTTTGGACTTTCCTTCAGTGGCACACACATCTTGTTTGTCTGTTCCTATGGGCAATGGGCTGGCAGAGGCTTTCTGTGAAGGCAAAGACCACACATGTTCTTAGTTTTCTATAGCTCATATCTCTCTCTGTTGCAGCTTCTCGGTGCTCATGTTATCATGGGGGAAAATTCAATAAACAAAATGTAAATGGCTGTGCAGAGATGTGTCTAAATAAAACTTTATTTATAAAAGCAGGCAAGGGCCCGGATTTGGTGGTTCGTCTGTATTCTGCTGCAAAGATTCTAGACCTTTGCTCCTGCTTTGGGTGTCTACACATCTGCACTGCACACTCCTTCCTCCCCACTCTGATCACTACTGGCTCAGTTATTGCCAGAAATTCCACCCTTTTCTTGGGAGAAGAGCCTTGCATTATTTATTCAGATATTGAGAATATCTCGTGCCCTCAGAACTAGTTATAGTCCGGACACGGAGAATCCTCCTCAGTTATCTCTGATTGGCTAATAAAAATTTCAACAGCCAATGTCTGAGAAGAGGAGATTAGAAGGGCAGGACACCTATCCTGGCCAGGGATCCAAGGGAGAAGGCGGGGAGGCAGGTGAGGGTTCAGGAGAAGAAGGGCCACCAGGTGGAGGAAGGAAATGCCCAGCATGAAAACAAATCACCAAGGGAGTTCTCCATGAGGACAAACTGCTATAGCAGAGCAAGCCAAGCAGAAACTAAATTCGAGTTACTTGGGGTGTGTGGCTGGGAAGTAGCTAGGTAGTGCAGAGGGTTAGGAGGTAGTGCTCAGATGTTGTGCTGAAAGCTTGCTGGATTAATCAGTAGGTCTCCAACTCAATTATTTGGGAGCTAGCGGGGTAGAGAAAACCACCTCTTTAAAAATCCATCCTATATTCTTTGTCATTATTTCAGGTAGGGGACTAACTGGGAATAACAGTTATGCAAGAGGGAAAAAAAGTACCTTGCTTTGTACATGGGAAACAAAACAGAACTTGACAAATGGAAGCGCTCGGTCAGTACAGAATAGAACGTCCCGGGAAGAAACATATATGATGCTTTTAGAAAGGATTATTTCAAGAGACTGCTGTATAACACCCACTTGCTTCCCATTTGTTTCCAGTTCCTCCATCAACCCTGTGTTGTACAGGACACTCCAAGGCTTTTAGCGAATGTTTTCTTCCTTAGCCCAATGGTAACTTCACTCATTCATGTACTGACAGATCCGTTCTGCTAACAATAGTTAGCGTGTGTCTTCTACAGGGCATAGTCAGAGACGTTTTAATTTTTGTGCAGTATTTAGAAAGTCTGTCTTGTGCAAAACTCTGTGATATATGTTTTTTCGAACAAGGAAAGATGGTGCTGAACGAAGATATATTTGCCTCTTTGCTATCAGTGTCGCATGGTGAAGAATTCTATCTCCAGACAGACACCAGAGACACTGTTCAGCTGGGGTGTGGTCAACAGCTCGCTCTCGCCTTCAGTGGCCTCATCTGGAATAGTTTGGAGACTCCCACACATCATTCGCTTTAACTTTCTCTATGTGCCTGATTTCTGGTGTCTTCTTGTAGCAGGACCAAAAGTAGTTACACCTACTTTCCAGCGTCCACCTGGACAGGTCATGTGGCTGTGTGGGTCACCAACTGACATTGTGTAGAGTGCCTCTTTTCTCTCTCTTTTTTAATTTTTATGTTAAAATAAATGTCTGTGGTTTTTTTGGTTTTGTTTTGTTTTTTGTTTTGTTCTTTTATCCCCCACCCCAATTCCTCCTTGAGAGAACTGTGCTCTCACAGGAGGGGAGTATTGAAATAGCTTCCTTGCAGAGTCTAAACTTTCTTTTTTTCAGTATTTGTTCCCGTTTATTTCTTTCTACTTCTTTGTTTCTGTACCTCTGTCTCTATATGTCACTCTCTGTCTCTGTCTTTCTGTGTCTCTGTAGCTCTGTGTCTGTCCTCTCTATAGTTTGTCTATCTTTTCTTGTTTCTATTCTGTCTATCCCTGACCCTGTCCCCACCCCATCTCTCTCTCTCTCTCTCTCTCTCTCTGTGTGTGTGTGTGTGTGTGAGAGAGAGAGAGAGAGAGAGAGAGAGAGAGAGAGAGAGAGAGAGAGAGAGAGAGAGAGAGAGTTTCCATGAGAACCAGAAGAAAATATTAGATCCCCTGAGCTCGAGAACCTGAAGAGAGCATTAGGCCCCCCAGGAGCTGGAGGCACAAGCAGCTGAGTTACCCCACTGTGGATGTGTAGCTGCCGGTCCTGTGAAGAGATGGTAAGCACTTGTTAAGGGATGAACCACTTCTCACTCAAACCTTGCTTTCCTAAAAATCAAGTCTCTGGTCCTTTGATAGTAATTTTGAGTTACATGTAAATTTGAAGTTCCCAATAGTTCATATCATTAGCTCATATAATTATATTTTTATATAATATTACAGAAATGATTTCTTGGATTTATGGAACCAAAGAATATTATAAGTAGGGCTTAAGCCAGTGGTTCTCAAGACCACTGGAAAACATAGATAGTTGCATTACAGATCATAACAATTAGCAAACCTACAACTATGAAGTAGCAGTAAAAATAATTTTATGGCTGGGGTTTATTACAACGTGAGGAGCTGTATTAAAAGGTCACAGCATCCGGAAGGTTGAGAGGCACTGTCTTGAGGCCTTAGAAGCCTTCTAAAGGGAGCAGAGGTTACTGATTTTCAATAAGCGGGTAAAATGACCTCACTCACTTTCAACCTGGTGAGAGCTCTTCAGTGGTAACCGGGAGGGTAATGTGTTTATGTCAACAGCGGGGAGAAGAAAATGGCTACATTTGACTACAAAACAAACACAAATCTGGGCAAGTAGCAAAGACTTCAGGCTGGGGGCTGACCACTGCGTGTTGTGTAAACATCAGGGAACCAAGAATGTTCGGAGTCTGCTCCTCTTCCCCCCACCCCCCAAGGTTCTGGAAGTGATTCTGCTTCGAACAGAGGGAGAGAGCACAGGATTCTGACTCTCTGGTGGTCACTCACTCACCTGCAGTAGCTAACAGGAAGCTAAAAATCCCCCTGTGCCCATAGCCTCAAAAAGGTGTCAGTCCCTGGCTTGAGCAGCAGCTGCCAGACTCAGGAGAAAATGACTACCTGCTTATGGAGCAGAGAGCAGGGTCCTGACTTTTGCTTGTAAAAGAAGGGTAAGAGGTACTTAGGGCAAGGAGCACAGATAGTATAAAACCGAGAAGGCAGAGGGTCAGAATGTCGTATCAGTCAGCCAACCTACTGCAACAAGCACTCATGCGTTTTGGTGGTCAGAACTTTCTGGCATGTTCCTAGTCAGTGAGATCTTGCCACGGTACATTTTGAATTTAGATACTGTGTGTGTGTTTGTGGGGTGTTGTACATGTAATGTGTGTGTATGTGCATGCACGCTTAGGTAGGCAAGACATCGACAAATGAGCTTCACAAATAAATGTGCTGTTTGTGTGCCTGGACTATTAACGTTTCACATACTACCTTATTGTCTTTAAGTCTTCCTTTTTGGAAGGAACACTTTGCTTTAGCAGTTTGTATCAGAAGTCAAGTATTGTTTGTCATCAATGTATGACTCAACCCCATCCCAGTGTCCTTTGATGCTGCAATTTCCCTCTAAGGAGTTGATCTCCTATCCTAGTCATACAAAAGAATGTTAAAAAAAAATAAAAGAAAACAACCATTGTCTGTCAGAAGGGGCCAAGTAGATGATGAGAAACATCATAGGGGATGCAGTGAAGATTTGGGACATGTCTTAAGATATGTCACAGAGTTTCACGGTGTATTAAGCATCAGTAAGGAATCCAAGAATACCCAGAAGGGGTGGTTCTAGGTTGAACGGAGAATTGCACTGTATCCATAGATTGCTTCTAGGCAGATGTTCCCAAAATGTCACACTGGATGTCTCTGTGCACAAGATGAGAAGACTGGCTTCCAGAAGCCTCCAGAAGGTTGCTTTTTACTCCCTACTGATTTGCACTATTTGAGAATCCTGTCTGGCCCTGTGTGTAAACATTTTCAAAAAGAGTTTTAATGAAAATATCACTCTTCCCAATTATTGGGAGGTGGGTTCCCTCCCGATGGCACAGTGTCCTATGGACTAGACGTCAATGTCCTAATTTTCCCCACCAACAGCCTGGACGCCTGGAGAGCTGCACTGGAAACCTGGCCTCTCCCCCAGCAAACCACACCAGAGGCCTTTTCATATTGAGGGGTTACCCTGCCTCCCAAGTGATTAATTATTGGCCTCTTGCCTCCTGTCTATCTCAATTCCTCAGCTCTCAAGTGTCACCAGTGCCTTCTCTTTGCCATGGAGGATGAAGAATATTTGGAGGGATAAACACTCACTGATTGATTTACAGTCAATGATACTCTGCTCTCTCTCAGTGGCCTTTAGAGAGTAGTCATGTGACAATGACCTAGCAATGTTTGTTTGATATCAAGCTTGTGGGTGGAGCAGTGTCAAGGAGAGGCCAAAACATTTGTTTTTTGTGAGACTTGCCACTCATTCAACACTGAGTGTCTAGAAAAAGGAATATGGAAATGTCCACATTTAGCAGTTTATTATTCTGGACTTTCTCCTGTAATGCTTGGTTCATTGTAACTGAATCCTCCATTTGTCAAAGTCCTCAGACTAGAAACTCCTTAGGCCAGATGTAGGGGCACATGTCTTTAACCCTAGCACTGGAGATGGAGACAGGTGGATTGCTCCAAGTTCCAGACCTTTCTGGTCTCGAGTTACAGCGTAGCTAGAAATACATAATGAGATTATGTCACAAATAAGCAAACACCACCAAAACACCAGAGGCTGTATAAATGTGAAACCAAGTGTCATCCACCTATGCATGCAAGCATGCATGCATCCATCCATCCATCCATGCATCCATCCATCCATCCATCTCTGCATCCATCTAACCACCCATCTATTTGTCCATCCATCCATCCATCCATCCATCCATTCATTCATTCATTTATTCATTCATTCATCCATGTATCCATCCATGCATCCATCCATCCATCCATGCTTCCATCCATCCATCCATGCATCCATCCATCTATCCATCCATCCATGCATGCATGCATCCATCCATCCATGCATCCATCCATCCATGCATCCATCCATCCATCTCTGCATCCATCTAACCACCCATCTATTTGTCCATCCATGCATTCATTCATTCATTCATTCATCCATGCATCCATTCATTTGCTTATGGAACAAATACTTAATGCTTGCACATATGTGGCACTTTGTTATGTTCTAGGGATGCAAACCTGAATAAGATACATTCCGTGCTTTCAATATGTTCACGGCCTTCTGGTATCTTTGAAGTGTGTTGATCTTTACAATAATATTAGTCTTCCTAAGTGCTGAACACTGAAGGAAGTCATGAAGGTACTGAGTAAGCTAGAGAAAGTGCTCAGGCTGTGAACCTGGGTTGTAATGATGCTGTGGCTGAGTATTCTAGTTTTTGCTGAAGGGTGTTTAGGAGAAGCACCTGTTTCTTAAGACCTTTTAGCGGGAGCTTTCAGAAAAGCAATTTCTTTCTCTTAGAACAGACATTTCTGGAACCTCTCCTAAGGATGACCCTGAAGACAATACTTGTTTTAGTCTCACAATGGTCCAGGCCACCTTCTTTTTAGGGAACAGGCTCACTTTTTACAGGGAAAAATGACCACTCTTCAAGAAGGGACATAGGAAGAGGGCAAGCGGCTTGGAAAGGTAACATTTCCTGGGTGATGCGGAGGGCCTGGAACTTCACACACTTCCCTCACTTAGTAAGCAATTACTCAGAGGTATTGGAGGGTAGTAGGTGATTCACACCTCTGTCCTTGTGTGTTTGTGTAATTTTAAATTAAAGGATTTCTAAAACACTGTGTCCTAAGCTGATTCACTAAAGAAACATGACCCGGTTATTTCCCTCACAGAAACAAAAAAATATTAAACACACACAAAGTCAGACAATCACAGAAAAATAGAATAATGGAAAGGACTTTAGGGACTCAGAGTTTCCTAGGATGTTACGGTAGATCTGCATGTACAGATGGTATGTATGAGAACATGCAAGATGACTTTCAATTAGTGTGCAAATGTTTTAAACTTTAATTCGTGAGTTAAAAAAAAAATCTAAGCCTAATCTTTGAATACACAGATAGTATTGTGTACTCCAAGGATCCCAAGTGAGCTGATTTAAGTACAACCTAAAGGAATACATTGTGAAGCAGCCATCTGCAAGGATCTGACTAGGAACATGATGTGGAATCTAAGTGTTATTTGAATGTCTGAGACGGAGGTACTGAGGGACTGAGAAATGAAGTTTATTCTCCAGGATACAGAGAGTTAAATGAGTTTACCCATGCTCAGAAGAGATCAGAGACCAGAACATGATCACCTGACTTTGCCCCAACATCCTTGTTCAAATTCCTACTCTAGGGAGGAGGAGAGCCATCTATTTTGAATAGAGACTCCCTTGAGAATCTGGCTGCAAAGTAGGATAGCATAGGTTTGGTTTAGTGTAAAACCAAAGACAGTTACTTATAGAGTGCTTGCTATGCACCTCAGTCTTATGGAAATCTTAAGCACGTTAATGCTTGTTAATCCCCAAACACCTTGTGAGATGCAATTAGACATTTTCATTGTCTTTCTTTTCACGGGAGACAAATGAAGGAATGAATATGGTGATAGTTTGCATATGCTTGGCCCAGGGAGTGGCACTATTAGAAGGTGTGGCCTGTTGGAGTAGGTGTGTCACTGTGGGTGTGGGCTTTAAGACCCTTCTCCTAGCTGCCTGGAAGTCAGTCTTCCACTAACATCCTTCAGATGAAGGTGTAAAACTCTGAGCTCTGCCTGCATCATGCCTGCCTAGATGCTGACATGTTCCCACCTTGATGATAATGGATTGAACCTCTGAACCTGAAAGACAACCCAATTAAATGTTCTCATAAGACTTGCCTTGGTCATGGTGTCTGTTCACAGCAGTGCATCCCTAACTAAGACAAAGAGAGAAGGTCCCACACTGAGTGGAATCATTCCAGTTCCATCAGAGATGGAGACATCTCCATCACCTTCTCATGTATTGGTGATCTTAAGTGTGTAGTGGTTAAGGGGACACATTCTAGAGCTGGACTAGGTAGGTTCAAATCTCAGCTGGAATGATTCCACTCAGTGTGGGACCTTCTCTCCATCCTCCACCTCAAACTCACCGATCAGTCCTAGTTCACTCTGTAGAAGACAGTTTCTTCTGGCTATCCACTTTCCTTCTTGTCTAGGCTGTCCTGAGACTCATGGTTCTCCTCTAAATCCTGGGGATGCAGAAACTCCTAAGAAAGATGTATGCTTACCATTCTTTCACAGGAATAATTCATTTCATAGGTATTTCCATTCATAGGAAACCTATGCACAACTGCATCTCACCATATGCAATGATGAAAAGTAAGACTCCCACCTCCAAGGCTGAGATGGACAACACCCCAGTTGGTGACTGGGGTGGCATAGTATGAGTCACGTGGGTTTATGGCAAACCCAATGGACGTGGGGAGAGTCCCAGGGCACTACAGGGAGTCATCTGGTGCCGAGGAAGCCCTGCCTGCCTGATGCCTGGTGTTTGGCACAACACCTGGTGCCAAGCAGGTGTTCAGAGTCAGACTTCGAAGTAGGCAGCGGTGTGGTGTTTGGAGGAGACAGCAGACACGAGTGTGACCTACTTTACTTTCTTGCTCCAGGTAAGCTGGGAGGGGAGCCGAGTTTCCAGTCCACAGGGAAGAGCACAATGCCCAGACCACACAACAGTGCACCGTGAAGGCTAGGGTTCCTGCTCAGAGGGAATTCTTTCACCTTTGTCCTCCATTGGAGCAGGCTCTGGCTTCTGCCTCCTTAAATGAAGGAATCTTGGTCTCCCTCCATCTAGGGTATTTAGTGGGGTATTGGGGGGAGGCCATCTGGGTCCTGTCACTAGCCTCCTCTGTATTGGTGCTCCAAGAGGATCAGCCTATGGGTGCCTTTCTTTATCTCCCCAGCAGGTGCTGACAAGCGGAGCCATTCCACACACCTTTGGGGCAAAGAACTGCTGGAGGCTGGGGCCAAGTTCAAAGACTGAACATTCTTTCCAAGGCGACCAGGAGTGCCCTGGAGGGCTGGCTCCTAGTTACGTAAGCCACAGGTTAGCAGTCCCCCACTGATGTACTCAGCCTGAGCCGCTCGGACTTGCGCAACTATTACGCAGAACCACTTGTTTGGCGTGTCAACAGATGCTACATTGCTATCAAATGCGCAGTGTATCCGCCCATACTCACTTAGACAGCACTAAAGCTCTTCACCACCAGGTGGTTAAGGCTGTCTGATCGGGCTGGCAGGGGAGAAAGACATGACTTACTGTAGCTCTTGGCCCAGGCCACTGAACACTCAGTACCTTGTACCCCGTTAGCCTTGGGCAGTAAACCCTCTGATAAAATGTTCTTTTTTTGGTGTTTGTTTTTCCTGGCAGTCTCATTTTGTGATATAAATGGCTCATTATTTCCATCCCATAGATCCATTCTTGCCTTCTGGAAAAAAATGGAAAGATTGGTTAAAAAAAAAAAATCATCATTGGGGTGACCCCTCCTCTTCCCAAATGTTCTGACCTTGAACAGGGGCCTAGTTTCCACACTGCTCTGGCCATCTACAGCAGAGCCAGTGTGGGAGAGGTTGACTTAGGGAAGGCAGCCGTGAACAGAGGATAGAAATATATTACACTAAAGTGCTTGGTGCTATTAAATGCCAGACCTTTCCCCCTTGGAGCCCCTGCAACCTTTTCAGAGGACACTGGGTGAGCATCAGTGGTTAGGAAGTTGGAACAGGGTCCCTCCCCAGCTAGGTCATCTTCCCTGCAGGGCATCTTGGAGGCAAATTTTATTAAGGATCAAGTAGCTAGCCCAAAGCAGTATAAACAGGGAGAGAGCATATGACAGCCTCAGCAATGAATGTGGCTGGGGCTCAGGCGAAAGGCACCCGCTGTGTTTACTGCTACCCTGAAGCTTGCATAGAGATGTCCTCCCAGAAGGTGTCCAGGAAAGCTGTGTACAGTGGTGAACACAGACTTGCTAAGGCTTTAGTATTCAAAAAATTTTCAGAGACGTCTCCTTCCTTTTGGAACTTGGCGGGCCACACAGTTAATTCAGGAAGGGAACCTAAGGCTGGAGCAGATTAAGTTTGGAAGCAGAGATTGTCCCTGACTGTGCTTCCCCAAGTCATTCAGGTCCTGCTAAGAGCAAAACCTTGAAGCACATCTAAATATTGTGTAGGAACTAAGTATGTCAGAAGCAGACAAGAAGGACCTCAGACCTGAATTTCACAAGGACAATCTGGATCGAGTTTAATGTGCCCCGTTAGTTTGTTCTACTGTTGTCTTCCTTTGCTTTAGGGCAGACCCGGAGTGCAAGCCAAGCTTTAGAGGAATGGGCCAAGACACGGATAACCGAGCAGCGGGAGCCACAGGGTTATTACAGAACAGTCTCTTAAACTAGCTGTCTTTTGTCAGTCCTGTCCCCACTGTCCAGAGCTGTTGACACCTCTGAAGATAAGCATGTGTCCTCCACTGGAGGAGAATGCTGAGGACTGAAATGGTGTAGAGCATTCCCGCCCATATCCAACACATTTCCAAGGTACCCCTGGCTTCTGCTGGTACACAACTGCTTCATGCTGACCTAACTTCTAAATGTACTTCGAGAGATGATAGTACCGTCACTTCCTACTCTTCTAAAAAGGACAGTAGCCACCTGAATGTCTGTCTACCTATTAAAAACCAGTATCTATACTTTGCATCCAGAACTTAGATAGAGAAGGCTACTGACTTCCAGGGGCCAGTGACCACGAGGAGCGGATGCTTTCAGAATTCCCCCCAGAGGGAATGAGGACATGAAGTGGGCTCTGTTGCCTTCTTCCCGACTCCCTCTCATTCTGGCATGAGTCATGAGTCATGACTACTAGCTCCTTAGTCAATATTTACTCTATGTTTTTTCTCTATAAAAACAAGTTTAGCATGGCAAAATTTCTGGCTAAGAGGTGACATTTCCGAACCCCTCTCATAGTAAGAGTGTCACAGGACAGGGTACTTACATAAATTTGAATTTTGGCAGACAAATAATTTTTAATTACAAGTGTGTGTATCTGTGTGCTTATTATGGTATTTTTATATTTTTAGTGGTTTATTATTTTATGTGTAAGAGTGTTTTGCCTGCACGAATGTGTGTGCCTACTTGAAATTTATGGAGGCTAGAAGAGGGTGTAAGTTCCCTAGAACTGGAGTTTCAGACTGTTGTCAATTGTCATGTGTGCACTGGGATATGAACTCAGGTCTTCTGCAAGGGCAGTTGATACTCCTAATCACTGAGCCATCTCTCCAGCCTCTGATGTTTTTGTATTTTTAATTGCCAAATATGGCAGCTCTGCGCACAGGGAGATGTGTTTAGAAGGAACAGAAGTAAAAGACAGAGGATCTCCAGTGACTGTATACCTTCGGAGATTCTTTTGTGTGAGAACAAGCCATTAGTTCACATTAGCTGCTATGCTGTCTCTGTGACTTGTACCTAACAAATGTTAAATATCATAGATATTCATATGTCATAGCCTTAACATATTTTAGAGTAGTGTTACTTTTTGTGTTTGGCAGAGTTTGTTTTACTAGGTACCATCTGCTTTGGTTTCTATTTATTATACATAATTATCTCTAGTATCTCTATATATACACAGTATAACTTATTATATTGTAAAAATAATATACATATATAAATTATGTATTAGTTATTATACATTAAATATACACTACACACATATACACACACATACAATTTTCTTCTTATGTTTCACAGACTGGCCCTGAACCTTCTGTATGTCCAAGGCTGGCCTCAAACTCATGATCCTTCTGCCTCTGCCTCCTAAACACTGGGATTACAGCTGTGTACTACCACATACGGTTTAGTTACTATACTTTTAAGGTCTCTGAGGGAGGTAGAGAGCATTCCTTCCATCCTTTGGAAAGGGAGCCATCAACATGAGCCCCACACAACGCTGGTGCCCGTCTGTTTTACATGGTACCTTTGTGTGTTTTGAGTACTTGTTTCAGATCATAACATTTCTAAGGTAAATTATTTTTTTTAACCTTCACACAAGCATTCTGCCTGAAACCCAACTCATCTACACTGATGAGCCAAAACCTCAGAGTCGCATTTCAAAAAGTTATTGACAGAATCCCTCCTATGCCACAAAGGTTAGCTAAGGATAGTCATGTGTTCAGACAAGGCTAATTCATAAAGCACATCAATAACTTAGGAAGTAGGGGTCAGCTTTTGTGGCACTCAGGAGTCAGGAGTGGGAGGGCTTCGGGTCTACTGACAGGCTGGGATATGTAGTGAGTTTCATGCTAGCTACAGTTATGTGGTGAGAACACAAAGCAACAATAACAGAATCAGGAATGGTATAAAATTCACCTCACTCAGCAGGTCATGACCTTGAAAATCCATTGCCCGACATTCCAGTAAAGTGAAGGGGTCAAGATGTTTCATTGCACCTAAGCAGAGCTCTCTGGTTATGAAGGGCAAGAGCAATTCGTTTGTTGCAAATGGCTCAAACATCTGTTTCCTTTTTCAGTGAAATCTTTTCAAGGTTATGTGATAGTATATCACCAGCCATGCTCTCTCAGGTTAGCTACCTGCCTTTACTTCTCTCCAAAAGATTCCCATGCTTGCCCTCCGTGGGGACAAAGCAACCATGAAAAGAGAGCAATATTTCCTTATAGGACACCCTCTTCAAATGCTCATGGAACAGGATCAGGCCTGGTCCAGCTGGCACAGACTGCCCTGGGGAGATGGCTAGACTTTGTGATGTGGTGAGGGCTGAGAGTTAGAATTTAAGAGGAGAGAAAGTGAGAGGCCGCTCATACCATTCTGTAAGTTTTATACAGGCCCTCAAGTTCTGCCTGTCAGCAAGGAAGGGTGAGATCAGGGGTACTGGGAGCAGGGGAACCAAGCCTCTGGACACAGGTGACATTACAAAAAACAGCAACGAATAACCCAGGAGAACAGAGGACCAGGATCAGTCCAGAGCATCTGCCCTTGGAGTCTGGTGAGAGGTTTTGACGTCATGCCTGGCAGCCCAAAGGAGAGGATGGGTGAGCTGTCTGTATGCAACCAAACCACAGACATAAATAAAAGTCGTACAGAATTGAGTTAGGCAGATAAAAAACACATCACATGTTACTTGGCATTTTTCTTGTCATGTTAAAGATAGAAAAGGAACATATTCAGGGCCAGACATGTGACACATGATTCAGCAGGCTGAGAGGCAGGAAGATCATACGTTTGAGGCCAGCCTGAGTTATAAAGTGAGTTTCAGGCCAGCTTGGACTATATGGTGAGTGGTTGTCTCTGAATCTAACACAACACAACACAACACAACACAAAACTCAGGTCTGTTGATTGAACATTTATTAGGTGCCAGGCCTCATGGTCAGGATCCCATCCAGTTTTTAGTGCTGTTGAGTCAGGGTAGCAATGCCACTGAACTTCCCAAGAATGAAACCTTCCCAAGCTCCTTTGCTTCCCTGCTGTAAGACCTCAGCTGAAACCAGACACCTCCTCTGTACTGTGATCTCTTTGATGACCATTGTTTTAACACAGGAGCAGTAACATGCTGGTAGGCAGGTTTAGGAAGAGCTCTTAGTTATAAAATAGGCTTATGGTAAGACCTTCAATAAAAATCAGCAGACTGCTTTATGTTCAGTTTTCCTCCGTTACTAAATAATCTTTTTCCTTTCTTTACAACTAAGCTTAAACATTTACCAAGGCAAGCTCTAGAAAGTCAGACAGGAGACTTTGTGACTCCTGGGTTTGTACAGGCAGGGAGCAGAGGTGTAAGACCGATCTGCTTCCCTAAAGCCCATACACCGAATGGACTTGGCACTTGTTGCTTAAGTGTCTCGAGGCCTCTGTTTCCACATCTGAGAAATGGGGAAATTGTGGTATTCGTTGTGAAGATAATTCGATTTAAAGATTAGGAAACGGGCTCACTGAAGGCCACAGTATGCCCAAGCAAAGGTAGCATCTTTGTGTGTGTGTGTGTGTGTGTGTGTGTGTGTGTGTGTGTGTGTGTGTAGTTATTGATAGATCCATAAGTTCATCTGTTTATAACCATGGATAGCTCTGTGAGTGCATACTGGGAAAATGCAAGTGTACTGGGGGCACAGTAGCAGGGATACTTTGTCCCCAGCAACACTTCTATGTCTCCTTTGCCCTTTTTAAAGGTAAGATCCAAAAGTGTCCAACTTTCATCTGTCTCCTAGCTTCCCTGTTTGTTGGGTGTGGAGGAGGAGGGAGAAGGGAGGGACAGATATCCCTTACCTGCCCCTCCATGGCCACAGTCTAGTCAGACTAAGGTTGTTGTAGTGCTGTTGAGTATTAGGGACAGGTGCCTAAGGGCTGGTGGCACAGTGAGTCATTGGAAGGCCTCCTGCCTGATAGGCCAGTGCCCTGGAAGATGTGGTTGTCCACTAACTCCTGATACCTTCCTCCGCTCCATCCAGGGCCTCCATCCTAGCAGCCTGCTGCTGGACTGTGCTCCTCCGTCTGCTGTCCACTGACTTGCCTTCATCCTTATGCGCATCTTGCGGCTGTTTTCTTGGTACCTTGAAGGTATTGTATGAGGTCAGTTGCCTTTAGAAGCTCATAACTTCAGTAAACAACCCCCATGACATTTCTTTGCTTCACTATGGCTGTCCCCTCCTCCGTTGAGGGTTGTTTACATACTTCTGTGGGTTGCTACATCAGACAGGAAGCTCTTGATTGCGTTTTCTGTTTTCTTGTCTGTTTTGTGAGTACAGGACTTGAGTCAAGGATTTGGGCCTTCTCTTGCGAGTGACTTAAATATGGGCGTGTACAGAATTTACAGGTGATGTTGCTGCCACTGTTTCTCAATTACCTGAATCATCGTACAAACCCGTCTGTGACAGCTCCATTGTGTACGCGGGACTAACAGAGGCTCTCACGTCACTCTCTGACATAGATGGAGATGAACTGGTGATGTTGTCTGTTCTTGCCGGAAGAGAATCCTCAGTTCATTTCCTGTTCCGGTCCCTGTCTGCTCACTATCAGGATAAAAAGCTTAAAGAGCAGAAGCTGCTGTAATGGAAACTTAGAGACGAACAGGAAGCAACTCGAACACACTTACTCATTTTAGAAGTGGTGCATGGCGGGGTCAGGTTTGAGGGCCTGCATGGTGAGGGTCAGGTGGAGAGCCAAGGACAACTTGGGAGAGTAAATTCTTACCTGTGGCTCTTTACTTCCTGAGTCAGTTCACTGGCTCCAGGGACGTGTGTTTGGCACCCATTTGACAAGAGTGTCTCACTATGTTACAACCCCTAGCTCATCTCTCCTCCCTTTTACTTAGTCAACTAATTGGCTGATGAACAAACTCATCTGGTGTTCCTAAGACCAACACCTTCAGTCCCATGTCACCAGTCCAAATCACAAAGGAGGAAACAGTATTTACTGGATGAATGTCATATTGAAGGTATTGTGCTGGGCACAACAGATACACTGAAGAAGGCCCTACTTGGGAAGCTGAGGTGGAAGATGGCAAGTTTGAGGGCAGCCTGGTCCTGTCTGCCTGTCTAAGATTAGGGAAGAGGTTGAGACAGGAGAAGGAGGCAGAGGAGAAGAAGGAAGAATGAGAAGGAGGAAGAAGGGGAGGACTAAGGCTCTACTTTTGCTGGTACAGTTTTATTTTTCAACAAATAAAGTGGCAAGTCTTTTAAGGAAGAAAACATCTAATGTTTTCTTTACGTCAAGACTTTTTCCTCCTGTATTTGGCTAGAACATCTAGCTCTTATCACAGGATAAGAGCTCTGATCATTGCCTCCCCCAAAACCCCTCACCCCACCAAGGGCAAGCCACAGTGCCTGGGCCTGCAGTCCACTCAGCCTACAGCATTAACCTCTTTTCTATGAAGCTCTTACAGAGACGAGGTCTGCACCAGTGACTCTGTGGTCGGCATAGCTCTCTTCTCTGCTTTCTGCACAGTTCATCAGAAGTGCACCAGCTAATGTCAAGGGTGACTACTAACCAGTACATGTGACCTCTAGTCCTTTCTTCTTTTTCTTCTTCTTTCTTCTTCTTCTTCTTCTTCTTCTTCTTCTTCTTCTTCTTCTTCTTCTTCTTCCTCTTCCTCTTCCTCTTCCTCTTCTTCTTCTTCTTCCTCCTCCTCCTCCTCCTCCTCCTCCTCCTCCTCCTCCTCCTCTCTTCTTCTTTTTCTTCTTCTTCTTCTTCTTCTTTCTCCTCATCACCTCCGGCCTTTT